>NC_043760.1:23694120-24894120 GCF_902148845.1 Salarias fasciatus
TAATTATTGAAAGTTATTAGACTTGACAGAGGATGACAAGCAATTTCTCAGATTTATTCCTTTCCTGCACTAAATGCTATTAATTAAAGTGACATTAGCCGAGTGGCTTATTGGGTTAAGTCACTGCACCAATCAGATGCTGCGTGCACAGATCCTACCATGAGCAACTATCTTCCTGCAAAATGAGACAGTTCCTAAAGGCCCTTCATAAAACTCGGAAGGAATTTCATTTTACTTCGCTTCGAGGACCATTTGAAATCGAAGTGACAATGTGCTTCACAGATGTTATGAGTTACTCTACAGAACTGCTTTCTGTGACATTTAAAGAAACGTCTTAAAGTAAACCTGGTGAACGGAAAGAATTGTTGTCAGAATGCTGAAGCAGGTGAGCAGAAGATCGAAAGAACCAACTTTCTTGGTTTACTTTTTTGAGCAGCACTGGCTAGAGAAGAAACTGAAATATCACTTACTATTTTTCTTTTTTGTGCTTTAAGATCTTCTAATTTTTCATCTAGAAGAAAAAAAAGAAAATTAACAACAATCTGATGAAGAACCACAGTTAATATTAACTCATGAAAGAAAAAGAAACTTACTATTTTTTTCAGTTCTGCGTGAAAAAATAAAAACAAGCAATTTCCGAAGCAGCCACACTCTGGAAAGAAAAAGAAATAATTGCTGGTCACTTCATTTAGCGGACACACAAAATGTGCATTTCTAATTTTTTTGTTTTACTTACAACAATGGAAATACTATGAAAGGGAGAGAAAGTATGAGCCGCCCCATCAACTGTTCAGGCAGGTACCAGAAATACACGACCAGGCAGGTGATCAGGTAGAGGAGAGACGAGTAAAGCAGCAGCCGTCCGCCCCATAGCTTCAACTGCCGTTGATACTTTTCACTATAGTCTTCAAGAATCTGTATATCCTGTGAAGAACAGCACATGTTGGGTTATTAAAAGTGCCAAATGTGGCAAAAAAAGTTTGTTTTCATTCAATGCTGTTCCAGAATCATAGAAGCCCCTTTAAATAAAAAATCCACTAGACAGCACAAAAATCAATGTTCTGATGAGTTGCTGATAGTAGCTTGTTTAAGGAGTTAGGGGAATATCTCGGGTCAGGTGCAGCTGTTCGCATCTTCCTTCACTGTGTTTGACAATATATGATGTGGTCACCAAACGAGACAGAGACTAAGGTTGCCTTTTAACATCTTTAAGTTTCAGAGTGCAGAAGCCAGTTGAGGCACACTGGGTGAAGTTATTTTAACATGACAAAACCAGAGTGCAAACAGAGCCACACTGAGGCTGTGTGGCTGTATTGGTCCACACCAAACAACTCTAAACTATATATATACACATACATACATATAGGTTTTGAAACATTAAAATGATGGAGCAGTTCTATTTTTTTCCATGTTAATGGATGAAACTGCTGCTACTTCATATTAAAAGCACAGTCTCATGCTGTAAAAGAGGAGCACTATTTTGACCGAGACACACTGATTATTTTTGGGTTAGCAGTTCCACTTCAGCAATATCACACTACAGAGGTGTATAACTCACCAGCAGAAACACACTGAAGCTTATATATTGAGTCAAATTATTACATTTTGTTCATGGCAATAAAGACAAGCTGGCTCATTATATTGTAGTTGAGCAACAAGTAATTGATCTTCAGACTTGTTTTGAAACGGAAATGCTACACCACAGCTCCAGAGTGCTGAAGGCTCCGCCACACCTAAATATAGTAGATGAACAGAAGAGGAGCCACTCCTGGTCACTATGGGTCCACTGTAACATGTGTGTGTGTCACTCCAAGCACTGTACATACTGATCTCAGTATGCATGTTGTAACGGCACACATACACAATTAAAAACATGTCTTATAAAAGGCGATTAGAAACTAACTGGATCAACACCATTCATTCAGAACTTCAGGACCACCTGACAGCTTCCTGATATGAGGGTTTCACATGGCCCCAAGGACAAGGGCTGAAAATAGCCCAACACTAGCTTAACTGTAGGAGAGCAGTAAAGCCACTTCGCACAGCTCCTGGCATTCATCCACAAATATTTGCTGAAGATGAAAAGCTGCATGCTTAC
This sequence comes from Salarias fasciatus, assembly GCF_902148845.1. Classification (NCBI taxonomy): domain Eukaryota; kingdom Metazoa; phylum Chordata; class Actinopteri; order Blenniiformes; family Blenniidae; genus Salarias; species Salarias fasciatus. The sequence continues at coordinate 23,696,219 of NC_043760.1, forward strand.
ATTATGGGTTCAATGTTTTTTTTAATTATTATTTGATATTAATGACAGTCTTGGGAAGTCACATATGTCTAGAACTTTGTATTCATATTCAATTGCAATTTACTTTTTGCAAAAACTTCTCTTTATTAAGATGACTTATATTTAACCCACCACAACAAGAATAACATCCAGGCTGACACTTTGAGTGGACAGTATGAGTCGACGTTTTGCAGGCTTAAAAAGCAGATGTGGCCAAGGCATTAAAAACTGTTAAGCAATACCCAGTTTTATGCGCAAGTTTCTAGCTATAGATCAAGTACCACGTGTCACCAAACATGCAGGAAATGTCTGTTTCCCCCTGGTCCTTATCTGGAGTGGAATGTTGACCTCAATGCAAACAGATAAAATAACCTGCTTTTCTGCACAAAGTAAAGCTGATAACTTTCTACAATTCAAAAGATAATACATACCTTATCAATTCCTTCCAAAACATCAACAGTAGACGGCTTAGCCTGTAAGACAAACATTGAGAAGCAGAAAAATACATTTTTTTCACAACAGTGGTCTTGTTTGTCAGCACTTCTTCAAAAATATCTGGAAACTTCCTGTTGCTTCTTCCCTATATGCAGTGTTGTAACTTCACCAGTCTGTTTTGTATGCTAGTGTGATAGCAGAAGACACAAGTGTACACTGAAATTGCATCTTTGCTGTGACTATTTAGGTTACAAGGCTTGTTTCTGTCAACCAGCATTAATGTAAGCCATTTAAAATACATCAGAATACCATAACCAGTTCAGTTTTTGAATACACACCCTCCACCGTGACACCACAGCCCCCATGTTGACAGTCTCTCACTGGGATCTTCCTCTGATGTTCGCCCCCCCCTGTTGAAAACAGTGATGAGCTGTCGTTATTCCTATCTCCTGAAATAAACACTGGCGAAAATAAGACTAGAAATTGACCAGAGTTACAATGTCGTGAACTGACTCAGCTGACTGAGATTAGCTGAAAGGGTGACTTGAGGGTCCAGAGTTTGTGGCACTGCTCCGTGTGGTTAGTTATCTTAACCTCAGGCTGCTTCTCTTGTGCAAGTCTTCACAGGTGTGAGACATGATTAACTGCAGTCCAAGAGCCTCGCACAACACAGCTAAAACTCCCCTCAGACCCTGAAGCATACACACGTTTAGGTTAAATCACCTTTCCAGAACGCACTGATTGGCTGCTTTTGGAAAAAAAAACTTGAACACGCTGGCAGGAATAAGCTGCTCCTGCTAACTCAGACTAGCAAACCTGAGCGACTTGTCTGCGAGTTTTCGGAGATGTCAGGAATTTAAAGCGAAGAAACAGCACCAGCTGAGAGCCGGGGTCGGCTGTCACGGTGCTTGCTCGCAGCTACAAAAATCCACAAACGTCTCTTTTACCGCCTGCACATTCCGCACGGCTCATTAGCATTGTCGTGACACCGGCTAACTTTGCGCAGCCGCGAGCTAGTGAGGCTAACAGCAGTTCACGGCTAACCGGCCGGGTCAAACTTTCTCCAGACTTTAGCGGCGCGAGCTGGGCTAACGTGTCCCGGAAAGAGCGCGGCGGTTCCAAGGACGGGCGACTTTACCTTTAGCGGACGAGGTGTCCGGTGTGAGGAGCAACCGGTGTCAGGACGGGAGTCCTCCTGTCTTCACAGGGCGGGTGGGGGAGTGGCCGCGGGGGAGGGCGCGTGGAGCAGGAGCGCGGCTTGAGCCTGCACGCGGGGCCGCTCTGTGGCCGAAGGGCCCCCATGTGCTCACACAGGGGGGGGGCACAGGGGGTGTCAGGAGGTAAACCTGTTGAGGAACGCTACTATTAAAAATTCTACAGAGTTTTTATAACTTTAACTTTAAAGGTGCAACACTGGTCACATAACTTTCACACAGGTTGCCAGTTTAGGAGAGTGTAGACAGTTTAAGGACATGGCACTGCGCAAGGCTGGCATCAAACCTGCTGTGCCGACATAAAATATGGAATGCTGCACTCCTTGTTTGGCAACATCTGGAACTCACATAAGATTGGCTCGGGAACCCAGAAGTAGTGACAGCCTTGCCCTGCCCATCCAAGGTATTCCCTTTCATCAAATCATCACATTTGGATCATCTTGGTGATCCAAATGTAATTGTTGACCCTTAAAGACAAGTAGGAACAGGCACCAATACGTATTTATGTATTTTAACTCAGATGGTCTGAGTGATCTGTGAGTCATGCATATGATCTCATACGTTTGGTAGAGAACAATATGCGTCTTGAATGCAGTCTGGGACAACAGAGTAGCCAGACAATTAATCATACGCAGTGGCGGTTGGTGGCAAATTTCTTTGACTCTTTTAAACAGTCCAAAGTCTGGTGAAAACGTGGATCGTGTGTTAAAAATCCTCTTCTCAAATTTGAAGCACTATCCTGAATGCAAAGAGGTCAGTGGTTCCAAAAAATCAAAGTCAATTTGGAAGAAGCTGAGTCTAGTGACTGGGTTGTTTGGGTTCAATTCCAGTCAGTACTTCAACCCCTGATTTATTAAAGTAAAAATTTCTTTGTTTTTAATTTCGTGAGGAGAGTGTTAGAATTGCAGCCCTGATTCTATTCTGTGTTTCCTTCTGTATGTTTTTGTCACATTTTTGGGTGGGTGGACTGAAGACTGTGAAGTTTATTTTTGAGGTGTCAGTCCATCAGCTGTCAGACTTGAATGAACTCGCACTGTGATACGCTGTACACATGCAATCCTTCTTTTGAGCCCACCTTGTATCATTTATTGCACAAATGTTGTTTCAGAACAGAATGTTTTGTACTCTATGTTGAAGGGTAATTGTGCAAAGCATTGAACCTAAAATGACTCTCATTGTGATTACATCCTTTAAATGGTTATCACTCTGTCTGCCAAATGACTGCAATGTTGTCTCACTTTTACAACTTGGAAAATAAGTTTTAACAACATTAATTTACACCACATTCTATGGCAAATGCAATGCAATTATCAGGTGTATTATGTGTTAAAAAAGAGCAAATCTGAAGAACACAACAAAATGCCAATAGTAAAAGTTTCCCATGGTGTTTTAATTTGCAGGTGGTATACATAAAATCAAATAGTGAGACTCATTAGTGAACACAGTGCCAGCCTGGGGGTGCCCATAAAAGAAAGATCACAAAATAACCTATTGTTTGCTGACAACAACAAGTTAAGTTGGAACAAATACTACAAACATGTTGCAGTTACCTCAATGAGTATAACATTTGTTGTATTCAGTGAAACAGCAGGCTTTCGCTGTTTAAATCTTGACAAAATTACCTAGACATCAATTTGCAGTCAATTCACAGCAGGTAAATAAAACCAGTCCAAAGGATTTATCTGCAGATTTAAAAAAATGTTTTTTGTTTTTATGATTTAACTTCTGTTTTTATATAGGACTGGACTTCCAAAATGGCTTCTTTAAAAAAAAAAAAAAAAGCCTTAAGATTAGAAGATAGAGCAGGTTATGTCCACCATTTAACCAACTCCCCCTATTAACAATGAGCAAAAGTTGAAATGATCAAAATATGTCTGTTTTGAAGAATGGACGATGTCAGTTTTCCAAACTCTAATGCTAGAATTGTATTCAAAAAAGTATTCCTCAATCACTGCTGTGGAGATAATCCTCTGACTGGGCACAAAGAAACATTATGAAATATCACATAGACGCATGGTGCTGTTATGCTGGACGCTGCTATGTTGTTCAGGGCCATCATCAGTCATCAGATAAATGCTACGATCCAGCACTCTAAAATAACATTTCAACCAAATGATCGGGTCATTTTAGCCATTTTAGCCATTTAGAACTCACACTGACCACACGTTTATGGTCATGCAATCTGTTGTTTTTATGTTTCTATGGGTAATTTTGGATTAATATTTATGATTTTTTTTTATGTTTAATCCACTGTTTTTACAAATGATAAGAAACTTGCTTTTCATTTCTTCACTGAGAGTCTGTACTTTATATATGTATATGTATATGTATATGTATATGTATATGTATATGTATATGTATATGTATTGGATTATACATGATTAACAGTTTACATTTGTCATGTTGCATTTAGGTAATTTTATTTGCTTTGACATGTATTTGCAAGCTTACCCCTGGTTGTGTTGGAAAAGATTTTTTCACATGATCTTGTGGTCAGCACTCTCATCCAACAGTGAGAAGGTCCCTGTTTTCAGTTTGGGCTTGAGGGCCTTTCTGTTTTTTATTTTGCACACATCATTGTGTTCCAAATAAAAAGTTAGTTGAATAGAAAATCTTTTGTGACTCACATTTCACAGTTGAAACATAAAGCATAGAAGTTGTGAAACAGCAAGTTGACTGTGTTATCTGTAAATTCACATAACAATATGCCATTTTTTGTTTGCATTTCACATTGATTAAGTTTGTATTAATGTCTAGTGACAGTAGCCTTCTTTTTTGGTTTGGCAAAATTGCATTTTGGTTGTGTAAGCTTGAAAAAAATAGAGATTAAAAATAAACCTAACCCACATTAAGTACGTGATTTTATGGACTGTATGTGCTTGGGTAAAGAGACAGTCTGACATCCCATTCACACAAACTGTATCCACCACTGATTCTGTATGTTCCGCCATTGTAAGGACTGAATAGCTTCAACAGACACACCACAAAAACACTGGCCACTGGTTGACCACAGAGACCCAGCAATGGCCAAATGGTGTGCAAAGGCTGTCAGCTTGGTGTTTTAGTGCCCTCGGTTCCCTCCCTGCCGAAGCCTCATCATTTGGCACAATTTGTAGTAGTCTCTCATTTTTGTAGATGTCCTGCCCTTTTCCCCACTCAAATATCTGAGATCGAAAGTTGCATACATACATGTGACGAGCTAGTCAAAACCCATAAAACTGTTTTTCAAATCAGCCTGTCAGACTGTCCTCTCAGAGCACTTTTGGGAGAGATAATAATGGTGCTGCATGTCGATGAGTTCCAAAATGAATGAAATTAAATCTAAATGGCCCACGTTTTCCATTAACTGTGCTCTAATTAAAGTCCGATTCAATGCTCTGGATCCAAACAAAATGTGACCTGGCTGTTCTATGTAAACATGTACGTATATCTGCGTCATCTATCTATCTATCTATCTATCTATCTATCTATCTATCTATCTATCTATCTATCTATCTATCTATAGCCTATAGCATTTTAAATTCAGGGCAAATACAAACAGCATGTGTAGATTACGAGCACTGACAGACTCACACTACAGTCGTGTAGTGTATAGTGTAGTAGTAGGCAGCTTCTGTATATTTGTTTACCAGTAGTCTGTTCTTGACCAGTGGCGTGTTTGTTCTCTTTTACTTGTTTGTAATGTTAACCATGCAGCTACTGTGTATTGACTGACCTGTGGTCTGTCATTTGCCGTCCTTCTCCTTGATAGAGAGCACAGCTCGGTTTGATGGGTCCACCTTGCTGATCTACTTTTTTGTACTGGAGCTGGCTGTGCACCGGTGTCTGTACTGCTCATGTTGTCATGTTTTTATGTAGTTGTGTCTGAATGTGAATCTGACGCAAACCAAATCGCCCTTCAAGGGACAAATGAATAAAATGAACTGAACTGAACTGAATGATTCGTTGTTTCATTATGCCAGGGGTTTTCAAAGTACAAGATGAAATGGTTGAAATGATTTCAGTTTATACAAAGAGACATGTAAAGGGAATATACATATTTTCATTCAATTCAATTTGGGTTATTTTCCTCATTGGAGTTACCTGTACAGTATGTGTATGATAATGCCTGTTTAATAAACTGTTTATAGGGTCCTTAAATAATTTAACTTTGCTACAGTCTTTATTTCATTTTTAAAAGCAAAAACAAAAAAGTGCATTCTTTTATAAGTGAAAAGGATAACAGGGATTTAACGGGTAACCCTCTCACCTTGAAACATACTTGGAAAGTAAATTTTCTTCTTTAAGCAGAAGATGAACACTTTTCCATTTGACAAGATACTGAAATTTTGTTGGATTTGATTTGAAAAAAAAAAAAAAAGCAGTGATCACAGATACAGTTTGACCTCTATGCTTAGTTAATTATCCAAATAAGTACTTTTGCAATGTGCAAAACTTTTGACAGAATTATTTGAGTCAGCGGAATTGGGTATACCCAAAATCATAGCTTTGTTTTGATCGCAGAAGATTGGACTTATAGGCAGTAAGTTTCACATGTGGCCCTCATTGGAAAGGCTCGATCAACAGCTGACCTGGGTGTTATTTCTACTGTTAGGTTGCGTGTTTGCCCTCTAGTTTCCTGAGGACAGGATTGATCTAGGTTCAGTGTCTCACTTAACTGCCGAAAACCCTGCACCTCCCTGCAGAGTGGAGAGAAGACAGTACAACAGTCCACAGAAAGTTGACAAATTTGCACACCCATCAATCACCTGGATGGAATAACAACTATCCTGTCAGTTTAGTCATGCCTAAGTATTCTTTACTTATCACAATCATTTTTACACTGTAAAAAAAAATTCCGCAGAATTTACGGTAAAATACTGGCAGCTGTGGTTGCCAGAAATTTCCCGTAAAAATTACGGTAACCATGTAGATGACTTTACGGTATAGTGACTGTAAATTTTGCAGTATGAAACTGTTATTTGTTTACAATAATCTCCTGTCAAAATTACAGTCTATCTCAGTAATAAACACAACACTTCAAAAATTAATTGAATTAATATTTGTTCATTTCCCAAGCCACTTTGTCCTTTTCAGGGTCACAGGGGGCTGGAGCCAATCCCAGCTACTTGAGGCAAGGACAGGGTCACTGGACAGTTCACCAGTTTGTCACAGGGCTGACACACATTCACTGGGGGTAATTAACCTGGCATGCATGATTTTGGACTGCGGGAGGAAGCCAGAATACCTAGAGGGAACCCACACACACACACACACACACACACAGGGAGAACATGCAAACTCCACAGAGGCCTCAAGCCCCTACCGGTATTTGAACGTTGGACCTTCTGGTTGTGAGGCAAGAGCGCAAACCACTGCTCCACAGTGTAGCCCATACACACAATGTGCGTGCGTGCCTGCTTGCGTGCGCCCGTTGCAATCCAGTCGTGGGCCGGATTGGGCGGTTCAGCCCGCGGGCTGCAATTTGACTATCACTGGTGCATAACATGCTGAATGATTAATGGTTTTCTCCTGTAAATTTAAACGTACACATCTGTGGAATCCGTGATTTATTCTGAATAATACTGCAGATTATAGACTTATTATTCACTTTTGTCTTCATGATATTTCCTCATAAATTTTACAATTCTTTGAAAAGATCACAGTAAAATTGTCTGTCTTTTATATATTGGAAAATTACAGTTATGCACTGTATCTTGATTTACAGAAATTCAGTGTATTTACTATGGTGATACACAATTTTGGAATTGACGGTGCTTTGCTGTTGCTGTTTGACAGTTTTTTACTGTATTTTTTACAAACTTTTTTTACAGTGATAACATTTGGATAAATTCCAAATTCATATAAATAGATTTTTAGTGTCAACTAAGAATTTTCTTGGAAACAAGTTATTCTCTATCTTGTTGCATTTTCTAAACTATTGATTTGGTTCCAGGTTAGCTGAAACTTAGTTTGACCTTTATTATTTGAACTTTAACCTTTATTGTTTGAACTTTATTTTTAAGGGGATCAGAACCAGCCTCATGAGCAGAAACCATGAGGGGAACAGGGGTCGAAGATCTGTTTCCTTGGGAAAACAATTATTAGTACAAACAATACTTGAAATTAGAAAACAAAGTAACTGAAAATATGTATTAATTACAGTAGAAACAACTTTTCTCCTGTTTACATATAATTCAAATGAAGCCTGTGAAACTGTAAGAATGTTGTACATTCCCCCCATCATCTGCCTCACAATGGTTTGATCCACTTCACCGTTAGCTACCTGGACTACCTGCAACTCTGAAATCTGTCACAAGAACCAAGACTTCTACTAAAGGTACAAATTCACAGTTATTGTCTTATATCGGTTAAAAAAAGCCTCATTAACGCGTCTGAACACGCTAAAACACCACTTGTGTATACCAGTTTCACTAGCTAGCTGGCTACTGTTTCCCGCGTGGTAATTCTATGAATGTTGCATTATTATGTTATTTCACCGAAATACCTTCTATTTTGTGCAAAATAAGTTCGATTTTTTTCAATATTCGACCTATTATCAGGCAAGAGACCATACAGCCGCTGCTAACTTAAGCGTTTCCTTTGTATTTTCCTTCTTAGTCTTCAGTTACACGCAATGGTGAAACACTATGCTCAAAAATATTTCATCAAACGCCTTATAAAGAGTTAATTCTACTTTATGCTTCCCTTTCCTCAGAGTGAGGGTTTCACCCTCAGAACATCATATTGCCCTGGTTTTCATACAGCCAGACTTCCAAATGGCAGCACAAAGTGAGTATCCTCAAAGAGAGAAATGGCTTTTCTTGTTCAGGTACTGTGTCCTACACTCCTACATGTCTCCACTATGGCTCAAAGCCTGCAAGTAAAACTGTCAAACCTCTCTGTACCTCTGCAGGTGCATTCAAAGGCCCAAAAAGATAGATAGATAGATAGATAGATAGATAGATGGATAGCTATTTTTTTCAGTGTGTTATTAATCCCAAGGGAAATTCAAGATTTAAAAAGTGATATATTTTCAAGCCAAAGGTAGAAAACATTTTCCATGATTGTTTGCAACTGTAGTCCAAATGTTTGTCAAATAATTTTGTGGAAAACAAAAGTCTTCAGACAAAAAACAGTGCATGACAAAAAGTATTACCATTGTTTTAAGAAACAATGAGATGATGTGAGCTGCTCCGAGTTGCCATGCAAACTGCAAATAATATTTATTCAGAATTGATATGGTGCAAAATAGGACATATGGATGGAATATTGCACTTCAAGTCTTGTGAGGTCGGGTGGTGGTCTGGAATTTGAGGTTAATGGGTGGTGATGGACTGGTGAATTTTACTCATGCTTTATCTCTTCTGCCTGATAAGGATTTTAACTGTCTTTATGTATTTCATGGTGATGTCCACTACTTTAATATGCCTTATTTTATCGTAAACCCTTGTTTTACTAATGGAAGTCTTCACTGCCATGCCTTATTTATTTTTTTGTTGACTGATCTGTTTCTGTCTCTATATGATTTTATTTTACAGACAAAAGTTGTTGAGAGAGGCTCTTCATTTAATCAGAGCTTAATTTGATTAAAAAAAAGTGTCAGTGTGATCAAACTTGTTTTATATAGAATCCTTAAATTTGCCATAAAGTTTAGTCTTGATCATAAACTGAAACCTCAGTGAGGCTTTAGAGAAACACTCCATGATGTGTAACCTCCATATTGCAATTATCAATGCCTCAATTACTTTGGTATGGTAATGTACTGGTTTGAACTCTTGCCTCAAGGTGATTAACTCTCCAGTCTAATTCAGTTGCTATAGGCTTTGTGTTCTGAGTTTGCTTGTTCTTGCTGTGAGTGTTAGTTCTCTTGAGGTACAACAGTTTCTTTTTCCCAGTCTAAAACTATACATGTCGGTTTAAATTGTAACTTGCCAGTGGGTGGGAGTGCAGATGGGTGGGGTTGTGTTTCTCAGTGTTTTCTCTGTGATGGATTGAAGACCTGTCCACAGTGTATACTGTCTTCACCCAAACTCAGCTGGAATTGACTCTTGCTTCCCAAGAAGCACGAGATGTCCGAATGATGGCCTGAAGGCCAACTTTGTTCCATGGTACATTTTTTTATTGGCCCATAGCAAATTTGAAAATCAGGTCCACTTATGAAACCCACACTTCACTGTGTTGTATTTCTGAGTTGCAGCTCTGTCTTGAACAAGGTACAGAAACAAGACTTACTAATGAAAATCCTTGCTGCTGATGTCAAAGAAGGAAATACAATGGCAAATAGCAAGTGAGTACGGAAAGTGTTTCTTCAACAATGGCTCTGGCCTTTGTGTATTTTTCTGAATGTGGCTCTCAGTGTATGGAGTATGGAGATGAATGGATGGATGGATGGGACAGTGTTGTAGTGGAAAGCGCTTCCACCTCACAGGAAAATCCCTCTTTTGTTATGAGTTTGCATGTTCTCTCTGAGCATATGTTTTTTATTCTGGATAATCTGATTCATCCCTTCGGTTCAAAAACATTCTTGTTAGATGAAATGAAATTTCTGAAGCAATCCATAATTCATTGAAAAATGAAAAACACTGAAACAATAAAAAAGTCAAAAGGAATCTGAAAAACATCAAAGGTTTTGCACCCTCCTGTGAGAAAAAGAAAACTCCGATGTGGTCTTTTTGCTTCTAGGAATGTCTGATAGATACTTCATGTCACCTTATCCTGTAGAAAATTACAATTTCAAACACATAAAACATTTTAATATACAGCACAGCACTGACAACTGAAACCCTTCCAACTATTTCACAATACAACACCAGCATCATTTTTAAACATGCAGGCATAAGCTGAGGCTGACCACATCTGTTCACTGGTAATGAGAGAAGAGCCAGTTGTTCCTGCTGCAGGGCTGAGGGAGTAGGGAGACCCATTTTGGTTTACTTGGTTTCTCTCATTATATTATCAAACTCTTCTTAGTTTTTCCATGCTCACTTATGTCTTTTTCCGTTTGATTTGATCATATTTTATGATCCTTTTGAGACATTGGTATCCTTGTCTAGACACACTGTTCACACTTACTTTGTTAACCGAATCAGTAACTTGAATAATGAGTGATTGACAACCTGTCATAATCAAAGTGTAATATATTTCCACAGTAAAAGGTTTTAAAATTATGATTGTTTTCCCAGCATCAAGCTGCTATGAATGGTAACTCATTCACTGAACCATGTGAGACTTTGACCAGCTCAAATAACAAGAAATTATTATCAACACCCTCCCCATTAGCTTTAAAATGTAGATAACTGTTATTTATATGTGGACAGAATAAGGAAATTTGATGTTTTACAGTTGGAATAACTTCTTTCAGTATGCTTCAGTTTTGTTTTGTTTAAAAAAAAAAGTTAATATTCATCCAACCTAAAAGCTTCTCCCTGCACTGGATAGAATTCATTTTACTGTTGTTGCTGGTGGAGTTATTGAGTGGTTTTTGAAGAAAAAAAAATCATATTCTTTAGATCTTTTTGATCTGACTTGTGAAATATGAAATCTTTTGAAGTGACTCATTTGATAATTGGACTGTCTCAGCAGAATGAATCACTACACCAATATAAGCTGGGAAATGTTTCCTCAAGGGAATACTGAAAAATAAAAATACAGTATTTACCTTTAATTCAAATAATCCTGTTGTAATAATAATAATAATAATAATAATAATGATCCACGTATGTCAAGACGACTTGAATTAAAAAAATGACTCAAACTTAAAACTAACACAGAAATGCAGACATGATTAGTCTCGACCATTCATTACATAAATGAAGTAATTATTAGTAAATCCATTTTTTAGTAGTTTGAAATTCAGTGTGCATTCATTCTTTCTTTTTTCCTTGTGATTGTTGAAGTATTTTGTGGAAAAATGAGGATATGTGAGCCTTTTGGTGTTAAAGGGTTAAAACCTGTGACAAGGTCCCTGAGTGCAATGCTAATTGGGGCAGAGTAAATCTCAGTGATACTCAGGACCTGGAGCCCCCAATTTTGACAAAACCATCTCAGTAATGCAAATAGGTCCTGCCTTCACAATTCACATAAAGTCACATTTGGTATTGTTCAAAAATCTTCAGACATTCTCGATTAATAAAACCACATCTGATTACACTGTAATCAATTGTAAACTCTCAGACAGTTTGACACTGCTCTATCCCTCCTGAAGAAACAAATAAACAAGCAAACACATTTTGACACTGATGAAATCTGTTGTAACTTAATCCTACAGCAGCAGATAGTATTAATAATATCTCACAGATTTTCAGTGAAATGTCATTAGGAAAAGTTGCATGTATTCTTTTGTTTTTTATACTTTTCATTAAAAAAATGTTATTCCCCGAAAATAGACGAATAAATAGCAGTCTATAGTACTACCTTAACAACATCCGGAGCCATGGACCTCTAAAAGAATTACTCTTAAACCAATAAAGGCAATTTTCCAAAATAATTGAGAACACGTTTCAATACATATGCATGAAAAAAGGATTTTCCAAACGACCGACTCATAGACTGGTGTAATTGATTGAGGGGATGACCCGCTGTATTAAATGTTATTTGAGAACCATCAAAACGCGCAAAATTGCAAATTGCCCAGCTTGTATCTGAATTAATACCTCATTCATCATCATTATGAGTTGATAAGTTAATTTAACCATTTCATTCCGCCTTAATGAGCTATAGTTGAATTAATGTCATGTAATATATGAAAGTAACATTTGAACAGAGGCAATGATTTGAGACAAACAGAGCAGAGACCGCTTTAGAAGCATAATGGTGGCATAAATCTCGTCAGGCTGTTGTTATAGGCTACTTCTGATGAAATCCTTAAGTCAAATATCAAAATCTTCTACCTGAAAGTGGGATATTATGTCTGATTTTTTTCCTTGTTGTATAGGAGCAGTGTGATTTTGTTGTAAAACATTTCTAAACTAATGGAACCTTGAACGCATCTCTGAAGTGGTGTTGTGATATCAGCATTTTCCTGAAAACAGGAAAGATAAGAAAACAGCTCTTTTACTTCCCGTAATGTTATGTTTAAGTCCCCCCCCCACCCCCACCCCCACCCCAGCCGCCCCCTGATGTGAGAGAAGACCCCACTGAGCTGTCTGCGCGCCTGCAGGATCTGACCACAGGGCTCTGCCTCTCTCTTCCAGCTCCACCTTAAATGCGTTTTGGCCCCGCTTGCTCCCTGTAGTTTAGGTTTTTTTTTTGTCCTCCCGCAGCAGCTGTCACCCTGCATTACTCGCAGTCAGCTAAATGAAACATTATTCTAAACATATGCATCGTAATCAGTCCGGTCACACTTACAAGAACACGCGTTAATAAGGCAATCAATCACTCTGGAACAAGCAAGTTGTTCTGTAACAGCTCATAAACAGTGTGTAATGAAGAATTGGAGGTTAGCATGACACGGCGCTGATCAGATAATCAATGTCAAAGATGCGATGAATGTCAGTAAATGTAGTTTTCATGTCGTTTCTATAAAATCCTCAATTTACAACAAGCAGTTCAATTACCCTGAAAATACAGTCAATTAAATGGGGGTGATTGGACAGTAGGGGCAGGATCATCGATCTTTGCATTTCTATCTCGCTGGTGGACATTTAATTTGGTTTTTCTATTAGCACCGAAATAAAGAAAATATAAAATATATTAAACAACCCTAAGATTTATTTTCTTGTCAAAAACCATTCAGTGAAGGTGACAGACAGTCTTCTGCATTATGATGAATTCTTTTTTCTGTCGTGCACATTGGATACAAAACTAATGGTGTTATTGTGGGCAGTGTTTTTCTGGCCTCTGTCTTTTCCCTTCCACTCCTCCATCTATCTCAATGCCTTTGTTGTATGGGTTGCAACCCTCGCTTTAGTAAAGAGCAAGGAAACCTGGTGATATATCACGCCCATATTTGCTCCCCTAATCCTATTTCTTTAATGGGGACGTTCAAAAAAGCAACTTATCTTAAAGTCCCCAGGGGCCATTCTGGTGTAGGCTATATTTTAACCAAGTGCAATTAACGACAGTATCAGCTTGTATCATTTAGAGGTAATGTAGAAATAATGGTAAATTATAGGGCCGAAATGACCCGTGATGGCAGGCCTCATATTCCCTGTAGCTTTTCGGTATGTTTTTTTAAATTAAAGTTACATGCTTTCTGCAGATATGATGCCACGGCGTGTTAATGAAGATGAGATGTCTTCATTGTCTGCGGAAGTGTTTTAATGTTTACCTTATTTTAATCACAAACCGGATTTTAAATCCACTCTGTCTCTCGTTAAAATTTAGATGGAGCGTTGAGCCCCGTTTAACTTAGTTTAATTTCGCTACATCGTCACGTAAAGACGCAGAAATGTGTAAAGTCATTTTTTATTTATTTTTCCAAGAACAAACACGATCAATAAATAACATGATTTACATTTCATATTGCACATTTTTTTTTCAAGTTAAAATATTTAAATTCATACAGTCATTGATATTTTAAATACAGAGATATAGAGTTATAACAGAGACCTCAGGGACAAAGGCCAATACATTTCTCAATTTCAGTTTTTCAGCCCTTTAAAGCCTCTTTTGAGTGGACTGTAAAGAAATGTTCTCTATCTCCTTATTTTAATTCAGAATTTTGCACAAAATAATAATAATAAAAAAAATCCATGTCATGAATTTGGACTATTGGTGCATTTACAAGCCAATTTGTAGGCGTGATGGTCCTACTGACGAGTACATCCAGTGTTTCAACATTAAAACAAAAAAACATTCAGCAAGTCACACAAAATAAATAAAAGAAAAATGTTTTGGAAAAATAGCCTACCATCCACATTTCGTTGTGCATTTTCCAGATCAGTAATTCATCTTATCAGTAGGACTATCCGTGATATTTGCAAAATATTTAAAGATTTACATTTCACATGTTTTATAATTAACATATTAGTGATGTCCCAACAGGAACGACTAAAATGCACATAGCCATTTCGGGTTTTCTTTTCTTTTCTTCTTCTTATTTATTTAATTTTTTTTTTACAGGCGCAGACAGTTTCTATTTAGTCTGAACTTTTGTCTTGCTCGGTCCCGTCACTGTTTGAGTGAGGAGGTCCTCCAGGGATTACATACCTATGAAAATACAGGACTGATATAATGAGGTTCAGCAATGTAAATAAGAGTGGCTGCTGTATACACTATATCGAGGTATTTCCATTATCAGCAAAAAAAAAAAAAAAAAACGACAGAAGAAGTGAGGGGCTCTTTGAATGCTGCTTTGTGGGTGATATTTTTGAAGCCTCCATGTGTCACTGAGTATCCTCATACAGTGCATTCTGTGTACCAGCAGCACTGTCGCTTTGTTCCAGCTCTTTTGTATGTCTAATGACTTCCCTCCGCGGGTTGTTAGCACTTGACAGCGGGTCTCAAAACGAAGAAGTTTCTTACAGTCATGTATTCAAAGGAGCTCCATCTAGGTACATGATTGGCAATTTTTGTCATGATCCTCTCATTATTAACATAAAAATTGACACGAAAGAGGCGGTGCGAAATTATATGCGCCTTCTAGCTGATTAGGGGAGTCCCTATAGAGGAGATGCTGGGTGTTGGAGAAGCTATTGCTGCCAAAAAATCTCAGTCTATTAGGCCTAGTGAAGAAAGATATGCAGCTGGGCTAAAAAAGCAGACCCTCTGCTATCTAAATTTAGTCAGCATAATAATCCCACGTTTGTATCTTCTGAAACTGAAATGAGTAAAGATGGCAGAATGGGTTGAATCAAATAAATATGCCATGTGACTCAATTTCGTTTATGAAAATTGGAGTGACAAATAAATTACAAACGGTACATTGGTTGAAAATAGAAGGTTTGGTATATTTTTTTCCCCAAATATGTAAATTAATCCAAAGCAACCCATTTAAAAAATGGTACAACACACGGGCACAAGCCTTTAAAAAAGTTGTTTTTTTGAGTTGGAAAATTTTTAAATGTTCACTATAATATATTATTTCGTTAGAAAGTGTCAGTTTTCAAATCGTAATCCGACTTTTTTTTTTTTTTTCTCAAATGAGTATCATCAGTGTGTGTGTTTAATTGCTGCCTGTTGGAGTGATATTTAAACCCGGGCTGGAGCTGGAGCGGAGCGGAGCAGGGCCGCGGGGGGAGTTATCTGTTCAGGGAGCTCTCCTCCCGCTGGTCCGGTGAAGGGACTGAGGTCTTGCTGAGGACAGCGGCCGAGTACGGCAGAAATCCACTCTCGGATCTTTGCCCGGACGCTGTGCAGGTGAAGTCTGCGCTGGCGCTCCTGGAGCCGAGCGCGCTGGCCGCCTGGCTGCTGTGGCAGCTGAGGCACGAGCACGGCCCGGTGGCCGAGGGCGCGCTCACCGCCGCCGCCGCCGCCGCGGCCGCGGCCGCCGCCGAAGCCGCCGCGGAGCTGTTGAGGCCCGCGGGCGACTGGTAGAGTCCCGGATGCCTGAAGCTGCACAGGAGCTCCGGCCGCGAGTAGGGATGCGACAGCGCCCGGAAGGTGTCGAGGGGGCGGATGGACGTGGCGAAGGGCGACGAGGCGGCCCCGGTGGCGGCGGCCGCGGCCGCTGCGGCCGTGACGCCGACGTGCGGGTAGTAATGCAGAGGCATGTGCGAGTGGAAAGGGTAGGGGAGGCTTCCTGTAGCTGCCGCGTGCGTCATCATGTAGGTGTAGAAGCTGGGGTCTGCCGGATGGGGCCAGGACATCGCCAGGCGCTGCCTTTTATCCTTCATCCGCCTGTTCTGGAACCACACCTGCACACACAGTCAAAACAAGGCCCATATTGAAGCTGCCATGTTTCCCTCACACTGCGGGTCCGCGTGGGCTCAGGGGAGACGCCGGGACCTGCACGGGGCTGCGCACTGATCACAATTCTCTCCTAATTCCCAACTTCATTTCCTAAGGCTTTTAATACCTTTTAAAATTAAACAGAAAAATGATTTTTCTGTTGACTTTTCAAACATAAAGCTGCAGATTAATTGCGCACGTGACAGTTGAATTTATTACATTGTCGCCTGTAGGCTAAATAACATTTTGACGCAAGTGCACATTGCAAAAAGACACATTTTAACAAAACGAAATGTATTATTTGCTTCCTGATTGTTCCACGCAATCGTTTGTAATTGTTACATTGTTACACTTTTTATTGGCATGCACAAACACGTGCGCGCGTGCACACACGTACACGCACACATACAAATACACACGCATACAAACACACACTGGAGAGGAAACACGGAAGCCATAAATGCAGCTTACCTTAATTGTAGTTTCGGGCAGATTTAGCGCTGCAGCTAATTCACACCGTCTCGGCCTGGAAACATAATTTTCCCTGTAAAACTCCTTTTCCAGCCTTCCGATTTGTTCCCGGGTGAAAGCAGTCCGATACCGTCTGACCTGGTCGGAGTTTGAACTGTTTGAGCCTCCCGAACTGCCGTTCATGTTCGAGAGGGAGCTCGAGCTCGTGTTGGAAGATCCAGAATTACTGTCTGAAAAACCTGGAAAAATTAATACAAAATTATTGTCTCCAATATTGAGAAAATGGCAATGATGTGTTTTTGTGATGGATAATAATTGTTACACCTACATTCATCTAAAATCCATGAAAAATCAAACGTGTGAAATATGCTACTGTAATAATGATAATAATAATAATAATAATAATAATAATGATAATAATAATAATAATAATAATACACCTTTATTTTGGTAGAAGAAATCATGGATATATGGATAATATTTTTTAAAAATGATTTCTACATAATCACGCATAAGGTGTAGAATAAATCGTACCTTTGTTGTTTTCCTTGTGCTGGCTCGGGGAGCGGTGCGCAGGGCATCCCACCTCCACATCACTGTTTATATCGGATTCTTGCGAAACTTCGGAGTAAAGGCTCATTTTTTTCCTGCTTTCCGAGGAGGAAATCTCCGCCGACGAGCTGTTCTCGCTGTTGTGGTGCGACCCGAAAAGACTGTCAATCTCGAATTTGCTTTTCGTCGGGATGTCCCCAAGATTTCCATGGAGGGAAGCCGAAGTTATTCTCGGGCTGAGCCGCCCTCCGTGCTGGGAGTTTTCCAGGGCCTCCAGCACCGAATTTCCCGGCGTGTCTGCGAGCCTCTTCCCCGCCACGGGACTGTGCAGACCTCTCTCCATCAATATCATCTCTTTTCTTATCCTCTCCATCATTAAGCCGAGCAGGACGAGAGAGAGGAAGAAGGGAAAAAAAAAAAAAAGAAAAACACCCACCCACCACAACACTTGTCCAGGGGGCTGGAGCACCAATGAGTTGTGTCGGAGCTAAATCCGCATGCAACTCAGCAACTGTGTCTAAATAACTGTCTCTAAACCTTTTTATAAGCAAGACGCAAAAAATGAAAGAATCTGAATGCAATCGACGAGCGACTGCTCAAAATGAGCCGTGCATCCTCCCCTTCGGCAGCAGAAATGTCATTCATCAAAAGTGGTTGCAGTTCGTTGTTAAAATGCTGGGCTGACGCTGCTCCAATGATCATTTATTGTAACAGGTTTATAAGCAAATAAATAGGAGAGGGCTGTCACTTGATGATGGAGGCGGCCTTCGGTCAGACGAATAATATCCAAGTGGAGAGGAAGAGAGGAGTGAGGAGCGAGGTGCTTGTCCCTGGGTTGATCTCTGAGTCTGTTTTAGATTGCTCTTGGGTTTGGCCTCTTGGGTGAAATTGACAGTCTGATTAATAAAATGAGCGGAGCAACATTTCCCTCTTCATTTAGGAATATTATTATGCTTTGATTCTCTATTGTTTGCCTCCCCTTTTGTTCACCCTCCCCCTCTGTAATCGCTGTTCTTTTATTTATCCCTCTTATTTCTTTCTGCTTTTTCTTTTTTTTTTTTTGGCCATTTCTGCGACTTAATCAGTATGTGGAGTGCACTGAGATTTAGCTTTAAGACCGCGAGAAGAGATTAATAGAAGGGTTTTTTCAGACCATTTCTTTTCTCTTTTAGGTTTTTGCTCTTTTTTTCCCCCTGCACTTGCTCTTTATATTCACACATTTTGACGCGGAGATAATTCGTTCATCATCACTCCTTCACCCCCGTGCGTGTTCACGAATGCACGCAGAATAAAGCCTGTAAAGATCTGTAAAGGAATAGGCCTCCTTTTAAACAGACTTAAACGTGTCACTCACGTTTTACGATTTAACGACCACCTGTCACGAAATATTGTCCTATTTTTTTTCTACATTTTTTTCTTGTTTCTTTCGATTTGATTTCGTGTTGAAATTAGCGAAATTATCTCAATTTAACACGTTCCCTTTTAATATTTTTCATGATCGTCAATCTTTATGCACCTTTCAAGTGAATTTCCCCTATTGATCCAACAGTTTTGAACACTTTCCCTTTACGGCTCTTTAGTTATTCATTATAAAATTACCAGCTCGTTTATCTAAGATAATACCTCGATATGTAAAGACATACACCATGCTTGGACTCCTCGTTTCTCCATGTGAGGACTGTAATAAAGGCTCCCGCGGATCATCCTCTGTGCGTCCTCTGGCGCCTCCTGCAGGTTTAATTAAAAATGACAGGCACTTCTAGATGTTGGAAGGGAGGCGTTTGCTGTAATTTACGTGATGTCCTTTAACGTGTCTTTGCAGACAAAAATAGTGTAGCCTGCTGGGCTCTGTAAAAGTTTTAGACTTGAATAGAATAATGCTGCGTATTCATCATGTATGGTATCTGAGTGGCTCCAGATTTACTCATCTACAGAAGAAAACAACACCAAATACAACCAATGTGCACTGAGATCTTTATTCAACATGAAGAACAGCAAGATCTGAAAGTAATGGTGTCATCCCTACATTATCAACTGCATATGTAAAAGGATCTGAACCAAATCACAGCCACAGATTTGTCTTCAATATGTTTTTAAACTACCTCGATGCAAGTTTTCTCAAAAACTGAGTGCAAGGAGAACTGAAGAAGAATGGTGGCCAGTCACACCACTGAATCCTCACCTGTTAATTCGCTCTGCATTAAGTGACAACAATAGCACATCAGTTTTTAAGCACTCTTACATCTTTAGCATCTAAACCAGCTTTGCTCAGCCCTGTTGTTTTGCCTTATTTCTGCAATATTAGTGCACAAAACAAGATTAATGGCCGATCAGACTGAGATAGGAGCTTATTAGGCTTTAATTTCACTCTTAACAATACACACACCTGTAATTTAAATACATTTTGACACTCTTAGTTGTTGGAATAGTGTTTATGTAAACTAATGTGTGATTTCTTTTAATGTTTTACAATGCTCTGGTTGAGTCCAATTAATGAATTTTGTAGAAAACAAAATAAAATTGAAGGTAAATACCGTCATCATTCTGTTCGTGAACACAATGTTTTTTATTTTGCTTTTGGGTGAAAAAAACCACAAAAAAGAATAGAACAAAACTCAAGTAAGACACTGATATTCGTTCCTGCTTTAGAGCATTGGGAATTTACATGTAATATAATTAGATAATTTGCATATGTGCTGGATTAATTGTGCATCTGATGAATTGCTTTTTTCATAACTGCAGGTTCAGGAAGAAAGGGAAAAGTGAGCCATTAGATGTAATAAAGGATGAAAGATGTTATTATGCTCAGTTTGCATTACAGTCATAACCTCAATTTATATGGAAACCGCACAAAACTAGACCCTCTTTACTCCACTAAAGCAATTTTTCCATAAAAATAGACCACTTTTTTCATATTTTTGATCTGTTTTGTCAGAGAAACATGTTGAGATATCTTTCTCTCAATGAACATTAACTTTATTGCTTCGGTCCTAAAACAAGCCCAGTTGTTTTCTAGCTATTGATACATATGTCTGATGGCGTTATCTTTACTGATCTGCCATCAGCACACCGATCTACCAATTGCCCTGGGCAAATAATGGATCCTCGTAAGGTTAGAGTTAAAGGGCATATCATTAAATTGGGTCTTTGTGCAGAGCGATCAGTAGATTGCCCAAAAATGCCTTATATAATCGCCCCTTGAGTGAACTGTCTAATAATCCCTTTGTAAGAAAAATCTGACTTTCATTCATTATTATTTATTACAGCACTGAATTTTAGTGATGACTGCCTTCTTTCACTTCCCTGCTGCAATTTCCAACAGTAAATCTTTCAAGTAGAAGACTTAAGGAGGTTCTCAAGCTTCTTTTTATTTTTTTAAGGACATGGTTCATGGCAGATGCAAGTGTTCAGCTCTGGACTGGAAGTTTCCAGCTGCACTGAAAACAAGACTCAACCACAGGAAATGTACCGATACATGTGTCTGAACATTCGGAGTCAATAAATATGAATTTGTAGCTTTTACAGGATAGGACGAAGCCATAAAGTGTAGAGCAGAGGTGCAGCTGGAAGGCGACATGTTTAAGACTCCTAATGCTCGCTGTCGCTTTTTCTCCTATGTAGTTTCTTGACTTTGACTTTGATTCTTGCTCATGTTGAACCACATGCGGTGTTGTTAAACTTCACAACAGGCTGCATGCTCTCGGAAGGTACACAGTGTGCTTTGGAGTTAATCAAAGAGCTCAGTGAATCCTCCCCTTGCTCATAAGTGACTCATCAAATGTGGTGTTTTGTGTAGTCTGTGATCTGATCGTGCATTACTGGTGTTTCACTTTGTGCCATGAAACTGGAGTCAAAGTTACTGAATGATATCCAAATACCATAAGAATAATATGATACTCTTGAAATTCATCAAGGAAGATTTCATGACATTTGGAAAAGGTGAATATGAAAAACAAGATAAGAATATAGAAAGAACTATAGTGATATTCAAAATGACAGTGTATTTGTTGAGTTACATACATTTAGCAACAACAAATCAAGTTTTAACCTTTCTTTAAAAACCATGAAGTACAATTTGACAAATAACATATGATTAATGATCAAACCCTGAAATAACAATGATAGACATAATAATGATGATTGATTACAGTTACAAATCAGCAACACTCTAGAGCATAATCATGATCACCTAACTTGACTCACATCAGTGCATTGAATATGTGAGAGTATCACACATTTTCCCTGATGGTGGTTTACTAGATCTTCAGGTAAAACAGGACGATCAGACACAACAAAACAGTTCATGTGTGATTGATTAAAGAATTAAGCAAGAGCAGTCCTGATGAGAGACTTGATTCAATATCAATCAGATACCTACTCAGAGAGTTCAGCATCTCTGTGAAAGTGGGATTAACCATCTGGTAAGCAAAGAATTCCACCCAGGCTCCGAGGCACGGAGGCTGAAGGAGCCGAGTGTCAAGAAGTAGAGGTAAAGTCTAACATAGAATACACTGCAGCAAAACATCTGAGAAAATGTGGAAGATATGAGGATGGATAAGAAAGTGTCTGGCTGCTGAGCATCCACAGTGAACTGTTGCTCTGTGAGGAAACCTGTCAACCAAACAAAACGTCTTTCCTCCTCATATTCCTCGTCTCCTTTGCCAAAGCGCACAGATAAACAAACAAACCACAGCAGCACTGGTCAGTATTTGAAACAGGAGCTGGACTTAGATTAATACTTGGGGGTTAAGAGGACACAGTCACATTTGATGGGCTTGGTGTTCCTCTAGTGGACATTGGCGGAACTGCAACTTAAAGAATATAAACAGAGTTGAGTTTATCAATCTGATCCCTAAAAGCTCAATTTCACTTCCACAGCTAACATTTTCCCACGTTTGTATCATTGGTTATATAGAGCTAGTCAGGTCATATATTTAATAGAAAATAAGTTAATGTGGGGTAAACATAACAAAATAAAAATGCTCCACAACAAAATAGTAAAAACAAATGTTTGTCAAAGAAATATTATCTAATTGTAATTTCCAACAAATAAAGAATCACATTATAAGGAATGCTCCAAAACATGAATTGCACATTACCACAAGTGTTAAGTAATAAAAATTATAATACATGTTAAGTTATTGATACATCCTGTAGCTGCAATTGAGGTGTTTAATGCTGAATATACATGTAAATCACCTCTTGGTCAAACATGTCAACAGTCCAGAAAAACTTCTTCAGAGAAACAAATCAGAGAAACTTCTCGCTCATTGGTCTTAATGTCATCTTTTGTGAAATACTTTTTTCAGCGTCTTAAGGAACTCCAGCTTTCATTAGTTAACATCAAGATTCTTAAAAATGCAGTGCAGTGCAGAGAACTAACATGCTGATATATAAATCATAAGCTAACATAATAATCATTCTTTCTTTACTGTACTGCTGAAAAAGATCAATTCAAGTGTGAACAGCATCATCCTATTTTTTCCTTTCTGTCTTACTTTCATTAAATATATACAAATATGGACTGTTGTTCGTTTACTGAACGTGCATTGCTTTAAATCAAAGAACAAATGAAACTTACTTGTAGTTTATTCCAGTTTATCTCCACCACAGTGACCATCTGTCTTGAAATTGGTGATTGATGATGCTGCAGTCAGGATTTCTTGACTTGTTGACTTGATCATCTGAGCAGAGTGACGGTGGCTCTGCCCTCTAAATGCCAACCGGCTGCTGCTGCTTGGACAAAAGTAGACATGAGCACTTTTTTCTTTTTTTTACAACCAGCACATGCAGCTTTTAGAAGACACATCTACAGCAGCTGAAAAAGAAAAAAAAAGAAAGTGAGTCTGGTTAACTATCACTGAGTATAGCATGCGCCCCTGTGAAATTTTATGTTATGAAGTTGATTCATATGTTTTCATACTTGAATTGCATTTATTTATAAGTTTCATGTCTTCTGTAACATAGAAAACGTGTATTGTGAAACTAGTCTTTCGTAATGAATATCAAACACTGAAATTACTCTTCTGTTAATGTAGTAAAATAATCTGCTTTTCCGCTTCTTAGTCAAAAGTAGGCTTTCACTGTGAGGTACTATTCAGACTTTTAGATCTTCATAGCCACGCATTATATAAAACATTCTGCCTTATATTTTTATCTGTTCACTATTGAATAATTTATCTTCATTTTATTGTTTTCCTCATGAATGTGCTCATAGCACAGATATTCCAAACTAATTAAATTGGTTATCTGTTGGCATTGCAATTTGCTACAGTTAAAAAGTAGCATGTAGTTACTTAGAGAGGGAGTTATGAGAAGAATACTTTGTACATACATGTACCTAGATATGCTCAGATAAAGAAAAGAAACAGAGATTGTATTTTATGCAACTTTTTGCCTCCTCAGTATGAGATCAGTATTTTGCTTTTCACCATCTTTACTCAGGGAATCACATGCCTTTAAGCATTTCACATGGAAGAGGAACTTATTAACTTTAAAAGTATCACTGTGGAACCAAAACTAGATTTCCACACTGTTAAATTACAGTGATCTGAATCAGTTCTGGTGAAGTTTAATGAAGCTAGAGCCACACTGCAGCCTCACTGATGTTTCGCTGTCAAAACGACTTCCTGTGTGTCAGTTTCCATCTTTCCTTGGGTCATATCGCCATCTAGTGGAGTGATCCTGTGAATGCACCTTCATCAGAACAGGACAAGATGCAGCCTCTCCCTCCTCCTGGACCAACCATGTTTGGAGGCCATATTCCTCTCCAGACAGCGGGGGTCCAAGAGGATAAGGTGCTTTGCTGCATGATTAACTTGATCTCATAACAATTTACAAAAAAAGAAAGGAAAAAAAAAGGGAAATAAAGAAAAGAAAATGTCAAATACCTGACATGGCCGTACCGTTTTTCCTCTCTGCTGCAGAACATTCTGGTTAACATGTTTGGTGAGATTTTCTTAAGCGAATAAAACACATCACATGTAATGGGGGGAAAAAAAACTATGTTCACCCCTCTGCTTCGCATCTTAATAGGATATATATTAAATTCTAATTTAAATAATACACACTTCCCGTTAGTAACAGCAAATCCTTACTCAAACTGAGCAGCTGCGTTGTTAAATGTTTATTTCGGCAACACATCTCCTTCCCGTGCGGCCCTCAACATGCCTGATAGCAGTGTCATAATTGTTGTTGCGTGTCTTTAATGGGGGAAAATTACTTTCATCTGACCGAGTACTTTTAGTTCCGCGCTCAGATCGCAGTTTCAGTTTCAACAGGCGCACCTAACCCGCAAATATTATATTTGCTAAAGCAGCTACAGGAACGCAGAGCTGCTGCTGATTTTTATTTGACGCTTGAAATACCGTGACACATTTCCTCCTCAGTTCTTTTCATATGCAGTAACACAACCTTTAATAATAATCATATTGAGAGACGCATTGGAGACATATTTCGGGTAAAAACAGCCTCCTGTACTCGTCGTTGAATAATTTGGAAAGAGACAAGCGAGAAACGCTCATCCATACGTCGAGGACTTCTTGAGAAATCTGATGTTGCTGAGGAGCTTTACTGTCTTTTATTCTTCTGGTCTATATTGTGGTGATTTCCTGGGTCCTGTTTTAGTTTTACTGTGCAGGCTCGATGGGACTTACAGTTAGATTAGACATGAAATAATAAAAAAGGTGACCCGTGCTTTAACTGCTATCATTATAACTCACACAATATCATTTTTTACCAAAAGGAATGCTTCGTTTTTTTCCCTTTCATTACTGTTTTTACATATTCAACCTGAAAAACTCTCAAAAATATATATTAAACCTGTATGTTAAAAGGTGTGTGTGTGTGTGTGTGTGTGTGTGTGTGTGTGTGTGTGTGTGTGTGTGTGTGTGTGTGTGTGTGTGTGTGTGTGTGTTTACTGTTTACTTATGGTGATTCCGTGTCGTTTCAGCCGTGAACTTGTCCAAACGATCGCAGCATAATGAAAAAAAAAAGAAAGGAAAATTATTCCAGACTTTCTTCTCATTTCGATCCAGTGAAAAAAAACAATAGCAGTGCGTCTGGTAAAAGATTCTCTCCGTGGCTGCAGCTTAAATAACGCTACTCCAAAAAAATAGGCTCCCTATATGGTCTGTACAGATCCACAGAGGGACTGTTAGTTCTAGTCTATTACTTTTTATAATTCTTATAGCACACTAAAGTTTCAGATGTTCCCAAATGTTTCTGTCGTGAGTCAGAAAATATTTTTCTATTGTACTCATGCAGCAGGCTCCGCGCGCTTTCTCCTGACCTGACGCCTTCATCTCACATAAGGACGATATAAAAATCTAAGGAGAGACTTTCAGAGTCTGTGAGACATTATTAAAAGAAATCAGAGTATTAAAAGGCGCTGGGTTGATCTGGCTGGAAGCTGCCGCAGTAGGTTTCCACCCTGCAGGCCGGAGGCAGGGTGTGTGAGCCGCTCGGGGAACTTGAACGAGGGAAGCAGCAAGTTTATTACCAAGGACAATAGACGGCGGATGGCTTCCTTCAAAGGGGCCTGGAAGACAACCAGCCTGAAGTTCCTCAGTTTGGCTCCTGACGCCCTAAACACGGAGCGCCGACAGCAGTAAACGACACTAAAACCAAACACTAAAGCTTCCCCTCATTTTGGAAACGTGGGAGCTGGTCTGGATGAGGCTGAAGCCCGGAGTCTCAAGTTCACACAGCGAGGAGCTTCATGAGCATCAGCTCTGAAACCCTCTGACAGGGAGAGATCTGATCCAGAAGAGGTTTCATTCTACTGTCTTTCACTTCTGCACTGTCATTTAACAATTAAACTTCACGTTATCAAATAAAAGCGATTTTATTATTTACAAGGCTGTTATTTTGCACTCAGGAACCTTTAATATCTTTTTGCACTCAGGCTGAAATGTTCGGTTATTTTTCCCCCTTTTTCCCTCGAATTTACACGTTTTTGGATTTGTTTCATTTGGTTTTTTTTTTGTTTTGTTATCGGAAATGTTTGATGATGATTTCTATAGCACTTTCACGGAGGAAAATAAAACGCAGACCCCTGTCTTAAATAGAAATCATGAAGCAGATACAAGTATGAATACGTAGGGCTCTGTTCACGTAAATAAGTTATTTTAACGTATATAAAAATCACACGGGTTCAATAATATTTGTAAAACTGTTTTCAAATAACAGAAAATAGCTGCGTTAAAAAGGAAGGTCATTCGTGAAATACCTTTCATTTTTATTTCTTCTATGGATAAGAATATGTATCAGACTACTTTTATTTGAGTTTCTGTGTTCCAAGTGCTCCATGTGATAAGAGAAATAAATAAATTAGATTATTAGTGAAATAGCTAATAGAGGTAGAACTTCACAGGTGTGTTGCAAATGCACAATAGGCACAAATTAGCTAGGAACCTAACAGAAATGTTCGTGATCATTCAAGCGGCGATTTCTGTCTTTAGCTTTAAAGTAATTCCGTTCATTTTTTGTCGCTGAATTGAATTTTGTGTTTCTTATTTTGACGCGCCTTCATAAAACACACGCGCCTGTGTGCGTCCAAATTTGTTATCTTCCTGGTGTCGCACACAGTCTTATAGTCTCTATTTTTACATGTGTATGTATGTACAGCATCAATAGTTTTCTGTGTGAGCAGGAAGTCATACTCCCGTGATTACTTGGAGATTAATATCAGATGTTATTACTGTGGAAAACAGTAAAGGAGGGGAAGAGAGGACAACATGGCAGGATGAAAGGACTGTACATAAATGTGTACTGCCACCTATAGGATCACAATCGCAACAGCTGATATTCAAAAACACTGCAGGTTTTCTGTTTTCTGAGCTGGACTTTTGTTTTGTACTGATGTGTAATTTTCTTTGGGTGGTCTCCAGACCAGAGGAAGCCCAGTTGACCGCGGCCTGAGCTTTGCGTGTAGCAATGATTTTTCTTTTTTCTTTTTTTTTTTTTTTTTTTAAGTATTTCTACGTCTAATGTGATCACCAGCTATAAAATGGAGCAGTGACTCAGTATTATATCATTCGGAGACCCAGTGAAACAGCAGCAGCTGCTCTCGGTGTTCAGTTTCAGCGTTTGAACTATTTTTTTTTCCTACCAAGTGCGGTCAGTGTGAGATTTCATGGGGACTAAAGAAAAAAATCATTCACATCATAAAAAGTAAATCTAATGTAGACCTAATAATTTCCTTTACTTTTATTCTAAACAATGGGTTATTGTATAACGGGAGCATTGCGGGGCTGCGACAAATACTGGTCACGATTTTCGGCTGTAAGCGTGTGTACCTGTAGGAGTGTTTCCTCAAGAAATATCACACTGCAGTCAAACATATAAGCATGGAATGGTGATAAGATGCTTGATGGGGATCTCCTGGATCATCTGAATTGGGTCTGATCTCTTTTGGATCTCAGAATTTGGCTTCTTTCACGTAGACGATACTAACAAATGGAAAGGTGTGTGCGCGTAATGTGGATTATTTTAAGGCGTTAACATTTTGCAGAGGCTCCATCTGTGCAGTAGGGGTGTATTCAGCATTTATTGAAGGGCGCTTATTGCATATGTTTCTTCCTGCAAACAGATCCTATCTAAGGCGATATTTAGCAAACTTTAATTCACTTTTATTAATAGGAAGAGATTGACCCTGCACGTGTTAAAGGCTGCGCGTAAAACCGCGTTTTGCGGCTGGAAGAATACCGACAGTTTTGTACAAATCTTGAAGTTCATTTGAGGGAAAAAAGTGAAGGGATATTAATAATTTCACACTGATTTCATGCTGGGGAATGTTGTTAAGTATAAGTGTATATGTAGTGTTTACACACGGATTTATTTCAGTATGGCTTGGTTGGATAAGTTACGCATAACATACATATAACGGAAAGCAACACCAGGCCCGCAATGTGGGTTATGTTAATGCTATTTTACACTTTAAATTAAATCTTAAATATGGCATATTGTCATATCTATCTATCTATCTATCTATCTATCTATCTATCTATCTATCTATCTATCTATCTATCTATCTATCTTCTGTGTCTATATGATTTTTCTGTTTCTTCACTCATAGTGTGTCCTGAATATCATGAAGCCTGAGAATGTGTCCAGTGTTTGTTGCAGCAGTGCTGTCAGTCCACAGTCACCTTTTTGCACCTCATGTCACAGCAAAGTGAAATCAAAAACCCGTGCTCATGTGTGAGGCTCTCGTGACAGCGAAACTCGACAAATATCCCCGGGATATTTCTGACATTTTCTCTTTATGGTCTTTAGAATCTAAGCGTTTGGCTGATATAAGTTCACCCCGCACCCACTCAATACCAAAATATGTCCTCCTGGAGTATTTTGCTTTGCAGCATTGGTAGCAAGGGTGGGGCGGAACAACATATTTTGCATATCACGTGACGCTGTATTAACAAATCAACAATTACCTTGCCTTTATTCTTCAGGAGTTGCTAAAAGGCTTGCAAGAAGCGTTTGAGGAAAGCTCCATGGAAATGTGCGAGCGGAATCCTTTAAATCCCGGCTATGTTGGTTCGCTGCTGAATTTTGCTCCCCCTGAGTCGCTGTATTTCTCCAACCTGCGCGGTAATGGAGCCCACATACCCGGGCTGCATCAGCTCCCTTACAATAGGAGAGAGGTGTGCACGCTCCCCTGGACTTCCTCAAGTTCGTGCGCGTCTGGACCGGCAGCACCACCACAGAGCCGCGCTTTTGGAGGCTACTGTCCACCGTTCCTGTCCAACTCGGTATCTATAAATACTAACTCGTCCGGCGGCCACGTCAAGGCGCATTTGGAGGAGACTGCTCGGTGCTTCCAGGACACGAGCCACAAGACAGAGGAGGCAGGCAGGCAGGAGGAGGTGTACGCCGGGGAGCACGGGATACGCGGGTACTCGGATCTGGAGAGCCGCTCTCAGGGATCGGCTCAGCTTGACCCGGATTCAGCAGGTTCATTGAGTGTGAACGGATCCAAACAAGAGCACAACTCCATCCACGCGCCCCCAAGTGACACGTGCTCCAGGACCACTTTTGATCAAGGTTAAGTAGCCTACGAATAATACTTTTCTTTTTTTGTTTACATTTTTATAAATGTCAGGCAGTAGAAATTGGCTTCTGAATAGTTACTCTATCTGCAAGGATTGATGTTTTAAAAATTCTCTCAAAATGAGAATCTGTTTCTTAGAAATTCTCCTGAGATCCTTGGTTAGTTTATTAAATAAATGGAACACAAATCGTCTGATTCAGTGTCAATTTATTGTATATTGCAGTATGAATAAGGTTTTAATTTCCCACAATACCATTCCTTATAGTATTGGTGATCTAGATTTCTGGTTTGGTCTAGATTTGTGTGTGAAGCTTTTTTTCTTCTATACAGCCTCAGAGGTTGTAGCTTCTGGTTCATTATGATGGCATTAGCATCTGCTTGTATTTATTCATATATGTCACACTGTGCTCAGTTGGGAGCTGTATTCTCTGTCTGTTCTATAAATTTGACCGTTCTTGGATTTGCTGTTGAAGTATAAGAAAAAAAAAACCACCTTGTGTCTGCCTCTTCCCTCCTCCAGGTGCCCCGTGGTGCTCGTCACAAGTGAAAACAAGAAAGAAGAGAAAGCCCTACTCCAAGCCGCAGCTGGCTGAACTTGAGAATGAATTTATGATGAATGAATTCATCAACAGACAGAAACGGAAGGAGCTCTCAGACAGACTCGAGCTGAGCGACCAACAAGTGAAAATATGGTTTCAGAATCGCAGGATGAAGAAGAAACGACTGATGATGCGCGAGCAAGCTTTCTCCGCATACTGATGACCTTTGGACTTGATCGTGACCAGCAGCGCAGCAGCACCAGAACTGACCATCCTGTCAGCCATCTCAGCTAGAAATCACTTCGTACGCTCCCCACTTGTTTCCCCAGTTATTTTGTGGCAGTTACCTAATCACTGGTTGGGTTGTGCTCTGTGATAGATCTTTTTTTTTTTTTTTTCAATGAATGAATGAATTGCTGCATTAAGATGGCGGGAGCCCTGATTTTCCATCTGCCCATATGTTTGTGGTCAGGTTAAGCCATTAAAAGCACTTTGCCTATGCGGGAGTCGGTAATGTTTGGTTAAATGTAAATATCAGTCGCAGTTTTTATCCAGCCGCAAAAGTTTCAACACTATTTGTAATGTCGACAACCTAAAAAAATTACAAGATGGTGGATTTTTTAAACTAATTTTATTTCCCGATCTGAAGAGATTGAGGTGTCCATATGCGCAATAGGAGGCCAGAGTTTCTGTTAGTCCAGAAACAGCGGATAAAAATTAACTTTCAATCCAATTTATTTTTCATACAGCATACATGTAAGACATATTTGAACAGGAAGAACAGTCTTTTTGTTTTCCCTGCATTGCGGCCTGCCCTTTAGCATTTGCGTGAAGTGGACGCAAACAGTCAAGTTCATGTTTACGGATGGATTAAACATCAGCGAGTACTGCAAAATGTTATACCTGCATGTCATTTTCCTAATTGTTGTTATTTAATGAAATGTCTTTATCCCTGTTTTATTGTAAAACTGTCTAAAATTAGTAATATCACGTCGCTTATGTTCTAACGAAGCGGCGTCCCGCGCGTCTCTTTTAGTGCCACAACGTGTTTACCTAAAGCCTGCAGAACAAGTGAGTTTGTGGATGTGAAAAATTCTGATGGTGTAACTTTAAAATACATTATATCTGTCGTAGATTAAGCGTGGATTGTTATTGCTTGACGCTGGTATTGCCACAAAAAAACGGACAACTCGTGCAATCGCAAACGTTAGAGGCAATCTGTGCAATCACAGTTGCGCCATTCATGGGCAAATTTATAAATGCATAATTAACCTATGTTTTAGTTTGGTTTGGACTATCTTTAAGTTGATCTCAGAAAGCATGTTATTGATGTGCACAATGAAAATCGGACCAGCCATCTTTACACCCGCGGGTAAGAGATTTTGTAAAGTGGCCGCGGCGTAAAGATGAATGCATTTGTAAATAAAGATTACATTGAAAACACTTTGTATTCCTCGTCGCGTGAAATATTTTTGTAATTTTCAGACATAATGTTCAAGTGAACATGCCATCTTAAGCTTCATGTGGTTCCCACTCATCTGTGGCGCTGCTCAGTTGGTTATAATTGTATTTATGGAGAGTTATTGAGAGGACACAAATGTCTCATCAGATTTTACTGCTGATGTGAAAATAGAAGTCGAGATGGTTTCCTTCCTCTACAGTCATGCCTGCAGAGGTGAGAGAGACAGGAGGACCGGATTACCTTTCTCACGGAAGACCAACTTCTCACTTTAAACTGTCTTAATAATGCTTTTGTGTATATATATATATATATATATATATATATATATATATATATATGTAGAAAAAAAAATTCTGTGATCGTTTTTTGAATTATTAACAGCTCTTTATATGACAGTGCCGCTCTCATTTTGAAATGAAACGTCCTTGGCTGCATCAAACCGCGCGCCTCTCCTCTCCGCGTAATTTCTCCTCTCAGTGCACAGACGCAGCAGCAGCAGCAGCAGCAGTTCTCACTCACAATAAAAATCTCCACATGTCAGAAGGAGGTTACTGCGGCTTTGACCAAATGGAGTTGGCATAATTCAAAACTCATATTCAACCAAACATTTCAGATTTGATCGTGTTCAGCTCGAGCGTTAAAAGACTGGAGCTGGGTTAGTGGGGGCTGTGCTGAGGCTTGTGGTATGGCACCATGTAACTGGGTCGTTGTTTATATTTACCAAAACATTTTTCACGCTGAGAGGTGGCGAAGTTTAAGTTTACAGTTCTCAAGTGGTCAGTCTAATTTTAGAAGGAGATGCCTGAACGCACATATAGACTCGTTGCATCTTTATCAGGTCATCATGACTGCATCCTGATGCGTTTCTGTGTGAACGCTGCAGTCAGTGGAGCATTCGAGAAAATCCTCAATTCTCAAATCTGATGTGTAAGAAAACAAGGAATGCAGATTTATTAGCGATTCTTGCTTCTTTTTATTTCTTTCTTTTATTTTTATTTATTTATTTATTTATTGGTCGATTGACTATTGAAGGCTATTGAAATCAGCTTTTTAAAACGTGTTTTCTGGCATCTTGCGTTTCCAATCTTTAAGTTCTTGTGTTTATAGACGCATCTGTGGCAGGCCTCCTTTACTCTTCTTGGAGTCTGCCTCTTTAAGGAATGCAACATGTTTCACGACTATTAACTGAAATTGCTCTAAAAGCTATTTTGGACGCCTACAATGGATTTTCTCTGCGCCCGACACACAGGCGTTTCCTATAGTATTCGTTGTTTTATTGGTTTACTGCCAGAAAGCGTCACATAGCTCCAGCTTCTAAAGATGGTGGGGGTGCCCAAACAAAGTTAAGGTCAAGTTAGTAGACTGTGCATTGCAGCTTCCCACAAAATGGGGACAAAATTTGCTTGTTTTGTACAGAAACCACTTTTCACTTGTGTTATTGATTAAAGCAATACACAGTTTTGAATTGCGTTTGTTAAATTGGAAGTCTTGACTGAATGCGCAAAGAGAACAGGCAGGCTCAGAAACAGGGCGATTTTTGCTTTGCTGTTTTGGCCCTTCAAAGCTTGTGTATTTTAGTTGATTTTTAGATAATACATATCGTGGTTATCTATTTTTTTAATTAACTACGAATAATGAAGTTCGTGCGTAAAACTGATTCGAATGAAATGGTTTAGTGTGCAATGCTAGTATGCAATAATAATAATAACATAATAATAAAATAAAGTAGTAATAATAATGACAAATATTATTATACTTATTAGAAATAGATCGTTTCGATCGTTTATCATTTTATTAATACAATAAAGGGGAAAAATCTATAGCCTAAAACTAACACATGGACCGATGTGCAACAAGTCATCCTAACTTTTTCTGTTTTTAACTTTATTTTAGTTGAGTTTAGTTCAGTGTAGTTTATAGTCGTACAGAGTTATTTCAGTCAAAGTTTCACTTGTAAAAGTTGCAAATTTTCGGATAACCGAATCATTTGTTCAATGTCTGTAGTTTCTTTCAAAACGCGCATTTTGGGGTTATTTTTCGTACATAAACACAGTTCTACGTGGTTAACTGCAGGAGAGGAGTTCACAGGATTGTAGTGAAGTAGAAGACAGAGAAACGGACCAGTGAGCTTGATTTTACCCCCAATAACAATAAAACTAGTTGCCTTTAAGCTGAAGGCGCACTGCGTGGGAAGCTGTGAAGTATCTCCTCGTCTTTAACCACAATTTACTGGCAATCAAAATGAAGCTGCCTTTCTTTGAAGATAAACCTTTTTTTCAGTTTCATTTATTTCTTTATTTTGATTTTTTTTAACACAGTTAAGTCCATCACTACAGTAAAAACTGAAATAAACAGAAATGTTCTAGCACATTGGGTGAGAAAAAAAATAATAGTAACAATAATATTAAAAAACACATACAAGAATATACTCACGTTTCAATTACTGGTGGAGGCTTGATTGCGAGGTATCCGTTTGCCAGGATTTCAACTTGTTTTCCCCACCGAGAAGGAGACAAACACTGCAAGCATGGCTGCCTTCGTGCCATAAAATGATTTGGCTGCAGAGGCTTGTTGGCGAATGCTTGGTGGACATCACCTAGACCACAGACGGTCAAAGCCAGTTGTTTTGGACTTGGCAATGCGGAATGTGCTTTGTGATTCATGCTTGCAAATGACTTCTGGTTTTGCTAAATTACCGTTTTCTCTCTCTCTCTCTCTCTTGCATTTGCAATGGTAAACCGTGCAGGCCTGTTTCATTTGGCTAACTTCAAACGCAGCCATCTGCACCGAATGTTTACCTTCAAAATTAAACGCAAAGCAGCAAATAATTTGGCATGTTTATGCAAAGTGAACAAAAAGTATTGCAAAACTTGGAGTAGTTTGCTCATTCCGCAATTGAATATATATGCAATATTCCATACATCCTATGTCGTGGTGTTTTGTAATTTGTTTTGTGGTTTCTGAGCTTTTTCGCACCCTGATGCAGGCCCAGAAGCTTACATTTGACAATGAATCCAAATTATTTCCTTCTGGCGCTTGTTTGTGTGTATTTAATTGTGCTCCAACCGTTATGGTGCGCAGTGATTATACGCAATGAAGCTTAAAATTTATTCGCATAAAAGCAGACTTGATGAATCGCGTTTAATTCCGGAGTCTTCTGGTTTAATTGTGCAGCATGTGCAGGCACGGTGGCCCTGTTGCTCTTCTCTTCAAGCTTTTCATTATAAGTGAGCTGGTCAACTTTGATATTTTTCTAACTGTTGCTATACAAACGCACAATGCCCGCTCCGAAGTGCGCTCATTTACTGACGCAGAGAGCATGTGCGGGTGTCATTACACATCATTACACGATGAGGATGATGTTGCTGTAAAGCTTTCAATTAAATATTCCTGCGATGGTTCCACAAATTTCTTTTTTCCGTGAGCCATAGGGCAAGAAGGCTGGAGAGGAGTTCCCTCTGCAGCCAGGGAGCCAATGGAGTGTCTTGCATGCGCTCACATGAGTTTCTCCGGACAGTTTTTAATGACTGATATTGATGTATGGTAATTTCTTAGCCGGATCACATGACACAATTACCTCAAGAATCGATCAAGATGTATTGCAGGTCTGCCTACGTTTCCGATTTTTTCTCCCTGGCGGGGTCTTTCCACACGCCTGTGGTGCTATAGATGGACAAAGTTTAACACAGTCAAGCTGCCAATTCCTTTCCTCTGTGGCGAGGAGGAAAGGGGAAGAAGAGATATGACGGAATACGATGATCGCGGCTGTGCGTCAAATATGTTTTTACCGAGCTGCACTTATTACGTTTCGACGCCCGATTTTACATCAGTCTCCTCCTTTTTACCGCAGACGACTTCGTGTCAGGTTAATTTCCCGTATTCTTCAAACATAACCCAAGTCCAACCTGTTCGAGAAGTCGCTTTCAGGGATTATGGACTGGACCATCCCAAATGGCACTACAGGGGCAATTACGCGTCTTACTACTCAACGGACGAGATAATGCATCGGGACTTGATCCAGTCCTCGGGCAGCAGGGCGGATGTGATATTCAAAAACGAGTCCTTGTACGGCCACCACGGGGGGACGAGCTCGCCGTGCAATTTCTTCGCCAGCGTCGGCCGGAACGGGGTTCTTCCCCAGGGCTTCGACCAGTTTTTTGACACTCCCAACTCGGACAAGCCCAACGCGGAGCCCCCCAAACAAAAGACAGACTCTGCCGCTCCCGGTGATGCTGCCAACAGCGATCAGGCGTTAACCAAACTGGAGCAGCACGGCGCTGACCCGACCGGGAGCGTCGACGAGGACTCGTCCTCCAACTGCGGCGACAAGAGCAACCAACAAAGTAAGTCACTTTTTTCCCCCCCAATTTGTGTCGGATCAATTTGTGCAGCTCAGACATGAGGGTGTCAGACTCAGTGTCCGCCGCCACAACCGTCCAGGGTTATATGCCTCTTTATAAGCATGCAAAAGCTTTTTATATCCCAATAAGATCTACTTTACGGTTGTAAAGGTATTTACAATGGGAAACAGTTAAGTAACAGGAGTTAAAGGTTTCCTTGAGCCCAGTAACAAAAAGTATGCAGCGGAATTTTGTATAGATATGAGATTAAATAAAATTAGAAATCATTTGTGAGTCTCATAGCTCCCTGATGCAATATACTTTAACGAAATAGAGAACTTTATTACAACATAGTATGCAGGTCAACTTTTACATAAAAAATCAGTGCAATGTGAGGTTTATTTCAACGTAAATGCATCTTTACGCGCGAGTGTGTGTGTGTGTGTGTGTGTGTGTGTGTGTGTGTGTGTGTGTGTGTGTGTGTGTGTGTGTGTGTGTGTGTGTGTGTGTGTGTGTGTGTGTGTGTGGCACAGAATGGGGCCTTAACGCAAACAAACAAACAAACAAACAATCGAGCAGGTATACGTCCCATTCTGAGCTGTTCACTGCATCGACGTTTTAACTTTGTGAGTTTTGATCTTCCACCTTAAAATCTGTCTTTCACGTTTTCCTCCACGCACAGGTTC
The DNA here is from genome assembly GCF_902148845.1 of Salarias fasciatus. Classification (NCBI taxonomy): domain Eukaryota; kingdom Metazoa; phylum Chordata; class Actinopteri; order Blenniiformes; family Blenniidae; genus Salarias; species Salarias fasciatus. Next base: position 23,732,799 of record NC_043760.1, read on the forward strand.
ATCCACCAAGTCCAGGAAGAAGAGGTGTCCCTACTCCAAATACCAAATCCGAGAACTTGAACGAGAGTTTTTCTTCAACGTGTACATTAACAAAGAGAAGCGACTTCAGCTGTCCAGGATGTTAAACCTGACTGATCGGCAGGTGAAGATTTGGTTTCAGAATAGAAGAATGAAGGAGAAAAAGCTCAACCGTGATCGCCTTCAGTATTTCACTGGAAATCCTTTATTCTGATGCCTCACATACACACACGCATACGCTCTTTCTCACACACTCACACGGGGTAAATAGCAGCTATAACAATTATAACTTAAAAGACTGGACTTATATTTTATTTCTGATTTTTCTGTTTAAAACATTAATTTCTTGAGAAAACGAAGGCGCCATATTTTTTTGGCAATAATTCCTCGGACTATTTATTTGTATTCACGTATTATCCCGTTATTGGCAGTAGATATGTCCGCAAATTGCGAGCTGTGCTTTGAAAATGTTTATATAGAATATATGTAGGCTTCTTCCTTGTGTATGTACATTTGTAAGACGCATGTCTTGTACGTCGTGGTGTGAAATAAAATACGCAAAGACAAATGCATCATAGTCCCGGAAACGTTCACATGAATGCAATCAAATATGCCATAAGACACAGGGGGATTTTTTTTCTTCCTTTTTTTTTTTTTTTTTTTTTTTTTTTTTTTTTTTAGAAGATTCGTCAATGGAGAAATTTGGCGCTTGCAGACTTGTATGGTCCCGTTATTTCCTTTGCTTTGAAACGCTGGATTGTTTACTAAACCTTGAACCGTCTAGACGGCATAATAAAAGTAGCTGTAAATGTCTAAATAGGGGGCTATTGGACTTTGGTGTCCCAACCCCCAGACCACATGAGGACCGATTCTCCTTCCTGTCTTAAAAGTACTTTAACTCCAGGCTCGAAATGCATGGAGAACTCCACAGATTCCATCTCATCCATATTTAGCTCAGTTTAGCATCACGGGGCTGCAGTGTTGTCTGTATTTACTGGATAACAGTGGAATACATTCTGAGGACCGCCATCTGGAGGATGGGTATGTTTCAAGTTTATCTTATTCTGTAGTGTAAAAAAAACATTTTTTTTTTTTTTTTTTCCATTTATTGCATCTGGATCTGCTGTGTGGAGGAATATGAGTGAATGTCTTTTCGTCTGTGATGCAGGTGATGTGCAGCTCGGCTGGCTTTGCAATAATTGAAATCATCTGAATGGCACACGTGACTGTTTTAGTTCGTTCTGCTGTATTTCGTGCCAGCGAGGGGAGAGACTAATTACATCCGCAGATTTCCACACAAGCAGTCGCTTTATTGAGAATTCATGTGATGCATTAGTTGATCTTTTTTTTTTTTTCCATTTGAAGTCTGTTCAGCGAAAATTGTATATTTTTTTTTGTTTCGGCGTAACGTGTTAGAAAAAAAAGGAACTTTAGAGAGGGGTTCATGCTGATTTCATTTGTGATGGATCTCACATGCAGTTATTTCCCTAAAAGGCTATTAGAAAAGTGAGGTTTCATTAAGCGTTCAGCTGGGCTGTCATCTTGTCCTGCAGTGAAATTGCATTACCAACTGTGTGGGGTATTTCACTTTGATTCTCAGTGTATCCACATGAGGGCAGACTTTCAGTCTGGGTCGCCTGTGGAAATGCACACTTCAGCCAATTTAACATCTACCCTGCATGAAAATGAGTCAGTGTGGAAGAATAATAACCCCTTCAGCAGGCATGTTTATATTCTATTGTAATTATTACTTGTCACGCTCCATCCAGTTGAGATGTGCTTTCACCAAAATGTCATTTCTGTTTTCATGATGAAAATCTTCCCCCCAAAAAATACACCTATATATCACGAGATTTAACACAAGCCTGCAACCACCAGATCCAAAAACGAGACCCCGCATCTAATCTTGACAGACATTATTCCTTCGTTGGTTCTCTGTGTTGATGTGACTCTTATTCCAGTTGCACATTTTTAGGTCTTGTTCAGTCCTGTTTGAAGTGATGCGGTCAACACCAGCAGTATGATTTTGCTCCCTGTCTTTGTACTGTTGAATTTGAAGAAATAATATCTCGAGGCTGTATAAAACCCATGATCAGTGATAGCTCTCTGTCTAAAGGCTAAACTCAACACGCCTTGTTGAAAATAACACGTTTTTGTTTTCTTAGTTAATTTTGCAGCAGTGTAATTATTACTTTAATGCCACCCTCGACAGTGATTTATAAAGAATAGCTAAATACATAAATATAGCTGCAACACTCAAGATACACTTTCAGTCGATACAAACTTGGTTTTGCTTGGAATTACATTTATTGCATTGTCTGTGCAATCCTGTTTAAAATACCAGCTAATCTCATTATTATTATTATTATTATTATTATTATTATTATTATTATTATTATTATTATTATTATTATTGTTAGAAAAAAATCCGTGGACCATTTGCTGTATTTTTTTTATAAATCCTCGTTTGACATAGTGAAATCAATCATCACAACGTTGTGTGTATATTTTGTATTTATGTATGTATGTATATGTATGTATTAATTGTTGATTTTACCTCAATATTATAATCATACGATAAATGGTTTGTTTTCTCAGTATACTGAAATAGCCCAGTGTTAAATTCATGCACGTGTCATTATTAAACCCATCGCCATTAAAACAAAAGAGAGAGAAAGAAAAGTATATCCGTGGTGTCTCATGTCTGATTTGAATATTTCTAAATAACGCAACCCGCGTCCATGACGTGACTGTATATTTTTGGATGCATTGATGTTGCGATGATTTGCATATCACATGTTTACAGCCAACTATAAATATCGAAGAGCCTTTAAATAACCGAGTATCCACACATACACACACATACACACGCCCGCACTCACACACACTCACACACTACATTTCCTAAGTGAGCTTACATAATGAAGAAATATATATATTTATATTTTTTTCCCGAGCGACTATTTCTGTATTTTATGCTCTTTGTAAAGGCCTGTATTGCTCATTATTTCGGCCTAACTGTTGATTTTTTTCCCCTCATCGTGGTCTGAATGTCTGTTTCTTCTACTCTCTTTGTCTTGTAGACATTTTCCTTCGATGCACATTAAAACAATGAGGCACTTAACAAATGATCCTGCAGATCCCGCACATCGCCACCTACAACGGGGCCATTTCAAAAATACACACTTCATTAAATACAACAAAATGCATGTTTTATGATCTTAAAAAAAGTAATAAAAGACTGTTTTGGTGTGAATAAAGTAGAAATATTTCAGTAAATGTACAGCTTTTGAAAATTTAAAGTTGTCCGTGCATGTACAGCTATATTGAAATTATATTCAGTGTTTAATATATTAAGATATGTTTTGCACGTACTCCATAAGGTGCTGAAAATATCGAATGTGTTAAAACAGCTTTATTTAAACAACAAACGCACAAAAAAGCGTAAATGCGCCAAAAAAATAACCCAGACTTCAAACCACATGTTCTTTTTTAATACACAGAGCAAACTACATTTATAGTTGGATTTTCCTTTATTGTTCCCTCCTATTTTTGAATGGAAATATATAATTGAAACGGTGTGTGCAGACACGGTTGCGTCGTTGGTGGGCTGGCAGTCTTGATGAGGGTCAGCGTGAATAAAAATAACACCATATTCACTGGAGCCGGTTACATCTTTGAGAACAGTCTGCAGTTGTCGCCTGTGCTCCTTGTAGGCTGCATTTCATGTTCTGACGCACGCACGCACACACACACACACACGCATACTATCTGTTTCAGCTTGGTGCAAAAAAAAAAAAAAAAAAAAGATTCTTCTAGATCTTAAACACTGCAGGAGGAGGAAGCTGGTGGTCGAACAGGTGTGACCCAGATGAAGGTGAAATGTTTGCGGTGCGATCCAAAGAGTCTTTAAATGTAATCGTCTCGCTTTTATTGATCATGCCTTTAAGTCCCGCGATGCTCCCGCCGCCCGCGCGACTCTGCAAAACCAATTTCAAGTCCGTGTTGTAGGTGTCGCTGTTGACCACGTCTGCGTGCTGCAGCAGTGCCGCGTGCAGGGGAGAGGAGGCTGCGTCTCAAGGCCATTTTCAAATCTCATTGGTGGGTTTGTCATGTGGTCCGGAGGCATCCTGACTTACAGATTGTTTTTCCTAGATATGTCAGCTTACAAAGGACATCTCTCTCCTCTAAAGAACTTAAGCCCCCAAAAATGTCCTTTCCCAGTAGCTCTCCTGCGGCCAACACATTTTTAGTGGACTCTTTAATTGGCGCGTGCAGGACGGACAGCTTTTACTCCAACAGCAACATGTACATGCCGTCCGGCTCAGAAATGGGAACTTACGGAATGCAAACCTGTGGACTCCTGCCGTCTTTTGGTAAAAGAGGGGAGGTCAACCACCAAAATATGGGCATGAACGTCCACTCGTACATACCTCAAATAGATAACTGGACTGATCCGAGCAGACCTTGCCGAATAGAGCCGCCCGGTCAGATGTCAAACTGTACATTTTCACAGAGCATAAAGGAGGAGAGTAACTGCTGCATGTACTCCGATAAGAGAGTGCAGAAAGTCAGCTCGTCAGAGGTCCCCGCATATTCTAACGCCATCCCCGAGTCGTGTCCCGTCGACGGTCCCGAGATCCCGGTCCCGGGCTATTTCAGACTGAGCCAAACTTATGCCAACGGGAAGCAGCCGGAGAACTACTGCCATGAGCCGCCGCCGAGTCCAAACCCGACCCTGATGCAGCTGAGCCGGCTCACCCCCAAGCCGCAGTCCTCCGCGGTGCCCTCCAATTTCGCAGAGGTGGAGAAGAAAATCGAGGACGTCCCGCAAAACCCCGACACCACAAGGACACCGGTGCCCGCAGAGAGCCCGGAACCCAAGTCCGGCTCGGAGGAGAAGAGCTGCTCCCTGGAAGCCCCAGTGTCCAGCCCTGAGCTGCTCCATAAGGAAGGGAAAGGTGGGTTGGCTACAAAGGAAAAGCTTTTATCTTGTGGCGCTGAGCTGAGAAAGCTCCAGCATCATAAAACCAAGTATAAAACACAAACAACCCTAAAGTCGTAATGTTTAATGAGAGTCTTTCTCAGGTTGCAGTAATAGGCAATAGAGAATGGTTTTACCATGCAGCGTGCTCCCTGCATCTCCATTCCGCTCAGGTATTTAAATTTAAAGTTGGTAAACAAATATTTTTTTTACAGTCTGTTGCTTCATTTGGCTTTGCACTGTTTTCAGAAGTTAACATAAGCTGCACTAATAATCTCACCATCTGTTCTCTGTGAATGTGGTAAGTTTTATAATCGTTAAGACACCTATGAATTATGGGTGCGTAATGTTCATTACCGTTAGCCACCGTCCTGAAAATTACAGAGAAATTGTATTTAAAATGGATTTTAATGATGATTTTCGAAAAAATTAAATAACAGTTGCATGTTGATTCGTTTTAAGTTGCCATAAAGATAATAGATTTGGGATTATCTTTCAAGGAGAAGGAATATGTGTTCCTGTTGTGCGTCTTGATCAGTTGGGGTTTGATTTAATCTTTGTCTTTATTAGTAGTGGCATGTACGTGACTAATAACATCCCCTGCATTTTACTCATTCAGGGAAAGCATTTAGATTATGTGTTATTTCCCAGAGGTGAAATCCAAAAGTAGCAGATGAGATCTGTTGTGTGTGTTGTGTGTGTGTGTGTGTGTGTGTGTGTGTGTGTGTGTGTGTGTGTGTGTGTGTGTGTGTGTGTGTGTGTGTGTGTGTGCGTGTGTGTATGTGTTTTTTTTAACAATCTGATGGCATCGCTCACGTGTGTGTGTCTGTTTCTGATCTGAATCTCCACAGACTGCAAGAGTGACACGTTAACAAACAACTGGCTGACAGCGAAAAGTGGCAGAAAGAAACGGTGTCCCTACACAAAGCACCAGACCTTGGAGTTGGAGAAGGAGTTTCTGTTCAATATGTACCTGACCCGAGAGCGCCGCCTAGAGATCAGCAGGAGCGTCAACCTGACCGACAGGCAGGTCAAAATCTGGTTTCAAAACCGCAGGATGAAACTGAAGAAAATGAACAGGGAAAACCGTATCCGTGAACTGACCTCAAACCTCACCTTCTCGTGAGCTCGCATGCGCCAGAGCCTCGCAGCTGTCTCCCAACTTTTTCTCCCACCTTGAGTTTGATGCTTCAGTGGCATTGGACGTTCTGATCTGAAATTTCAACGAAACTGTGACTGTAAATGCTGATCCTAGTGAGTATAGTGTGGCGTCGTGTATTTGTTTTGTTTTTTGTTTGTTTTTTTTTCCTTTGTTTCATCACAGGGTAACACTTTTTTGGTCTTAAATTATTGGAGAGGAGTCTCTTATTCCTCTCTACAAAAAGACATGGATGTCCTCCTGCGTGGAGACGGAGTTACTCTAGATTTCAGTCATGAAAGCACATTCATTGTCGTATGTTATCGTGCAGCGTTTCTTTTTGCAGAAAGTGCAAGCCATTCGCTCAATAGTGAGATGTTTCTATGGGCTTTAAAGTGGTGGAAAAGCGATGTTAATCTGTGAATCTATTGCATGTTTGTGGCATGTATCTTGCAATAAATATATTGTGAAAGAATTTTGTTTGATGTCTGCGTACGTCCTAAAGGAGTATTCTGAATTCTGAGAATTTTTTTTGTGCGTTTTAGTGAAATATTTGGCGTTATTAAGCTTCGACGCCTAAAATGTTATTTAAAAGGTTAACGGCGTGGGAAAATGCTGGAAAAGGAAAAGTGAAATATTTGATTTTTCGCAATTCAACTCTCAAAAAAACGTACTTTGTCTGAAAATCTTTATGATTCGTGTTTATAATTAAGCTTTTAATGCAATACTCAGTGCGCCTCTGAGATTAAACTTGAAAATAATCTGTATTCTGTTAATAGTTTTAAATCAGCATTTGTGCTTTTAAATATAGTACAACAACAAAAACAATCCTACGTGATTTGTAAAACTGATCGCAAAAATTGCACAAAATGTTTCTAAAATGACAGTAATGTGAACTTTCTCTGCGTTCGCCTTCAATAGTGTTATTTATAAGAAAAGTGCAACAGAATGTTGCAGATAAACAGGATGTTTGCTCTCGTCGCGAGGCCTGTTTGTGATACTCTAATGGTCTCGATGCGTTTAGATCCAAAAAAGGTTTAAGCGACTGCTAGTAATTCACACAGAAATAGTGATAATTTGTCTCAGACTAGATCCTCAGAGTTGTGACAGAGGAACAAACCGCGGATCTCTGCACATTTGTGAAGTTTAACGTTCACAAGTCAACAATCCCACTTCACAATGCGTAAAAAATATCAACCCTGTAACGCAGAGAAAGGCACATATAGAGGATAATACTCTTGAATTACGCCTCTCAGATAGCAACACACAGATGGACTTCGCCAAGCCTTTTTTTTTTTATTGACGGCATGTATAATCACACGCACCTCATAAAACATTTATTGATACATTATTACTCCCCTTTGAATGAATACAATAATTTCACAACTGCGGTTTCCGACTCAACTTAAAAAATTAAACCAAGCTAGAAAATACGTTTCCTGGCCAAATATTAACAATGGATACGGCACATTGTGAACGGAAATGGCGTCTGTTATTTTACAACATGTTATTACATCTATTTTACGAGGACTCTGCAAGTCTATAAACCATTTTACAAGCATTGTGGGTATCAAGACGATATTATAAGAGTTTTCTCAAGCATTAAAATACGCTGGATCTGTGTTGGTAGCCTGGGTGGGGGGTAAAGTGTCTTATTCCTCTTTTTGAGCTGCATGTATTGTTGCAACGTCCCGCAGTCACACGATCACAAGAAAGAAAAGAAAGGAAGAAGAAAAAAAAAGACAGGGGGAAATGCGTTTTATTCGAGCGATCGTTCTCTCCCTCCAGTCACATCAGATGGGGCTTTTTATTATTTGTGAAATGAAAAGCGAAATTAAACCTGAGGAAAAGCGGAGAGCACGGGCAGGATTGATTTACTCGCTGTATTGGTAAATATGACCACGTGATCCATGTAACCAATCCCTGTAGATGCAGGCCAGCAAAAATACTATGATTGTTCATAGAGGGACGCTTCCCGTAACAGTGCAAGGCTTATTATATGACTAGGAAGAGATCAAAAAATGTCTTCCAGTGGCACGCTCAGTAACTGCTATGTGGACGCGCTCATGGGCCAGGAGCCGGAGGATGTGTACGGGGCTCGCTTTATTCAGGCTCCACACTCCATGACCCCGAGGCCGTCAGGTGCTGCCGGGGACAACGCAGACTTCTCCTCGTGTAATTTTGCGCCAAAGTCCGCGGTCTTCTCCTCGTCCTGGTCCTCGGTCCATCCTCAGGGGATTTATCATCCGTACGTCCACCACCACCACCACCACCACCACCAGCCTCATCTGCCCGCCTCGGACGGCAGATATGTCGGCGTCCGGTCCTGGATGGAGCCCATCTCCAACCACGTTTCGTTCGCCGGATTCCACTCCAACAACGGCCGGTCGTCCTCGTACGGGACGAATAAGCAGCCGGAGGCGGTGGCGGCGGCGGCGGCGGCGGCCAAAGCCGCCGCGGAGGGCGACGACGCGCCGGACGCGGAGCCGCGGCCGCTTTCCGGGGGCTTCGCGTGCGGAGGACCGGAGAGTCCGGAGAAGGCGAACAAGGAGCTGAGTGGGAGCGAGCTCTCCAGCCACAGCGAGTCCAAAGAGGAGAAACAACAACAACTTGACCCAAGTAAGTAAACGGAATAGCCCGGTTCTGATTTACAGCCCCGAGAACTGTATGAGCTGGGTGTGTAAAACTGGAGGTTTTACTAACCTATAAAAGTGTCTCGTACTATACCGTGGCTCCGAAAAAAAAAAAGAAAAAGAAAAAAAAACGCTCTGGAAGGGTTATTGCAGGAATCCTACTGTTTATGTCACGAGACACCCAAAATAGATATTGCAGTTTTCGATTAGGTTGTACTTGAGGAGACTTTATGACTACACATAGATCTGATTTATTTTTTTTTCCCCAGTGCAAACAAGCAAACCTGGAATAGAAATAGTCTCTTTTTCTGTCAGATTAAACATTTCTAATGTCTGAGTGTTTCCAACATGCTTTCTGTGATTCTCCTGAGTGTGACCTTTATTTAAATCGCTGAGATTTTCAGTTTTAAAGCTCTTGTCTCGTGTATGTCCTGCTTTTCAGACAACCCTGCAGCGAACTGGATCCACGCACGCTCAACGAGAAAGAAGCGATGCCCTTACACAAAATATCAGACTTTAGAGCTGGAGAAGGAGTTCCTCTACAACATGTATCTGACCAGAGACCGGCGGTATGAGGTGGCCCGCATTCTCAGCTTAACGGAGAGACAAGTGAAGATCTGGTTCCAGAACAGGAGGATGAAGATGAAGAAGATGAACCGGGAGAGGAGCACCAAGGACCAGCTATAAAGCCACTGCTGCTTCTACACATTTTTGACGTTTTATTAAAAAAACAAAAAAAACATAATGAAAAAGAAAAATCCAGGAAGCCATCTGAACTATTTGATTTTGGTAGGAGCCACCATAGCCATTTGATTTTTTAATTGTCTTCTTCCATTGCGTGTCAGTGTCGTAAAATATTGGCTCTAAATGCGTATACAGGAATTTCTGGATGAGACACAGACGGATGAGTCCAATAATGTTCTGAGTCGTCTTAAAATAGTTTTTTTTTTTTTTCACAATTCCACACGAACTGTTGATGCAGCAGGGAACGTGCCTATATGTACTGCTTTTACAGCTATTAAAACTTGGAGTTGTTTATAAATCATTTTCACATGTAGTTAATCTGATTCCAGGTCGTGTCAGTACATGCACATGACCAGGGAAATGTGAAGTGACCCATTTCCACTCATTTGTCCAAATAATATAGTTACACGCCAAAAAACTAAAGAAGAAAAAAAAATAGATGTAACTGGGGTAAAAAGGGAAATTGCCCTCTTCAGTTCAAACAAAAATAGATCCATGTTTTCTTTATCTAACACATTGGACAACTGGTATGTCCACACGTTTTTGGAGCAGAGCTGTGCGTTTTTAAAATTTTAATCCCATGAGACAACATTTTAGAAATGGATTTCCTGTCTTTAATTACAGACGGATAGGTTTTCCTTTTTTAATCCTATGAGCCCCCTGGACCAATGTTAAATTCAGTCCTTTTCAGCGTAGAATTACAAGTAATAAAGTGTTTACGATTGGGAGAGGTGTTGCGGCGGATTTCCAATTTATTGTCCAACTTGTACGAACAATTACTTTAGAGCAGGAAGAAACGCGGTCCAATAAAGCTATAGAAATGGCTAGACGTCTGGCCTAAATTAGTTTATGGGACTGGCCAGTAATTACTCTCTCCTTTGAAAAGCTCCTTTTCTTGGGCGTTTGCGTCTGTTGCTGACAAACAGAACGTAGACACTTTTCCACAGGGTGTCTGGTCGATGAATTGTTCCAGAGGAAATCGCCCCCCACCTTAATGGTCACGTTTATTCATCAACTGCATTCCCACCGATGGGAAAAAAACTTCACTTTGACTGGTGTGCGGTGGAGTCCTGCACATTCACAGGACTTTTATTTTGGATTGAAATGTTAAACAAGCCACAGTGTCCCAGTCTTTATCCTCCAGGCAGGAGGTGGAAGTTTCCCTGCACAATGCTTGAAGATTTTATTTTATTTTACGTTGCTGTGAAACTTGATGGTCTTTTTTAATTGTAATTGTCTATTTAAACAGAGAGAAACCCCTGGAAGACACAGCTGAAGATTAGTTTAACCTTTAATGAAGCTTTTTTTCTCAGATATATGTGGAAGCACTAGAGGGCGACGTTGTTCTTTGGAGTCCCTGTTGCAGCAGCTTGTAGTCAATGGTGTCCACACAATTCTTCATATATTCCTCATCAACATGAAAAACAAGTCGTGTCTCAACGAGCACGTTTTTAAAGCAGCACAATTGAAGGTCTATTTTGTAAAAAGCTATTGCAATTTCCAAATCTAAAACTTCCAGGCTCCCATATCCGAGCAAAGGGAGACACGTTCTCCCATCTTCAGCTTGAATGAATGTCCACAGAGGGCAACAGCTGGGTAAGACAAACAACAACAGAGACAGTTAGAGTCCCACTTCCACTGATGGAATTTCCCCTTTTGGACCGTATCCTCTTTTGAACTTCATCAAATTGCTTTAGTGATGCATTTAATACACAACTGTTTCCCCTTGCAGCTTCAAAATAAAGAAACAAAATTAATGTTGATATTAGGTCTTCATTAATTAAACCAGGATTGATTCACATCCGGTTTGGTTTTTATTAAAATATACAATGATTAAATTCATGAAAGTTATAGTGTTTTCTTTAAATTATAGACCTGAAAAATAAAAAAAAGTATAGGTTGTCCAAAACATCAATACAATAATCAAAATGTTGTTGAAGCATCTCATAATATTCAAAGGAAATGTCACACATGAGTCAAATTTAATAATCTGAAAATGATTTATTTATTGTCTTACAGGAGCTTTAAACTATTATTTGACATATTTGACGAAAGCTCAATAAATCTGGCATTTTTTCCCCGACTGCTGTGTTGTAGTTCGGTCTGCAGAGGAGTCGTGATAGGAGAGATAACTCAGATGTGCCGGTGTGTGTTTCTATGCGTCCTGAGGAGATAACACGAAGATTACTTCAGCAGTCACCATTAAAAGTTGCGCCTGTCAGGAGCACTCCCTCTTCTTTCATGTATCCAGACACTGGGAGCCGCCGGCGGCTTTTACAGCTCAGGAAGGATCCGAATATTTACCCGAGATCTGACATGTCTATGCTTGATTTAGACTAATCGAGTGGAGTGAGGATGTTAGTATGAGATATACACTGCAGTTTAAATATTTGATTCAATGATTACATGTTTAAAATTAGATTCCAGACCTTCACAAAATGCACCAATAATTTACTGATAACATTTTAAGAGACATCTTCAACCTGAAGTCTGATGAGAACATTCTGAGCTTTGCTTTCCAGCTTTGAGTTAGAAGTGAATGTTGGTGGTACATTGTTCCAACAGCTACATGACACCGTAAATGTGAATGTTCCATTCTCCATGCAGCCCTGGGATCATGTGCTGCTGGACCATGAGTGTAGAGGTCATCTATTTCAGTCTCACCATTAGCTGCAGTCATGAAGGCTGTTAGACCCGCGGATGTGCTCTTTCCAAACCCTTTTTACAAACCCAGCTCTTGCTCAGCTTAAGCCCTGCAGTGTGTGTGTGTGTGTGTGTGTGTGTGTGTGTGTGTGTGTGTGTGTGACAGAAATATTATTGTATAGTTTTTTTTTTTTAAAGCCTAATCGCATTTTGAGGAAAAGGTTGCTTCATTTATCTCGCCACTTTTTTTATTGTTTTCAGCAGACATTTTTGAAAGAACTTTGTTTAGTTTTCAGGGGGACAAAATAATCAGAAACCTTTGATTTCGTCAAATAAACCCAGTAACCTCTGTGTGTATTCACACAGGAGCATAATTTGTTGTATTTTGTGGATACACTGCCCCTGTACCGACAGCAGAAGCTCTGTATTCTTCAATGCGTCGTGACGCCTTGTGAAGTACCTGAACGCACCACCATGTGTTTCTATGGGAGAGACTGCGGAGGGATTCATGGTAACACTGCGGATTAACACACAGTGTCGCCTTGTCGTCCGTCAGTGACACACTGCGGCGTGTTGACGTTTGTCTTCAGCCGCCAGTAAAGCCGATCTGAGAATCTGCAGCTGAAATGTCGGTTCCCTTTATCTGTGGTAGATTTTAAAGATCTGTTGTGAATGGAAACCTTTGATCAGGCTACAATAAAACAGCATTGGTAAAGCTGCAGTGATGCCAAAAACACAAAATTCATAATGGAATATCAAAACAAGCACAGGAAAATTGCAATAATTGAAAGTATGTATAAAAAAAAAAGGATTATAAAACATAACAGTTTACTTAATTCTTTGGCTCAACTGTTCATCTTATCATATGAGGATAATTTCTCCTTTTGATTTGAAACTTTTGAAGTTGGACTATTTTCAGACAAACCAAGAAGAAAGAAAAGCTGATGAAACAAACACACACGGAGACGTGCTCCGACTGCTACATCTTTATAGTCTTTTAGGTGTTTAACAGTGCTGCAGCTGTGTGTAGCCTATTAACCTGCACCACTGCAATTATCTCACTAATCCACCAAACATACCCCCGCATGTCTACATGGATTAATTTCAGTAAGGAATCGAGAGTTTTAAGGATGTTTCCTTACAAAAAACATATTAAACTGTTTGATTTCTAGCTGTGAAGAAGATATTTTTGCAGTTCCCACTCACAGTTATGAGCACCGATGAGTGTATGCACCCCCCCCCCCCCCCCCCCCCCCCCCTCTGTAATCTCAAATAAACCACAGTAAAACGATGTGAGAGATAAAAGTAAAGCAGAGAGTATCTGGCAGTGCAACATGAGCCAATAGGTGTTAACCCACTTGTTCCTCCAGCAGCTCTTCTCAGCTGACCACATATGACTATTAAACGACATTACAACAAATTGTTGTGTAGTAAAATAAATCCTGATGGTGTGGGGATCTCTTTGTCTGTTTCTCTCTCACACACACACACAGACACACACTGAGCTATAAGGCAGGAAACCATAGAACTGCCTATAAATCGCAGAGCTCAGACTCATTCAGGCCACCAGATGAATTGGAAGGAAATAAATAGTAAAAAAAAAAAAAAAAAAAATCCTTCTTCTGCTGCAAAAATATAGTCACATGCACAGAACTGTGGTTTTCATTATCCAGCTTGGAAATCTTGAGGGTAAATAGCGTGAAAGTATTTCTCATCGTGTTTTATTTGTTCCTGTTTTTTTTTTTTTTTTTCATTTTTTATTTATGTGTAGCAGCTGGGCTATAGGAGCTATAGAGGATGACATGGGAGGGAGAGAGAGAGAGGGAGGCCTATATAGTCGTTTAAGATATTTTGGTGCAACATGAAGAAGTCCACAACTGATTTTCATTTCACTATCACCAAATCGTATTTTTAATCTTTATTATAATGTGTGCAGTTGACGATTCTGGACGTTGATTAAAAAAGAAAATCAAAAAGAATGGAAAAAAGAAACAAATTCGTTATTGATTCTTCGGTTGTAAATGTTATTTGCATATCAATAATTTGTTAAGGCCTTTTATTGTATTTTTGAACTAAATCTGGAGAACTAATCTGTATTTCAACTGTTTACTGAGCAGTTTTCTGTGTTCAAAAACACTGCGGTGTTGTTTAAGCTTATTTTTTTCACCAACACAATTTAATTCAATTTGTATTTTGATGAAGCAAAACATTTTTTAGAAGCTCCAAGTGGAGTTTTGCATTTTTGCATAAGTCCCTTCCCATGGCGGAGCGAGCAGAAGAAAAGCTTTGTTGTTTGGAGAACATGGAGGGGCTTCTGCTATTATGCGCAAAGATGGGGAGAATTGCTGCAGTCGAAATTCCTTTTTGTGAGAGGACAATTTACAACTTGGTAATAGACCTTTTTATGTGCCTCCATCGCCTGTCATTGGATGCCACTGGTCATGTGTGAGAGGCAAACGTCTTCATGGCCCTTTTCCTGATTTCCCAGGCGATTTTTTTCCCCACTGCATTCTGCGTCTATGGCGTTAAACCGATACTCCACGGTTGGCTTTCCTTAAAAATCACCAGTCATTCGTTTCATAAAGGTCCGATCAGCACATATTTTTGGGCTCTGCGCTTTTCGCCCTCCTTGGATGACAAGAGGAAGGCTGCAACTTTATCCAGACCTGTCTTCTCCACGCTCACAGCAGCCTCGGCTCCTCTTAGCTCTTTCTTTAAAAAAAAAAAAAAAAATCAAAGTGCAACTAGATAAACTCTAAAGGTTAAACATGGATTACCTGCCGGCTTTAGGTAAGATTTCTGCGTGATAACGGTGTTTATCTGCGCTCGTATGTGTGTGTATGTGTGTGTGCATGTGAAGTCTGACAGCTTCCTGTTTCATTAGTCATGTAAATTAGCAGCAGAGTGCGGCTCTGGGTGGTTTGGTGCTTTCACATGTTGCGAGGTGGACTGGAATAAATAACCTTCCATTTTTCACTTTAAATAGGTGTTTAATATATGAGCACGTTTTCAATGCTGCGAGAATTAATGAGGAAACCTTTCTGAGCTCATCCGACATCAAGTAGAATAGTTTTTTGAGGTTTATTGTTGTTATTCTCGTATTTTTAAAGTTATTCTGCTTAAAATATCTTGTTTTGAAGTGGCAGATGAAGGTTTCTGAGATGTATTATTGACGCAGACAACTGCAGCTATTTTTTCAGCCTCTGTTGAGAAGCTTCATGTATATATAACCGACTGTATTCAGGTTTGTTTTCTTTTTTTCAAACCTAAAGCTGCATTTAGCTGCAGGTTTTGCGTTTTTACCTCCTTAACTTTTAAAAATGTGCTGCAGATTCCCCGTTTAATCATTTTCGTGCTTAAACTTGTTAAACATGATACGTTGTTGCTGAGAAATCACTTTGTTTCCTCATATTTTTCCTCGAATTCCTCTAATCCTGCAGAATAAATGAGATTTGATAAACCTCGCTTTGCTAAATTCGACACACGCAAAGCCTGATAGAAGCAGTCCAGTTTTCATAGCTGTTTTCAGTTGCTTGGAGATGGGGGCCAACTGAACAAAGACAGTATTTCACTGTTGCCTGACAGGCAGCTGCGAAAGTATTTACAGCCTTACTGCAATGCGGCAAAATGGACCCCATAAGACTGGCTGGAGCAGGAGGACATTAGACATGGTCACTCCGGGCTTTCCGTGTTCACTACGATAAACGAATCTAACATGATTTTTCCTATATGTGTGTTTCTTGTTTATAATCTTGTTGCAGGGGCCTGTGCACATTTTGAAAGAATGGGTGGGAATTAGACATGTAATGCTCAGAAATCCTCCCACGCCTTTAGTTTGAGTCATTTGTCAGCCATCTCAGCACCAATGAGTGGAAAAGGAGATATTTCAAACAAATTTTGGCTCATATCATGTTATGTGAAACGTAAATATATGATGTAATGCTCTTATGGTTCGTTTTCCTCATGGTGTGTTTGTAGAAAATCTGAAATGAAGGAAATTCTCCCATCAGTCTTCATTGATGTTAATATGACTCATAACAACATTTTATTGATTCAAAAAGGACCTGATGTTTGAAATGTTTTCTAACACACACTAAAACTGAAATGTTAATGAGATTTAATAGCATTCAGGGTGTGTTGGACTGGTTTTTATATTCAGAGTAATTTGCATAAAGCTCCTCACAGTCTCTGATCCCCTCCCACTGGACCAACTGCAGCACGAGACACACATTAATACTGAAGTTGACGATTCAAACTTAGTTATCTGCTTAAGCTCACCTTCCTTACGCCCTTCCACCCTGAAAATATGATCATTTTAAATGATTTCGTTTGGATTGATTGATATTTTTTACAGTGGAGGAGAAGGGACACGTGAAGGCGCCAGCAGAAGGCGCTGTTGCCCAACAGTCCGCCTCTCTGCTCCGCCTCAGCTGTCCTCCACCCGCGGCTCCTCCAGCCCGGTGATTGGCTGAGGCAGGCGTCACGTGACGCTGCTCGTTTTTTCAAAGTTTTTTTTTTTTTTTTTTTTTTTTTTTGGAAGAGTAGCTCGTGAGAAATGTCCCCCTTTAGCCTGTCAGTGTGTGGGATAAAGCTGGGCCTGTTACCAGACGAGCTGCAGGGGTTATCCATCTATTGGTTGCCGTGAGAAACATTTATGTTCTCGAGTGTTCTCCAAACCCATGCACTTGTCATAAAGCTCCCTCAGACACGCCGGCCCTTGTTGGCCACTGAGTGTTTTGTTACCGCTGATCGTTTTTTTTTTTTAAGCTGAAGCTGTTGAAGAGACTGTGGATTTATTGACATCAGTCATTTTTGCTGATGTCGGTAACCCAAGCCGTGGTTCTCACTTACCGCTGCAACAACACGAGATCAAATGGCCTGATCCCCATGAAGCTGCAGGTAGATCTGATCACAGAAAACACCTGACAGCTGCAAACTAACATCAGTCACCAGAGAAAGCCGCCCCCCCAAGCCCCCCCTTCTGAACTAATTTGCAGGAAAATAACTTTTTTATGTGGACACACATGTATAAAAATGACAAATCTCTGATTTGACACGTTGTCGTTCATCATACCTGCCCCACAGAGGCAGACACACAAACCTCTGCGTTATCAACTCCAGTTTGGTCAGGGGGGGAGGAAGGGGGAGGTGGGGGGGGGGCAGGACAAACTGCACCGCGCTCTGCTGGGATTGGTCCGGAAGGATGAATGACATCAGTCTTACTGTGGCAGGTTGACTGTGGGAGAGAAATGCGTGTGCACGATCAGTGTTTTGCGACCACATTAGAGGTCAGTGCACTTTTTTAAAAGGGTGTCAGATGGAAGAAAAAAGGAGTGAAAAGTTTGAACTTAATAGGCTTAACTTAAGAAAAAAAATGCACAAGGCCTCAGAGGACGGTTTTAATTAGCCCTGCCTTTTAGGAGATCAAATCAAAAATGTTTTTTTTTTTTTTTACAAATCTCCCAAAATAAACTGCACATTCACCACATTTCCCAGCATGCTTTGGTACATTTTTGAATACCACAGCCTCTCAGCTTCCTCATTTCTACCACTTTTCCTCAGTGCACATCAGCGTAATAGGCATTATTGAGTAAGTGCAACTTTGAGGATTATTTATGGGCCTGCGCGGCGTCGTGAATGGCTGAGAGGAAGCACGTGACGCCATTAAAGTTTGTTTTATGGCCTGGGACTTGACACGCCAAAATATAATTCTCATTGTGTATTAGTAAGACGGTCCAGATGGGATAGGATGAGGGCCTGACTGGCCAGGGAGCTGAACCCGGACCGAGTTGTGCTCTGCCTGGATGTGTTTGTGGCTCGGTGGACCATGTGTTGCGGTCTCTGCGGTAAGCTGTGTTTTCTCGTTATGCTGGACGCGTCATGTCACGTGCGTAAAGCTCGCTGCGCGCTCAAACAGTGCGCACAGACAGAAAGTTTGTGGATGCTGCGCAGAGAGGAAGTTGTGTGCAGTTGTTCTAACTGAGCTGGATTATTTTTAAACCCCAGTAATGTTGTTCGTATTGTTTAAATATTTATTCACTTGATATTTTGTTTTTCTGTTTGTTTGGAGGCTTGTAATTCAACCGGAAGTCACCAGATTGGCCTTCGTAGAGTTTTGGAGAGTTGTACTTCACTGTGTGAGAGCTTCATATTGGATTGAATCTGCTGTTTTTCTGGTGTGCACATGAGTTTATTATTTAATTCTTCACAGATCATTTCTTGAATGGTTTACTGGCTAAATATAAATGTTTAAAACGGATTTTCGGTCACTAAGAAAGCCTGTTTGTATATATATTTTGCTTGATGGATTTCTCCTGTAGGCCTCGTCATTAATTTAAAAAATTCGTTTTAAAAATAAACTAGCTTTAATACCAAGTTAAAAGCTGATTTATTGTTTTCGATTCTTCAAATGCACGAAAAACTAGATCAAACAGGCCTCGTTTTGATTTCTCGCCAGTACTGAGTTTTTTTTCCCTGAAGGAAAGCGTGAAGGTGTTGGAGAAACAGTCCAGCCTGGCGGGTTTTCCTTCATTTAAGTCAAGCTGTCAGGAAACGCTGACTTTATCATTCTTTTGTTGTGATTCTCGGCTTTGACCCGTCTGAAGGACGAGCTGTGGAAGGTGAAAGGCAGGTCAGGCTGTCTAATAAACACTGAAATGTGAAGTGCAAGGACGATTGGTTCTGAACATCCCAAAATCTATGGATATTTGGTGTTTTTATACAAATTTCAGTCTATATTTGCAGATCAGAGCTCCTTCCAATTCGTTAAAAAAGACCAACCAGAAAAGCTTTTTTTTTGCTTTTGTAAAATGATTTTTTTCTTACATTTAACTTTAAACGCAGCTCAAAAATAAACTATCATCAGAAACGTCTATATATGTAAACAGAACCATACTGAACACACTGAACAGTAATACGGTAAGCAAAAGGCCAAAACACAATTTTTTGTAGTTTAAAAAAAGATATATTATAATTTTATCATCTGGAATTATTTTAGAAAACTGTTACATTTCAATTACAAAAACATTGATATATTTCCAATCACAGCCTCATTTACGTTATTAGTTTGATTTTCTGGACATGACAACATTTTAAAATTTACCATTTTTCCCTAGTAAACAGTTTCTTCATTTATTTAATTTAAGCTTCAGTTTGCTCACATTAAGGTTTTTTAGTGTTATTTTGCTGCATTTTGAAAAAAAAAAAAGAAAAAAAATCAAGCTTTTGCCACCTTTAATTGATTTACTATGAAGGATTTCCTTCTTCTTTTTTTGCAGAGGCCTGACATGGTGGTTTGGTTAATGGCTGCTAAACTTTTGCACCCTTTGAGCTGTCAGCTGCAACGAAAATAATTAAACTTTTGGATCAAGTTTGTAAATGATTCAGTTTGACCTCGGTGGCCTTCAGCCTCATTTCTGTGACCAGTGGTGATAAGCTGGACTTTAATAGGCAGCGAGTGTCCACCGGTCAACTGCTGATGCTTTTATATGATGCTTTTCCTCCAGATCAACAAGAGATGTGAGCACACTCCTAGAAGAAATAAGCTATTGGAAACTTTTTTTTTTAATGTGAACTTGCTGCAGTGGAGAAAACCTGGAGTGAACTGACTGGAATATCAGGAAAATACTTCATTGTGACAAGTAGCTGACAATGAGATAGATAGATAGATAGATAGATAGATAGATAGACAGATAGATAGATAGATAGATAGATAGATAGATAGATAGATAGATAGATAGATAGATAGATAGATAGATGCTTTCTTGTGGGTTTAATTAAATAAATAAAATTATATCACTTCATTCAGAATAGCATTGTTCTTTAGCTGACTGTATAAATAGAGAAAAAAAATCAACAGTTTAGCAAACAGCATCCAGACAGTCCTCATATAAACAATGCACCATATTTATATTGTCATCAGCCTTACTTTCATCAGGCTCCGTTTAAGACTAGAAAATGACAAATGGCTTTACATGTGATTATTGTGCACGAGAATAAATACTGCTCCACTGGAAATCGCTCACAGTTGAGAGAAGATTACAACAATCACACTTTGTTTGCCATCTCTGATCCGAGCGCTTTATTGTGTGTTTGACCACACTGGTTTGTGATGCATGCCTCGCGCAGCCCGGTCGCTTTCATGTTTCTGTTTATCCTGATTTTGAGGTTCTTTGAAAAATCAAGCTCTGGCTCACAGTGCTGCACGCAGATCCTGATGTGGTTCTGGGGTGGGGGGGTAAAAGTGGGCATTGTCGCTTCCCGTCGTCTATATATACCCTGTAGAACCGAATTTGTGTGATAAAATCACAGTCACAGATTCGATTCTAGGGGAGTATATGGTCGATGAAAAAACTTCGATTCATTGACTTATTGCCACTTTTACCTGGGTTTGAGGGTCTCTAATGTGCCTCCACTTGTGACAGTGACAGTGTGGACGTTAATGAGAGTAGATCTGACAACTCCACATTCCTCGTGGGACTCACTTTCAAACCTAACGCTGAATGTGTCACGAGAAATACAAGCAAGGAGGGATGCTTGTGTTACAGTTTTGGTTCCACGTGCTGGAACTGGACACCAAAAGGATTTACCGAAAAGACAGTCCAGCTGGAGCGTTTTCCCCTCCTGTGGGTTGTTTCTGTCTCTGCATTATTGATTCCCGGAGGCTGCCGCTGCTGGCCAATAGGCTCCCGATTTCAAAGGGAAGGCAGCAGATGAAGTGATGAGATTCGTGTAACTTTTGGATGACCCCCTCCTTGACAAAGACAGTCTCCATCAATTGTCCTCAGTCATTATTCGCAGCCTTTATGCCAGGGGGCTTTTTGTATCTTTTGTTGGTATCTCTGTTGAACACCGTGCCTTCAAGTTACAATACACAAACTGAAATATTTGTGATCATCTTAGATTTAAAAAAAAACAAACATCTGTTCTCTTCTTTTGGACCCTCTCACAATTTCATATCTGTGTATTTTTTTTAATGATTTCAGATGTTCAATTGAAGAAAGAATGTGTAACTTTCCTGGGGTTTTTACAGAATCACTTTTTATTTCCTACCGTGCATGCACTTTTTCTTTGCCTTTTTCCCAGCAAGGTTTAATTTTAGGGTGCCTGGAGTAAGTAGAAATGCATTTAGTTGTATGTTTACCCGTGTTTGGACCAGCATCACCTCTATTGGCCGATCTGGTCACATGGTTCGCTAACTTTATTCAGTTGACACCAAGTAGGAGGGCTTTATGGAGGGAGGAAAAAAAGACAACTCGAGAAAAATTAGTATTTTCTACCTTCAGAAATTAATGGCCATGAGTTCGTATATGGTGAACTCTAAGTATGTGGATCCCAAATTTCCTCCCTGCGAGGAATATTCACAAAATAACTATATACCTGAGCAGGGCTCGGACTACTACAGTCCATCGCAGGACACAGACTTTCAGCATCCAGGGATCTACCCACGGTCAAACTACACGGAGCAGCCCTTCAGCTGCAACACGGGGCAGGACTCCACAGTGCAGCCACGGGGTCATGTGCACGAGAGATCCGGCCACCCGGGCCATTTTAGCGCACAGACTGAGCAGGGGGCCCCGGTCCAGGCGGCCGGACCCCGGACTTGTGGACAGCAGCAAAACACAAAGAGCCAAAATGGGATACAAGCCAAACAGCCCGCAGTAGTTTACCCCTGGATGAAGAAAGTTCACGTAACTACTGGTAAGATTTTCCTCTCCTTCTTCCCCTCGCGGATCAGCCGAGAGCCTGTAGTTTAGAGATCATTCAGTGTAATATTTATAGGAGTCTTTGAAAGGCCTCACCAATTACACAAGTCATAAATTTTTATAGCTCAGGAAATAGGCCGCTCCGCGAGCGCCTGGAAGCTCGTGAAAACACATATTGACCAGAGGTAATGCCCTTAAATCTGCTTAAATTCAGCTAAAATCAAGAGTAGTTTCCTGTTTGTCGCTTCCACGTGGATTTCCTTAAAGTTTGAGCGCCTCGCGCGCAGAGACTTCTCCTGTAGTGTTGGCTGCATGCTGCTTTTACGCACATTTACTGACTTCTTTTTTTTTTTTTTTTTTGACTCCCATTTGGGTTTATTTTTCCTTTCTCCCAGTGAACCCGGATTACACAGGATCCGAGCCCAAGCGGTCCAGAACCGCGTACACCCGGCAGCAGGTTCTGGAGCTGGAGAAGGAGTTTCATTTTAACAGGTATCTGACCAGGCGGCGGCGGATCGAGATCGCGCACACGCTTTGCCTCTCCGAGAGGCAGATCAAAATCTGGTTTCAAAACAGACGGATGAAGTGGAAGAAAGATCACAAACTCCCCAACACGAAGGGCAGATCAGCACCAGCCTCCAGCCATCTGCAGAGCATCCACAAGGACAACCAGACTGATATCACAGCATTATAAGACAACGAGGGGTCCTGTCTTCACGTTCACGCTGTACATAAAAAGACAAAGGTTGCATCTGATTTTTTTTTTTTTTTTTTGCATGGACTTATTTTTTTCCATTTTTCTTCCTTTTTTAATTTAACAATTACCCAACAGTGTTGACTCAAGACTGAGTCAAAAAAAAAAAAATCAATGTCATTAAAACTGAGAGGTTTGCAAGTAGATCCTCGTTTCTTTTGTTGGAATTTCCCTCAAAGAGACAGAAAATTACATCGAAACTTGTCCTTTTTTTTTAATTATTAAAAAATATTCTTTGGACGTTTTCGGCCCTGAGGACATTAAATAAACAAACTCGACTTGATTTCTTGGATTTAAAGGAGCTGCCTGTGCTTTCCTCGGACCCTCAGTTCAAGACAGGGGAGGCCATTCGTTACAATTCCACACGCACAAAGCTTATTTTATTTTTATTTTTTTCTTTTCTTCAGTAGAAAGCTCACACATAAACGCACAATGAATAAATAAATAGCTATATATATATCTCTCTACTTGAAGGAAACATTATTTGCATAGAGCACGCCAAACACTCGACCTCCTTTCGTACTTTTGCAAGATTTCCCGATGAATGTTTCAGTTTTTTTTTGTGACTTGTATGTTTTAACTTATTTTGTACAAAAAAAAAGATAGCTTTGAAATTTTGTTCGCCTAAATATTATTCCCAAACGTAAGACATTCCTGTGTGCATACTATTCAGAGTGCCCTTATAAATCTCCCCTGACATCTTTGTAAACAGTGTACATTTTCTGAGGCTCTCTCATGCTGGTTTGAAAAGATCATTTGTTCCTGCATGGCATCGAATTGATATTGGATGTTTCTCATCAGGAATAATCAAATCCTGAATATTTAGGAGTATAATTGTTTGTTTTTTTCCCAGCGATTTTCATTATTTATTTGTTTAAAAGAAAACGTGTAAATTTCGTATAGCACACAGTTTAATTGAAAGTATTCGTTGAGCGGTTATTATTCTGAAATAAGTTTGAACTCTTGTGCATGGCTTTATGCAGGGAAAAAAAATTTAGTCTTAGTTAAAATGGGAATCTTTTCAGGGTTTTTTTCCCCTCCATTGAAGCTTTCCGAGGGGAGGCTTTCAGATCACCTTTCAAGACACACATTTCTTGTTTTTTACCGTCATTGTCTTCGGACACACACATAAAAAAAAAAAAAAAAGCCCAGAAGCTCTCCCAGAATGAGGAGGTCTTCTCTGTGAAGTCTTGGTGATGAGAGAGTTGAAAAGGTATTTCAACCAAAGGTCGACAAAGCAGCAGTGGCAGGTTCATCCAGGGGACACGTTTCAGCCGCGAGGACTGACCCCAGCACCCCTGACCCGCCGGACAGGCAGCATTTTCTCTCCCAGGCGCTACTCGCTTTGGCGTTTTTAGAGCTGCCCCACACCTAAAAAACAAAGAAATCAAGCTCAAAAGTCTCTCCAAGTGAATCCCACCCGTTTTACACTTGTTTCGACGGTAGATTTTGTATCAGAAATCAGAAAAGAAAAGGCTCCGGACGCTTCAGTTTCGTGCATTTGTCTCCTCATGTCAATATGCAATCCTTATGGTTTTATTTTTGTACATGCTTTTTACCTTGTACTGTGCATTGAGATGTGAGAAGTATATTGGAAAACAATAAAGATTTCTACTGATTATGCATTCAAATATTTCCAAAAAGGTTTTGTCCGAAATGTTTTCAATCCACTGATGAGCTTCCAACCTACGAGCGTATTCAGAACTACCTGTATTATTTCAAGAAAAATTCTCTAAAATTATTTTAATAGCGTTATTGAGTTGTTTTGGTGGTTTATTCTATAAACGAGAGGAGAACCTCTGTTTTTTCAGACAGAGCCATATGGACCTGAAGCCCCCCTTTTACAAAACATCCACAAATGGACCAAATGCTGATCCAGCCTGCTGCTCTGCTCCAGTGTGCCACTGCTACACAAGATAGCCACGAGCTTTCATTCCAAAATCATTCTGACAACAGGTTTTTTTTACTGTCTTAATTTTCTCTCATTGGCTGTTTTCACGAGGCGCGTAAACCCAGCTCAGAAATAAACCCCGCAGAAAACACTCGAAGGCGCTCACTCCAAATTTTCCTATATATATCCTTTATTACGAAGACTTCTGCGGGTGAGCCTCTCCATGCATACTGTCAGAGAGAAACACAAATGAAATTTATTTGCACGATCAAACCCAGAGTGAGAGAAAAAAAACCAACAAAACAAAACAGATCCCATCACTTTAATGCTGCAGCATAAAGAACAATCAATACAGGACACGTTATTTGATTATAAACTACAATATAACATGCATAAAGATGATACCCCCCCCCTCATGCTTCCCCACCTATGACTTCATATAGGATGACCCTCTGCAGCACTGACCTTCGACCCCACCCCCCACCACAGAATCATCCCTGATACAAACAAAAGTGGCCATAAGAAGACATGTGGAGAGACAGACGCACACAGTTTTTACACCCATGTGACCACTGTCTGATTCCCTGCTGCCTTGTAGGTGCGCGCCAGCTCATAAATGTTTGTGCAAGTGCAAAATACAAAGAGTGTGTGTCATTTAGATTTAGAGAGAAGCAGAGACAAAGTGATGCCACCAATCCACCATCCTGACAAAACTGATCTGCACAAAGATGCTGAAGAGAAGATGAGAAAGAGGGAGAGAGAGAGAGAGAGGGAGGGGGGAGGGGGGGGGGGAGAGAGGGGGAGAAGAAATATGATGGAGGGGAGGGTGGCATCTAAACCTAATACACATTACTAGTCCTTTAACTTAACTAGTGGTTTGTGTTTTGAAGTGGCTTCACATCAAACCTGGGTTTGTTGCGCTCCTGATATTAAAAGGTGAGTTGAATTATTGTCTATTTGATAACAGTTTCCACAGCAATTATCAGATCAGTGCAGCCTACTACGACGTGCAGCGTGTAGCCACACTGACCTACATGTCTGAACAGCAATAAATGGGAGCCAAAGGCAGTGCCATTTTCAATGACACTGCACCCAGTGCAGGAATACGACGTCGTTGCTCTCCATCCGGCCATATTTGATTTCCAGCTGTTTTTTCGCAGAAGCCTCTCCGAGCCAGACAACCCCCCGTAAGATATATTAAAGTGCGCTGTCTGCATTCAGAGATATAATCCAGAGACTATACCACTCCGCTCTCTATTCTCGACCACGTGATTGTCTAAATAATTAATGCTGCACGTCCCCCTAGAAACACGGCGTCGTCATTAATCGCAAGGACTCTATCAGACTTGAAAACTGAAGAGATCCCCCAAGAAAATAATATCCGATACCCGGCGCAACTGTAGTCCCGCACTTTAGCAGCACGTCTGAACCGATGGATGCTTGGGTAGGTAAATATTTCAGCCTTTTTCTTGTTGCCCGAGCTGCTGAATGACGATATCAAATGTCGTGATATTTGATAAATCGCCGCCTCGGATTTGTGCGCTCTGGGCGCTGCGTGTTGTGGCTGTGGCTGCGGTGGCTTTACGCATGCCTTCTTCTTTATTGCAGAAATAACGTGTTTGCAGTTTACGCATGGAAGTTGAAAGGGATTGATAGGAGCAGCCGTAAAAACTAAATGGCACCGACGTATATTTATGGACGCTCGCTCTTTCGGACGCGCGCAGCCCAGTTTGGCCCCTTCGCCGGGCTCATTAATCTCTCATTTTAAGGTTTATTCTGATTTATTTTCTTTTTTTGCTAATTACGAGACGATTTCGAAGATAGAGGCAAATATCTGCAAGAAAGCAGAGCATCCAAATGATGCATTAAAGACGAAATGTTTGCTAAGTAAATGAAGATATATTGATTTCAACTTGTAATAAATCACTGCTTTTATTTATGCATTTGCTTGGGAAAGAAATGGCTTTCTCTCCCGTTTTCAGTGGGGGATGATTTGACTCTGATTTCTTAGAAGTCGTGGAAGTTTTTGGGCAGGCTGACAGTTCTGCCTCCCTGTAAATCATTCCCAGCAATTCCTGAAAGGGTGCTAGGCTGTTGGGGGGCCGGGCGAAAACTGTAAATCTTTCACTTTTATTACCCTCTGAACATATGCTGCGACGCTACCAGTCCTGCATCCCTGCTCCTGCTTCCCAGCAAAGATAAGCAACCCAAAGCCGACGGTCTCTGCGGCTGCACCGTTCTCCCCCTCCAGTCCCAGCCAGGCCTTTATTTGTTTTTATTTGTTGGTAATCGGAGCTTATAGCTTTAATGCATGAGGTCTTGTGATTAATGCTGCAAACATTGAGAAGATGAAGCTGTGTGACTGTTTGGGGTTTTGGTGTGTGTGTGTGTGTGTGTGTGTTTATGTGTGTGAGAGAGAGGCAGACACAACCAGCAAATAATAATGTGGTTTATTCAAATACAATATGAAAAAAGTCACATGTAATGTATCTCGGAAATTAAAAAAAACACCCCCCTCCATCCTTGCAATGATGCGAAAGTAGAGTGCATGAAATACAAAATAACAATATTTTACTAAAATACTGAGCATTCGGTGCGTGAAAGGCCCCCTTAAAGGTGTTTTTACTGCTAAACTCATTCTCTTTCCTTTTTGAGGAAATGTGTGAAAACAGCTGTAAAAGTCAGAGCCTGTCCTCCACAAAGTGCATATAGTTGATTTTACGCACATGCACTGCCAACCAGTGCAGTGCTGGAGGCTGGGGAAGTGTAAATGTGTCTTATTAGAGCCTTTCCCAAAAAAAAAGAAGAAGAAGAAGAAAAAAAAGAAAAGTCCTATCTACTGGTGTTGGAATACTGGAGTGCAGGCGGGTTGCACTCCTGGCTGTTCATAGGGAGATAAAAAAGAAATAGGCATAGGAGCATTTTCACATTCACACACTTCAGATGAGGAAATAAACGCCACCCTTTATCAAAATGGATTGGTGAGGTAAGGCTGGCTTGAAGAGGGGAACAATCACGTGAACAAATATGCTTGTATCTTAAGGCAGCGCCTTTATTTGTCATCATAAAGCTTCCGAAACACTCCCAAAAATCCTAATGTTAGCTCCAAATCTGCACAGGCCTTTCCCTTTCTGAATTCCTGTATATTTCACCGGGTGATTGATTGCCAGAGATTTTTTTTTTCTCCTGGAATAAGGATACCTTGTTCGCTTTTTATTGGTAGCTGAATGCGAGTCCTTCCATTCTTTCGGGAATACTGTCTCCACCGGTATATGGAAATGTCTGAAAAACAGCAAGATCAGGTTTAGGACAGCATTGTCTACAGACAAAGGGTGAAGGATTTATTCCAGAGACTGCGTGTTGAGGAACTGAGCCTGAGAGGGAACTGCTTTATGATGAATTGATTCGCAGGTAAGCAATTGCATGGCACAAAGCAACCTTTAACCACGGGTTAATATAATGCAGGGAAATATATATGATTCATTTCATCCACGGAGGTGATGCTTGTTAATGTCGCTCTCGGCAGCATCCTCGCGGACATGGAGCCCGCGGATGCCTCTCCACAGGCACATTCACGCGCATATCTCATTTTTTTGAGGAAAGCGCGTTCAAATATTATCGACAGAGCGAGCCGGAGCTGCCCTGCGCCTTTTTTTTTTTTCCAGCTGATTTCACGTTTATGAAAACCGGCTCGGAGGAAGAAGTAAGAGAGGAACTTTTCTTTTTGACTCTTGGATCGTAAATCACATTAATTTGTTGTCTTATCGTCACACTGGCGTTGGCCGTGATTTATGTGGTTTCAACTGTATGGCTTTGTTAACCTGCGACGCTATATTATACATGGATTCATATTGGAGGTTTTTAAAGGATCGCCGGGCTCAGTAGTGAACAAGAACAAAGGCAAATGCCTACATTTTTATACTTTTTGGATTCATTTGTGACTACCCTGTTGTTTAGAAACTGTAACCAGTTATGTAAATATATATTTTTCTTATTTTCTGTGTAGTCTACATGTAATAACCACCAGGCCTCAGACAATAAACACTTATATTAAGATGAATTTTACACAGGCTCAGTTGACTGTTTTACACTGGTTTAAAGGTAAGTCTGTGTACATTATGTCTGTGTTAACAATGTTTAGGGTCACATTCATTTGCACTAAAAATCTGTTTTGTAGCTCAACAATTTGCTTTTATTATTTTTTCAGTTTTTCTCGAATTTGAAACTGACCTTTTGTTTAAAGATCTGCGTTGTGTTTGTATCCAACCTCCTCCCAGCTGATACCCGCATTTTTTTTTTCTTTTTCTAGATTTTCATATTTAGTAAATATAAGAGATGTTCCCAACAATAACGCACATGAAGAGGGTCTGTTTAACGCGTAATATTGACAGAATTTGAAGGGCTTACCAAAGAAGAAAAGAGTGTGTGGGATAACAACACTCCATATTGAGTCCGGGCCATTGTGCGAACCAAACTCACCGTAACTGCGCGTAGGCGAAAAACACCGCCGCATGAAAAGGAGACCATGTCTGCCTGCGGAGGCTCAGTGTGCCCGGCAGCTCTCCAAGAGCACAGCATCCCAAAGCTTTCCAAATATCCCTCTAAAATAAACCTCAATCTCTCGATGGCATATTCAAAATTTCCCCCCCATCCTTCAAACACAAGTGGAATAGATGCTCGTTTCCCATCAGTGGTGATAAATCCATCCACGAGCGGATGGATGTGGAGGTTTAATTCCCTCTTCCTTGCCGTCGGTGCAACATCTCGTCCTGTTTGTGTCACCGGTGGAAAGCTGCTGTGAGCGTTTTAGTGGGACTTGGGTCTACTTGAAGGCAAACTCCTCGTTGTTCATTAAACTTTGGCTTAATGCTGAATGACCCAAAGGTCACCCAAAAAAGCTTATGGCTGCTAAATATTTGGCCTGAGTCTTTGTATGAAAGTGCACACGCTGGACTTCTTCACACTCCAACAAAGGGAAGCTTTAACTGAGGTAAAAAAAAAAAAAATAAGATGATCACTGCAGTGAAAATTCATTAAAAAAACCGTAATCGAGTCTGAATTTAAGAAATGAGCTTAAATAAATCAAAAAATAACATTCGAGCTCTCATTAATATATTTTCAAAATAATACATTGTTTTAAACGGTATCCATGATTAAATATTTCTTTGGGAATATTTAAAAAAATCGTTCCAATTAATTTTTTGCAACAGAAAAAAAATCCCGCAATGAGAAAGTATTTTTTATTGAATTGTATTTGTCTTTCAGGTCGGGATGGAAGCGGTGATGAATGCTTGAGGGACACCAGACAGAGCAGCGCGGATTTCGGTGAGTAACGCTTCTCCAGTGAAGGGAGTGGACTTCTACTAACAAGCTGAAAGGATGATTTGTTATTAGGCTGCATATTTACCCTCACAGTGTTTCACAGGAGGCTTAAATCACGGAAACAGACAGCATGAATGGCCTCAGCTTACCCCGAACAAACTATTATTAACGCAGGCCTGCGCCCACTTTCAACACCACCCCTTTTACGCACCAGGCAGAAAATAAAAACACATTTTTGGACGATTAAACAAAATAGAAAAAAGACTATTTTTTTTCCAGCTTTCATTGAAATACAGGACGTTTAATAAGATATATAATTTGGAAGAATTCCTCCGCTTCATACCAGGATTTCCATCCTACAAGACGCGCCACGCAGCTCCTGGTCCTCGCTGTGTGGAGCTGCGGCCTCGCTCCGCAGCCGGAATGGAGGCTCAGCTTCTCCAGCCCTGCCTGTTGTATGGGAGAAGCCGCCGGAGTATGAAATTCTTTCCCTTGCCTTCCTCCTACGCTTGGTTTTTTACACTTCTGAGGGCTCGAGGAGTGTTTTGCTTTTCATTCCTCTCTCAGGCCGTTTACAACCATAACATTTGCGGTCATAAATTTTGCCGCGCTCCACACTGACAGGTGCAATTGTTATGCACGGCGCAGGCTGCACCTCCCGGAGCCACCAGCGTACAGTACAGGGCTCTCTGATATTTCTCGACCAGCTTAGTTTAAATGCTGGCATGCCTTTGTCTGCCATGTCTTTAAAATAAATGTAGTGATTATATATAAATAAATAAATAAAAAAAATCATATTCAACCCATTAATTGGCTTTTTGGGGTTGTAATTAGAGGGGAATTTTTACAAAAGTTGCACATGATGGTAACCAACCAGACAAAAATACAGAGGTGGAGACGTGCGTAAAGGCAAATGAAATATCTTATTTTACTGCCACCCACTCACCAAAACTCACCCTGCCTGTCACCCCCCCCCCCTCTCTCTCTCTCTCTCTCTCTCTCTCTCTCTCTCTCTCTCTCTCTCTCTCTCTCTCTCTCTCTCTCTCTCTCTCTCAGACATATTCACCTACATTTCTCTTATTTCATAAATAATACCAGAGGTGTTTGGTCTTCAGCTTTCGGCGTGCGTAAAAACGCCCTCCAAATGCGTGTGCGCGGGGAACAATGAATGCATGACGGCCTTTGTCACGTTTTGTGATTAGTGAAAAGGGTATTGTGCGTATGTGTGTGTCAAATGCTGAATCAGCTTATTTGTGCGCGACTCCTAAAGCCTCCCAGAGGGTCTTTTTTTTCTCTCGGCGCAAGTTAAACTTTAACTGTTTTGTGCCAGAAATGAGTAAAAGGAATGTCTTGAAGTCTGAGGCCGGGAGATGACGCATTGATTCAGACAGTGCAGAGACAGTTGGTCATTCCTAATTCAATAACTGCTGGAAACCCAAAGCAACCTGATCCTGGGATATAAGCAGAGTGAATCCTAATGGTGGCTGCGAGCTGTTTTTAAAACCCTGAGTCTCATACATTCGTGTTGCTGATGCTGAGGGCGGTGCTGTTGTAATGAGTGATATTTCTTTTGGTGTAGGTCACATACTGGAGCAGCGTTGGGAAACACCAATCACGTGAATAAACAACACCCATGCCATTGGATAGAGTTGCACTGGCTTTTTGGCTTTAAATCCACAAAATGCAGAAAGCAACGTACTACGATAACTCTGGACTCTTTGGGGGTTACTCCTACCCCAAACCAGACTCCTACAGCTACGGCCCTGCACACCAGTCCTACTCCACCTCCAACATCGAGAGTGACTACCAGGGCTCGGTGTGTCCCATCCAGACCTCTGCAGTCCGGCCGCCGGCCCTCAAAGACAGTGACCTGAACGGAGACTGCATGCGGCAAAGCGGCAGCCAAAGCAACAGCAGCAGCCAGGCCACCACTATCTCGGAGCAGCAGGCGCCGCCGCCGCTGTCCGCATCCTCCCCCGGCTCCAACAGCTCCGCGTCCCAGAAGAAGAAGTCCCCGTCGGGCAGCGGCTCCGGGTCGGCCACCCCGGCCCTCACCAAGCAGATCTTCCCCTGGATGAAGGAGACCCGGCAGAACTCCAAGCAGAAGAGCAACAGCTGTGCCACTGCAGGTAGTGACCACGGTGAGGTGTGTGCGTGCGCGCGCGTGGACAGGGGGGGCGGGTTGGAGAGGTGTGCGTGTATGTGTGTGTGGTGGGGGGTGTCGGTGAGGGTGAGGGTGGGGTGGGGGGTGGGGGGTGGGGGGGGGTTCTTATGGGCCTTCATGTGCTTGAACTTTATGAGTTGGCGTTCATCAAAGCGTCACTTTTCCTGGGATTACAGAGAATTCCTTCAGTATATAATCTGAGAAAAGCATTTTTTTGTCATTTGAATCCAAATAATTACAATCGAATTTGTATCAGAAGGATGCATGTTAATTTAGATTTCAGAACAGATTTCAGAAAGCTATAATACAACTGATCTACTGAAGAACCCAGCCTTGAACTTAAGGATTCCTTTTTATTTCCTCCTCCCTAGAATGACATTATTCCCTCTCTAAACCTGACCCGTTTCTCTGACAGGCGGTGAGGTGAGCGACGAGAAGAGCCCGCCAGGACCGGCCTCCAAGCGGGTCAGAACTGCTTACACCAGCGCGCAGCTCGTGGAGCTGGAGAAGGAGTTTCACTTTAACCGCTATCTCTGCCGTCCTCGGAGAGTGGAAATGGCGAATCTATTGAATCTCACCGAGCGCCAAATAAAGATCTGGTTTCAAAACAGGAGGATGAAATACAAAAAGGACCAGAAGTCTAAAGGGCTCGCGCACTCCCCCCTGGGACACTCCCCGGATAGGAGCCCGCCGCTGAGCGGCCCAAATCACATTGGATACTCCGGTCAGCTCCAGAACGTCAACAGCCTGAGCTACGACGCGCCGTCGCCCCCGTCCTTCGCCAAGCCCCAGCAGAACATGTACGGCCTGGCCGCGTACACGGCGCCGCTGGGCGGCTGCATCCCGCAGCAGAAGCGGTACCCGGGGTCCGAGTACGAGCACCACGGCATGCAGGGCAACAGCGGCTTCGCCAACGCCAACCTGCAAGGCAGCCCCGTGTACGTCGGCGGGAATTTTGTCGATTCCATGCCGGCCTCGGGGCCCATGTTCAACCTGGGCCACCTCCCCCACCCCTCCTCCACCAGCGTGGACTACAGCTGTGCCGCCCAGATCCCGGGGAACCACCACCACGGACCCTGCGACCCCCACCCCACCTACACAGACCTCACCTCTCACCAAGCGTCTCAGGGAAGGATTCAGGAAGCGCCTAAACTAACGCATTTGTAATATGTGGGGTTCCACGTGTGTGTGTGTGTGCGCGTGCGTGCGTGTATGTGTGTGTGTGTGCCAAAATTATGTTGCGCTCTTCTTTTTTTATTACCTCACTAGTCTAATAACTACACTCCAAGCGAGTCGTGTGTATTATTACAGTATTATTGATATTACTATTAATGCTATTGTGTAATTATTTTCTAAATAATACAGCTTTGTCCATTTCTCTTGAATATTTGGGGATGCGCAGAGGCACACTAGCCTGGTTGTAATAGGTTCCCCCCTCCTCCTTTTCGTTTCTTCTCAAGTGCAATGCGCTTTTTTTTGTTTTGTTTTGACTGAGTATTTCACGCGGTTACTTGAAGGTAAGTCTTGTAGATCATGAAAGTAGAAACTCATCCTTAAGAGTGAAGGATTTCTAGGGGAGATTTTTTTTTTTTTTTGTCTTTTAGGATCTCATTTCCCTCACGGGCATCCTATTTATTTATTATATCATTTTTTTTCTACATAATCTTTCTTACTAGCATATAGCCTATTTATTATTTAATTCCTTTTGTATTGCACATTATTTATCGTTTATATGCGAGTATTTATACGTGTGGAGTTTGTTGTAAGATTGGACAGATCAGTGCACTTGAAAGTGTTTGGTAAAACAGGGTTTTTTTTGGAAAATGCTATGACTCGCAGTGTATTATTGGAAGAAAAAAAAAGAGCATTTCTAATTGTAAATCTGGGATAAATGGGGCATTTGATAGTGTTCAAACGTCACTATATGTCCATGGTTAATCTAGTGTCAAACCTTAAGCAAAACGTAGACTATCGAAGTATCAGATATTATACACACCAGCATGTCATTTTGTGTAGTCCATTCCTATTTTTTATTTGTCTTCCATTGTTATTCCATTCAGTTGGATATCCATAAATTTATGAAACCCTAATGATATTGAAATGTTATATTTTATTGTGTTTAACATTTTGTAAATAAAGTGCTTAAACTTGTATATTTTTCTTGCATTATTAT
Organism: Salarias fasciatus; assembly: GCF_902148845.1. NCBI lineage: Eukaryota > Metazoa > Chordata > Actinopteri > Blenniiformes > Blenniidae > Salarias > Salarias fasciatus. Next base: position 23,766,967 of record NC_043760.1, read on the forward strand.
TATTTTTTTTTTCTTAAATCAGAATCAGAAGCCTGAGGCAGAAGCCCCTGCACGTCCTGCTCATTATTTTTAATTCCACATTCAGCTGCTGCTGCCAGTGAAACTGCCAGGTAACAGTGCCGAGGAGGCTTATTGACTCCCAGCTCTACTGTACAGCCCGGAGAGGGAGCGGCGATCAATAATTAGACACCAGGATATCTAAAACTCATCAGACGGCTCTATGCTTCCAATGCAAAGTGCATTTCAGCGGAATAAAAGGCTCTGGAGGTTATTGATGTTTTATTGGGATGAGGGAAGTGAGTCTGTGGGCTTATTGCATCTTCCACATGTCACTTATCATTTCTCAGGCTCGGCCACATGATTACCTTCCTGAAAATAAGCTCAATTTTCCTGTAAAGACCAAAGTCTAATCACTGACTGACTAATTGATTGCTAAAGAGTTCTTCCATACATATGTGTGTGTGTATATATATATATATATATATATATATATATATATATATATATATATATATATATATATATATATATATATATATATATATATATATGTATATAGCTGATTGGTAACAATAAAAAGCAAAAGAAGAAATGCATGGTGCTCTCTTGGGAAGATGCAGTGCTGCGTGTGTGTGTGTGTGTGGTGTGTGTGAGAGAGGAGAAGGGGGGAGCGAGCAGTTCATCCTTTATTGCTCCTGGAGAGCCATTTCAAAGCTCATTAATCAAAAACTCGTCGCTTTCAGACTCCTTGCTGATCCCTCCTCCTCAGTGAACAAAGCATTTGCATTCCAAATCCAAGTAACACATTTCTAACCGAGCAGGCCGGGGCTTTAATGGTGGGGGAGCCTTGAGAAAGAAGAAGGGGAAAATTGTAGCAGCCCCAGCTCACATTTTCTCCAGTGATGTATCCTCGGATTGAAGAGCGCACGGAGCTAAATAAAAGTCTTGTCACAAAATTGAGAAGTGGCTTTAAATCCGTGCAGGTTAAGGGATTAACTTAACTTTCAAACCAACAGAAATAAACAGTAATCACTGAACAACACCTTTTACTTTCTTTTGATCTTCCCCTACAATAACATTGAAATCAGCCATTCTCAGTGGAACCGTCCATTTTAACATCACTGCTATTTTATTCTTCCAATTCCCACAGAACTGAATGGAAAGAGCCTCAACAAGATGAGTAGCCTATTAATCCAGTTAAATATTTATCTACATTATGCATGCAATATCTGATGAGACAAAGCAGTCACAACAGAGTCAATGATCTTTAAAAGATGGAATCAAAACACGATTTATTATCATTGTTTAAGAAATATCAAGAACGTGTTGAGCAGCTTTAGCTGCTGTGAATACAAATAAATATAAATAAAGCGAATCAGAGGATTGGGAGGTTATCACACACGTCTGTAAAAGCTGAAAAAGACGGTGATGTATCAGGAAATAAGAGGAAAAAAACAATTTAATAAAATTCGAACAATAACACGTCAAAGTAGGGTTTTTAAATAAAACGTGTAAATGTCAAAATGTGTGGCTGCGTGGACTAATGAATGACTAAACCAGGAAGAAAGCGGGGTTGTAGATGTTATCTTCCTCTCTGCCTCTGAGCCTGTGCAGTGTGACAAGACCTCAGATCAGAGGCAACAATCTGGCGCGCAAGCAGGAAATTTCTGCCCAACTGGAAACTGCAGCTGCATAAATCCTTCTGCTGGAAGACCCAAGAACAGGCACACAACTTTAAAGAGACACACAGCGAGCCAGTGGAGGGACTGAGAACATGCATCTGGCGTGCAGCGCGCGCTGGAGTAGGTTATCTATTAAAACTGTGTGAAAATGTGACTGAAAATGTCAAGTAATTCATATAAATCGAGTCAGAAAAGCTCTGCTGGTGCAGGCGGCGCAGCTGATCCCGAGCTCCTGATTGGACGCGGGCCCGGCAGGCCCCGCCCCCTCAGTGGAGGGTAATATTTACATATGGGGAAGTAGTCCTACCAACTATTAATGAGAACAAGAGGTGCCAACAGCTTTTAAACTTATCTCCACTCAGGACATCCGAACTGGAAACATTTGGAGCTGTTTTTTTTTAAAGGGTAGGCTGAATTCTCTGTCTGTTGTTCTGATGGCCACAGGCTTCATGTAGCAGGGACCACCGGGGCAGCGGCTCACAAACCAAGCAGGGTTTCTCAAAAAAAAAAAAAAAAAAAAAAGAAGTGTTTATTCGATCAGCTCGAACACCAGAGGCAGCTTTAATTCCCTCTTGGAGGAAGTTGTGCGTCTGCGGCGGCTCAGCAGATCACGATCCCTCCTCTGCGACTGATCATTTATTGTTATTCTCGGATGAATCGAGAAAAAGAAGACTGCAAAAGATCTGAAACCTTTTTTTTAAAAAAAAAAAAAAAAATTGTATTAAGTGTACAGAATGTAATTTCTCTCCATTCCACCTGCCTTGTCCTCCGCCTGCTGCGTCCTGCGCGCATCGAGCGATCTGTGGATTATAAAGCGTCGCATCAAGGCTCAGACTCACAACAAAGAAAATGAAGAGAAGTGGAGTGAGAGGACTGTGTGGGACAAACGCAAGGACTGGACGCTGGCCTGCAGGTCTGTTTGGTAGTTTTTATATTGGAAAAAAAATACAAATGTTTTGGATTTTTTTAATAACAATAAAGTGAGGGCTTCTAAAACTCATCTGGAAAACTGTTGACTGTCTAGGAAATTTAAGCATAATTACTGTAACCTACATTAATTTCCAGAATTTTTTTAAAAATTTTATTTTAATAATCTCCTTTGAATGAAGAACCATCAACATTCACTATGAATCCTGTGTGTGGCTCCAATCCTGTCTCACTACAAAATGCTTCAATGTTTACATATTTGCTTGTTTTTATTGTCTTTGTTCCTGTTTGTTCATGTAAATCACTGTAAATTTGCTTTTTGCTGAAATGTGCTCCACAAATAAAGTTGACTTTTCTGTGTGTGTAATTGTGTTTCCAGGTTTTAGTCATGATGACTGATGCTGAAATGCCAGCAAGCTGTCACGTGTCATAATGCCTCTCATTGACTGTGTAATGTATTCTGTGAGAGAAATATTTATGTTTAAATCCCTTTTCCCCTAATAAACAACTGTGGCTCAAAAGTGTTTTTATTCATCATATCTACATTCATTTAATTTCCTATAATTATATCCAAGTAATTCACAAACACTGCAGCTGTTTGACTGAATTCTGTAATAGCTGCAGTAGCAACATTTTCTACATTTTTTAAAGATTGGTATCTCTTGGAGTCAGGGTTGAGGCTCATGCAGAGCTTCGTTTGTGTTGATCAGTGAGGAAGAGGAAGGAGAGGTGACCTGAACCTCCTGCACAGTGAATGTCAGAGGACACTAGTAGTCCTCCATTATACATCCTCTGCTGCCATTAAGTATTCATCACACTGACAGGGTGGATGGACAGAGGGGGGAAGAGGGTATCTGTGTTAGACAACAATAAAATCTACACTGCACTTGTCTTTCTGAATGAAAACAGCCTCATCAAGGACACACTGGCTGCAGGGAGCTCCATCTATCCAACTGTTCATCAGGGGTATAAATGAACATTTGACAACAAACAATGTTTCGTGTAAAAAGACAGTGGGTTGGAAAAGGTTAAAGGCTTATTATGTAACAGGAACATTTAAAGCTAACGGCTAACAAACTGAAAAAGTTTTCCTTTTGCAAAGAACCACTGAGAGCACAACTACTGTTACATTTCTAAAACTCCACTCTAATACAAATGAAGACGCTGTTAAACAGTTCAAATGCTGTTTTACAAAAAACACTACAAGAATAGTTTGGCATACTTGTAGCCACATTGCATTGGAAATAAGAAAACACCATTGTTTAAAATAAAAGAAAATCAAAATACTTTTTCCAAAAACCAATAAACGTATAAGTTACTTTATACTGCATGAATTTCCACTGAGATGAAGTGAAAACACAAATACTTAAAATGACTTACAAAAGTTGAACAAACTCTTCTGAAAGTAAGAGGTACTTTTACCTGCAGTTGCATCATTCAAAAAGAAAACGCAGGTGTTTTGTAATACTAAGATTAAAGCCACAAAGCTCTCCTCTCAACAACTAATGAAAAACATTCCTAAATGCAGTCATGTAAAAAATGATTATGTTGTTTCAAAAGAAAGAGGTAAAAGTATATTCTTCTCTCAAACCTACTCGTTTTTGTCACTGTAATGCAAAAAAGCGTAGCTGTTTAGAAATATTCAAGTAAAAGTATCATGTCCTCTTTAGTCTTTAGACTTCAAAACAACTAAAAGTAGGTTGTTAGTTACTTTCTGATACAAGTAATTCCATCAGCAATTTGTTAAATCACTGTTATTAAGAAAACTTGTGAAAGTATAAAAAGTGTCTCAAAATTAACCAAACTATTAGATTGCATGTCAAAATGTGGAAGTGCAGTTGTTCTACAGTGAAAGTGTGCTGGAAAAGTAAAAGATAGTTCTAAGAGACAAAATGAAGTATATATAAGTTACAGTTTAACAAAATGTGGCTGCTTGGTCAACAGCAGACATTCATATGAACCTGTCTGTATGAAAGATTCATAGATGAAAATAACATTCATAAAATGTCACAATGCTGAACAAATGTAAAGATGAAGCAGAATGAGTATTAATTGTGCTTCACTTCCTCTGAGGTCTTTAAAAACGCATCTTGGAGCAGTTAACCCGTTCTCCTCCGCATTCTAATGAAATACGACCAGCAGCCAGCAGATAGAGATCCAGACAGAGAGTGTGTGATCTCACACTTCCACACACCCAGCTTGTTGTTGAGCATCTGTCTGGATGAGCCATAAAACACGTCTGAGTGTGAGAAACCCGGCATCCGGCCTGCTCAGAACGAGAGGCGCTGCAGAAGCTCCCTACATGGATCATGCATGTTGTCACAGAAGCTGATGTGCGTGGATTTATCGCAGCTCTTATGTGTTAGTGATATTGATATAATTGTAACTATAATAAATGGCCCGCTCCTCTGAGTATGATTTAGGGGGCTTGGCCAAAAGCCTCTTCTCCTCCTTCATTGTGTGAAAGATAGCTCAGTGATGTGAGGAAACCTGGAGTAATTCATACATTACCCGAGCCTTGACTGCAATGCTCTGCTAGTCTATATCAAAAAGTATTAGTGCTTCTACCCTTTTCTGATGCTTATATGGATTTCCTTCACGGCATTTCTGTATGAAATTATGAGTGAATAAATTGCATCTTCATTTATCTTGGAAAAAAAAAAAAGCCCCTTCTGTGCTGACTGCGATACTCAGCTCTCAGCGCTTTACATAATTATATTAGTCTTCTGCTACACCACGAAATTGATTGCCCAAGAAAATGAACCTGGCTTTGCTATAAATTACACCTATGGATCATAAGAAATGTGTTATTTTGTTTAAAATAGTACCTAATATAATTAGAGCTCTAATTCATGGCAAGCTACAAGTGTGCCTATTACAGTAACAGGGTTTGGAATTTAATCTGTCTGCTGGATAAAGAATGATCCTGTGTGGTTTTCATTTGTAATCCCAGACACATTATTTCAGTAAAATAGTCTGTGACTTTTAGATATGAGAGATGGATTGTTGAATGAATAACTATATTCATAACTTTCTGTATTAAAGTTAGCAATTCAAATCCGGGGAAGTTTGGACGTCCGTCCCACAGCCTGTCCTGGGGAACTCTGGGTAAGGCTTGTTTTGGAGGGTTTACCTCTTCGGAGCCTGTCAGGAAAGCCTCACAAAAAGAAAAGAAGACCCAACAAACAGAGTTACATCAAAACACTGAGACAGATTTGTTGAGTTAATCTGAAAGAAATAACAATTTCATCATGGTAACCGTCCATCATCTTCGATTGACCTCAAATGTAGGAAGAACATGCAAACTCCACACAAGAGCCACCGGCCTGGTTTCATGAGAAATGAGCTGCATTCAGTTTCCTCTTTAAGGCAAGCTGTCCAACTAAATATCTTAACTACAACTGCAGCAGAGTAATGTGAATATATGTTTTGCTTATCTTTATCTTGTTTGCCTATATTTGTCCCATTAGGTTGCTCTCAGGCTGGTGGATCCTCATCGATAAGGTAATCAAGTGAAGGATTTTTAAATTCAAACACTGTGAATATGAACTTTCTACTCTGGCAGATAGGAAATGTGACATTGTTGTGTTTTTCCATGATGGAGTGCATCATTGTTCTGTCTTTTGTCATGAAAGTTGCTTTGAATGTTTCACAATCAGCCATTGATGTGACTAAATCTACTCTGGTTACCCCCGGCTTCTCTGTCAAACGAGCTACAGACAAATGTTAATCCTTTGTTTTTTCACCGTTTCTGTTAGACTGAATGATTTTGCTCCTCTGATCAGTGAAATAACAAAAATCTCGAAGGACATCTAGTTCGTATCGTCTTCAAATCGCAGCACTTTGAAACGAGCAAAAGTCTCACATCATTAAAGTAAAACTGAATGCTGGTTTTTTATTTTTAGACGACAACATTTCACAAAAGGAATATCTGGACAGGCTCCAGTGGATCTGAATCCCACAAACACAGATGTGGAGTGTGAGAAACTGGAAAAGTCTCTGTGGAATGAGGGGATCTCCTGACTCTCTGCTCTGTTCATGCTTCTTGTTTCGAGTTGGTTTCTCTCATTAAACTCATTTATTAACCATAGCTTCACCTGCGCTGGGAATTGCAGCAAACTGGTAGACTTAGAAGTGAAAGTATTGTTAAAAAACACCTTCAAGCAAGAACATGAAGTCCTCCTCCATGGCGGCTGCTCCAGTTTCCAGGGGCCGGAACAGGAAGTTAAAGGGGACATATCATGCTATTTCTCAGTCATGTCATATCAGTCTCAGAAGCCCAAAAACATAGTATTTAAGTTTGTTCGCCCCTAATTCATCCTTTGTTTGGAGTTTCAGCGGTCTAAAAAGTGGCTCTGACAGCCCTCCTCAGACCAGGCTGTTTCTGAGCCTGCTTTCCGGTATGCACTTGAACGCATCTGTCCACGCCCACTCTCACACACACACAAACACACATGGTGGGGGCGCAGTCAGGGGGAGGAGTTAAACCCTCTTATTTCAGGATAAGCAGACCAAACTCAAACTGGACTGTTTCAGCTTCAGTTTCAGTTTCATTTTCACAAAACGGAGTGCAGAAAGAGTAATACACACAGACGTTAATAAGCCTGAATAGGAATCGGAATCATTCACTTGGTTTTTGCACCATTGTGTGGTCAGACAAACAAACTGAAGGGTTCGGTGACATTTGTCTGCCACTGTCCTCATCTTACTGCTTTTTGAAAGAGACGGACCTATAAATGAAGCACATTGTACAAAATCTAGTGAAAGGAAATGAGGAGACATTACAAACATCAGCTGACATTTATAGAAAGAAAATGATACTATAGTTACAGATTTCAGATTAAAATATTAAGTTTGTAGGTTTTTCCTTTTTGAACAGATGACTTAAATTAATTTTCTTAACTCACAATGTGAAGCGTGCCTTTCAGATAGGCTTCTTAATGTGAATGCATATTGTTCTCCTTTCCTACAGGCATCTGCATTACAACCTAAAATCCTGGAGCGCTGTGGCAGCTTGCAGGGTTAAGTAATTCTGCACCATGGAGAAAGACATTTGATTTCATTTGTAGTGTGTCTTGCGGCGGGCGGAGGTGAGCCCACCTTTGGCTGCGGGAGGAGTGAAGCGGCACACATATCTAGTGTTGGGAGACACAAAATTGACAATGCATTTATCTTTGAATAATGTAAATGCCTGGAGAATACGGTGGCAGTGGTCCTGGAGTGTCCGCCGAGGGCGCGGGGCTGTCACACACCGGGCTCTCTGGCCCCCGCTGCAGCATAATGTGGCCTCCGGCTCCCCTGGAGCGTCCCGCCGCTCCGCCTCGCTCCGCCTCGGGCCCCCGCTCCTGCCTCGGCACACTGCACTAGATCCCCACTTAATTTACACCCCGGTAGGAGAGGGACTTAATGCAGAAATGCCTGCCAAGAAGAATCTTATCTGCTCGCCCTCTTTAAAGACGGGGCCATTTAAAGCCGAGGTGGAGGAGGTAATGGTGTTTTTACTGGACATCCTCTTGCTCATTAGATCTGTGTAATTTTGACCTGAACTTATTTTGTAAAATATGATATGAGACACCTATGTGATGACAAAAAATGATTTCCAGTTTTTGAAAAGCCTCTATCATCCTATAATGTGGATTCTATGAGTTGCTGTGTCCCAGAAATGTGCAGCCCGGTGACTAAAACATGTATTGTTTAAAATGGATGGTTCCTGGCAGGCTGACAGTGCTGTTCAGTGAGGCAAAGTGCCAGTAAATTGTTTGTCTTCTGCAGTGCAGCCCTATAATTCTTCTGGGAACCGACGGCATTGTGTTTGCCAAAGAGAATAATGATAGATGGGATGGAATCAAACTGGAGGATTTTGGGATGCACTCTGACCACCAGGCGTAATCTGAATACATTTGTGTCCCCAGGAGCGATGCAATAGTTGTCCTTCCGTGTTCCCAGCATTTGTCTCTTCCCACCTGATTTTCTACAGATCATTTTGTCTTTGGACACTGTTGTGAGTAATGATTAATGTCATTACATTTCTTATACAATTGTTCCACTTGGGGATGATTACACATTCGTTTCAGTAAACTGATGCAATCTTGCACAGACAGCTGTCTCCTCTGCAGACAGTACAGTACACGCTGAACTCAACAACGCACATTTCTTTGTATCGAGGGTGTGAATGTAAATGTGAAATCTGCCTGTTAAATTGTCCCGTTGGCTTTACAACAGGAGCACATCACCATCTGTTCCCTCTCCGAAGCGCCCAGACAATACATCTCCCCCTCCAGACCTTCCCATTTGCGGGACCAGAGGTTTCCCCACACATACCTAAGGTTCCTGGCAGCTTCAGCGCCTCCACCATGTGCTCACTGATCTCTCAGTGAAACTAAATGATCCTTATTCTTAGACAAATTTCAGATTTTTTTTTTCTTTTCTGATGGTGAGTAATGTTTAAATGCGCCGTCCTTGTCTGTGGAGCGTTTTGCTGCTGCAGCAGCGGCGGCGGCGGCGGCGGCTGTGCAGGATGTGAGCAGGGAAAGACGAGCACGGCTGTCATTGGAGTGTGATTTGTTGCAAGCCCGGCCTTGCCAACTGTGAGGCACCGAGGTGTGACCGCAGAGATGCCGAACATCTCCAGTTGCCTCGGGGCCAGCCAGTCAATTACACAATACTGTGTACCCTGAGCAGCGACATGTGCTCCGTAATGGACAAAAGGCGGACGGATCTCCAAAGACACACAACCATCACTGCATATTTCAGCAAACATCGTCACTATGCTGCAGTACTGTGGTCAATAGAGGATTAATTTAATGGTTATTGGTGACAATCTGTGTCTTTTTTTTACCTGTTTTTTAGCTTTTATACTACAAGACAAACCTTTTCATAACTTGTGGACCTCAGTTGCTAAAGAGGGTCATGTGTGGGAAAGTCCAAGTGGGTCCGCTGTGAAAGAAACCCAGTCCGTCCTTTGTGAGGCGCTTTATCGTGTGGATGCAGATGTGCTTTTTGTTGGAACCTTGCACCTCATCCATTACACGCGGCCTGCCAGAGAGATAGCGGAGAGTGGATCCATTCAAGGGGAGCCTGACAGAGCCTGCTGCTGCTCAACTGAACTTTCTGTGAACTAGGCTCAACGGCAGGGTCCATGCATCAAAAAAATAAGTAATTTCTCTTTGCTGCTCTGGCCTGTGTTTCATACAGATTGCTGCTATCAACACGTCCGGCATCCTCATGGATCAATCTGTCAATCTGGTGGCTGTTTGAGAACTGTATCTGTCTCTAAAGATCCAGTCGAGGAGAGAATAAGGGTGAGCTGAAATCTTCTGAGTATCTTGTCTTGTTGTATTGGGATTTTCCCGCTCAGTCTGAACAACTATGTCTAAAAAACAACAACACACAATTATGGGAAAGAGTGTCAGGGGTGAAGCAGAACTTGCTTCTATCAAGACTTGAAATGCACAGTGATTTTTGCATCTGTTTTTATTTCTAAGAAGAGAATAATGAGGCATGTAAGATAAATCAAATCAAATAAAAAAGAATAATTGAAAACTCTATTCTAACAAATTCCGTTCTTTCTGTCGGAAAATGGTTTCTAAATGATAAATGGACGTCTCCTGAGTCCCATTCAAAATGTAAAGACATGTGTTGGAGCCAATTAAGAAAGTAAATTTAATTTCTGTATTTGATATATATTTAAGTTATGGTCAAAGAAATTAAGAATTGTTTGTTTTGTAGATAATTTAGTCTGTGTCTCTCCTCCTCCCAGTCAGGCCCTCCTCCCTGCAATCAGGATAAAAGCGCAGGTGTGAGGGGTTCTGGGGAGGTGTGGAATTGTGGAAGGAGGAAGGAGAGAAACAGTTTTCAACCGCAGAAAGCGCAGACAGTAGACAACGTAGAAAGATTTGATTTGTTTTGTTATATTTTGATTTGAGTCAACCACAGAGATCATTTTGGTTTGTTTAATAAATCTGGAACTTTGAGTTTAAGAAATATCTCCGCGAGTGCTTATTGGAATCTGCGAGTCGAGACCTCCTCCTCAAAAGGTGATTCCTTGTTTGTTTGGGACACTGGACCTTGGGACAAAAGAATCGCCGCAACAACATGTGTGTTTGGCAAATGACTCCTCTGTTCTTGGGATTGACTCTTATAGAAATGAGAATCCAGTTTGTTTTCCTTTAAAACAGTTCCACATTCAGAAGGAAAATGCATTTGTAGGATGAGCAGCAGAGCCGAGTATGTGAACTTCAGCTATGAAACATTCCCCTAAATCTGTGTTTCTCTCCCAATAGTGACAACTCTGCTTTATTTACATTTTGAATGAGATTTATCTGCTGTGATAGGGAGATATGTTTTCCTTTATTGGCAATCACGGACAGATGAAGAAAGCTCCGATGTTGATATCTGGAGTACAAACACAAAGGTGCTTTTGCCTCCTCGGTAATGGCACTGAGAGTCTGGCACTTCTGACACAGACCCTGGGTTGCTTTATGAAAAGTCAGTGGACACAATTTAATTTCTGTCAGCAGTCGGGCTCCGCGGCAGCAATGGATTTCTTTTATGTCTCAGCCTCCGACTCTCACTTGAGCGTCCGTGTGAGTGGGAAACACCATTTCTGCTAAACCCCCCCTCTCTCCTCCGCCCACTGCCTCTGCCCTCAAGGTGCATTTCATCCACATAGAAAATGAAGTTATATCTGAACTTCGACCAATCGTCTCGCTCGCCCGGGGGGGAGAGCTCGTCGTAGTATGACCAAGCAGCGCAGAGCGCAGTCCATCAATCTCCCTCCGCTCTGCACAACGCCTGCATACACAACACAACTGTCTTCTCCATCACAAAACGTTTTCCAATCTCAAATGGACACATTTGTATTTGTGTAAATACAGACATTATGTTGAATCCTGGATTTTTCTGAAGCTGTGTCTCACTGTACTCATTGCTCTCAACAGTCCTCGCCGTTTACTGTTAAAGCTGCAGCATTCTGAAGTCGTCATAAGGATCGCACATGGTGTTACATCCTCAGACCTCTTGTCCAAAAAAAAAAAACCCCACATGTTGAAGGCTTGGATTTTGTCCAAAATGCATGAAAAATGTGTTTGCTGACATCCCGGTGCAGGAACTCTCTCAGATGTGGCCGCTGCTGTTCCTAATGGCATGAAGCAGAGCAGTGTGCTCATGACTGACAGCTCTCTAGTCAGCTCTGACTGACAGGAAAATAAATTACATGATTTTCTTCCCGGGGAAGTGCTGACATTAGACTTCTGCAGTCAAGGGTTCGATGAATTTTCGACTAATGTGGCTGGTGCGGGAGATGTTTCTTCACGGTGGGTGTGAGCATGCAGTGAGACCACATAATACTGTGTCTCATTGAGTGCAACTTTTCTACGCTTCATGTTGTTTTAATCTGACCTGCTTCAAACCCCAGAGGCCAATTGAGTGGAGGTCTCCGATTCTTTATACTGACTTCATGTTGAAGGATTTTTTAAAAATGATTATTTTCTTGGATCTAATAATTATTTCAACTCCAAATCTCTATTTGGTGCACTTCAAACCTTCTCACCATCATTTTATGGTTTTCTCACGCTTCTTCCTCCACTGATATTTCAACGCCTGTTTAAAGAAGAGGCTTAATGAGCGAAAAGAGTGGAGACATTTGGTATCTGAATCTGTGTTTTCCTGTCAGTACATGACAGGGAAAAAAAAGAAGGAATCTGAGAAAAGTAAATGTAAGATAAGCTGGAATCAGATGATGACAACTTTAAAAGATATAGCCATGGGTGTGTGAGTGTGATTGGTTGTGTAAAGTGAGACTGAAGTTAAAGATATGAGTAAAGTCTGCTCATTATAAAGTATTTCATGAGGAAATGGGAAGAAAGAAAGTTCTGACATGTGAGGAAGGTGAACAGGTGATTGTATCTTGAACCAACAATGTGTTCTTCCTGCTGTAACCGGGTTTCAAACCTAAAAATGTCGAAAACCAGACTTCATCAGCTACTTAAAAAACACAATGCTGTTTCTACAATTGTGGAATAGTGTTTGCTACCACAATGTTTGTTAAAGCTGAGTAAGAATTGCCAGATGTGGGATCTTTCATGTCGGATTAAGCTGCTTTTGAAGTGTTTTGAGCTTCACCTTGTTTGTAGGTGAGGCTCTGTCAGAAGGTTTTGTTGTATGTAAATTCCCATCATAACATCTGTGAATAAAGATCCCAGCCTCGCTTTTTAACAGCAACGTTCCCGTCACCCCGAAACTCAACGTCCGTTCTAAAATCCAACACCTCAGTGAAGTTTTGGACAATATGCTGAGTGTGATTACAGAAAGTAACAGGCTGTTTCAGATGGGAAATGTTTCTAATTTTACCACATGGACTAATTACAGTGTTATTTTATGAATCATAATGCTTTTAGTGATGGCAACTCAAGCTGAGCACAGGCTTTCATTCCGGCTGAATACTGGCTTTGGGCTCATTTAGCTGACTCTGTGTGTTTTGTTTTTGTTTTTTTTTTTGTTTTTTTTTTGCAACCATGTCTATTTTCCAAACTATCAACCATTCCATCTCTAAACTGGGAAAATTTTAATTAGTAATATCTTAAGTTCCCAACAAAGCAACAAAACACTTAAAAAAAAAAAAAAAAAAAAATCTTCTTTTACATGAAGTGATCTCCAGCCAGGCAGTTTATAGACGACAGACCCCCTCACTGAGGGACAAAGTGAAAAAACAGTGAAATGCCTATTTAACATGACACTGTGAAATCTCATTAATAGCATGTTGCTAACCTTTTCTGATTTGCCGTCGTCCCAGAATAAATCACACCAGCTGCCGGTGGGATGTTGGCTCACACGACTGTCGCAGCCACCGCCGCTGCGCCGGTTTCCGTCTGGGCCGGTTTCCGTCTGGGCCCTCGATGTATGGAACTCAGTGAGTAGCTCGCAAGTCTACCGCTGTTCATTAGCTCGCCGCGAACACTTCCTCCTTCTCCCGGTGTCTTCCCTCTCCGTCCTCTGTGGTTGCGAGCAGCTGGCTGTCACACGAGGAGAGCCACCTAAGAGACGGTGTGCTCTCACAGATCATTTGTCTTAATTAAAATTTAATGAAATGCGGTTTCTCTTTACTGTTGTGTCTCGCAGCTCATAAATGAAACATTGTGCGTTGTAGCATTGCTCTTATGCTGCTCGGTGTATTGTTCGTTCGGGCCTGTTGCAACAAAAGACGAACCGGTAAAAGAGTGTGTAGCTTAAGCCGTAGTTTCAAAAACACCGTGAGCATGATTTAATTAATCATCTTGAGTCAAGGGATGTTTGTTTTCAGTACTGTTGTATTTTGTAAGTTCAGAACTACTGTGTGCCTTCCCGTTATTGTCTCAAATGTGCAACTAAGGATTGCAGGCGAAGTGTAACCTACCTTCCATACGTCTTCTATACACCCTGGACAGACTGCTGATCGGTTACAGGGAGAAAACTGAGAGAAACAACAATCCTGTTTAGGTAAGTTCCCTGATAACGAAACAACTGTGGGCGAAGGAACAATACACTCTGGACTCACTCACACACAGGGAGAACATGCAAACTCCACAAAATATTTGAACCCAGGCCTTCTTGCTATGAGGCAAGATCGCTAACCACAGTGCTACCATGTGGCACATCGGAAACAGTCTTATACTTATAGGTGCTATTTTTGGAATAACAAGGCAAAAAATGGGGTTCTATCAACCTAATTTCCTTTTTGATAAGTAGAAATCTTTAGTGGATCAGACCCTTTTCATGTTGCTGTCACTGACACAAAAACAAAAAGACTTTTAAAACTGGTTTGTTTTTTGGTCGCAGGTTTGGGAATTAAACCAAAAACACCTTATCTACAAGATTGTTTAATGCGGGAACAAAGACCCTCACTCCTGTCCAGCTGCTCAAGGCCTCATGTTGTGGTAAATGGACCACACTTTTTCAACTGCATTAGCAGACACCAAAGCACTTCACCACGTTCACCCATTCCCACGCCGGTGGAGGCAACTGCCATGCAAGGCACTCAGTCCATCCACCGGGGGCAATTCAGGGTTCAGTGTCTTGCTCAAGGACACTTCAACATGCAGACAGGGGGAGACGGGAATCAAACTAACAACCTCCCAATTGTCAGATGACTGCTCTCCCCATTGATCTACAGCCGCCCGTGTTGTGCCGGGGGGGCTTCGTTTTAGGAGCATACGGGCTGAAACTATATGTTCCAACAGATCGTCACGCGGCCCAAACGTTTGCTTGTGAAACAAACTCATGTGACATAAATAATCAATGTTCAGAGGAAACAGCAGTGCAAGAAAGGACACAACCACATTAAAAAAGTGTCTGGATCCAAAGCAAGCAAGAGAGAAAATGACAAAAACAGCATATTTGAGCTTCAATCAGAGGTCGGGGTGGTTATTTCCTTTTATTTAGAGCCTCCATTGGTTGGTTCTAGTTGTATCTTAAAAAAGAAAATCCATGGAGACAATTTCAGGCACTGGAATGTAGATGTAGATGTTTGTTAGATGAGCAGCCTGCCAGAAGCAGCAGCAGCACCAGTGCTCCTGTGGCGTGGACTGGATGTGTGAGTGTGTGTGAGACGCTACAGCTCTGTAACCAGCTGCTTTTTTTTTTGAAACAGCACATCACACAACCAGCGGTCACATCCAGTATGTTAAATGCAGGAATGCAGAAATGAATCATGAATATCTGCTCTGCCAGATGCATCTGATGTGTGAAACACACTCTGTGGGGGTATGTGGTTACCATGGCAGCACAAGTTTCATTCACCGTCCCCAACAGCTTTTGGCCACCTTTATCACTAACAGACATCACGTAGTTACGTTTAACATTGACATCGATACAAACAAATATTTCTCATCATGAATGCAGTTTGTTATTATGTGATGTTTTTCATACAGTCTGTTTTCCACCTCTACATCCCACAATACGAGGATCACCCTGATGCCGGAGCGTCGCTCCTCTGGGTGTGAATCAAGCAGCTTTGGGGTGATTGTGACTTTTTTTTTCTCACGCTTCCGTTCATTTTGTTAACAAAACAACTGCAGCAGGCTTGCACTCGTTCGGCTCCATGTTTATGTGAACATACCTGCAGGAATTATTTTATCCGGGAAATATAGCGAGCACTGTTGTCATGGTTACCCTCAGTTTCCGTGCAGCCTCAGTGTGAGGTGCAGTCACACGCGGAAAGCAAAGCAAAAGCGCAGACGGATCATGGGAGATCATTGCAGGAGGCATTTCGATGCTGCACAGAGCGTGATTTATCAGAGTCATGTGTGAGACGTTTCACCTGCAACAGAAGAATAGAGTGTTACAGATTATGTGTCATATTTTAATCCTAAATTATGTTAACTTCACAAAGATTATCTGATTAAATCATCAGTTTGACACGACTGAGGCAGGTTTGCAAACCACTGCACAACACGTCTGAGTAATTCAGAGAGAAAACCTGCAGTGGCTGAATGCCTTGTACAAATATGCAGCTGAGAAACATAATTTCTGCAGTCACAAATTAATCTTGCGTGCACGTTTCTGAACTCTGGGAGGAAACCAGACTTCATTCAGAAAACCCCAGCAACATGCAAACTCCACACGAGACAGGAGTGCCAACCACTACACCACTTTACGTTCACATATGTCAAACTCTGGTCCTCCAGGGCCGACGTCCCGCATGCTTTAAGTCTCTACCAGCTGCAGCACAGCTGATTGCAATGAGAGCTCCTTACTGGGCTTTTTTCCAAGCTTCCAAACTGTTTCTAAATGTCTTTTGGAAAGTGTGGAATTCACAATATGAAAGTTATAAATCCATAATGACAGGATTACCACCTAAAAATTAACAGACTTATAAGGAGTCCTGTCTGATAACATGTAGAATATACAGAATAACACCTGCTTTAGTCTCTCACTCACTGTGTTTTCAGATTTACTGAGATGATGAATTCTGCAAAAGAGGAACTTTTATGAGGCAAAAAATTACAGGTGAGGGTCATTAAAGATGATTAAGGGCGATCTAATGAGCTTAATCTTCACCTTTGTCTAATATTGGGCTATTAACGTCCTCCCAACTAGCTTTTTAATGTTCTTGCCTCGCAGCCTTTAACACAAATTAGCTAAACTCACCCTGACCTTAATATTTTCGACTTCTTGCTTTAATTTAGAGGGGACAGTCCTTTGGTGAGTACTTCTTCATGACAGCACCTTTTTGTTTGGGACGTTTGCTTCACATCCTTCTGTTCATTAGGCGTCATCGCCACAGCAGTTCAGCTCCTGTTTCTCACTCTGCAGCGATATTGGGCAAAGTTCAAATAGGTGAAGCGCAGTGTGAATATGTTATCAGAGGGGCGGCACATCGCAGTTATTTAGAGACCAGAAAGCAAAATGTGCACACTGGCAACGCAAAAAACTGAGCAATATCAGACCAAATGTGGTGCATTGGTCCTTAGACCAAAACTATAAATCAATGACTTTATATCTGAGCTGCTCAAATGTATTCTTTTTGCAGACGACACCACTGTATTTTATTCTAGGGCCAATTTAACACAGGTGTTGGATGTGGTCAAAAAAGAGTTTAAAAAAAATGAAACAATGATTTGATATAAATAAATAGGCACTGAATCTGGGAAAAACGCATTTCATGACATTCAGTAACAGAGGGTAGACGCTGAGGCACTGAAATTAACAGAGTGAGGGAATCTAAGTTTTGGGTGTCATGGTGGACGAGAATCCTTTTCCCAATCAGCAATCCTTGACAATAATAACAAAAGTAGGATCAGTTGACGTTTAGATGAATGAAGCATCTCTGCATTAAGAGCAAAGTTTATTGGCAGGTTATGTTTTGTTTATGTTGAATTAAAGTTCATACTCATAATACATTTTTAAACTAATATTACATTTCTCAGAACTCCTGAAATGGAAACTACTCCCCCTAAATGTTCATCCTGAATTAAAGGGCTTTGTTTTTTTCTCCCCTGTGTTATATTGACACTGTCAAAGGTGACTCTGAAGTAAAGCAATGCATCTTAAACGTACAGAATGTTGTCTATTATTGTCTGTCCCTGCTGTTTGCAAGGTAATGCTGCTTTAAAGAACCTTCTGAATGGCTCAGAGTGTCATCTCTTTTTTTGAGGCTTTGGTGTCGATAATTTCAAATTCAGTTTATTTATTTAGAGCCAATATCCCATGACACTTGATATTCAAATAAATCAGAGAAAAAATACAAACAATACCATGTGAGAGAGTGGAGAGGAAAACTCCCCTGTTCAGGAAGAACCCTACGGGAGACCCAGAGGGTAAATCTCTCTGTCTGTAATGGTTCTGGTTAAGGGACAATATGAGGATAGGGAAAAAAAAAAACAGACAAACAAGTTGACACAGTCAATTATTTCATCCCATATCCAACTGGATTCGTCAGTTCATGCTGTTCACTTGGCGATGTCAGTTTGTATAACTAAACGGTGGGAAGCTCAGGTACTGAAGCTCTTTGAGAGTGTCACGCAAGTTTAATGAAGCCACATGGATTAGGACCAACACATCTTTCAGGAGATGTATGGCAAAGTCCAGCTGACCTGACTCAATTGATTTGAGATTTCTAGTACCTGAACAAATAACAACATGCACTGGACATCAGACCGCATGCTCACCCACATGTGGCGGGCTTGATGGGGCCAGGAGACAGACCAGGAAGTCCCAGTTCCACAGACAAAGGTCCGACAGGAAGGTACAGAGAGGGGAGGTGACATATGGCTATAAGGTCAGAGAAGGAAAAGAGGAAGTTAAGAGCATTAGATGAAGTTTCCAAGCAGTCCAAACCAAAATGATCAGGGACGATATGAACCAGCCTGTCAGTTTGTCACTCGAGAAAGAATTCAGTCTGATCTTAAACACAGAGACTACCTCTTCAACTGCAACTGTAGAGTATTTTCTCAAACATCAATGCATACTTTCCCCCAGCTGTTTGTACGTTATTATAAATAAAGCAACTGTTCATTCCATATTCACATGTTCGACCAGTTGTATACTTTGTTCCAAGCAGAGACGGACATGGTCTCTTCAAATCGTGTTCTGGAAAGCCAGTTTCCGCCTCTGTAAACAAATACTGCCAGAAATGAACAGAGAAGTTCTTTATAATCTATAATCTATAATTTGTTTATTTTTCATTTTTGGGATGATGCTTCAAAAAAAGTGGAACCAAAATCAACCTTCCCTTCCTTGGTTCTCTCTGCAGATGATGAACTGAATGGAGACTTTCAATCACTTCCGAGTGTCCGAGCGCTTTGTTCTGCACAGTGGCTGTGAGGAAGACCTCCAGGCCGGACCCCTGCTTCCTTCATTTCATATATTCTCATGAAGGGTGAAGGGTAAAGGCAGTGGAAAGATGAAGCACGGTTAACCAACTCTCATTGTTTTTTAAGGGGCGCCTGTATGCGTTCGCGGTTCTCTTTAACTCCAAGCGCAGGGGGAAATTATAATTAATCTGTTAATGACAGTCGGGGCTGTCATAAGCTTGGGGAGTGTATAATAAATTGCTGTAATAAAAATTAAGATTGCATGCATCATTGAGGCCTTCAGAGGGTTTGTTTAATGTAGTTACAAAAATGGTAGCAGCTGATGTGGCGTCCACTGCTCTACCAGGAGAACGCTAATTTCTGAGTGACACTTAACCTGCTGCAGCTCAACCACAGCTGAGGGAGGTGAGGGGAAACCTAATGAGTTTTTCTGCATCCCATTTTGAGAACCACTGAACTGGATGGCCTGGTTTGTTTCCAAAAGATGAAAAAATATATATAAAATAAATCCAGAGCTCGCATTGTTCATAAAAAAAAATAAAAAATACATCCTATATTGTGAAGAAGTGTGTCATGGTGTATCAGTCCTGACTGATCACTACAGGCTGTGAAAAATCATGCATGGGTTAAAGGTGAGGTTATTTACTTGTTCCTCTTCCCCTCAAATGGAACGTGAAATGCTTCATCATCTGTATCTTGAACTTTGAGGGTCAATGGCATGTTTTCAGTGGAAGAGGACTTCCTTGGCTTTGATGGGAGACAAAGCTTTCTCTATGCAGACGGGAACCTATTGGAGGAGGGCGCTTGACTTCTGCCCCGAAGGATCAAAAATCAAATCATGGGTGTCATTGCACACTGAGCAATTTATAATTTTAGACATGTACTCGGAGTGGAAAATGAAAAGTCTGTTTGCAAGTCCCCTGTACTTGAGCTGTGGTCTCTGATCTGGCAGACCTGTTTCTGTCTCATTATCATGACCACGTCTCTTCTCTTGGCCTTTTTAACCAGAAAATATTTGTCAAGGAAGAGACTTGGAACCTTATCTTTAGTCGTGTTGTTTAGCACACAAGGGGCCTCGGCTGGGTTTTCGCCTGCGGGCATGCTGGGATCTCGCACTTGTAGCCCGACACCAGTTGACACAGCATACTTGGCCTGGTCACGCTTAAAAAAAAAACATTGTTCTCTTTCTGGACGAAGCTAACAAACAATGGTCTTGTTTTTGTTGGAGCTGTGAGACTTGACTCACCTGGCTGGATTTTTTGGAGAATGCTTCATACTGTATCACTCAACTTAAAAAAGTAAGGTTTTCTGTCAGAAGATGAAGAAGTTACATTACTGTAACAATGGTGATAATTGATTTTAGTCAGGTGATTGGATATACGGCAAAGAAATAGGCTCAAACTTTTTGCTTCAGGAGTTTAAATTGAAATATCTGTTGCCACCTGAGCTTTCTGAGCCGGAGTCTCGAGCGGTGGCCACAACATAAAGCTTGTGAGCCAGGCCTAATCGGACCTCAGTGGCAGGTCGGCTGCCACAAAACGTCTTCCGCTGCGATTCATCTCTGTTGTTTTGCCGGTTTGTCGCCGTTCCTTCAAGCAGCCCATCGCTCCCGCCGCTCCCACTACAATTATCACCCACTTGTCTCTCAGCTCGGGTTGTTGTGTCTGCCGCCGTCCCCGGCATCTCTATATTCCCCATTCTGCCTGTGCCATATTAGTCTTATATAAACCTGTTATGCATCACCCGCCAGCCATGAAAGATAATTATAGACCAAAAGGAGCAACGGGCCTAATTTTCCAAATTAAGTGAAACTTAATAATACGTACCTAAATCCTGGCAGTGATTAATAGCTGCAAGACCACCATGCAAAAACTTGCAGGTCAACTGCTCTGTGTGGTGTGTGTGTGTGTGTGTGTGTGTGTGTGTGTGTGTGTGTGTGTGTGTGTGTGTGTGTGTGTGTGTGTATATATATATATATATATATATATATATATATATATATATATATATATATATATATATATATTTCTATGTTTCTGAGCACAGACACACATGAAACTGAAAAATAGAACAATCCGGAAAGGATATAATACATTAATATTTTGTAGTGGTTTCATTGTTCTTCAAAAGTTTCTCTCAAACCACATATAAGACACAAACAGGCAGCACACATTAGACTGAGAAAGCCAACACCACCCCAATGCACCATCCACTTTTTCATACGTTTACGGAAAATATAATCATTCTTTTTAATTACTGCACCTAGGCACTCTATTAAAATTCTAATTCACCTCATCCACCTCGATTGATCTGTTCACAGTGGGTGGCTATGGCGAAATGCACTGTATAATATTCATGCCGGTACGCCTTGGTTGTGCTGTGTGTCAGAAGCCATCTTGCAGAGAATCCCTCACCCACCTTGGAGCGCAGCCTGTGGAACTGATGAGGTGAAGAGCATTGCTCTGCAGCTCCATGCTAGTAATCACGGGACTGAAGAAACACATACATCATCTGCCACACAGGTTGGCATGGCGAGTGAAAAGCCTTCACATCACGTAAGATGTTGGACAAATGATGGCCATACGTGTGTTTGTCTCCTCACAGATGGCTGTGCATCTTCAGTCAGGAAAAAGCTGAGCCTGGCACTTATTCCCCTCCCCCAATCCACTCCTCTTGCTCCCTCTTCCTCTCTGCCTCCATCAGTCTTTTGTAGCACGTCCCGTTTTTTTTTTTTTTTTTCCCCGCCTCTCCTCTGCAGGAGGTTTGATATTGGCAACACAGTTAGTGCCCTCCACGGAAATAACAGTGGAAAAGATGACATAAATTATTTGCCAATTGTTTGACACATGCAGGGCATTGTCCTTGCTATAATCATCAGCACTCTGTCACCTGAAGGTATGAACGGTGCCACTGCCGCTTTGTGTCTCTGTGCTAAGCCTCCCGGGCTGCTGCTCTCCTCAGTAAAACGTATATGAAGACCCTTTTCAGCTGCATGAAGGAAGGCTGCAGGAATAATGCATCAGGATAGAGTTAATAAGTAATGCAAAAACCAAAGGGCACCCAGTGTTCAAACGATAATAGTAATTAACTGATAAGCATGTTCAATATAGTGTTGTCACGCGGTGCAGTGAAGATATGCAGAAACAGTCCAGATCTCATGTGAGTTTAATAAAAACCCAATTTAGAAGGACACAGTTTTTTTCCCCCACAACAGTCACTCAACAACATTCTGAACATTTTGTCTCATCTTTGTTGCTTTTTCATATTGTGAATTTTCTGCGGATTCTTATTAAAACTATTAATTAGACTCTATAAACAGAAATAGAAAAAAAATGCTTTAAAAATCTGTGAATGTTTTCGTTTACTTCACCTATATTTTGAATTGGGTGTTATCTTTCATTTACATTTCACTGTATAGACACATGTAAACAGATATAAAGAAAGCCCTCAGACCATATAGGGTCTGCCAGTTACTCTGCATGATATTTCTATAAATTGATGTTACTGTAAATAAAACTTGATACGTATATTCCACAAATAACACACTAGGCAGGGTTTTTAAATACTAATGTACAGTATTGAATGAAGAACTGTCTATGAGATGAAACATGGCAGCTGTTGGGAGATTCACACTGTGTACACTTTAACAGTTGTGGATTCCTCAATGAAATTATTACACATATAAAGCCAACTTGTTTTAGGAAGCAAGGATACGAATCCTGAAAATCACATTATGCACCATCACACCGGATCTCAGCAGACACTGTAGGATCTGTGCATTCCTGCTCAGCAGGACACAATCAGCAACGAACGGCATCAAACACACAAGAAGAGTTTTCAAGTCTTTTTTTTTTTTTTTTTTTCCTCAGGCAAAGAGATTAGACTCAGCAGTCTCTGCAATTCCATTAAAAGTGGTGGCTGCATGTGTGTGGGAGAGTAAAGAGACTGAGAAACAATGTTAGTTTATATACGTGAGTGCTTGGTTTATTTTCAAAGAGCCTGCCGGTGTCAGTAAGAAGCACATTTCAGTTAGCTCATGTAAAGTCTATTGTTATTACATTGTGGATGGTGATGCATTGCAGTTCATGTGTAGCATCCTGCTTTAAAGAAGACAATCTCCAAACGGCTCGGGCACACTGCATGCACAATACACGACACATTATAGTGCATGGATATGTGATATAGAGCTGGATCAATAGGTGATTTAGCTAGATGAAGAATGATGTAGCTGAAACAACAAGAAAATACAACAAGAGACAAAAACGGTCCCTCATGAAAAATGCTCATTATCAATGGGGGAGGTGTTTTGTCTCGATGTAATGAGATACTGTCATGCTGTGGTACAGTGCAGAACAAGCAGAGCCACCCCTATGCAGCCTGTACCATTCTATAATGTCCTTGCCCTTGATCAGTTCCCGCTGCCTTCAATTGCACTGAAACCCATTATAAATTAATCACCTCATCTCGCAATTTGCATAAAACACACACAGCACCATTTCCCGTTCCCCTCTGTCTATGAACAGGATTAGGAGAAACTGCATTAAATGGCACATTAGAGTAGAGAACGGGGATCTGTGGCAAGCGGAGGTAATTCTGTGACAGTGGCAGCGGAGCAATTCCTGTGAGCATCATAATTAATGCATGCCTTGCAACCATACCTGGGGAACAGCTCATTGCATTTGGGGACAAAATGAGAGAATATACCTCCATCAGTCCCTTCAATTCCCTCCTCCCAGCCGTTATTCCTTCAGCATAATATGAAACGACTGCATTACCATGCTTCTGATGTTTTGACAGATCTGTGCGTACGCGCTGATGAGATTCCAGAGAATTCAGCAGTGTCTTACCTCCCATGTTTATTTTGGCTGCACGGGACAGAGAGATGTGCACCTGCTCAGTCAGATTATAACAGATTTGCCCTGGAGTGACGAGGCAATCAGCTATCTGGAAATGCCTGGCGATTACTCAGACAACAAGGAGCCAGTCACGACAATAAACCTAACTGAGAGACTGAAGATTGATCGCAGAGTTCTCATTTAGACAAACACGGCTTTGAGAAAAAAGCAATTCATCTGATCTGTCCTGCTGTATTTTCTCTATGAATCAGCAAAAATAGTTAAGCCATCCTTGACTTTTGGTGGAAAAAAACAACATAAATCATGTAATTAAATTGTCAAAACAACATCTGATCTTTGCACACACACACACACACACACACACACACACACACACACACACACACATTTTGTATACCTATATAAAAAGAAGGTTCTTTCATCTTTATGCTCTGTTTGAATGTTGCTAATTAATGTAGCTTTCTCATTCACCACTCGCTGCTTGAATTATGAGCAGAAAATAAACTTTCCACCCAAAAACAAGTCATCTCCTGCGTTCACAGATGCCGAACACAATTTCTGAGTGGGTTTGATGTGGATCTACAGTCGTCCCACGGTCCAACTGGAAGCTTCTCTGTCGTGAAAACATTTGGAGGCAGTGGATTGAAAAAAAAAAGCCTGAAAAGTGCATTTAGTGTAATTATGAAATGGTCTGGCTGCGTAAACGACATCAGGCTTGTAAAGCTGCCTGTCCAACACTCCAGCTTGGCAGCGAGGCGCCCGTATTAAGAACACAACAGTAGTTATTCTCCCAGTGCTTTCCTAAATGTCACAGTTTGCATTTGTCAGATTGCAATGTATCACTTAGAGGGGGGTGATGGGAAAGCCTCCAAGAGTAACCTTGAATGGCAGCCAGTCGGCACGGGACCAATGGCCTCCCATTCCTCTGCCTCACTGCACTGGTTCTGCACTCTACAGTATATTTAAACACATGCCGACACCCAAGAGGAGGAGAAATAGCACCTGACCCCTCGAAACCGATACCCTCGAAAGCAAGGGAGAGGGGAAATTGTTTAATGAAGATGGATCACGGTGATGGCTTTACATTTCATTTCTTAACAGCGGGCATACGGCTTTATTACAGCCAGCCCTCACCTTTGTCCTCCCCCTCTCAGACGACGCACTCAGGAGGCTCTGTGCACTCACTTTAGTTTTGGTTTTTAAAGCTGTTTTTTTTTTTTTTTTTTGGAGGGGAGGATGTTTGTGTGTGCACGAGCCGTCTCTCGCTTCCTAAATGTAAAAATCTGCCTGCATTGTGGAACTTGCTTAGCTGGCTAGTCAACGGGGAAATGTTGACAATTCAGCCCAGTTCCATCTGGCCACATTCTTCCTGGTCGAGCTGCTCTGTGAGGTCTCCTGTGAAATGATGTCCTCTATCAGCACTGAATGTCACAAGCCCTACACCATTATTGCAGAATAGGATCCCCGCAGACTATATGGAAGGAAGGCGGTTCGACGTCTCTTTTGTACCATATTGAACTGTTTTCTTCTACTGAAAGTAAACTGATCCTGTATTAAGATGAACCTGCACTTGGTTCTGTAATAAACTACAATCATTTGTAAATTAAATATGCTGGAGGTAAAATGGTCCCGTCTTGTTTTTTCAGTAAGAAGATCTAACCTTCAAGTGTTGTCTCATTTCTCTTGAGAATGAATTCCATTAACAGTGAAAATGTAATAAATGTATGCAAATATCACTCGTCTTGTCTTAATCAGCAGTTGAGTTGATTTTGGGTTGAGTGTCGTTGGACCTAAGGGACATATTTGTTGCAGGAACTCCACTCTTAGCCTTCGTTATTTTAAGTTTCAAGACAGACATGCTTCATTTCAGTTCACAGCTGTGAGACTTTATTCTTTGAAATCTTCCCCTCAGTGGAACACAATAACACTTCTAGTGGTTTATGCACCATTTGGAACAATAGAAATCTAAAATTACAATACTATAAAGTACATGTAATGCAATACTTTGAGGAGCTACGTTCATCCATTGATCTTCCATACTGCGTCTGCATCTTAGTGTTTCGGGGCGTTGGAGTCGATTCCAGCCGAGTAACCTGGACAGATTGCCAGGGCAAACACGGAACGACAATCACACACTTACCTTCACAATTATATGCAATTGAGAGTGACCAATTACTCACATATGTATGTTTTTGAACTGTTGGAGGAAACCAGAATACCCAATGGGAGAATACCTTAAACCCACAGAGAAAAGCCCCCGACTGAACTCCAACGGGGGATTTACTCGCCGTGAGACGACGGCACCACCCACCACACCACTTCCTGGCATATGATGCTGATGGATTTGTGAAATTGCATTTATCCAGAGAAAATGATGAGGAAGTGCTATTTATGTACAGGACTTGTTGGTTCAAACTCGTGACAAACCTTTCAGATAGTTGTGCACAGAAGCTCAGTTACATTTACCCTGATGGTTCAGATTCCTGCTAGCTTTTGCTCTGTGAGGAGATATTGCATGTAGCTGCGCTCGGTTGCATCACTTTTCTTCCACATTCAGCGTTCGACCTACATACGCTCACCGGTCCTAAAGCACAGAAGTTGCTCCTGATTTAGGCTGCAGAGGCTCTTTGTCTCCTTAAAACCTTTGATAAATTGATACAGAATAGAGTAGAATAGAATAGAAATACTTTATTAATGCTGGGGAAAAATTCTTGTACAGAAAAAACTGAATAAATAGAACAGAAGTTAAAATATCAATAAGGCAGTAAAGTTGAGAGATTAACATTGAATATCAATATATCCAGGGATAATCCGAAAAACACAACACACACTATTTCCAGCAATGATTTATAGAGTCTTCTTGCCACTGGAATGAAGGAATAGAGGTTGTAGCCTCTGCAGTCTGGCCTCACATAGTAGTTATCTTGTCTGTGAGCCACTATCAAGATATGAGTCTGAACAGGATCTCAGGCAGACTGAAGTAAAGTCAGAGCTGTTGCTGGCTGTGGTAGCTCCTGTGTCGTCCAACAGGTTATTAAAAAGCTCTGTATTATGCTATAAATAACAGCAGCTTTGCAGTGATTGCTGTGTTTGTGGGCCTGGCTGCCAACCACATGCTGACTGAGCGTTCTCCTAAAAGGCAAGTCTTGCCACAGCGACAGCAGGAATCTGAACCATTGTGGATATAGCTTGTAATATAATTTGTAGCTGGCCTGTACAGTCTTGTGCACAAATGACAAGACGCTTAAAAACATACCTGCGTTCAGCTTCGTTGCGGTTTGCCCTGATGTCGGAGCAGAGTTTTGCACCTTTGAACCTTGCGGCAAAGGTCAAGGGTTTAAACAGGCATCAGGAGCCTCGGGCAGAAAATGTGAACTCTGCCTCAGCAGGGCAGTGTCCGCCCGGAATGGAGAAAACCGCCGCTCCTATTGAATATTTTTACATCACAGGGAGATTTTAATCCACTTATGGCACCAAACATTGGGAGGATTTGAGGCTGTGCTGCAACAAATTCAATTTAGCACTTCGGGTAATTCGTTTTTGTCCGGTGTATCGAGATACAGATGGATATGGAGGTATAGTAGTTCCTCATACAATAGCGATTGAATTTTAAATGAAAGTTAATAGAAGTTTCAGTCATCAAAAAACTCTGAACTTGCTCTCGTCGTGAACCTAGGGGAGCGTTTGTCTGTTATAACAAAGATGTATGAGTCCTGCACGCGCGGCTCGCCGGTCTTAATTAGGCAGCGACCATCAAATGGGAATTGTATCATCACATCGGTAAGAGTAGCACAACACGCTCGCCCCTAACCTTATACATTTATGAATTTCAATAT
The DNA here is from genome assembly GCF_902148845.1 of Salarias fasciatus. NCBI lineage: Eukaryota > Metazoa > Chordata > Actinopteri > Blenniiformes > Blenniidae > Salarias > Salarias fasciatus. The sequence continues at coordinate 23,794,557 of NC_043760.1, forward strand.
TAACGGGCACGGAATACTTAGAGGAATAATTAATGCTGGACCAAATCGAGTTTGAAAAGCCTGTGGTTGGCCGTGTCATTGGTGCAGACTGTCAGCCGCTCGCGGCGTCTGAGGGATTGGGAGGGTCACTGTGTAATGTCCACGCGATGAGTAGCGCTGCTTTATGACTTCCATTTGCTCCGTTGCGGGCAGCCTTCCCCCCACCGGCCCTCGCTAATGACGCCGCTCTAATGCTGCATGGAAGAGCAGAGGAGGGTAATGTAAGTGGAGATAGGGGAGCCACTAGGGTAAAAATTAAAACATGATAATTGATAATATTTCAAAGTAGCTTAACTGAATTGCTCTATATCGTGCTCACGGAGATTAGCAATGAATAATTAATAAAACATACACACATTTCATAATTGAGATCGAGCAGATATGATCTTCGGATGTTGATCTGCGGAGGGTGGAAGGCCAAAGTCCACAATACAACAAATGCTGTATCGTTATATACAGCATATAGCACTCTAATGAGCACTTCAAAGGCTCTAAATACAGTTATAGTTAGTACATGTAGTTACTGAGTAAATGTTATTTAGTGAATTAAATGTAAAAAAAATATTATGTTAAAATTCATCTTTTCCCCATATCTTTTATATTAGTGCCACTTTAGTGGTGCGTTTGGCGGATACTCCCACTGTCATCACGTTTCCTAAGTGCTATCGGGGGCACAAACTGCTCCTCTCATACATACATAATGCTCTGCCCATGTCTTTTATTGTGCTCTTTTTAACCTCAGTGCTGTTAGCAGCAAAACTGCACCATAATGAAGGAAGAAGGGTTAATTTAAGCTGCTCAAGTTGTGAACAAGTGTGGAAATATTAGCTATGAAATACCCTTTAGGATAATAATAATTGTGATAAATAACTTTATTTAGATAGTGCTGTTCTCAACGTTTTCACCAAGTGCTTAATAATAAAACCAGAGAGACGATAAAGAAAAAGCATTGAAATTGTAATAAAGCAAAGCAATATGAAGAAAATCAGTAATTTCTTTAGCAGGGAATACAAACTATTGAACATCATTATGACAAATATCCTAAATCTTTAAGAAAGAGAAGTGTGAATGAACTGCAAAATTAAAGATACCCGAAACCTGGGGTGGCGTATTCTGGGGGCTGTGAGAGCAAAAGCAGAACCTAATGCCGGTTAGCAGTGGTTACACCACAGTGAATCGTCGCTTCCTTGACTGATCTTTTTATCCTAATTATCATGAAACAAACATGCTCACGCACTGCTTGATAGAATGACATTTTATATTACTAATGATAGGATATTATTTGATTGTAATCCCTTTTTAATTAAAAACCCTTTGGTTTAATTTCTTGCATGTAAAGATTTTTTTTAATTAAAGTTTATCTCTACATCAAAATGTTTGACAATACAACACCCTGCCTCTCAGCAGGAGCTTGACTTTTAATGAAGAAGCATTGTGAATCATCCCTACCTACGTATGGATAAAACATGTTTTACTGATGAGTTTTATAAAACTATGTCCACTTTTTAAAATCAAGCTTAAGATGTAAGATTATTAGCCACAACAGAAGACAAATAAAAGTTCCATAATACAATTTTTTTTTTTGTTTCTTTTCCCCTGAAACGCTGTGGAGAGGCATTAAGGCTCGGCTATGGATGGAGTAGAGGAGTCATTAGAGGGAGTCTCGCGGTGTCCTGGTGTTTTGGCTCTCACAGTGTTGTGCTTCGGAAGTAAAATAATTGCAGGAAGCGAGGGACCCGACTAAATCATGCCAGTCTGGGGGAAGAGAGGGCAACAGACAGGAGCAGGACTATTTGGCCACTGTGTCTATAAGTGCATTTCCTCCAGCATGCCCCTTCTGATCCAGCTGTCCCTTATATCATAGATGCTCTGTTTATGTTTGGGAAATCAATTGATATTGTGCATGATGGATGAGCTGTTGGCAGACCTGCCCTCTCTTTGGAATGGAGTCAGAGGTGGCCCGATTTAATGGATAGCTTGTCGGCTTTGAAACTATATGTGCAACCGGTGCAACATAAAACACACAGCTGGTGGAGGGTGCTGTTCCCTCACTGATATCTTATGAACACAAATACCATGATGTGCATGACATAGTATCGCCTTCAATGGAAGCACCCTCAGAAGGAATATAATTTTATTTAATGTCTCTAAAACTGCCTCGTCTATAATCCGCAGACACTAAATCTAACTTTGTAGCAGCGTTGAAGCAAATATGTCTATAAACATGCAATAAGACCCACAGTGCGGAGAGGCTTTGGTCTCTCCTTGCTGCAGCTGCGATGTTATGCACACATTAAGGTGTGTAATAGGTGGATCATGAGGTGCTGGAGTGGCTTTTATTAGACCAGCTCAAGCTCCCGACTTCTGATAGCCTGTGAAGCAAAAGACAGATAGGTGACCTAGATTAGATAAAACTGTGTGCATGTGTGTGTGTGTATGTGTGTGTGTTCCCAGCCTTATACAAATAGGGAGAGCCATCGTCTGAACGTGCACTTTCATCCTGGTGCTGTTTCTTGCCTCCAGCGATGGGAGTGGATGACCTTTTACTGTCAACTTCTAACATGACAAATTACAGAGGCTGGATGACCGTGTTTTTTAGGAATGCAAGAGTTCACTGCCTGGTCAGGCCGCCGGCAGGGCAGCGGACCCTCACAATGGAGACAGACGGATTAATTGATAAATAATACTCATAGATGCATTGACTGTGGGTTCCGTATTTCCAGGCGAGAGAGACATGCGATCGCCAAGCGAGCCTGTTTGACGATCCCTTCCTCAGAGGAGCAGCCGGAGCAGCGCAGACCTGCAGAAACTAGATCATGTGCCCAACATGAGAGCAGCAGACTCCTGGGATGAACCTCCACCGCGCTCCCACAGACCCGGTCTGAATTTAAAGACAAAATTAGGTGCAACAATCCCTCCTGAAACAGACTTGGGTGTGTATGTATATGTGTGTGTGTGTGTGCGCATTTCTTTTCTTTGGAGAGCCTGCGGTGAAAGCTTAGAGGGTGTGTGTGACATGTCTTGGCTCCAGATCCAGAGGTTGCTCACATGCTCTGCTCTGCTGTGTGATGTCAGTGCCCCGTTTAACTGGAGATCCGTTGAGCCAAGCGCGGCCCGAGCCTCGCTTCCTGACCCCACCGGGCCGATCTGTGCCATCCATTCAGCCCACTCACTTGCAACCACATCAGTCACCGGCCTGTCAGTCGCCTCAAACGGCCTGTGAGTATTTATTGCGCTTATTATGTTTTGCTGCACCGCCCGGCCGGGGGACGGTCTCTTTAAGATGTACACCTGATGCTTACCTAATTTACTTCCGGCTGATAGCTCTAGCTGAAGCCGTTGATACGAGCGGCGATGACCAGGCGGGCGATCGCACGATCAGGGTCACTCATAAGGCAGTGAGGGCTTTTGTTATCTCATCAGGTGTGCAGCCATGTGAAAATCATTACATATTTACTTGGAGTGTTCATTCTGTCCCACACAGATTGGATCATTACATATTCCTCATTTGCTCAATGACACCACTGTATTATGCAAATGCTCATTGTAATGGATTTAGTCCCATAGACCAAATATTACTGCTGTAGTTATCTCATATTGCAGTGTAGCCAACAGTTAGTGAGCTGAGAAAATGAAAGAGAGATTGCCCAGCATCCCATCCACGTTTATGGAACCGAGCATTGTGGGAAAATTATTATTTTATCCCCAGGGTTTTGAAGCGCTCATAAACAATCACACGGCTTTCCATGCAAGCAGAAATTCGTGTTGGCCGTGATATTAAGTCAGGTTGTATGGGCTTGGCTGCAGTTATTTCACACAAATTAATTATTCTCGGTGATACACAGGGTGTTAATGCTCGTGTGCAAAAAGGCCTTTTACTTTACTCCTTCATAAACAGATTAGCCACTAGTGTGGCCACGTAAATAAATAAATATATATCAGCTTGCGTCCCTGCTGCAAAATTAAAACATTTTAAGTGAAACGTCACAGACAGTACTAGCGAGGACTATACACACACACACACACATACACATGCACGCACACATCTGTTTGCCATTTTCACCATGGAGCTGGAAAGACACAGTCCTGGGTGCTTTCGTTATGGAGAAACAAATGTTTGGCTAATAAAATCTCTCATGCAGACTGAGAGGGCTCAACCACACTGTGGCAATATCACTGAAGGCTACCTAGATTCATGGCTAGTCCTCCAATAAAATAAACAGCCAATAAAACATCAGGCCGGGACTCCCCTGACAGCACTTTAACATCATTACACTTTCAACAAGCTTTCATTGAAAACTTGAATATATATTTGGCTGTTCCCGGTTACTTGTAGTCGACCACATGGGCCCAGACAAGTTTTTATGGCCTCCTACTTAATATCACATATCTCAGAGCTCTGTGTGAAAGAGCGGCGGGGCTCGGCGAGTGCGAGCATCTTGCGGGGAGATCTGGGGCCGATTTGCGCTCACCATTGCTTACACAGACTCCACTTCCACCTAATCACTCTGCCTTGACATCAGTAGCCAGGGAGCATATGGGGCATATATATTTTCCATCCACGGAGGAATTGGCAGGGACTTCACTGTCGGACAAGGAATCAGACGTAACTGGAAATTAAAATTTCTAACAGTGAAAATAATAATATGATTACTCACTGACTGAAGACGACGAGACAATAACTCACTTGTTACAAGAAAAAGAAACATTAAAATTTAATTATGCAAATCATGCTTTAATAAACTATAACACTGTTTGCACCACATGTTGTGCTTTTTTCAAATGCTGGCACAGCCATTATTTTGTGTTAAGAGACTAATTAAACCTTGAAAGAAACTCATTTAAAATGTGTAGAGTGAATTTCAGCATAACGTAAAATATTATAAAAGAAAAATTGAGCTCACAGTGAGCTTGGTTTTGCTGTTGTTGTTTTCATACGTGGCAAAACAAACTTTTAAGTCAACATGGCTTCTTTACCTTGTAGAAACACTCGGATCACTTTCTGTGAGGTTAATCCCTGCGACCTTTGCTTTGACTACAGTATTTAACCCGGTGTGTATACAAGGCTTTTCAAGAGGATTATGGCGTTCCTTAATGAGGGATTAGCTTAATCCCCATGTCGTCTGTCCTGATTTCTATTACACTGAGGGATAAGGCCATCAACAATAGCTGAAGGCAGTTTGGTCGAGAGGTTGGTGTTGCTCCCTCCTTTTAAGCGCCTACCCAGCTTTGCGACTTAGTGTAAAATGGAGGGGTCGTGTGCCACTTTCCTCTGAAAACGGTAAACTGTGGTGAAGTGTGAAAGACGTCACGCTGGCAGAATCCGAGGAACAGTTTGTCCTTTCTTCCTAATAACTCTGGAGACTGAATTTGGTTGGTTAAAGTCTGTAATTACAAGCTGATGACAGGATTGCCCATTCTATCAGTGTGTGGTCCAGCATGGCAGTGTGTGTATGTGTGTGTGTGTGTGTGTGTGTGTGTGTGTGTGTGTGTGTGTGTGTGTGTGTGTGTGTGTGTGTGTGTTTCCTAAACCATACAGCGCTGATGTCAGACTCCCCCTGTAGACAGCCAGAGGTACTTCAATGCTCCAGTGAGGGCAGGAAACTGCCCTCTCCATTGACGGAGCAATAAATAATTCAGTGAAGCCCATTAATAAAGAGCCTTTTATTCTTAAATTTGTCATAATCCCTTTTATTCATCAAACTGTAGTAACTTTCCGTAGCAGTAATCTTCAATGCAAAATTGGTAAGGCATTCTGTACAACAAACAGATCATGAAACATATTTAAATTGCATTTCTTTCATTAAATCCAATCCAATCTTTAATCGGGTGTTTATATTCATTATTGTAGAAACTTTATAAGTCATGCTAATGTCTTTGCATGTCATGTCATCATTTTCATGGTGATAAATAAATGTAGCTGCAGTATATTGTCCGAACTTCCTGCATAACATTTTCAGCAAAAACTGAACTTTTTCTTAAATATTTATTGGAGTGAAAAAAGTTCTCATCCTACAGCAAAAAAAACTAGCAGCTCAAATATGTCAAATCTGCCAAATATTATCATTTTTATTTTTATCTTTATTATAAGGGAGTGACGGCTTGTGATGGGAAGTTTCCTGGTTCGAATCCCACTGCAGAAGTGTCAAGAATGTATCCGAGCCCCGGAGTGCTGCAGGAGGGGCCTGACTGCAGCAGCCACTAGTGTGCAACCAGCTGCTACAGGGGCACTTTCAGTGTTATTCTGGTGCCAGTCCCGACGGCTGGATGAAGGGTGCGTCAGGAAGGGCATCTGACAAGAGCGCGAACCTTTATAGCACCGTGGCACCTAATATTATCATAATACTGAGGTGGCACAGTGTTACTGTAAGTACAATGTAATTGTGATTTCCAGAAGGCCAAATGTGTAACTGAAGTCCTGCACGCTCCCGCATCAGCTCATGTTCCTCACTGTTTACTCCTTAAAGAGTTCAGATAAGTCAATTTGTTGGCGACTTGCGTTTTAAGGCATGCCGCCTGTCAGCGGACGTTGGTGGATTTGAGTGAAGGCTTCACAGTGAGCCTGAGCAGACCCGCGGTTAGGCTGACAGCGCTAATGGCTGTACAGATAAGTGGAAGAATGTTGACTCTAGAGAAAGCCACAGGCACTGGAGGAGGATGAAAGAGAGGGTTCAGCACTTAGACCACTCCCTCACTAAGGAGGGGCGCAGCGAGTGTGTTTATCAGCCCCTTTACACTTCAAATTATTTCACTACACGCGTGTAAATAAAGCTGATTCTCCCGATTGTACCATATGAACCCTGTAAATATTTTTAGGCGGTCGCCTGCTGTTTAAATATAGATCTGCGGTGACATGACAAGATATTGAGAGCGTAGCTGTCTGCTCGCTCCTCTCTTCCTCTCTTTTTTTTATCTGTCTTGCTCCGTCCTCATCCCCCGCTCCCTCCATCTGCGTCTCTCAGAGGTGCGGCCAAAGTAAACACCGTGTTCGCTTCTCTCAATCACAGGATCTCTCAGAGGAAGAGGGGGCAGTGCCCTGGCAGAGCGCTGGTGGCCAGGCCTGGGGAGAACACGAGGAAGTAGGCCACTGCCTCAGAAACGTTCTATCATCCCAGCGCCAGAAGGGAATTCACATCTATCAGTGTGTGCGCTCGCTAACTCAAGTGCTCCTACTTGACATAAATATTTGCATGACATGGGTTGACACGGGAGATCCTATCATAAGTCATACAAACTCATCATAGGCCATTACAGGCAGCACTCGCAGTGACCACCGAGACAGACAGCGGCTAAGCAGAGAATAATGGCCGACTCCTGGCCCGGCAGCGGCTACAGTTACAGAGACATGGGATCATTCTGTCATCACGTTTTTAAACAAAATGTCATCCCTGCTATTAGATTGTCATTTTTAGCCGGTCTGTCACAGCACAGCAAAAAAGTCCAGTGACAGATAGACTCTCCTGCCGCATGCCTCGCAGCAGTTCTGCGCCTGTGCTTTTTCCCACGTACTTCAACCTCTGCCTGACTGCAGCACACATCACTCTCAATTGTGCTTTGTGCAACAGCACGAGGAAGAGCCTCTCTGTTATTTTTGGTGTATGAATGTGTCCGTGAGGTGTTGTGTGTTGGAGACAGGCCTATTCATTCTACCTTTGTCCGTCGTCACTTACTGTATTTGGGAGGAAGCCCTGGCTCACACGCAGGGGCTAGTTTGTGCCTCGACGAGTGTTTCCTTCATTCGGTACAGAAAAAAAAAAAAAAAACTTTGTCTGCGACGGTATCACTGGCTTGTTTTCCTGCTCAGCCTCTGATTCAAAGTGTGTGTTACAGATAGCTTTGGCTTGGAACCAGCGCAGTTTGCCAAGCAGGTTATCCCGCTGTGCTCTTAAAACATAAATCTGCTGCTAAATAGTAACTGCAAGACGTGTGGACAAGTTAGAGCAAGTAGTCTGAATGAAATTAAAACACTCGTGGGATGTTTGATTGTTTTTCGGGTGACCATAAGGTTAGTGTGGAGGGGGGCCTGACATACATGTAAATGTGAAGTGTGTCTTAACCCCAGCATGTGTCGCCACACTCCTGTTGTCACACGTATTTGAAGGCTTATTTTATCGTCTGCATTCTCTGCAGGTCCTTCCTCTGATGCAGGATTACAGGACTATTACAGCACGCAGCATAATGGATGTGAGTGCGGTAAGTTCAGATGACTGTGATCAAGATAAGGATTATTTGCATGCATTCAAGCCGCAACTCCGCAGAGAGTGATCACTGTCATCTTGCAACAATGGAGCTGATATATGAAATATGACAATACCGAGACATTCATGATTATTGATTGGTATTGTTAGGAGATTTAAAAGAGCCATATGTCTTCATCTCCAGCAATGACACACGTATAACAAATAAGTTTACCACACTGTGCGAGCCGAAAACCCAAAGGCAAAATAGTAGAGTTCTGATGCACATGGCAGGGTTACTTCATTACATGTTGTGCCATTAAAGTGAGATTCTTGCATGAATTAGCAAAATAAATGAATATAAACCTTTTTCTTGACAAGCACATCCATAAAAGCGGGAGGGAAGAGTTTGTTATTGAAATACAAATGAGTTTCTTATTAGACAGGTGTGCACTTCTTGTACTGTAATAGATATACTTTCGTATCATAATACACTTGTAACATTCACACTGCAGCTCTCTAAGAGGAGCACAATATGTGGTTTCTGGGCTCATGCGTCTTAGTCAAGCGTGATTCCTCTTGGAAGTGTGTTTATGAAAATAATCTGTTTTCTATTTGCTGTGAATTGTCGCAGTCAGGAGGATGTTGCATCCTCTCAAGGTTAGCAAAGTTGCTCAGATGAATGGTTTCTTGAGACTGGGCTCGTATGTCAATGTTTACCCCATTAGTGACAGCTCTGAGGCAGTAGGCCACTTAATATTGTCTGTGTTGCCCCGACTGTCCCCACACGCCAGTTCAAAAGTTCAGCCACTTCCTCAAGGGTCTCATCACATTCTCACCACATCTTGATTTTCAAAGCTTCACGGAGAGACTCGACCTGTCAGGAGAGATACCACAAAAAAATGATGATGGAACACAGGTTTGGAGCCAGGCCCGGCCGGGCCGGCAGAGCTGCCTGCTGGCTCTCTGGTTAGGAGGGCCTGGAAGATGGAGCTGGTATTAAAGCTTGTGTAGTGGTTCTGTGCTCGGCTGCCTGCATCCAGCTCGAGGAAGAATTGATTGTTCTGGAAACTGATGAAGCTCCGGCACAATTAGATTGCAAGGCAGCACTGTGAGGTGAGAGAGCGCCCAGCCTGCCTTCGCCGCTGATTGATGGTAAAATAATAACCGCCGCGTATTAACTATAGAGTTCACCATCAGGTTAAGGTGGGCCAAAAATTGCTGCTCTTATTAGATTCCGATATGACTCGCGATGTTAAAAGATTATTTTCATTGTGGCGGCGGGGCCGTCGCTTTGCATGCGGCGAGGTGGTTTCCTCCTCCACGCTGCCGCTAAATGTCAACATGAAGGTTCTGAGTCAGAAGGGCACTGGGTCAGGAGTTACACCAGGACATTGGCTGGCGCTATTCTGACACCCGGGCCAATAAAAACAGATGTGAGGCTTATTCAAATACAGTTATTCACGCTGAAGGTCTGCCTGGGTCTCCTAATGTTTCAGTGTTCCCTCGTATCTGCTGCACTGCATCAATGTCTGCTCCAAAATGTGGCTCCCAAAAAACTGGGGGAGCATCGGTTTATCATATTACGAGACTTCAAGATGAATATCCCCTTTCACACACGCGTCAGGGAGACAAACCAGAGAATGTACAACCATATTGTAATATATGGGAAAAGGATTAAGTTGCTCGTGAAGGGAGGTAGTTCCACTGAGCAATCTCCCCATGTTTCAGATAAGGATTAGGTGGGCCAAATATATTTTTCTTGAAGAGCGTTTTCTCAATGCATGGTTATAAAACAGCCACCCCCGCCCTCCCCGCGCCTCCTTTGCTCAAACTGTGTAATCCTGGTGGCCATTTGTTAACGGGTGCATCTCCCATGTGGAGGGGAGGCCGCTGGCTCTGCTGGGGTATACAGGAGGTGAGAGCTTATAGTTGCGTATCAGAGCTCGGCGCTTCACACTCATTTATCTCCATTTCTTGCGCACGCTGTCGAGTAATAAAGGCTCAAGTGAAAATGGTGTTTATCATTGGAATGACAACATCTCCCAAGTGCAGCAGAAAGAAATCTAGAAAGTAGATAACGCATTACAGTAACAAGTCCTTACTCTGCGGAGAATCCAATTAGGAGGGCCTTACATCATGATAATCAAGCGGAGGTGAGCTGGCTCATTTAGGCCAGGGGGGTAACAGCAGAGGGGGGTCTGGTCCACTGGATCAGGGTTAGTTGCAGGCAGACCTGCTGCAAACACCAGCAGCCATCTAGCGTGGGGAGCTTTACCCCCTAGTGGCTTAAGGCAGGAATGCAGCTGCTTTAATAAACATTATGAAGCATGTGCTTCAATGCTGAGTGAAAACACACATAAATAACCTAAAGCATTCACGCTACGTTCACATTCTACATGTGAGACTTCGGTTATAGCTGAAAATAACAGCTGTGGGGCTTTGTGCAGCAGCAAAACAGCTGGGGAGTTTTCCTGCGTGTGTGCAGATGTCTATAAGTGTGTGCGTGTCTAACGCTGTGACGCCGGGATGTGTTGTGTTGCTGTGGAATGAGTGCACTGCTGGGCCTGTCTGTTCTGGCGTTCTGATTTCCTGCTGTTCAGCATTTCTCAGGGCCTCAGGGGGACGCGGGGGGGTGGGACATATGACTGGGCCATGCAAAGCTGAGCTAGTCACTCCTATCGTTCCGCAACAGACACATCCCCTCAGTGTCCTTCTGTCTATTTATTGTCAGTGTCCGCCTCGGCACGGCGGCAGAGATGGCGCCCGGCCTGATGCTGCTCTGCACGTTAGCTAGCCGCTTCGGATCCCCAACGTCTCGGAGCAGGTAGCAGCAGAACAGGTGCACGTGTTGCCACAAGGGCAAAGTGGACGTTTTCTGCACTCCTTTCTCAGCAAAGCTCAGTGCTGACATAACAATTTACCACCCACCAGCACAAACTATGTTTGGATCACTCTTTAACATTTACATGAGCAGGCAGTGATTTATTGGCGCTTTGATGATTCTTTGTTCAAGGGTGCAGGATGGGCTACAACACCTATGTTGACATGTTGGATTTGTAATGGTGAATAATAAGCTCTTTATCAGTATTTATCACTCAAAATGTATTGAAAAGTCAATTTACCCAGTATAAAAATAGATTTTAGGAACATACCGTAAATATTAAACCAAAGATCAATACTTCTTTTTAAAAAGAAGAAGCTGTGGATACCTAAAGAAAACAGTCACATTTCAGCACCGGCAGCAATTTGAAGATATTTTTAAATGAATAAATAAATTATTCTCAGGGTGTCGATTAAATAGAATCTTTTTTTTTCTTGTGAAACTTAAAGGGGACCTATTAAGCCCTCTTATCCATGTTTTGTGTTTCATTTTCTCTCCACCTTGCACAGTTCCTCCTCTGAAACAGAGCTGTTGTATCATATGTAAATCCCCTCACTTCATTCTGTTTTCATAATTAGCTATGTTGATCTCAATGCTTTGTGAAATTGATTTATACTTTCCATTTCCATATTGTTTCCTTTACACACACACACCACTGCTGCATGCTCTGCCTATATGACTACCCGCCTGTACATTGTTTATTCTGTAGGCTACGTTCTCTTCTCCTTATACATCTCCACACTCACTTTGCTATATTATTGCTATATTTTTTGCTATCTGGTTAGATACTAAACTGCATTTCATTGCGCTCATCCTTAATATGAGCAATAAAGTTGAATTGTGCACATTGCATATAGCTGTGAAAATAATGTATATATGTGCAGAAATAGACCAATAATGCAATTCTGCAGACCTTATGGAGGCGACATTTCAACTGAAGCTCACAGTCTACAACTATACAGATAATTATAAGAGTTTTCATAGATAGATAGATGGATAGATCTTAAATGCTGTCTGAACTCTTGTATTTTTTTGGCTTGTATTTCTGCATTTTGAAGCGATTAGGGCAGAAATGTGATGTGTGTCTGCGTTGTGTAATTGCATTGGGGCTCGTATGAGCAGCCGGTGGTGAGCGTCTTCTCTCTGGGCTGTTGGCAAAGCAGAGCATTGTTTGTGATGAGCATGAATGCTGACCTCCGCCCTCTCCGGTGGCCTCTGCAACCCCCCGGAAGGTTCACAGGAGGGTCAGGGAGTCCTTGCGCCTCCGCAGACACTGTGTTGATGGAAGCTGCACCCCTCCATCTCGTCCAACCCCCCACCCCCCAACTCTGAGTCTGTCTGTCTCAGTCAGACACAAACACACTCTCAAACCAAACAAACACAACCTGGTCATGATGAGAGCATGAGAACAAAATAATTCAGGTGTGGCAGTGTTCGATCATGCTTTTATATGATCATTAAATGTGCTAAATTGAGAAATTCTTTGATAAATAAGCTGATCTAGCATTTTAATTGACAAAGTATATCTAACACTTGGAAAAAAAAAAGAAGTACTTTTCTGCTTGTACACAGTGATCCATGATGTGTGTGTGTTTGTATTGTGAGTGTCACAGGGCGGCTCTCCGGAGCTCAGCTGCTGGGGCAGATTCATGCTTTTATCTATGCCGTGTGGCTTCAGGCACAGCCAATGGCAAATGGGCTGGATGCTCATCACATGAGATATCACATGCTGCTAGGCAGAACATCCACCATGTCCTGTTTGTGAGATAGGCCGCTGTAACGTGTGGATCATTTTCGTTTGGGGAAGCCATTAATACCAAAGATCTCCCTTCTCTGACTGATTTCACTATGCAGATTGCTTCATGTGCCCCCGGAGCATGGCACGGGGCTCCGCTCTGACTTGTGATAGTTTGTTTTGGGATCAGATTAGGCCCCGTGTCATTTCATGCTAGAAATGATAATAATAGCCGCCGCTGCCGAGATGATTGTTGACATCGTTACTCATGTGTTCTGCCACTCGCATCAATCTTAACACGCCGCACAGACGCTCCTGAGGTGAATGAATTTTTCACTTTGGAGTTCAGAGCAGGGTCACGCACACACACACACACACACACACACACACACGCACACACTTACACACACTCACACCATCATATGTGAGAGAAATACAGCAGGTAAACCAAAGAACTCACCGCACTCGTTTTTCTTTTCCCCTACAGTATCGGATTACTTGGACATGATTTTTATTTTTCCACTCAGCAGACTGATATGTTCCTGTACATGACTGGAGATGTCTCCTTTCCTCAGATACAGATGTTCAAGCTATGAGGTTTCGACGACACGCTGAGCAACAGATGTTATATGTTGCAGGATATTCCGCATGAAGTTTCCCAGCTGAGCCAAAACTCAAGTAACTGAAAGCGTGACTGCATTTCATTTCGTTCAAATGATCACAGACGAGTATTGTTGGCACAGTGTGATAAGTAACAGGTATAACGAGTGCAAACGGCATAAAAGGAGTCACCTGATATTTCAAATTAAACCATTTCACGAGCTCAAAGAGAGTGAATGTCGACTTTTGATAATCGGACGATTACAACAACGCATTATAATGTGGAAAACATTAGGAAGTTCAGCAGGGTCGTGGCGAAGGGGCGGTGGGTGGGACGAATCCTCCCACACTCTGGATATGAATGTCATCAAGGAAAAATATCACCCGACCAGAGCAAAGAAGCTTTAAGGAAATAATCGATGTAGATGTGATCACGTTTTAACAGAGGTGGTCTTTTCTGACAGGTGGAGTGAAGGCATAAGAAAGCCCGGATTTACCCTTCTAAACTGTGTTCTGTCATCTTTACAAAGTATGTTCAGAGGGTGTGAAAGGGATCATTAGTCGTGTGGCAGCGGAAGCACCCGTGTTGTCAGCTACCTGCTATTTACTTCCCCTCATTACTGTACGCTGGCTGGCGCTGGTGGGAGTGTCAACATCATTAACATGACTGTCATTAGTCCTGTCCCACACTGCATGGAGAAGTTAGTCCTGGGGAGAAAAATGAAGCGTCGTTCACCACCAACCTCTCCGCCGCCGCCGCCGCTGCAGCTATCGCGCTTTAAATGCCTCTATTTAGCAGAACTGAACGATCGAATACGAGATCCGCACGGTGAACCGAAAGAGATCCTTGTTGAGATGTCAAATTTTTTAAACGAGCACTGTGCAGTGCAGTTCAATAGTAAACCCCCATGATGCACCTGCACCAGCTGAAACAAAAGAAAAAAAACATTCAGTCTATTTTCTGCAGGTGCGCACGTGAAAAGATCCTACCAATTTTACACTGTAATTCTGTTGAATATGAGGGTCGTGACTTATTGTATCATGAACAAGATAACAGCAGTGATCTCTTTCTCTCTGCTGCACCTCTGTTGTTGTATTTACCGGCCGAGTCTCCGCTTTGAATCGGCACCTTCTGCAGGATTTAAACAAACAGACCCCTCACACCTTGTCATCTGCCTGACTTGGCTGGATGTTATTGTAGCCAACTTCAAGGCCTCGGCAGCAGCTGCAATCACTTACAGCAGTCTGCCTCAGTGCTCAGCCCCTCCGTGCCCCCAACTAGTTTCTCATCAGCCTTGAGGGGCTACAGCTCCCTGCACTCAGTTTCAACCCTGCTGCTCTCTGTCTTGCCTGGCTGAGACCTCCCCGACCTCTGCAGAGACGAGCGGAGAAGTACAACCAACCGAGAGCGTAGCGGCACAGAGCGTGTAGCTGGGCAGACTGATTCTGAGCGGGTTCCACACACGGTTTCCTCCTGCCTTTTGTGCAGGTCTGCGGTTCAGTGTGGGCTGGTCCTCCAGGACACCGTGCTGACCAATGGCAGCGCCAGGATTACTGTGTGGCTCCTCTGATTTACGGTCCATCATTAAGTCAGCATTCCTTCTCCCCGTGGCCCAGGTGGCTGTGGGGCCCGAGGCCCCGGCTCGCTCTCGGTGGAGCACAGCTGAGAGGAGCTGCACACAACAACACAGAGACAACCCAGCAGCAGCAGGAGCGGCGGATCCAGCTCCGTACCAGAACCACACTACATCTCCCCACGACAGGGATCTCCCAATTCAATCCGTCTCAGCACCCTCAGTGTCTGTGAGGGAAATAATGTTTGTCTTCTGCTTCACTTTTATTTTCCTGAGCGTGTTTTTCTTTCATCAAAACATGAGGCTTGAAGCAGCTCCAGGATATATGCATGCGTGTCCTTCGTAACAGCAGGATCCATCACAGACAGACATTCTGAAGTAAAAGCGATTAGCCCTCCTTCAAGATTAACCAGCATGCTAGTCTCATTGACAAAACACATTTGCTTGTCCCTGTAACAAACATTCATTTTTACTAAGGATTTATGTATCTTATATGACATATTTTAATTAGTAATTTGCACCCCAGTGAATGAATGATCTGCAACACTGTCTTTTTTCATCTCCAGCATCTCCAGCTATCACACACCACTGAGGGCGGCACAAGTCAGGAGAGATTTTTGGAGCTGCTTTGCCCTCTAGTGGCAACTCACAATGTCAGAGACCAAAACAGACATGAACTCCTCCTGCCTCCAGCTGCAGCCCTCAGTGAGGCAGCCGCTCCGCCAGCCACAGCCCCCAGTTAAACCCTTTCAACATGTAATAAGATGGCTTGTCAGTCTGCGCGGGATTTTACATCAGCAGCTTTGTAATTTTCCGCAGACTGACAGTAAAAGAAATTAGCTGTTACAGATTTCAACACTTTATGAAACTTTACAAGCACACTTTAATATTTACAAGGCTACTAAAAATCCTGGCGGCCCTTTCAGCTCTGACCTACGCATTAGTGACATGCCATGGTTTATGCTGTGAAAAGAGGCGGCTCTTCCAAAGTGCCTGAAGAACAGTTTGATTCATCAGTTATACGGTTTGTTATATAACTTTAATTTTTGCAAGTGAAGAAGAAAGTTTGTGGACTGTGGACTTCATAGAGTGGGATATTAAAAGGAGATAAAAAGAAATTGTTCAAATCTAATATGTCATGAGACATCAAATGAAAACATCCAACGTGAACACACTCACCTAAAATTACTATAAACAGGTGAATAAAACTCAGGATTGAATTCTCAGCAGCCTCATTTTGCAATATTTACAACTAATTATTGATTCAATGAAAGCATGTTGAGGGGTTAATAAAGCCTTTATTTTATTCAAATTTCAAGTGACTTTCTCTTAAAGTGTTTTTACATTTCAAATCACTCAGAAGAGAAAAGATTGTGGTCATTTTGCAGCAGCAGCTTTGGAAAACAGCAACGGTGTGAGATGAGATACTTCCTGCACAATTTTCCTGTGTGTGCATGTGTGTGTGTGTGTGTGTGTGTGTGTGTGTGTGTGTGTGTGTGTGTGTGTGTGTGTGTGTGTGTGTGTGTGTATGTGCGCGTGTGTGTTGAATTGGAAAGCCCAACAGAAATTGGTGCTGGTGTTGGTGAAAAGCTGCCCGGCCCCTCGCTGTCACCGGGCAGCGGGAAACAAACGGTGTGCCATTTGCCGTGTGTCTGACTCTGATATGTTGACCTGGCCAACTGGACGGGCCTCACTCCTCGGGCTCTGGCTTATCTCTCTGGCACAGCATTGGTCACTTCACACCTTGCCGCTTGATCGGCCACGTTTGCATGGAGGCTCGGAGACGGAGGGCGGGCTGGTCTCCGGCGTTCTGTAACGATGTGACTGTGAAACGCAGATCTACTGTAAGCTGCTGATCGGAGTTTCCTTGTGAACACATGTGTTTGTATTTGCTGTTGACTTATTGTGTTTTTTACTCCCTAACTATTCTGTCAAGTTTCACTCCATATGTTAGAAGTGGATATTAATAATGTTGTTCTTTTCTTTTCCCTTTTCTGCTTTTCTTCATGTATCTGTGGTTAAAAAGCTGCAGGCTGCTGATCTACTGTTTTCTGACCTCGTGGGCCGGTACATGTTGAGTGTTTGTTGTTCTCCATCCAGTTTTTTTTCCCTCTCTGTTCTTTCCCCAGCAGATGGCCATCCACTGGCCGAGTTTGGCTCTGCTGCAGGTTTCTCCCTGATTAAAGTGTTTTTTTTTTTCCTTCCCTTACTGTTTGTGCAAGCTCATGTGGGATTTGTTGATTATTGTACTTGTCCTTATTACATTTTGCATTGTGAGACGGCTAACCTGCTTTAGGCATCGTATAGATAGATTGGCAAATTACCTCAAATTTGGGTTTGTGTTTCTGCAAATGAAAACAGTGATCCGATACGTCAAACGCTGAAAGTTAGTCCCAAAACCAATTCTAATCAGAAAAGAACAACAACTCAAGCACAGTGAAAATCACCATGTATGTTTCTATGCTATTCGCTTCACTTTCATGCTGTAATATTTATACAAATTAAAGGCATAAACTTCTTTCTGAGTGCAGCCATGGTGCTTTTACAGTAATTATAGTAGACTACATGAAACTTCATTTTATGTTTTGCTATGTCCAAATAAACCAGCTACATGTTCAGAAATTGTGTCTATCGTCTCTCTGTAATTGTAGTAATTTATATCTTCGGGCGTTTCGGGTGGATGTGTCACAAACTACTGTTTGAAAGTCAAGCTCGCGACCTCTGAGCTGCACGTTTCAACAACTTCAACAAATAGCAATTTATTTGAAATACAGAGTAAATCTTGACAACAACAAGAAAGTCAATGTTAACGAATTTTCCTTTGGGAAATAAGGTACTCACTATGTTAAGATATACTTTGGAAATGAAATAAAAAGAATAAAACTGTCTTCTTCTATTAAGATTTCGTCATACTTTAACGATTGAATATAGAAAAGACAGACGTATGGGCTTCAGATCATCCGTGAGCCACTGAAGTCTGAGCACTCGTTGAAACTTTCTGCTGGAAAGATTCTTTGAAATCCAGGTTAACGCTGACACACAAAGTGCGAGCCTGTTTGCTGACACAGTAAGCCTACAGCCATCACACAAAACAAATGTTCCACCCAACTTTGCAATGCATCACTTTAAGTGAGTGGACCTCTGTGCAGCCACCAGCATCTCTTAACCTTTCCTTAATCTGTCTTGTCTCGTTATGAGCTCTCAGGAACACCGACATCCTCCGACTATGGAGTTATTAGTGCTCGGCGAGCACAGAGCTGGATCACACCAGACCGGACGCGACGGTGTGAGAAAAAAAAAACGCTCAGCTCAGCTGTCAGAGTTTGTTGCATTTCTCCTGAAACACGCCGGTGTGTATTCTCAGAATCGGTGTTGAAAGACACGCAGAAAAACTGCACTGCAGTTCGAATCAAACGCTGAGGCTCAGGTGCTACTTCCTGTTGTCAGAACAATTAGTGTGCTCAAATGAGAGGTTAATAAAGAATAGGTTTACAACTTTCTGTGTGCTCTTGATTTACTGCTGCTACCTTTCCACGGCAAGAAAAAAAAAAACATCAAACAGTTCATTTCAACAGAGAGCTGATAAGGAAATGTTATCTCAGGGTGAAGGAGGCTGTGACCTCCCCTCTGGCTTATAAGAGGGTTGCAGGAAAGTATTTCCAGCACGGTCCAGTATTACCGTCCTCCGAGAGCCAAGCACAACAATTCCCTGCTCATTTACAGCAGCTGCGGCATGTGAGCAGAAAATATGCACACGGAGAGAGCCGCACGATTTTAATCAGAGCGGGAGCCGAGAGCAGAACCACGGAGCACGCTTTTATTACGTCTCAGTATTAAAGAGGAGGCGCTCGGTCTCAGTGAGCGCAGACTTTGAACTTGGGGTCGAGCGTCGTCGCTCTTCTTCAACAACTTGACACATTTTTTGAAGGGATTGTCCACAAGAAGGAAGTTGTAAAGCAGAGTCGTGCGGTTCAGGATGCCTCTTCCCATTGTGAATAATGTCACCTTGAACACACGGTGGTCCTCAGCAGACCCGGCGGCGAGCTCCCCACCAAGACAAGGAACAATGTGTCCCCTCCAGGATGCTCCCTCTTTGAGTATACAGAAGCAGCATGCAGTTGATTGTGCAAAATGAGAGAAATTGATGCAGGAAGAATCTAAATTTATCTCATCTGATCGACAAGTTAAATTTTTAGGACTTGTTTATGTTGTGTTTATTCCATCTCATTCCCTGGACACTTTAGCAACTCCAACCTTTCATTAAGCCTTATTACGCACACCGCTCACTCAACATCTGGCTCGGGGCTCCCAGAATGCCTCATTTTCCGTGCATTTTATTGCAGTCATATAGTGGGGAGCTGTAAATGCCTGTGTGGCTGTGTATTGTTTTCTGTTGTGTGGAGAGCGCGGTGTTCTCCCCAGCCAGGCGGGGTGTTAATGATGCACGAGTCACAATCACAGATACCCTGGAAACCTCAACAAGTTGCTTTCAAATGTTCAGGAGTCGGCGTGGAAAAGCTTCAGAAACCAAAAAAACAGAGGTGTCATTTTTGAAGTATAGCTTTATTTAAAAAAAAAATGCCATTAGCGGCGAGTGTATTTAGACTTCAGTGGAAGTGAGTTGTTCAATTTAGCCTTTGGCCTGTGATTGGGTGAATGTGAGTTGAGTAAGTGGCACACAGTGGAGGGATTGGCAGCTCTATAACTCCCTCGGACAGGTTTGTCATCTGTGTCAATGACCCACCAGGGAGTCGGCCCTAATATCAAACCCAATGCTGATGGATGACCGGCGTTTCAGCTGTTAAAGCATTGTCACAAACAGGTTCAGAGCCTGTCACCTTCCGTGCGAGTGTGTGTTTTTGTGAGTGAGTGTCTGCTGTGAATGCAACGTGAAGCCATGGTCAACCTTGGTTTTCTCAATCTGCAAACCGCTGAGGATCATCAGTAAGCTCCAGGGTAAAATGTGTAATCTGTTACAAAGCAGTTTGGTTTGAATTTGGAAAAAATGTGGGAAAAAATTTGTATTTCATCAACAAACTGTGGCAGGTGTGTTTAAATCCAAGGTGAGGTGAAAGACATGAGCCATGCAGCTCAAAAGCAAACACATTTTTTTGCTAAGCTCAATACTTTCACATTTAGGAGCCAAAACAAAGCAGAATATTTGGCATTAAAACAACGATGGAAAGCATGTGAATGTCAAACTGTTCATTTGTGTAATTGAGAAAATATGGCAAAACTTTGAAATAAAAAAAGATATATTGCAGAAAAAGCATTATGAGGATTGCTATTTTGCTTTAAAGGCAATGTGCCTTCATATAAACAACACATGAAGTGCTCCCACTCCGGTGTCAGGACTGAACTGAAGTGCTGAAGATTGATACTGACAGACATCATGAAAGTGTTACAAACACATGTCAAGAGCTGCTCGCCGGCTTGCTCTGCCATTCTCGCTCGGCCTCATTGTTTCATTGTTCTGCCTCGATTCTCTCGGCAAACGTGCTTCGTAGCAGCTCAAGTGTAAACTACAGTACATCGCAGGAAGGAAGAGGGACTCGGCAGTGGGGGTTGGGAGCAGGATCTCAGACCATAAAACCTGGCAGCCGCCCTCCTGCATTGTTCGCCGCCACCATTGGAGCCCGGCTTCAGCGTTCTCTCCCTCTGCTCTGTGTATCCTGTTCTTTCAGAGGCGGCGAATACTGTTGACAAACATGAATCCTATCAGGCTTCTTCTGTCTGCCTTTGTTCTAAAGAGGCTTGAAGGCAGGAAGGGGGCTCGGTTGAAGGAGCACATAAATAACCTGGGATGTAAAAGTTTGACACGTGCATTATCCAGGTTCAATCAGACCTGTATCAGGTTGCGTGTAAGACGCATTAAACTGCACTAACAGTGCAATAAATGCATATAGGCAATTACAGGCTTTCAGATTGATCTTCCCACACCCAAATCTCCTCTTAGAGCTCCACCTTGTGGCTACAGTCAGTCTCTTTTCATGCAGGCGGCCACTCACTGCTGCATTGGCACATCAGTAGAAAGACTCTCTGCACAAATCTCCCAGCATTGCATCGTGTTTGGTACAATAAATGTGATTATGTAGTGAAAATCATTCCTTTTGCATAAACTTCTGCAAATCCACAGTCATCTCGTGCGCAGCACTGCCATTATCTTGTCCACTTTAAAAATGCTTTACGTGACTTTGTACCAGAAATGATTTGGCCCGTTCCGTTCTCATGCGTGTCGTGAAACGTTCAGCATGGCCCTCAGCGGAGCGCGCAGCTTCTTGTGGAATGCAGATCCTTCCCTCTCAGTCTATTCCTGTGATTTAAGGCTGTCAGGAGAAGTCAGGCAGGGCCAGGCCAGCAGCCTGGACATGGCATTGAAGCTGAGGTGCTGCAGGAAACTGCTCCCCCTGCTGGCGGGGCTCGGTGAGCTCCGGGTCAGGGAGAAATGTGAGTGCTGAAAGTCTTCTAGTTTATGTATTTACCTTCACTGGGTCAGCTGTCAACTTCAAAGCACAATGATGACACATTACTATGGGAGTCTTCACATTTTATGTCTTAACTTTCCCAGAAACACACTCGTAGATCATCTGATAACCACATGGTCAGTTGTTCTCTGATCATCCCCTCTTCTCGTCCTTTTCTTTTCCCCCTATCTTTCCTCTTGGCAGTATCTGAACTGTAAATACGGGGCAGAAAACGCCTCTGTGATCTCAGCTGTAAATAGAAAGCTGGAGACACAGGGACATTTTTCTTTTCAGCAGTGTACACTCCACACTAAATGCAGCCTTTCTCTGAGATCAGAAGGACTGATGAAGCCTGTCATAATCATTTCTATGCTACATTAGCAGAAGTAACACTGCAGTTTGCCTTGGCGCCGGCAGAGTGTTGCCGAACAGCCCGAGCATTTAGAAACACAAACCTCCGCTCCTGCTGAGGTGAGGCGTAAATGTCTGTCACTATCTAATAAGTCTCACATCAGGAACACTTAGAGATGCTTTAAAAAATACTGAAAGCATTTTGGTTCCATGGTAAAAAGCAAACATTCATGCCTTGAGTGTCACAACGTGAGTAAGGATGTTTCTGTCAAATCCAGTGCAGCGAAAGCATCAGAGCCAATAAAACTCCAGAGATGTTTATCATGAACTTGTCAGAGAGCTCTTGATACTTCACACAGGTACGTTTTGAAGACGTTTACTAGAACAGGGAGCTCATGGGAAACACCCGACAGCTCCTGAGCACATGGTCTGCATTTCCAAAATCACTTTGTGTCTCACAGTTGGTTACGGTGCCACTGAAGTCATCAGGGTCACGCGCCTCCCTCCGTAGACGTTCGCCAGCCGCTTCCAGCTGAAAAATGGAGCTTTCTGGACTGGAGGGGTATATGAACAGAGATAGCTTGACACGACCATTTGTTTGGCTCAGGTGAATAGAGCCAGACAGCAGCACGGTCCCCGCTCTGCAGCGGGGCTTGCACTATGGCCAGATCCTACTGGACACTCATTGCTCAAGCAAGCTGCAAAGCTCGGCTCTGAGAGACTGTAAAGACACCAGCGGTCTCTCTTATTTACAGCATGTTCAGGCGTACAGCTTGTAAGAAGAGAAGGCAATTTCAGGGAAGCGTAACATGTGTCATGTATATGCTTTTGAACTGGTAAAAATAAATTGCTATTTGAATTTAACTTGTGGGTGTTTGCCAGTCGTCGCATTAAACAAATGTGTCAGAAGATAGAAGATGGCTTTTTGGGTATGTTGCATTTTAAGTGCTTCAGCTTTCCTAACATGATCAGTCACATTCGTGCATACAGTCATTCACGTAGAAATGTTTACAACCGTGCAAGGTGCTCACACACCAGGGTTCAGTGTCTTTCCTTTGGCACTGAAGCACATGGGCAAGGCAGGATGGGGGAATCAAACCACCAACATTGGAACTGGAAGACCAACTGAACCTGTGCAACACTGCCACAATGTGAAAATACTTTATCTTGAACGCGAGCATTCACAGAACCTAAAGTGAAACTGACATCTTATGCAAAAGTTGAATGTATTTATTCAAATAATTTTAATTTATTCTGCACTGGTAGGTAGCTGCTAAATGTTCATTGTTTCTAAAACATGGTGCATTCTATTCTAATCTATTGGCCAACTTTTGACTGAATAGATGGGGTGTAATATATATAGATTTCAAATTATAAATGTACTGTTTTAGTCAAAGTTTTTCATTATAGTAAAATATTTGCAGCTGTATTTCCCCGTGGTGTCACTGCACTCAAACAGAGTTAATTAAAGTAGTGAATTCAAAGTTAAACTAGTATAGATGCTTTTGTTCCCGGATATGCATAAACATTGTAAAACTGTCTTCGAGCCAGTCAGTTCTTTCAAGAAAGATATATTTGATGAGTGTCTTCAGCTATCGAAAGCCCCGTGGTTTACAATATTCAATCCACTGGTCTCAGAACAGGCACTTAGTCTTATAGTGAAAAAAAAACAAAGTACACAGCATAACTGTAAGAACATTCATCAAACCGGTGAAGTAAAAACGTATCCACATCTTCAACAGACAATGTTCTGCACCTTCACGTTAAAAGTTTTGCTCGGACTCCTGCGTGCGCTGTCACAACTTCTCGGACTGCTGCAGTATTCATGGCTGCACACAGGTATGAACAGAAACAGCTCGGCGTCCCGCCTGTAATGAATTTGCTTCTGTGCCTGATTCACTATTAGTCTGGCTTACTGCTCGGCCCTGCAGGAAATGAATTGCCCTTTATTTAACATTACAAATTACAGGTGACCCACGGAGAGGAGAGCTGCGCGTTCGAGAGGTGCGACAAATAGATTTAGAGGGGCAATGATTCCCTCCCAGACTCCTGTTGTGCAAATGCAAAAGATTAAATGACAGAGGGTATTAGGAAATAATTTGTGATTCCCACCGTGATAAACGTAATGCTGTTAGGAGGCAATGAATATGTCTGTTTTCATCAAAAATAAATCAAATTATGTATTACATTACATTAGGTTGATTTGTTGTATTGCAAATTGTCATGTTATCGGTGCTAGCAGAAGGCTAATGAGGATATGAGGTTAACTTTGCTGCAGGGGGGGATTTGTTTAAGGTTACAGTGTGCCAGGGTAAGTGCTTCGGAGCTGAACAGTCCAACGTCCACATTACACGTCCTGGGCCCCGTGGTAAGGATTATATCCTCACTTTTCAGTCAGTATATTGTTTCGTCAACGTGGTTTCCATTGAGTAATAACAGTTTAAAAAAAAAAAAAAAGAAAAGAAAAGGAAAGAAAAGGCTGGTTTTCACTGGCTGAGTCATCCAGCAGCCTCTTTTACCTTTGTTCTCTGGGAGATTATTCATCCAGGCTGAACCACATCAGTCGAGTGCGGGACTACGTTACCTCAGAGATAAATCCATCAGTCCTCTTCTGAGCGTATCGAAGCGAATGTGTTCAGACCGGGCTTTACACCGCTCCCGGTTCCCTCTGCAGCCAGTGACTTGGCCTGTTGAGTAATGAAGTGTTGGAGTTCAGTAATGAGACTGTTTACAGGGCGTGCTTGTTTCACATGAATCAAGCCCAGTGTGTGGTTAGATAAATACCAGCTTGGCCCTGCACGGAGCCCGTCAAACCTTCTCCTCCGCGCAGGAAATGGCAGCCAAATTCCTGTGGAATGAATGAAGAGGAAATCTGCGAGTGGCAGCCGAACCACGAGATCGCTCTGAAAGGAGAGGGTGGAAAAGCTGCGGCCCTTCCTCTGGCATGGACCCGAGCCAGGGCTCACAAGGTGAGACTGATGGAATAATAATACACATCCTGAGTGTTCTTTTCATTAGCAGCACGGTTTCATGTTTTTCATCATCCTGCTGAGAGAAATGGAGAGACCCTTATTTCTGAGCTGGACAAATTACCCTTTCCCCTCTGGGAGATGCAGCTGCATTCAATATTGTGTATGTGTGCGTGTCTTTGTGTGTTTCTCTGTCAGTGTGTTTTAGGTGGGGGTCTTCGCTCGATACGGGGATTTCCTGTGGAAATAATAATTAACCACAACATGCGCAGGGGGCTGGCGATAAACGCCGGGCTCTCTGGCTGAATATTGTCTTTTTTTTTAACACGCAAAGTACCTGGATTCAAGTCATTTCCTACAGGAGAGAGGCACGAAGCAAATCCTGCATGAGGATATAAAGAGCATTAGTTTGAAGCCATGACCTCAATCTGTCAGGTGTGTAAACCTCTAAATCTGCGCCGTTTGAACTGAAGCGACAGCACGGCCATCCACATTTAGGGCGCATTATCGGTGATTCATATTAGCTCTTAACCAAAGCAATCCCTCCATTAACTCCACCTGCAAACACCCCGTATCCCAGGCGACCTATTTTACCAATTACCGACGCCATTACTCTGCACTTCTTTTTCCTCACCAGCCATCAGCAGACGTCCAGATTCCAGCGGATTTCACAGAAACTCCTCTGATGGCTACATTAGTGTACATTTTTTTCTGCCCTCTTATTACAGAGCACAGAGAGGAAGAGTTACAGCGCCTCTCAAATGAAACAGGCCTGAGTGATAAATCTCTCACGCTAATGCACACGCTTAAGAGTTTTTGACTGTAAATAAAGTCATGGGAGACGTGCAGTAGTTGCATGGAGAAAGCCTTGAGGAAATAGCTTTCCCCCCTTTCAAAGGAGGCATGGGTGTGTGTGTCTGCAGCCAATCAGAGAGCACGCTGAAATAGCCTTCTTCCACCCTCACCAAGGCCTCATTACTGTATTCATGTTCTTGTGAATAAGTAATGCGAGATAATACTGCACAAATTATGAACAAAAATACTTGACTCACATGCATAAAGGGGATCTCATGCACCCTCGATGTTTACATCCTTGTTACAAACATGACCTGGGGTGAAAGGTATCCGGGTATCTTCCGGATGGCCACGGGCGTCAGTTCATCCCAGGTCAGGCTGGAGCTTTTCATCATAATCATCAAAGTGTCATCCATCTCTCTGTACAAACACTGCAGACGCCTTAATTGCTGCAGATAACACATTCATCCTGTCAAGCCGCCGTGATAATCAAGGTGTTTCCACAGCGGCCATCACTGTCTGCACTAAATCTTAGGAGCACTTGAAAAAAAAGTTAGAGTAAGGTGCAGTCTGCCTCATGTTTTGTTTCCTGTGTATAACATTGTGTTATGATTCATTTACTCTTAATCAGAAAGGCAACTTTGACACATTTCTTATAAACTTGTTTTGGTTGTGTAATATCTTTCACATAAACAATATAAAACATCACACATATTTCTAATTAGACTAATTTATCGAATTATTTGTCACGTGTACTTCCTTTGTTCAATATCAACCAAAGATCTTATCTAAATTTAGTTTTCACAGACAGTTTCTTGGATTGAAACATCTGTTTTAAGGCTGATAGAAGTATTCAGTTTTAGCATTTTAACAGTTTACAATGAACATTACATACCTGCAGAGTAGTGCTGATCAACACCTTGGTGCTGATGGGTGGAACTTGATTTCATCAACCTGCAGCCAGGGTTGCCAGATCTGTGGTTTTCCTGTAGGACTGCATTTTTCTTTTAGCTCAATATGATGATCGTGGTTCTCTTGAAGGACACCAGAAATATTACTGTCAAGAGTTGACATGATTTTGGTTTTGGAAGAAGTAGTTTGACTAAAAGTTATTTAGGGTCATATTTAGGGTAAAAAGCAGGTCCAGTGCTCCACAATCACACATGAAACCACCTAAACTACCTGCGTCTCTCATCCTGAGAGGTCTCTCTAGAAAACAATGAGCAAACCTGGAGATAAACATGAAATAAACGGTAAGTGGACAAAGTGATGCGAGTAAGTACACACGTTTTTGGTTGGTTTGGTCTCTCAGACCTGGCAACATGCAGCACGTGCAGCTCACCTGCTAACCTGGTGGGTCAGCTCAGCTACAGGGGCAGGAGTAGATGAACCAGCTGGTCTGATGTGCTGCAGAAGACTGATCAGGTAACATTCAGCCTTTCTTCACTGACTGACACCAGTGTGTGTGTGTGTGTGTGTTTGTGTGTGTGTGTGTGTGTGTGTGTGTGTGTGTGTGTGTGTGTGTGTGTGTGTGTGTGTGTAACCAGTGTTTGTGTTCAGAATGTGTTGTGTCTCGTTTTGCAAACAATACTCAGTCACCATACTGTTTAGTAGTTCAGTTAATACATGTGGGATGATTGTCTGTAGAATCATGCTATATTGGAAATGTATTTTTTTGCGAGGCTACATTGTAGAATCCTAAAAAAGCTTTATTAAAGCCTTTCCATTGCACCCTGATGCCCAACATCAGTTTTGAATATTCCCACAATTCTAATAGCCATTTCAGTGTTTCATTGCTGCTTCTTAAGCTTGAAAGTATTTTTCATATTTATTTATCCATCAGTCATGTCAGTCTAAACTTGGAATCTGAAGTTAATTCATTTCATTTCGCACATCATTTTTTTTTTCAGAATATGATGAACATCTTGTTTTAGGTGTAACTGGGATATATTTAAATCAGTTATTTCCTTTTCCTCCTCGATTTTTCCCTCATCATGTTTCTGGAGTTGCAGACTATATGTAAATAGAGATTTGCCACATATTTCAGTTTGAAAAGCTTCCATTTAATTCATGAAGAGTTGTATTTTTTATTGGCTGTGTCTCAGCTGTTGTCAACATTCAACATTCAACCCAAAATTTAGGCATGACTTGTCTTGGAGGAAGAACGTGTGGTTTGAGACTTGATATAACCCTTAGATGTGTTTTCCTCACCTCTGCACAATGCAGAAGTACATGTATAAAAGCATCACGCATCGATTTCTACATGATTATTATAAAGATATTTGTACAGCCTGCAGAATAAACAACTGGAGCTTTTTTTTTCACCCGAGAGCCCGAATTTCCTGGCACTTGGACTCAAAGATCTGCTGGCTGGCAAAGTATTGGCTATTTAGATTAGCCTTCAGTGGAGTGGAAACCACCTTCACGCAGACCATCAAGCGTTAATTGGTTTGGAATGGAGCAAAGGTATCAGCGAACGGATTCCAGATGACACGCCGGTGATGGAAACATCCTTTAAGTAAATGTAGCAGTCGGCTCTGGCGCGGCGCGCCATGCTTCATCCGCTCAGGACGTCTGATTACGCAAGCAGCGAGTGCCAGCTTAAGCAAAAGGGTTCCCTCTGAAGTGTATTCTTCCCTTTAATGAAGTGCACTGCTGCAGTTGCAGTTCTGCTCGGGGTCTGTGTGGAAGTTATCAGCCCGGCCCGTATATGGGGAAAGTATCTGAGGCAGCAGTGTCCCAACGGGGCTCGGTACAGATGGAGCAATTAAAGGCGAGCCACAACAATCGTCTTTTCTCCAGCCAGACATATTGGAGAATGAGCAAAAACAATGCATCCAGTTTAGAATATTTTACTGGAGTTCACAGAAAACAATATAACTAGCCACTTGAGGACGGGAAATGTGAGCTTGCAACTAAAATAGCCAAATATGTGTTGTTCAGGGATTTCTGTATTTTGCTATTAACTGCAACATGAAAGTAAAACTGCAGCTTTACATACTCACTGAGCCTCCATGCTAAACCAAGTCATAATAAATTTTATTGATATGCGCAGGCAGGATTGGAACAGTTTAATCCTCGATGGGTTCCTGTGCGAGAAAAGCAAAAGAAGTCCTGCTCTTTTTGCACTTTAATGAGTGGACGGATGTGCTGCGTGGAGCGAAATAAGACGTCCTGGTTCCCTTGTTTATCAGAGCCGCTGTGAAGATCCGACCCTCCTACCCCGGCACGTCGCCCTAATTGGTCATCTCATCAGCTCAGTGGGAGGGAGAGAAAGTGTTGCTGGGAATTGTATTTTCTTTCGCATCATGGGGTCTTTCCCTGCATGCTGTGCTCAGGAGGTGTTCCCACACTGAGGCCAGTTTGACCATAATTAATACAGAAATCAGATCTGACCCACTTTGCATCTTCTCTGATTCGATCATTTTTGCCTTGACTAACATCGTATACCAATATTTTCTCGGTGTGAAGTCCTGTAAGCTGGTTACGGTCTGCGCATTACCCACTAAAAATAGATACGTTAATTCTTTTAAGGAGTCAATCTTATGCCCGCTCTAAATCATCCCCACCAAAGCAGTCTAGTTAAAGACTTTGTTTTATGAAGCCTATTTTCTCCCAAATGTGGCTCCTATAATACATATTTACCTCTATGATTCTGAAATAAACACACTCTCAGCCCACTGTTACGGCTCTTTCTAGCAGTGTGTGATGCTCTGTGCAGGAGCTCGGCGTTGTAGCGGCGGGGACACAGATGGCTCGCCCACCGAACCCTCAGTACATGATTCTATTAGGGCAATTAAACCGGAAGAGATGTGATGTTCGGAAACTGAAAATAACCTGTTTGGCTTTAAAGTGTGGCTGAAGGCCATTTCATCAGGAAGTCTTTATCAAGAAGAACTTTGAGCTCTAATTGAATCAATCCTGCATTCAGACAATCAAGATAAAGAACTTATCAGTGCATTTGTTGCATTTGAAGCCGTTTGATATTTGAGGGTTGCTTATGCATTTTGTTCTGTCCCATACAGTGAATCTGAAAGTGATCAGAACTGCTTTGCTAAAGGTATCATAAGATGGTAGCATTTATTTCAGGCATTCAGAAAACTACAGTTTTCCAAAATGTGTTGGATATTTCATTATTTCAAGTTATTTTCACCCACATGATGTTATTTCAGTTTTCTATACTTTTAACAGTCAACTTTAACAGTGTCACACCTTAAAGAAAACTTCATGTTTTAGTTATTTGCTTCAGTTTTCGTTGTTTTTAATATTTTCACAGTTTGCAAAAGACACCTACGAATGTGTAATGCTCATTACACACAGATAAAACTGTTAACTATTCAAGTTTTCTGCAATGACTGTTACATGTGATTAACCAGCAGAACAGTCTGCATGGTGAGTTTCAGCCTCTCCGGTTAATGGAGGCTTTTGTAAAATCAGGCTGCTCGTACTATAAAAGATGTTACTACTATATAAAGACATTTTTTTCTCATATTTCTCATACACAAAGTGAAAGAACCAAGTCTGCCTGTTTACATGTAGCATTTTTTCACCTGAGACTTAAGGACACATTTTCTATTTGATCAAATGGAAAGTTCTACCATTCTTACTTAGATCCTGTAAATACAAAACTTGACCTCCAGTTTCAGCCTGAAGAGTTTTGGATTGTCCTTCCTCTGGTTTTAATCATCTCTCATTACCCATCAGCTCACTGAGGTTTGATCCAAATATAAACAAAGCTTTGTTTTGAGAAAGAACTGGGTGGCTGTTTTCTCTGTTTATTAGTAGCAAAAAGAGAGTTATGCTGTTGAAGAATTATCTGTATAATTCTAACAAGATAAAAGTGATGATAAAGCTGATTTGCTTGTTTTCAGCTGTGGTTTAGATGTGAGGAACGCTTTGTGTAGAAACGCGGAAAACAAAGAGGCAGACCCAGAAAGTTAGGAAACGCTGCGCCCAGCCTGCAACAGATCCACGACGTGAGCTGTAAAGATATAGATCGCAGTTTGACAAATGATTATGATGATTTTGATATTCCCCGCAGACAATTCTACTTTTTCATTTCCTGGTAAATTGTCTCAGCGTCAGTCCTGTCCTGGTGGGCTTTGCTCTCGGTCCCATCTCCGTTCTGTGGTTTTATTAAAGCCAACATTTGTCAGCAGGAAGATGGTTGATATGCAAAACGCGGAGCAGCTCCCACCTCACGCTTGAGTAATTCTGGCTGTTTGAGAAATGAGATATGAGGAATGCCCTGCTACGACACAACAGATAAGAGACATGAGTAATGCTTAGAAGATTTTGATTTTATTACTCTTTATTATATATTTTTATTTGTACCTGGGTCTATTGCGAAGAATGATGTCAGTAGAAATAAAACTCTGCAGCTTTTGCAAATGATAAATATTTTAGAAATGTTTATACTGAGGGTAATCGTGGATGGATTGTTGAGATACATGTATGTATGTGCTAGTATGCGACATGCATGTTGTCTTCTTTGACTTATACATTCTGCTGAATTTAGAATGACAGATTCAAATTAAAATTGGAGGATATAATATCCACAGTTTCATTTGCTGTAATTCATTTGCGACATCCAGCTGCAGTAATAACGAGCATTTGATCTGCACCAGTCCTGTTGTCGCCACTCGGCACTGAAATGTCAAGACGTTCACAGCGTCACGTGAGTCGCAGAGATCGAATTAACGCAACGCCTTCATGCACAGGATGGAATGAATTTCACAAGGCTTACTGTTTTCCTGATTTCCAAAGCTATTAACTTCTAATTAAGTCTTCAACTTGTTTGATAAAATAATTGAAACATGGAAGTTTGTGCACATTTCCATGAACTGAAACCAAACAGCTGCTTTGGTGGTCTAATAAATGCCACATACTCAGTGGTGGATCGGCCATGCAGGGCAAATAGAAATGCTTTTTTCATCCCAGAGGGAAATTCTTTAGTACTTTGAATAACACTTGTTTGGAGATGCAAATCAAATTCAACATTTAGTAATAGTTTCAATCCCATATCTTACCATATATGCTCAAATTGTTCTTCATGTTGCATTTATCGAATAACAAACCAGTGTTACAAACCACATGGCTGGGTTTTTTTTTCCCCCCAGTGTTGCATTTTTAACATGACTTCTTCTGTTGTTTGCTAATTCCTCTCCGAAAGCGTACAGTAAAACGGTGTCGGTGGCGGTGAAAGCAAATGAGTCTGTCAGCGATAAATTAAACTTTCCATTTTTCTTCCTCTTTGTTTGGATTCATCCATGGTTAGCTTACCAAGGAAACTCAACATTAATCACCTGCAGGGAAGAGTGTCATACTAGGAGGTAACGCTGATTTTACTCACTAAATTCCTTCTTTAAAAACCGTGTGTGAGTAATTCTGTGAAACTGCAGCAGAGAGGCTGAGAAGCCATCTGCGACTCCGGAGCTGCAGATTGCAGACCCCTGGTTTACGGCATAAACATGAACACCGGCTTTTCATTGAATTTATCAACACATATATCTGTTTTAGTCCTGATTTTGTTGTCAAACTTCGTCTGTGATACAGTAAAGACACGGCTCTCCGGTGTGAAGGCAAGGCAATTTCTCTGAATATAATTTGTACTG
Organism: Salarias fasciatus; assembly: GCF_902148845.1. NCBI lineage: Eukaryota > Metazoa > Chordata > Actinopteri > Blenniiformes > Blenniidae > Salarias > Salarias fasciatus. The sequence continues at coordinate 23,826,759 of NC_043760.1, forward strand.
GCGAGATGAAGCAAGAGGACCATGCTGTGTGAGGAAATTGTTCTGCTAAGTGACTCCTTCCCTCACATTGCCAAGCAGCATCTCTCTATATAAATGGCCATTGTCAGGAACACACATCAATCTTGGTGCGTATCGCGGCGGAGCCAGGAGGCGAGTCGGCGCGCGCCGCTGTTACCAGTCAGAAATGTGTTGAGCTTGTCTCCCCAGGCCATCCGCGCTCCTACAGTACAGGCGCAAAACTGTAGCCACTGTTCTGAAGACTGGTCACTTTCATTAGAGAAGTCATTAAAGGAATTACAGGAGCCCGGCCATGGATTTTTCCTGGATTCTTGATCTTGGACTCGGCTCACTTCAGCGAGCGCGTAACTGAAACGCAGCCGAGGTTGTTGCAGAAATGTTTACGTATATGAGCTCCGAAAGGAGAGGAAAAGAAACAGTCGCTTCCAATCTGTGTTGCTGTGTGATTTGTCTTCAGAGGAAACTGATTTCTCTGAAGAAAACGTTCAACAAGGTGATGAAAACCTTTCTTAAGGCTTTTATCGATTCAGCCATTCATTCACCTCCTATTCATCCTCATCCCGGAGGAGTGTTTCTGTGTGCAGACATTCAAGGTAAACTAAAGTTCCTGCAACTAAACCTGCTAATAATCTGGGTTTTTTGTAGCATATCAACAAGCTCCAGGTTGGCCTGAGCTAATTCTGCCATCTGATTCAGTCTTTGGTTACAGACTCATGTTAATTAAGTAATATTGAGTCTGGTTTGACCTTGATTCTGCATATAACTAATGCATCTTCAGCATCTCGGCTCTCTTAGATTTGATCTCAGTATTGAAGTCAGTATAATCTTCTTTAAACAGTTGATAAATCCTAAACAGCAGCTACTTTTATGTGGCAGAGAGATGACAACTGATGCTTTCTTTTTACACATTTGTGAATCATGGAACAGTTTCTGGCTGTGTTTGTGAGCGAGTGTCGGACTGTAAACGTCAGGAGTTATTGAGGAGCAGCATGCAGTCAGCTCGGTTTGTGATTTATTGACAGGTGTGATTTTTTGATGAAACCTGAGGCGAGACGTTCTTAGCTTTATTTTAAAATATACCCAACTCATCACAGTAAATGCCTCCATCGTTTTCATTCTCTAATAATCTTAACAGTAAGCAACAACTCTGTCTGAGTTTCACTATTGATGATTACAGTTGGCAGCTCCACCCCTCACAGATTTCTAAAAATATTTATTAGTGTTTATTTTGTCAGGTCTATTGATGAGGCAGCTTTAAACTCACCCGGCATATAGGCTAAAAGTCACCTCCTCATATGCATCTTAAAAATGAATTACAATTTACAGTGATTGAAATATTTGAATGTGGGTTTTCCTTGCTTACAGTATTATCAGCAACAATGATGTAACTAAAACATTAAGAGGAAGCTGGAATTCATTGCTAAAGCTTATCAACATTCCATCTCAGGGCCATCTGAATAAAAGCAATCATATGTGAAGTCTTTTCAAATAACTTTAATTCATTGATTATAAAGCACATTTCACCCCCATCTACAAAATCTCACAATTTGCCATGAAAATTGTGACGTTTTGCTTTTATAGACTGTAAAGCTGTGGCCACGTTTACTGCTGAGACTCAAACACAAGATGATTTTAGATGTTCTTTTAAGAGGAATGTTCTTTTGTTTTCTTTTTAAACAGAATTAATCCAATAGTGAATAATTTAAACTTTGATCACTGAATGTCTACAGGAAACATGAGAATGAAAATGAGAGAACGCCTCCTCTGTTAGACTCATTCAGAACAATCTACATATTTTCCAAAAAAACCCCTCATTTATTCACAGTTTGCCTCAATTATCACTCAAAAAACCAAAACACCGTCCCTTGTGTTTAACAGCATGTTTGTTTGTCTTGTATCACAGAACCTCGAGCTTCTCAGCTGCTCTTCTTTTCTCAGCTTTGCTCGTCTGATAATAACCAGTTATCATAAAAAGCCAAACCTGCATGTGGATTTCCACCACTTTCCCCTTCCACTCATTTTTCATGCTTATATTGTCATGACCTAGAAGTGTGTGTGTATTCAGGGGGATGTTTCTGATCTGGCGTCCTGAGCTGTGGAATAATGTAAGAGCACTGGTGTGTTGCTGCTGCGGCTGGGGGAGCGTGTTGCCATAAAATATTAACGACTTGGAAGCCCGGCCACATGACAAGATGAATGTAATTGGCCCTCGCAGCTCTATCTGTGCATGTTAATGAGATGGGATGGTATTTAAATCAGTCGCGCCCCAGACACCGGGGCTGCAGTCTAGAAAACCACAAACAAAGACGCTTTGAGAGAGCACGGATGCAGTGAGACAGATAGAGAAAATGTCACTTATTATTCAGCGAAGGGGGAATACTGCTAGCAGTACTTTCTCTTATTATTATTCTTTGTTTGTTTAAGCAGAACAACATCTGCAGCTGAGCTTTTGAATAACTTTTGACTGAAATAACGCGATTTAAAGCTTAGATATTATTTAAACGCCGAATTCAAGGTGTGCACCTGTGTCACACCTGTCTGAGGGAGAGAGTGTGACCACCTCCGGAGGAAACGCAAGGCGGCGGTTACTGTAAACAACACCCTGAGTCTGTTCTGGGTTCTCAGGGGACACGACACGGGAAACGTAGCCAGTAGCAGTAATGTAACCTAAATCTGAGAGGCAAAGAAGGCCGGGATGTAGCTGTGTGATAAAGTGTGTGCATGTCTGCATGTGTGTTCGGGAAAGGGGGGAAAAAAAAAAAAAAAAAAAGTTACCAGATGGGCAAGTATATGACTTTAGTTTCATTATCCTGAGAAGTTTGGCCTTTCATGTGACAGTGCTGTGGTCATCCTCACTCTCACCTCGTAAAGCCACTCATGTCCTCCGCTGCGGTCACGTGACGCGGGCCGGACGGAGGTGTGATGCATCAAACCCCCTGGCAACAAAAAAAAAATCTCGCCGTGCTGTTTGTATCTGTGTGTGTGTGCATGTGCGCGTGCGTGTGTGTGTGTGCAGACTGGGAGAGACCTGACGCCAAAGGGTGGGGGGGGGGGGGGGGTGGGAGGAGTGCAGGCAGGAGGACAGATGGTCTCCCTCATGGTGGCTGAAATAAAAGAGGGAATTAGAAGACTCCAAGGTGTACACTCTGACGGCAATTACAGCAAATAGATTGGAAGTGGACCTCCAGGCACCCGGGGAGACGGCTCTGTGGGGGAGAGCTCCACCTCGCTGCATCTGGCTCCTACACCCTCAAACACTCAAGATAAAGGAACGCAGAAGAAAAAAGAAAAAAGGGAAGAAAAAAAAAAAAACACCTTGTGTCTCCGTTAGCTGAGGCAGACCGCTCCGGCTATTAGCATAGCCGTGTATATCAGAATAAGTGTCGGAACATAAAAAAAATTGAATAAAATAAACTTCATGTGCGCTGCAGAGTTTGAAATGGATTTCTATATTACCATTTCTCCTGGTTGGGATATGTGGTTGAAGGATTTGCAAAACCAATTTCAGACATCCCTGGGAGCTGTTTTGGTTAGTTATTCTGCTGCCTGCAGGAGTTTGAAAACAGTCAATTATTTTTGTCTTGCTTGCTTCCGCCCATTGATTCTCAAACGATTTTCACTGCACCTCCAAGTAAGGATATGCAGCAATTGAATTAAATAAGCCCACCCAATCAATATAAAATACGTAAAAACATCCACAGTTCTTATTCATAGCCTGTGGAAACCGAGAATTCATTGCAGATGAAAATGCAAACAAAATGAAAGATACTTTTATAGATCCATGAAAGCTGTTATGAAGTTTATTGATAGCCATCAAATATTTTGAATATAAAATATTTAATGCATTACTTCTGGCAATGTTTGTGCTCAGAATCTCAAGCAGAATTGGGGCTTGGTCCTGCTTTTCTGCAGACGTCTGTGAGCAGTAGGGATCAGCAGATTCCATTAGCCCTGCCCTGTGGCTGAATGAGTGAAATACCATTTAGAGAATAAGTGTCTCTAACCCCAAAACCTTGTGTTCCCATCAGTGCATAAATGATAAAGACCCAGTCTAATGAAACAAAAGGCTCCCTGCCAAAGTCGGCCATAAAAATAACATTTGGGTGAGGGAGACCTTAAGCTTATCCATTAACCTCGGAGAAGTGTCTTCGCTGTTCCTCCCACACTGTACCAACGCCGCCGGAATGCACAAGACAACAGCAGTAAAGGCTTGACTGATTCAACACCTTCACTTTATACTTTGACAAGGTCCTGTGATTATACTGGAACGGTATCAGCATCTGAGGTTGTGTGATTTATGGAACAGTCGCCGTTACAGGTGATTTTCAAAATGACGGACATGCATCGTTAAACGAGTCGGCACCGCAGAGGAAAGCAGGAACTTCTGGAGATTTTCTAGATGATCTTTTGTTCCTATTAGTGGACAGTGAAGTTCAGCATTATTATCAGCTGCATATATTGCCACCAAGATTTACACACCAGGCTTAAAACAAAATGAGAAATCAGGTTTTTATTGTATAAAATGTAAATAAGGCCAACTTTTGGCCTATGAGTTATGGCCTCCAGAACTGGCTGCTTTCCCTTGTTGCATATATTCATGAACAGTAAATCACTGGCTTCTAGAAGAAGAAAAAAAAAGACGAAACAAATAAAAAAAGAAAGAAACAAACGAATGCGTGAAGGATAATTAAGCATGGAGCACAGGTAACCAATCAGTATATTTTTGTTGCATAGTTATTTTTAGCCACAATATAAAAAGGAGAAAAAGTCACAATTCAATGTTTGACTTACAAAGTTCTTTGCATCAGTGCTTGAGTGAATAGAAAATATAGATATAGTTCTCAAATACAGTAAGTTTCATGTCTAGAAATGGAAGAAACGACATGGAAAAAATGCCATCTTGTTTTCACGTTGCTTCTTGCTTCCCTCCCTGGACTGTCTATAGTTAGTGACGTGTTGTTTTCCTTCATGACTTGATTTGAAGTTGAAAAAAATATCAGATTTGAAGGTAGATTAAACATGATGCTGTAGTTCAACAGTCTGTGTGTGAGGGTCGTTAATTTTGGCACATGGCAACAAACCGAAGGCTTCAGTTGTTGACAGTGGGCTTTTCGAAGAAACAGTATAAATACTGTCCTCGTTGAGGTCACGACTCTTTCTCCTCCTTTTGCTGTTTTCTTCACCCGTTATTTTTTCAAAACTAACTGAGCCTGCAGAAAGCTGCATATTTTGAATCGCTGCAGCCATCGTAGTGCTGACGTTTTCTAAAGTGTCTCAGGGTCACCAGTAGGGGGTGCTAAAGAGCCCCAGAGTAGCACAGAAAGTCGGGGTTTCAGGGGGATGCCTTTTCCCAGCACGTTTTATTTCTTTTCCTTTAATCTTTCAAGAGAAAATCGTGAGTGGAAAAAGTTGATGGTGAAACTATTAATAATCTTATCAGACAAGTTTATAGAACCGGATTTATTGTAATTCAGCTCATCGTAATGGATGATCACAATTATAAGCTCTCACTAGCATGAGGAAGTTATGATTTTTATTCGTGAGTGGATCCCAACAGCCGTTAAAAATAATGTCTCATTTTATGAAAAACATCAGGAAGTCCAGCGTTCAATCAAAAATGAGTGGGCGTGATATAAAAGCATGTGTGAGCAGTGACGGCTGATTCATCCTCCCACACTTTCTAAAGAACTGTTTCACACTTTTTAAGCTTCTTGAAAACTCCTCTGCTCCGTTTTCTGTACATATACATTAAACAAGTGGCAACTTATTTTATGTGCAATGCATTTTTTAAACCCTAAGCAGTCTTGGGAGTGTTTTCAGAAGCTTCTAAACATGCAGAGAGAAAAAAGCCCAGTTGACCTTCACTGTACATGACTCCTGTGTTTGTGCTGGAGCTGAAAGGAGTCTGAGAATTAAATTAAGAAAGTCTGTTGAACTCAACTTGGATGTGCTCATAAATCTTCTGAGGATATTTCTTAGAAGAGGCACAACATGCAACAATGTATGACAACAAAAGTGCAAAATCTGATCTTTAACTTCTTTTTAAGTTTTTGAAACCCCAGATTGTGAGTTTTGGGGTTTATTTTAATTTGCAGTACATAAACAACACAGTTCAGCTATTTTGACAAGTTGAAATCGTTTCACCATCTGTTTTTCTGAGCTCTGGAATCCTGAACAAAGGCCTAAAATGAGACTCAGTACATATAGGTAGTAGAGTAATTGACTGCTGATCCATTATTGGGTGAATTCAACCCTTTTCCTTTCGCCTGAGTGTGTGTTTCTGCAGGTCTGTGCAGCTGAACCCGCCTCCTAAATGGTCAAGCGACCGCATATCTCACTGCACTGAGAATTTTCTTACGATCCGTACCGAGGACAGCTGTGGACTGCTGTATGAACGCTGCAAATCCAGGAAGAGATTTATGGTTCCAGCCCCCCCGCCCCCCCACACCCCAAACAAACACATGACGAATTAATAGCCATCATGGCTGCAACACACACATACGTCTGTGCTTTTGGCTTGAATGTACTCATCATAACAATGTTTAATCAAATAAAAATAAGTCTTATCAGATATTTGGAGTCTTTTAAGAACTATTCAATATCCTCCATGAATGATTTTAATAGAGTGAGTCATATTTCAGGTGGCCTGCTTTTCAGATTGTATCACTGCTCAACATTTGTCACCTGTCAAATTATTTTCCCCCTGCATGTCATGTTCATTTGTCAAAACAGCGTTGCTCAAAGTCGCCTACTGCTTCGCGTCCAACTAAATCAGATTTGGAGGGGATTTTTATTTGAGTGTCATATTGATGGTAATAGTAGAATAATAAAATTGTGCACAATTCTAGACGCGATTCATCTGAGTCTTAATGTGCTTAAGCAAATATCAAGACTAATGATGGGTCTATAAAGTGCGAATAAACAGTTGAATGTTTCAGAGGAAGCATATTCCATCAGCAGACGTACAGTAATTCAGCAGAAACAGCTGCTGCACAAACCAGAAAAACACAAAACTAAACAATAGTGTCATTGATCAGCGTGAAGCCACAGCACCCAAATTTTGAGAAAGTATTCCACGTTTTCACATGAATGAGAGCTGGACCTGGACGGAGTCCAGACGACCGGCGGCCACGGCCGTTCCCCGGATGGAGACTTACCGTTGCCTCTTACCGGGATTTTTACCACGTTAATATTTCTGCAGTGCCTGATCAATGCCAGAGAAAACCATTTTTTATCATTCTTCCAGCTACTTAGAGCCACATCTGAATTGCAGTCGGTGTATCTGATGCACATTTATTCTTCCTCCCTGACAGTTTTATGGAACTCATTATCCGCTTTGTGGCCATGGCTGTGAATGGAGAACCTGTGGGGGTTTTATGTGTAGCCAGTAGCTCCTCCACTGACCACATTTAATGTCCTCTCAGAAACAAAAAAAAAGAAAAAAAAAGAAGCAGGCCCGGGTCGAAGGGGTGCATCCCCGCTCCTCTGCTCGCCAGTGTGGGATCTGCTGGTGTGAGGGCGAGGGAGCAGACCCAGAGCCAGAGCCGGGCCAGACTTTTATTTACCTCAGGTGCAATGGCTCATTATGGTGGTGTTAATGAGGAGCAGATGCAGCTCGGTGCAGGAGGAGGAGGAGGGGGAGGGGGAGGAGGAGGAGGTGGCTGGAGGAGCGAGGTGTGGCCTGTCCAGGGTGGAGGTCTGCCCGGGGATTACCACATCTCCCCAAAAAACACCCACTGCTCACGTGTTAATATCTACTCAGCAAGTGCTATTAGCGAACGGCGAGAACTGCCTACCGCAGTGATTTAGGAAGCCCGGGGAAACCTTGGCTGTGCTGAAAAGGTTATTTGGATGTTACTGCAGTCGTAAATGATTCTGAGGATCTTTCTTGTTTTCATTTGGATAATGTTGTAAGGGCTTTCAGGGTGAAACATCAGGTTCGCTTTTACACACATGGTTTTACTGTCAGCCTCACCAATGGATTAAATATACTTTAAAATGTTATCTGTGCATCTAAAGCCTAATGTAGCGTCCCCTTTGTGTGACGGAGGTACACTGATGTGCAAATACCATGAAATATACACACTAATGACACAAATCACAGCGCAGGGACACAGTATTTCCAGGCGGTATGACACCGCTGGTTCAGCTCTAAATACTCATTAGACACTGGAAGTGCGTTAATCTGCGGCTGGAACTGTTCTCCACATCATGTACCATTTAGTCCTGTTAGAGTCGTTTCTTTTTAAATCTACAGCACCCTGCTGTATTCACAAATAAAGCCGCTTCATGAGAGAGTGAAACTGTTTAGTTTTTTTTTATGTCTCACGGCAACAGAGGTTTGAGATTGAAGAACCACAGAAGTATTCAGGAGGAGTGCAAAGCGTTGAATAGAAATAGTACTTTTTAACGAGGTTTGTCAAACTTTTTTTTTTTTCAAAATATTGAAAGCTAAAAGTTTTACATCATCCAAAGAGTGTAGAATTAACTGAAGTTTACTATCCAGTCATACATCAGGTATTTATGCACATGTACTATTAGAGAGAGAACTGAAAATGTTTGAATTTTACACAAGTAATTTATGACTGCTGCATTACATAACCTCCTATCCTCGATTCAAGTGAGAGCCAAAAGAATTCTATTAAAAATCAACTCAATGTGTTGGTTACTTTTTAATCCGTATTGAATTGTATTGTCTGTAGCAGACAGTTGACCCGCAATATATTCATTCAGAGTTCATCCACGAGACAAACTAACTTTAATTTGTCTTTTGAACTCATGTTACTAGAAATTTAGAGTTTATGGGAATGAACATGATGGTTGCAACACTGCAGATGTAAAAGGTTTGAAATAAACTTATTTAAAAATTTGTCAAACTTAGTTATGACTTAATGTTTTTAACTGGTTGATTTAGTAGCAGATCACATGATATAAATTCCACTTAACTTTGATCAAAATCACATCAGTGTGTAAAAATACTGCTAAATATCAAAGCATCCAAAAATGGTCTATAAATACAGTTTTTGCCTCATCCTGTTTCTCAGTGATTGTTATTGCAGCGTACATCAAACCACAAGTGTGAAATAAAAGTATGTTTCAGTTTTGAGTAGATTTAATTTGTTTTAATAAATCTTTGACGCGGTAGTTGAGCTCGGTGTTCGTGCCTCCCTTGAATCCATCAGTGGGGAGAAATGCGGCCCTCTGTTGGTGACAGGCTCTGTATACTCTGTTGACAATGGAGTGGCTTCAGCTTTGAGTTTGCCATTGTGCCTTCTCCCCCGAATGAGCCCTGGCAGTCATGATCTCCGTGAGCCCCCCGTGCGTGCCAATGGTGGACCGTAACAGTCTTTATTCACCATGAAACCTCCGCTGGGAGCATCTCGTGGTCCCCGGGACAACAATGCTGGCAGCCAAGCCCACAGTCGGCCGGCCCGTCTTTTACGTTTTTATGGGCTTGGCCTTCCCCCTGCTATTGAGGCAAACGCAGGCTATCAAACAAAACAATTTATGGCCCGGTCTGAATTTGACCTTGGGCCTCCTGAAATGCCATTGCTCAGAAAATGTAGAAACCCTATGAATGACAACGTGTTTGTATATGAAGACATAAACCAGTTTCTTTACAAGGATTACCGAATGAAGGGAAAGTATCACACCTAATTTAAGATTGTTAATAGTGTTAAGATTCTGATTGTTTTTTGCAAACCAGCCTCGAACATTTGTCTACTTTTAGGTGTTTTTTTTTTTTTTTTTTAGGCACTAATGCTCTACATTGACCTGCATGACTTTTGCCTTCTGGTTTGTGAGGCTAGCTGCAGGGAATTCCTTATTTACTGCAGGGGTGTGCCTCGCCTTGTCTCCATTCACCAGCACATGTTAGATTTCTGTCTCTTCCCTCCTTCAAAGCGTTGGCGGTTTATGACACATCATTCCTAGAAAGTTTAAAAAAAAATAATAAAACGGGAAAGCGCGGAGGTTACAAACTCGAGCTGTTGATTGTGGCAGAAAAACAAAATTTCCAATCCGCCTGAACAAAAACTAAAAAGCAAATATAACCCCCCCCCCCTTCCAAGCTTCCTGCCCTAAATCTTTGTGACTGCTCAGACTGTGATACATTGCAGACATCCATAGAAGTCGTGACATGGACATTAAAAATACACAAAGAAGATGAGTGCAGTTTCCATAACAGAAGCATTAGAAGTCATTCCCCCTGAATGTGTGTGTGTGTGTGTGTGTGTGTGTGTGTGTGTGTGTGTGTGTGTGTGCATGCGCATGCTAGCTGGATTGTTGGATTTGATGTAGAGAGTGACCAAGAAGCATGAATGATACAAGATGAAAGAAGGGCTTTCCATCTCTGTATGCTATATGGATTCTTCTCACGCATTTCCCTCTGAGACAAGGGGTTCAGTAATCTGTATCCTTTAGTGAGAGAACCCCATGGAGATGCATTAAAGAGATAAATTGGTATCATCCCCAGTGTGACACACTCCTCATCTGTCTCTGCTCGCCTCCATTGATCACAATTTATTTTATTTGTGTTGTTTCATTATTAGGCGGAAGAAAAGCATTGCATTAATAAAGCCCTGATTATAAAGTTAAACAGAAATGCTATACTGTTACGCAGGAAGCCGGGGTTAAAGCGCCCGGCTCCGGGACGCCTGCCCTTGGATCTTCTTACACAATAAACCGAGATCACAGGCGGCACTGATCACTCACCGTGGCTCTAATTCATTTCTTAATGATTATCCCGCTCTGAACTGGGCACACTTCTATAAAAAACACATCACTGAGATCCTGCTTTTCTCAGTCGCCCTGTCGTACGTGGGGGACGAAGCACTGAGCTGCTGGCAGTCATTTCACTGATGAAATAGATTGGTTAAAATTCAGATGTTATACACGTATGAAATACTGAAATGTTTTTCCCTTTTTGGAAATTCGGCCAAAACATTACTTCTGATATCAATAAAAAACTAAAGAAACATATATATTAAAAACAATTACACTGAGTACAGTTCAACAAGGCCACGAGATGAATAAATTATTGTAAATGCAATCAATAATCAATAATAATAATCAATAAAGTTATCAGAAAATCTCTTACTGAATGACTATGATCAGTTCTGTAATGCACAGGGAGCAACTGTAAGTTATAAATGTAGGAAACAGATTTCTTTACCCCCCTCCCCCCAGAACTTCAACCCCACTGCCCACCACCAACCCCCCCAAACTCTCCCACCGCACTTTGCTTTGTCTCATGCCAAGTAGTAATTTTTTTTTTTATTAAATGCTGGATCTCCTAATGTATTAATGTTCATAATGTTAAAATATTATTGTTAATGGCTGTTGGGAGACACAAGCAATAAAAAACTGAATTATTTTCATGCTTCATCTCAATTACACTTAGAATACATTCAGTTCCAAAAATGTGTTTTATAGATATCTGATGGTAAAATTATTTTCCTCAAAAATAAATATTAAATTAAAAAAATTAAAAAATAACATCCTTGGAGAAGTCATCCCCCTGACCCTGCATATATGGAGAAAAACTCATTTTATTTGTTCTCCATTTTGTTAAAAGTGTGAATCTAGAAGACTGGAAAGTTAGTCATCAGCACAATTTAAACACAATCTGACATAAAAACACATTTCTCCTGTTGAAGCTCTTGATGAAGCTTTTGAATCGTCTCAAGCTTCGCAGAAACTCCCAGGATGTGAATCCGCGGTAACAGCCTGACGAGTGTTCCTCAACAATAACAAGCGACGTATTCATTAACTATCTTGGAAAAAAATTGCTGCCATTAAAGTAATTGCAGGTATTAGCCAGGTTGGATGTCCTCGGCGAGCGCCGGTCCAGCCCCGGAGTGCGGCGGCGGCCGCCAGGATCAACAGTGCGGTGAAGGGCCGGGCCTCGCGCTCTGAGCCCCGACTGTATGTCATGAGGTGATGTGGTAATGTGCTGACAGCACCATATTTCAACACCGTTTTAGGGTGACCTGACTCAATATTTTCTTCTCATGAGCCGGCGCAGTTCACCATAAACACACTGAAACTCGCGGCGACCTGGTTTTGCACTTACTCCTGCTCACTCTGAGTCCCGATCGGAGGCCAGGCTGCAGCGTCATTTTACTCAGAAGCAACCAAATAAAATAGCCAGGCGAAGCAGCCAGGTGTGCTGGAGCACCTAACAGCAATGGTTTATGGGAAGGAAATGAAAATAATGGATAGAGTACCACACAAAATGAATTTATAGCTGTTGAAGTAAAATAGTTGAAGGTGAATATCTGACAATCACTGTCAAACAGAGAATATAGTGGATAAGGTGTCGAGGCAGGTCTGGATTTTATTGGTGAATCTTGAAATCATCGACATACGAATCTTGACGTCAAACAGTGGATGAAGGAGGCTAAATTAAAATTTGTGTAATTTCCAGCTAGATGAAGATGTGTGGAGTAGTGGCAGCGTGCCTCGGTGAGCTGTGGTGGTTTTCAGTGTGACAGAACCGGAATGGGGCTCTCTGGATGCCCGCATGTCATGTGCTACACTCCCTCATACAGCAGCAGCCCCCGTGAAGGTTATTTTTACTCCGGCACCTGGAGGTGTTACAGAGTTGCTCCGGCCTGCACTTTCTTTCTTTCTTTTTTTTTTTTTTTTTTTTTTTTTACCCTCAGCACAATCAGGTGTGAGGAGCAAGTGATCTTCGTTCACTGCAATTAAGATTCTGCCTTCATCTTCTCCTGGTACACAATTACTGCTCTGCTGCTGTTTGCTCTAATTGCTCTTTCTGCGGGGATTGGTGGGAAGCCAGTGATTGTGATGGGTAGGGGATTATCTTCTTTCCTGTACTCTGGCCCCTTAAAAAAATCATCTGTAAACTCCCCGGTGTAATTACTGAGCCTCATGATTAATTGTCTATTGAAATTAGCACGGGTCTAGCTTTCATTTTCACCGCAACGAATATTAATTAATGTTAACTCTTCCTTTTTTTTTTTTCTTTTTTTTTTTCTTTTTCCTGTTTTCACCCTTTCTATAACACATCTTCTGAATATTCATTGCGGTCATGAAAAATGGGCACAGGCCCATACTTTGAGTCCGAGAAGTGACACTTGGCTATCACGAGAAAAAAGTGCACACGTGGAATTAAAAGATGTTTTTTAGGCCATTAATAATATTTCCAGGAGGTCGACAGGTGAGGAAAGCGAGCTCTTATTTAAATCTCGGCTCATCTGTTAGTCCAGACGTGTCACACAATATGCAAAGCAGCATCTCAAGCTTTTGTTTTCCTTTGCGAGGGGAAGAATAGTCACATTTAATTCACTTTGTATTTATTTAACCCTTGTGGGAAATGACAAGTTGAATAAGTGCCATATAATCACATTCAGCATATTGTCATAACATAATGTAGAGAACGCAATGTCACCTTGAATAAAACATGCACCAGGAGAATACATTTGGGTAATATGGAAATTCACACTAAGGTCTGAATCAGATTCACATTACAATATCTCCATATTCTATCAAGCGTCGGACGCTCTCATTGGCCCGGCTGGCGCGTAGTTAGAAACAGGTCACATGTGGAAGTCAACATGAAAACACTGATCTTCAGGTGAAAATACATGTTAGTTACATTTATATTCACCAAAACTTGTAGTTAGACCTCAGTTACATTTCTATTGTTTTCATTATGAGACCATTCTATAATTTATTCATTTATTTACAATATGTTTTTTAATGTAGGATGATTTAACTTTGAGTTTGTCTGTTGGTGTATGTATGGTGAGGTTTTGTGTGGGATTAAAACATTATGATATTGAAACTTGTGTGCAAAATGTAAATTGATGTGTAGAATGAGACACAGTATTGGTCATGACAGTCAGTGTTCAGCATCACATGTGAAAACTTTATACCGTAGCATGATAAGCAAAAGCAGGGATGGAAGCAGCAAACGACAAATCCTGAGTACTGTAATAAAGTAGTATATTTTTTGATATGTGTACTTTTATTAAGAGTTTCTTTTGTTTCAATTAGTAATTCTACTGATAAATAAGGAAATCATTGTAATGGGTTTTGACACTTTTAAAATCTTACATCTCTTCAGTTCTTTTCCAGAATTTGGATTAATAGTCAAACCTTTTTAATCTGCATTGTTGTTTCTTGCTATAACAAAAAGTAAGAAAGTTCTACATCACAAAACAAATGGAACCTGTGCCATTTCTTTTTAAATCAACTTTATTGTTTGTCTCAGAGTCAGACCTGAAGCTGTACTTCATATTCCATAGATACTGCAAAACGAAAAAGAAAACTCATAGTAGATTTGTTTGTAATTCTTTTAGACTGAGTCAAAAAGGAATGATCAAAATGACATTGTCAACACGTCGGAGTGGTTTCTTTCTATCTAAATCTGGATGTCATGCTCTGCTTTGGGCCTCTGAGATTTCCTGTTGTCCAGAAACTATCAGACACAGTACAAAAATGTGATGTTTCTGTGTTTTATTGAACACAAGCACAGAGTTTTCATTCATTTATACTGACTTCCTGTGTTGGGTGAACATTGATGAAAGAAGTTCCAGCCTGTTTTTCCTCGACAAAGGGCGAAGCGTTATTGGAAGTTACTGCTTCGAGATTCTTTCTTTCCTCACGATCAGTAAAAACATGAACAAAAAATACTGCAGGAAGTCTTTAGCTTTGCTTATTAAATAGTGAATCATGACCATTTTGACTTTGTCCACTCTCTCCCTCCACACACCGTCCCCCTCCCTTCTCTGTCACCGTGAGCAGTGAGAAATCCAGTCGACCTTCATCTCGCTTTGCTCAATCCACATTCAGATAAAGGGATCACACCAGGCGCATCACACTAATGTCTTCACCCCTCACCGTCTCTGGACAGCCGCTGAATAAAATTGCAGCCGCTGTGAAGCGGCTGTGACATAACTTGATCCACGCAGTGACGGCGCACACCACCGCTTGCTCTCTGCCATACATCATTGCCAGGAAGCAGTGGACGTGGAGACGCGCTTATTGAATCAGGGGCTGCCGGGGCCCCCGGGGAGAGTTCATCTATACTAAACCAGCAGCAAAACACACACGATTCCCCCCCTAACTGTATCTGCTCTAACAAGGTTTAAGGACTTAAAGGTCATTCATTCAACTTTTTCTCTGACTAAGCACACAAAAAAGGAAAATATAGAGTGTTTTTCACGATCTTCAAACGTTGCACTGATCGCAAACTGATGGCAGCTGAGAAAACGAACTGACGCCAGCAAACTCTGTTCGAGACGTTTCAGCTTGCATCCCGACGCTGCCTGGATCATTCCAGACGGCATGCGCAATTTACAATGATGCACATTAAAGTTGTTTTGATAAACATGGACTTGGGTTTAAAAAGGAGGGAAACATTACTGATCTGCTTGGGAGGGTTTAAAGACGTTTCATTTACAAAGCGGGAGCATAAAAAAAATTCAGTATTTATGATCGTCACCCTATGCTCTAGTCTTTATGTCTTTATGAGTCAACGACTATTATACATTCACTGTACTGAGACATATTATCATCCTCCAGTACTAAATGACCAATAACTTTGACAAATGGCAGCAAATTCACCTTTGAAAGACAGATAACCGAAATCGAAATTTCAGGCTCGTCAGTTTGTATTATTTGGTTCAGTATCTTAACTATGAAAATAACTGTAATATCCTATAAAAGGGCGTGGTTATAAGCTTGACAGAGCTATTTTTTGCTTTACATTTTGTTGCCGTGGGGGTAATAAATTACTTTCACATCACAGTTTTGTCATAAGCAGTGAAAATGCAATAACCCTTCCCATCAAATGACCATGTAAACAAATATGCTCCGAGACACTTTATGGAGGATATATGATCATTATATGTCATAAATGTAAGCGTAATGGCGACTAGAGAAAGATTCACCTCACAGATTTTCTCATGTTTGATGTAAATTATTTGACTCATTAGATCTGAGCTCAAGTTGAGCTTTTATACAGATAATTTATCTGACCTTTACGTGCTTCTTTCATTTGTATGTAAGGTGGAAATGATCTAATGTCACACAGGCAGGTGAGGAAACGTTACTGTTTCTTCATAAATGTTTTTATTATATATGGACTTCTGGGCTGAGGCTAATTTTGAGATGAGATATTAGTTCAATGATCCTCTCACTGGATTGATTACTTGGTGCATCATTGACAAGTAACCACTGAGTGAATTATGCTGCGTTTGTAAGTTGAATCATCCTGACAGCTACTTAAGAAATGAAAGATGCCTCTGACTGGTGCATGCCGTCTCTGGTATCAGTTGCAGCTCGTCAGACGTACGCTGCAATTACGGCTGTGTTTGGCCCGTCTGTGTGCTGGGGAAAGGAAAAAAGTTTCCGATATGTGTGTAAATCCTCATCACATGTATTGAGCTCCGTTAAAACTTGCCTGTCAAACCCTCACCTTTAGGAGTTATTCTCAGATGCAGTGTTGATATATTGAATATGTTTAGTTTGATTTTCACTGATAGTTTAACCTCCTGCAAGTTGTCGCTTTCCTCTTTCATTTTACGGTCTCCCGGAAAGACGCTGCCGTTCATATTTCTGGAAATATGATCAAACCGTTTGTTAATATGTCTTTGTCTCTGAAGAGACAATAAAGCAAACTGATTTACTCAGAGTATTCTCCCGCTGCAGCTGACGGCGGCTCTACGCCGGTCATGTGCCGCAGACAAGGACGAGTGACTAATTCTCCCTTCAAGTGTCTTGAGTTCGCTCCTCCCCAAAAAGAGAGCGGGGCCCATCCCATCTCCAGCGCCGCCGTGACCCCGATCCTCTCCGGAGTTGCACCGCTCCACGGTGCACCGTGTTGCCATAGTTACCTCCTCCTGGCTACTTTGTAAGGTCACCAGCTCCGGTGCGCTGCTCCCCTCGGAGAGCGGGCGTAACTAATGTCCTGCAGGTTCAAGCTCGATGTAAATAGTCTCAGCTGACAGTCTACTGTACAAATTCTCAATTACGTCTGCTTAAAGGAAATGATTTGTTGTAACAGCGAGCACTCAGCTTGCGTGACATCAGCGTTGCCGGGGCAACGGCGGCTGATTGCGCAGGCTGGAATTAGGTATTGATCAGAGGAGGGGGCCCGGCGCCAGGGAGGGACTGGAAGCGATCCGCCGCTGCGATTTACAGGGGATGGGGGTGGGGTTGAACCGGCACACTTTGCCCCAGCTCGGAGAGCTGAAAACCCCTCAGGAACCAATTTACACACCACTACAGTGCAATATCTGCAGCAGTCAATAATGGAAATCTGATGCCCCCTCTGCCATCAATGTGACCGCTCCTCTGCCTCTCGTTAGAGCACCTTGAAAGTTCTAGGCCAATCCATGGACACAATGGATTTCCAATGGCGTGGGGATATTTTGACTTTGGTATTCTCCCCGTAATTACTCCTTTAAGTAAGTCTGCTGCCTTTCACGGGATCTCTCCTTTGTAGTCCTCTCGAAACAAATCCGTATTTAATTTAATCATCATCTCATCAAATTCACTCCGCCCTCGCAGTATATCTGGTCGCCACTTGGCTCCCGCTGACATATCAGCCCATCTAAAATGCCCCACAAATAAAATATTAATGAAGTAAAAGCCTTAACTGTGTGTAGGGTTCCGACACCGCTTTATGTGGTGTGTTTATGTCTGCTTGTATTACAAGGTGAGGGTTTGGAAATTATAGTAATTTCTGGTCACGGAGGACGATGAAGCCGTTTGGAAAAAAGGAGATTTACTAATTATCCAAAATTCTGATATTTTGCCCACATGCCCACACATTTTCAAAGGGGCCATTGAGGCAAATAGAAGACAACTCTAATGATTTTAATTTGATAAACTATGTTAAACGACCAGTGGGTTCTTGGTGGAACTAGGTTTAGAAATTAACTACAGTCTATTTTACTGTGAATGTGTGTTTTCTCTGTGGTTTCATGAAAAAGACATTCCCAGCAGAGAGAAAAGGACGACTTCAAACCCCGAACTACAAGAGAACAGTTTTGCTGCGAGTTCAGAAGATGATGTGTCTCACTGAAACTTCATCCATCAGACAAACCTTTGCATGAGAGGAATCTACCTGTAGGAGCAGAAATCTCTCGCACGTCGGGTACATTTCACACTGCGCCCAGTACTTGACTTGCGGTTTCACAAAAATGTTTCTTTGAGCTGCATCTCCCCCGGGACCAGCTGTTGAAACATGAATGTTGAAGCCTGAATCGGCCGCAGATGATTCATGCAAAAAGTATCCAAAGCAATTTATTACTGGACAGACATGAGGTAATGGAGAGGTAAGGCACTGCTGTCTTAATGGAGCCAATCACAGTCTTGACAGGAAACACGCCCCCTCCTGGCAGCGCTCTGTAAGTGCAGTCCAGAGTCGTGCAGGAACACCCAGTGACATCTGAGGATGCTTAAGCCTGCAGGGCTCACTGTGGCCAAATGTCTTCCCTCTTTCAAAGGAGACCTCTGTGCTACAAAGAAATAGAGCTGTCTCTTTTACAGTGTGCAGACCTGCGAGATGTCATCCGCGTCTCATCACAGAAATCGATTATGGAATAACGTGATCAATGCATCTTAAAGCTAAGCCTCAAACGCATCAGAGAGGGAGTCTTTAATAGAATCCAGCTCGGATCTCCAGTGAATTCCAAAACCGCGATGTAATGGAAAAACTGCTCGTCTGTTGGCTGTTTGCTGCTGCCGTCGGACCGTGAACAGGCTCTGCGGTCACATGGGTGTTGTGGGTACTCAGCCCTGACGTCCACAGGGAACGCACTCGCTCTCCCTTCCCGGTGTCACCAAACACACACATGGCTGCAGAAATTATGGCACTATCATCAGCAAAGCAATGACAGCTTCATAAACTTTGATTTAATCAGACAGGAGAAATTGAACCATTATATGACAAAATCTACAACTCTGTGATGATATATCTCAGATGCTGCGAGTCGGCTCTGATTAGAATTCATACCTTTGCATGCAATCCCTGAGAATCTAATCTAAAAAGCAGCTTGAAACAAAAAGTCTTTATAACATAACCACCTGCTTCCGTATGTCTGTGTGGGTGTGTGTGTGTGCGTCCACATACCCAGGCATCTATTAATTTTCCTCTGTTTGTATAGTATTATTACACATTGGCTGGCGCTGCCGGTTTAATATGTTGTACATCTTTTTTGTCGCATTCCTTATAGTAGATTCAATGTCATCTCTTTGTTGTCTCAAAATGCAATCAATGAAGGTCTTCCTACCCCATCCACTGAAAGTCAAACCCAACCTATCTGGGGCCACTCTGAGCTGCTCTGTCAAATCTAAGAATCAAGCCCATATTTCTTAGAGTCATGTTGTGCTAGTCCTCACTCTAGTTTGTGTGTGCTCTCGCACCTAATATACAAAAGATCTATTGAAATATGCATGAGACCCATGATGCCTGCACTAAAAATACACTCAAATAGGGAATACATTGACAGCTCTGTTATTGAGCTCTCCTTGAGCTTTTCTCTGTCACAGCAGCCAACAGATCGCTCTCAGGGCTCATGTATTATCAAAAGCACGCAACACCCCTCTCTCTGTCAGAGACACACACACACATGCGCACACACATACGCACACACAGGTAATCTATCTCCTCATCTCCCCTTCACTATCTTTTTTTTCTCTCAGTCACTGTCCCTTTTCATATTTTCTGGCAATCACTGAAAAATCAACAAACATTAATTGTAATCAGATTTTTTTTCCCTCTCATTCTTTTCTGTGGGATTTTCACCTGCATTTGCATTTTCTCAAAGGATAATACTGAAGTAAAACAATGTTGAGTACAAATGTAAACTCTTTTCTAAGTGTTAAATAGATAAAAACAGTCACATTAACAAAGCTACTTCGATATTAGCCGTATTTATTTGAAATGAGATATTTTCTGGCTGCTTTAAATTATATATATAAAAAAAAAAATACAAGATTTGTGCCTATTTTCCAAATCACTAAACAACCCTCTGCCTTCTCAAAACAATTTTTCAGAATTAACCTTCTCATTAACACCGTCACATGCTGAAACATTTCTTAAATTTTATTATGTGACACAAATTGATCAGAAGGACGACACACGCACTTGTTAATGGGTTTTCAAGTTGCTGCTGTAACCTGAAGGTGTACCGTGACTTTGAAACACACCCTAAGGCGCCGTGTGTGTAAACCTAAAGAGCTGTTTAACCAACCACCTTCAAAGTACTCGCAACAATTATTCCTATAATACAGCCAAGGCCTCATTTTACTGCCGTAGACGATCGGGAGGGCAGCGTTTTATGCCACATTAGTCGCTGTTCTACCATAAAGAACATTGAGGGGATAGAAATTGGCCACCAACATGCATGAGCAGACACTTTTTATTTGACATGACACATAAAAGTTGGACTTGGGGATGCACAAAGCTCCTTCGGTTGTCTTTAAACATTTTCTCAGCGTAATCACAATGAAGCGCGCCACTGTCACGTCCACTGCTCTAGAGCGGCCGTGCTTTACAGTTCGGACAAAGAGGCAAAAATTGGTAGGCATCGGTACCAACTACACCTCTGTAATTGGGCAGAATTTAGAGAGGTGCTATGAAATACACCCCTGCAACTTTAATAAGTTCCAGAGTCCTCGGCTCCAGGTTGCTGCTCCCAAGGTGCTGGTCGGAGTTCGCCAACATTTATCACATAAACATCCAACACCACTCCTGCTAAAGCAGACAAATGCCTTCCTGCTCCGCCATCCTTTCCATAGCCATCAGAATCAGGGCAACAAATCCGGCTTTAATAGTTATCTATGGAGTCTCTCGCATGCAATGAACACCCACATTTATTTCTCTCCTTTCTCTCGATGAGGGTAAGTGGATCAATTAGTGAAGACTACAAGTTCAGCATCTTTACACATAGTATCAATTGTTAAGTTGAGCAACAGCAGGTCCCCAGATTATCTCAGATCTGTACCTCCCCTCACTCCCATCCCTCCTTCTCCCCCCTCCTCTACAGCCAAAGCTAGCCTCATTACAAATGATCCTCTGATACACACAACCTTGGCACACACCTTCGCGCTAATGGCCCACAGATTGATTTTTAATTAGTAACACTTTTGGACGGTGGCCAACTCAAATGGACTTTTATGAAAAACTAATCACCTTTTAGCTTTGAGTGTTGAAAGGTGTAAGTAGAGGGTTTAAAGCCGTAACGCTGCTCAGATATTCACCAGAAAATGAAACCTAATTGTTATGCACGAGCTTGCATTTATATGACTTATAGTGGTGGCGCTACGTCTGCATTTATCACCACGCAGAGCACAAGGATGACCTTAAAGTTCTTTAAAGTTCTGTACCGAGAGGAAAGCGGCGGAGGTAGCAGATGAAAAGTGGGTCAGGTCAGGTATCGTCTCAGGGTTGCTGGAAATTTTGGGCCAGCGAAATGTCATTCCACATTAAACAAGCAGGTCAGACGAGCCCAAAAAACGGCGTACCCTGTGAGTTCATCTGGCACGAGTTCATTATTAAAGTGCGCACAGCTTTTATAAACTGGGCCAGTATTTATGATGGCAAAAAGAGACATGAACATCTGCAACACTTTAGACCCAGATGTGCACTCTGTGGTGGCTGGGTCAAGCCCCCGAAGTCTGCTGTGGAGGAATACTCATCCTTCAGGATCCTGCGGAAAACTGCCTCTTTTATTTTATCATAACACAATATTACTACTCTTTATCACTCTCACAGCAGTGTGCTATTTTATTGCTTTATGACCCATGTCTTCATAGATGTTGGCACTTTTTTTTAAAAATGTGGTCTTGCTAGCACTTCATGGTCTGTGTACAACATCTGTCATAGGAAAGGTTCATGTTTGGTTTCACTGGATGAAGTTTGTCTGTATTTTTCTCTATTAAAACTTAATTCATGGCTTTTCTTTTCTATTAAAACTCAGGATGCAATGGTTGTTGGAAGTGAGTGAAGGTATAAAACAATTTTTACATACAGTAATGCCATCATGCATCATGCTGAGCATTTTAGGTGTGTGTTATTATTTAATGTGTGTTATTGATGAATGAGTTGAGACACAAAAACTACTGTAGGATTTAGTGCCATTTGCTGAAAATTCATCCTATGGACTCAGGTGAATACACAGATTTGAAGGAATACAGTGAAACTGTGGCAACTGGGTCGACGACACACATCGAAATTTTGCACTTGAGCATAAAATCTGCTACAAACTACCAGAACTATGGACTGCTCCCTTCAGGGTTCACTACAGAGGGTCATTAGCCTCTTCTATGTTATACTAGCATGTCCTCCTTCACTGCATCCATGAATCTTCTCAGAGATCTTCCTTCTCTCTGGTTCAGTCTCCACCATCATTTTTCAAATATATTAACTCCCTCTCCTCAGCATATGTCCAAACCTTCTCACCCTGGCCTCTCTGACTTTATCTCTAAAGTACTCAACCTTCGCCGTCCCTCTGATCTGTTCATTTTTAATCCCGCCCATCATTGTCACTCCCAGTGAAAACCACTGTGTACATTTCTCAGCTTGCACTGCATATTCCAGGGCGTTGAGATGCACATTTTATGTTTCTATCTCTGTGCTTGATTCCCTTTGCATGTGTTTACCTTGCTGGGGGGTGTTCATAGTTTCCTGGGTGTTCGGGATGATCGTACGTTTGCTGCAGCTCCCACACACACCAACACATCTGACCTAACAGTCCACTCAACAGTAATTTATTGGTGCAATCCATCATTATCATGTTTTATTATGGCCACCATTGGTGATATAATTCACAAATAGGCACACACTGTAGAGATGACAGTGAGGGAGAGGGATGTCCTTTACCTTCGTCCTCTGCCAGCAGCCTTCAGGAGTCTCTGAGGCCCTGTGAGGAAGAGACCCAACCCTAGAATAAGCAGGGAAGCAGGGGATCGAGGGAGCAGGAGCCTGCCCCGTTAGCCCGCTGCATTGTCGGCCAGCAGGACTCCCATTAAGTGCCAGAGAGAGGCAGGGAGAGACAGAGCGAACACACCACGGAAACAGCAGAGCCGTGTCGGTGCCATGTCACATGACCACCTTTGTATTCAGCAGCCATAACTCACTGCTAGTGCGCAGGGATTGATCCCAGGCTGGACACTCCCAGGAGGAGCCCTGGCACTCAGTGGAGTTTGATCCCTCAGATTAATGCAATAGGGATTCCAGGCCTTTGTCTCCAGCCAAACACTTAACGTCCCCCGAATTTGTATCCAGCAAAGGTTGAGTCCCATGTTTATTTGGGTAATGAATTGCTGTAATTAATGCACCTATTGATTCCCCCTCAGTGTCTCCTACAAAGGCCAGTCCGATTTCTAATTTAAAGGGAGTAGGAGTGTTAGCAGGAGGATGAGAAAAGGGGAGGAGAGCCCAGTATAGGCAAAACAATTGCACTATGTGCTCCCAGAATGAGAGTGTAATTGTTCAATGAATCACATTTGAATACATTCAATTAAATCCCACAAGTTGTGGCTTTGGTCTGTGCATGTGCGGCGATATCGCTTCAGTTTCCCCTCTCATGTTGTAATAAATATGTAAATCTTTGGAGGGCATCTCGGAGCAGATGAGGGCGTTTGCCAGGCAGCATCTCGGAGCTCTGGTGTCACACTAATAACCACAATGCAATTTTCTCACACAAACAGGCAGGAGTGCATTAGCATATAATCCCCTGGAATTATGACGACACTCATCTTCATCACTGTGTCCTTTCAGAGGAATGCAGGATGTGCACACACAAAAGCACTGTATGTGGAAGAAATTTTCGGAACATTTCAAGGACAGGAAGTTTTCCCGTTTTGCAAAATCTAATCCAGTAATTGCAGTAGCCGGTAAGGACAGGCAGTCCCTCGCCCCGACTCTGATCCTGTTGTGAGTTCTTCCTTTTTCCTCAATACACGTTTGCTCAAGTGGGAATTGTCAAGTTTCTCCGGCATAACATTGTCAGGTCTTGACCCTGCCATGTAAAGTGCCATGAGATAAGACTGTAATGTTGTAACTTGGCACTCAAGGAAAAACCGAGTGGATTAAAAGAAACGCTTTTCGGCCAGGATCGTGTCTTTGTCATCTGGGTCTCTGCTTTGAAGTGAGACCTTTGTGTGGCTCCTTTAAATGCTGCTCAAGTGCTTCCCCTTGCCGTGAGGCTGTGTGGCGGCGCCCTGTGTAAACACCTGGTCACCTCTGCTGTGAAACGTCTGACCACAGAACAATGAAGAGCCAGCTGCTCCATCTATTATTGTTTGTTGAGGTTCACCTCAAGAATTGCCTCTCTCCCCCCTGTGAGTAATTACAAGAAAACGAACCTTTGACCTTTGATGTACATTGGGAAAAAAAAACTTTAAGTGTAATATTGTCAATGTGTGTATTGATCACCGCTGTAATTACAACTAAGCACCTTGACAGTCAAAAGGTGGGTGGCTTCACTGCCTGAAAGTTGTTGATGCCGATGTAATAAATGACCACACGGAAACCAGATAGCAATACTCTAATCATGAGGTACGGCTTGTATTTGCTCTGGCTTACCATAAAGCGTGATATTTAAATCAGTGCGGATGATAGTGTGCAGCCCAACAATGTAACAGACCTAGTTATTCCACTCATTAATAATACGCTTTAACTAAATCACAGCCAGCAGCTCAGTCCATCGCTTGATTTTCACCATTCTAACAACAGTGATGATGAATGATGATTCATCCCAGCACCCTGGATTTTCTAAGAACCTATGGCATGCCTTATTAAAGGCAAAATAGGTGGAGGACTAATTAAGCTGACCAAATAGGAATGACAGCATGCTCAACTGCCAGAGCCACGTAAGAGCTTGAAAAATGGCTCCTCTGCCGTTTCAATTAATCAGTTGTATTTTGCTTAATTTTGTTTGACGTTGGCAGAGGAAACGTCCTCTGGGAGTATCTGTCCTTTGACCACTAATGCTTTAGTAATTCTTTCGCCAGTCGAAGCTATGATTGAAACAATCAAGTGTGCGTGTGTGTGTGTGTATAGGTGTGTGTATGTGTGTGGGTGTGGGTGCCTCTACATACCTATATACTCGTATATTTACCTGGCTGCAGCGCGGAGCGTGATTGCAAAGCCCACACATCCGAGAGTGGAACCTGATTAACCTTACAGTGACTCACAGAGCATGTGACCACTGCTGCTTCCCCTCCTCTCCAACCTATAGCCCGGGAAAGAGATGTTGAACTTAACCTCTGCAACAGTGATGAATTAACAATAGTACAATTCAATGCCCCAGTAATTACAAAACACTTTGGACACTGCAGCATTATTCAGTTCTGCCACACAGGTTTTTGTCGGTATTGGTGGCGTTCACCTGGAATGCTGAGGCTCTTTGCTCTTCCTAACTTTGTTTTCTCTGACGCAGATTAGATCTGCCACCCCATTACAGATTCATTTTCCTAATTTTTCATGTCTGCGCCGCGCCCCATCTGCACAGGGCTGATAATTGTGGGGACCAGCCCTGGTGATTAACATCAGCAGAATTAATTACGCCCGCCATTAAGGCTCCAGGTTGCACACAATGATCAAGAGAAATTAACTTTCTCCCAGGCCCCTAAATCATCTCACCTTCAAGTGGAGTGATGGCAAAGAGACAGGCCCGGAGCCCCGGACCCCGCTCGGCACCTTCTTAACCAAACATGAGGTGCGCATCCTGCCTCCCACCGAGGAGATTATACTTGCGGCTGATGGGTATCAATTACGCCACCTTATGTGGTGGGATGAGCGAGAGGTGTCCAGGGTCTGGTGACTAATAGACCTGGGTTGGAGCCACCCTGCAGCTGGAGACCGGGGAGCCGACTGCTCCTCCGGCCAGGGAGCAGCCGCCAGATGCTGAGAGCCTCAGTTCACAGGCCTGACACACCACGTTTGACTGTGCACTCCGGACCGGTGTGGCCGTGGGAAGTTGGCCAGAAACTGATGTGGAAAAAAAAAAAGACTTTGTCACCTTACTTATGCGGGATCAGTTTATCAGGTTGTTTTGCTGTCAAGAATATAGGTTTATCACGAGAGAAATCTCCATCGCAAGACATCTGAATATCGAGAAAGGAAAAAAAAAAAAGAACCTTTGAAGCCCGCTGTAGTGTCATATTATAATTGTGTTGGAGCATATGCAGTATGAGTTCCCATAAATGAGTGTGGAAAGCGAGAGAAAGCGGAAGAGAGGGAGAGTGATGTGTTTGTAAGCTATGCTAATGGAGCAGACCCCATGCCCCTGCAGCAGGGAGAACAGTGGTAATGTCAGGAGGAGATAAGCAAATTGCATCTGTATCATATTGACTTGTCAAGGTTAAGCAGTGTGAGCAGGGGGAGGAGTAAGAGGCAAAAAACAAAAACCCTTCATCCTTCCCACTCCCTCTTTCCTTCACTACTGAAAAAGATGCATGAGAGGTGGGAGGAAAAAAGGTGAATGAGTGAACGAGGAAAGCCCGAGAGCTGGTTTTCGCTTTGAAGGAATCGGTTTCCATCCTCCACGCACAGATAGCAATCACACAGAGCAAGACAACACACACACGTTTGTACGGGGAGGGTTTGGCTCCGTGCTCTCGTTTAGACTGATTTGATTTAGCTCCACAGGATCTAATTAAGCTCATACCCAAACCTCTTTGGAGTTTCAGCAGTCTTATTGTGAATGTCAGGCTTTGAGAAATGGCCGCGAACAATCAAACCCGTGTACGTGTTTTTTCTTTTTTCTTTTTTTTTATGAACACACATCACCGTGATGGAATAATGGCTGTCGATGGATATATGGCCATAAAAACTGACAATTGTTATGCATAAGGGATCGCATAAATTTTAATGACAACAATCGCAACACAATGTAGTAAAAATAATAACCAAAACAGTAACAATAATGACTCTGCCAAGTTAACTTGCACAAAAAAAGTGAAAATTGCTTGATAAAAAAAAAAAAAAAAATCCACTGCCTCAGGTTCATCCCATGGTGATTGTCACAGTGCATCCCTTTCTCTCTAATTAGCCGTAGCAGCTTTGCTTGAATTCGGTGTAAAATCCCCTGGATGAAGTGCAGTCAGCATCTTTCCTTTTCCTAAAAGCACGAGAGGTGCAGTATCATCAACTCCATCTTCGCTCCAACACTGCCTCTGGATGATTTAATAAGGTTAAAAGACTAGTCAGCAATTACCCCCTGCTCAGAGGAGGAAAACTCTGAAACACAATTGCGTTACAGCTGTAGATAAATGCCAGACTCCACAATCAAAAAGAAAGTAGGCACCTCCGCAGATTACAAAGGAAGAATGGCAGTTTTTTTTTTTCTTTTTTTACTTAGAAATGCCCTGATAGGTGAGGAAGTTTTTCTTTCTTTTAAGCCCTGCGTGTGTGTGTGTGTTTGTGTCTCTATTCCGGAGCCATGTAATGGTCAGAGTGAGACAGTCCAGAGAGTGTCATAGAGTGACATTTATTGCCTTTGCTGTGGGGAAACAGGTAAGCAGAGCACACCATCTACAAAGTAGTCCCCTTTGACACCGGCACTCTACAAATCAGGGCTGAAGGGCAGGCCAGAATGGGGGGGGGGGGGGGGGGGGGGGGGGGGGGGGCACCGACACAGAGGTCCTTTAGAGTTCCAGCATGGCCCAGGAATGTGGCAGAGCGTAGGCAGCTGGGGCAGGACGAGCAGACGTCTGGGATTCGTCTGGCACCGAGTTTGATTTTACTAACCTCCACAAAAGACAACGCCAAGGCGGAGAGGTGTCTGGTTAGTGCCTGTCCCACCACGCCCGGCCTCGACTGCACCCCGGCGGAAGAAGTTTCTTGACTGGGTTAACTTCTTCACCCGCGAGAAGCCGGGACGCCGCTCGTGGGAGGTAACGCGTTCGGGTGAAATTAGTCCTCCTAGTTGCACTTATTAGATAATACTTCCTGTATTAGTGGGGCAGTAGTGATAGCAGGCAGATTTACGGCTCTCTGCGGCGGGCGGCTCGCTTTGCCGTGGGCCGTGTTAACTCTGCTCATTAAACAGAGGATGTCATCACTCCACGCCACCACTGCATGTTACATGTCACACACATCCTCCATAGGCCAGCCTCTGTCCACCTCCGTCCACAACATCCTCTAAATCTGTCATTGCCACCTGGACTCCGGTCCCACATTTTACCAACCCCCCCCTCCCCCCCTCACCCTCCACCAGCTTTGCACGCACACACACACACACAGAATCCCACAGGTGTTTGTGTGTGTTTTGAATCTTACCGCCACCCATCCATTGTGTGTGTGGACGGACGTGTGGGACAGCGGTCGGTCCGTCCACATGGCGCGAGGTGTAGGCATGACGCTCATTACAGACCCAACTCCGTACACAGGCCAGATAAGCAGAACAGGACAAGATAAGGAAGCGCGGGGCTGGCTGCAGCAAAGTGCAGCCAGATATTCTGATGCCACCGCCAGATGAAACAGCACTTCCCCTCCAAACCGTTACTGGAGCTGCAAACTATTTGCAGCTACATTTCAATCAATGCCGACAAAGTGTGTTGATGAATGGGCATGAATCTCTCAACTGTTTTTCCACTAATAAATAGTCAATTGTGTATTTGTCTACTAGTAATGTGTGTCTGAAACCACGGGGAGGAGGTTGTAGCAATCTATGTGCGGAGAAGTTTCAACCTCATGCTTAAGGCTCCCTCCGAAGTTGTATCTCTGCATTGCACGTGATTTACCGAATATTTTTTTGTGTAACAGCAAACCTCAACATGAATCACAATCAGCTTCATATAGATAAAGTTTTCAGCAATAAAAAGGATAGCATGTACCTGAATAGCAAAAATAACTTTAAAAAATGTCCATTTTAGGGAACAAATAAATGTAAAGATAAGAATGTCATTGAGTTTGTAAACAGTTTGAGAAGTTTTCTCTAGTACTAATAACACCACTTAGTTCTTTTTTCGGTTGCTGGATGATGAAAATTGATCTCACAAAGTCTAAAATTGTGTTGAAATGCATTGATAGTAATCATTTCTCTAACTGGATAAAAGACCAGGGAGGATTTGCCTGGGTCGACTTGCAAAATGACCCATGCCAGCACTGGCTATTATATTACATTAGTCACTGACTCCTGGGAACACGCAGACCTTATGGTTATTCTTCTTTAAGTGGAGTATCATCCAATTCAAAGAAGTGTGTGTGTGTGTGTGTGTGTGTGTGTGTGTGCCTGTGTGTGTGTTTATGGATCCTCGCATTGGCTTTGTTGATACAGGTGCATGCATGTGCTCATTTCTGCAAAAAAAGAAGAAAAAAAATCCAATATTGGCTCACCAGGTGTGAAGGTCATAATTCAGCTGCTTCCTACTGATGCAGATAGTATTTATTGTAACCAAGCGGTGCCATTAGACATCATGTCTGCTCGAATTTGGCCCTTCTCCCTCATCCGGTAGCCTGTACCTCTCATCAACAGGACAATCATTCTCCGTGATAGTAAAACACAAGGGAGGGAAACGAAGCTGGCCGTCCAAGATGGATGTGTGTTATTGTTTGTGGGATGACAGTGTGTTTCAATCAGGTCCTCGGTGCTCTAATCCCAGGTAGAGCTCTTAAACTGCTGAGTCAGTTACTGCTTCATCGATCCATCACGGTGGGTTAGTAGTGGGCAGGTGTACTCCCCGGCTCCCCGGAGATGGAGGAAACACCTGCCCTGCGCTGCCTGGGACTTCATCATCCCGCCATTCCTTTGTCTGGTTGTGGTGGGAGCTCAACGTCGGGCCACAGAAAACTGTGAAAGCAGCACTTTTGTGGTCGTTTGTTGCCCGTACACAAAAATTAGGGAAAGGGAAAGATGGTTTTCCCTCGCCTCCCACACCTTCCCCCCCCCCCCCCCCCCCCCCCCCCCCCTTCCCTCCCTTCCTTCTTTCTCACCCAGGATGAAGGGACGTGCACTGAGCGGACCGCACACCACTGCCTCAGAGCTGCACGGATCTCTCCGAGCTGAAAGCATTTAAATAGAGGGAGTCAAGCAGGGAAGAAACAATGAGACAATAGAACGCATATCACTTCCCAAATATTCACTTTATTATTCAGTCCCCGAGTTATCAGAATTATTACTCTTTTCCAGTAGTAAGAGGAAGACAATGGATTTGGAAGTACATTGAGAGAAAGCATAGTGGTTATTATTACATCTGAGAGCGCTGTGCCGGCGAGGGGTGAGAGTCTATGTTTCTCCTGCTGCAGGCAGTCAATTAGTGCCAGAGGGAAACACAGCACTCCTCTGTTGCTCTCTGCTGAGGAGCTGTAAATAAAGGTTTTTATTACACCTCGCTATCTGCGTCTCTTCTCTGGACATCAATAGGCCAATGCATTGGACTGTTTCCCAGGATAATCACTTCTCCTTTACCTCCTCCTTCTTTTTAAACAAAAGCTAAAAAAAAGGGCTTAAAAACTAAAAAAAAAAAAAAAAAAAACCTCACGTTCCTGGATCGATCTGTATTTTGTGCATGGCTTGTATGGGAAATGCAGTGAATCCCATCAATGCATTCGTCATGTGAACAAGCATTGACAAAGCAAACCATCCAGCACACTTTATTGCTCCCTCAGAGCATTTAAGGAAAAGCTGCAATTTAAAAATCCTTTGTCCTGGCCTGTCTGACAGTATCAGTGCAGGGTGTTATGGTCCCCACAGTAGTCTGGAGGAATCCGTCAATATTAAATAAAACAAGCTTCCTGCATTCATATTTGGAAATATAAGGGACTATATTTGATCCTTTTTAACCAAAACACCCAAATTCAGCTATCAGTCAGGCACAAAATGTTACTTGTAATAAATTTATCTCACTGACAGTTACATTAGAATTTTCTTTTCTTCTTTTTTTTAAATTTGTGGAACTTTCTCACATTATCTTATGCAGAGACCTCACTGGGTATTTTTTCACTCTTATGTCTACATGCAACAGACAATATTTGCATAATACATGCATGAAAATAGAAGCCATTTTTCTGTTTCAAATATTTACAGACAGTTTGCAAGAGAAATTTTACTGAATTATTTATAGACAGCAAAACAATGGCCAACAATTTCTATACTGCTTTTTATACCCCTGATAAACAAAGCTTTTAACATTTATATCATATATGTATAGAAATATACAAAAGTGTGTATTTTACGATAAAATGATGCCTCTTTAATCTATAAGATCATCTCCTATTCTTTTTTTTTGTGATTTTTGTTTCACTTTTGTGTAAATAGCATGGCAGCATGGCCACATAATGACTTTTTCATTGTAGCCCTGCTTTTGTATTTTCACTCTGTTTGGATGTTTGCCGAGCAGGATTTACAACGACGTGTTTTCAGGCAGTGGGAAAGAATAAACTATTATTATTTCATATTTTAATGTAAGAGGGAAATCAACAGATATCATCAGCACGCGGTTCAGTGTTAGACATGCGGGGCCGCAGTAACCAACTTTAGCTCCTGTAAATTGAATGCTGGTTCTATTTTTATTTGATGTGATTTACACTGCGTTTCCGCCATACAAGTGAGCAGGAAACAGATGCTGGGAATTGTTCTGTCCCAGAATTCCTCGGAGAGGGATTGTAGTCAACACCAACACATGAGGTTGGCTTTGTACTCGCATGCAAAAAGGTAGTAGACAGTGACTAAATTGACTCCCTGGCTTCCCTGTTCTGAATCTCCGTTTCCTCAGAGTTTCCACTTGCGTATGTCCGTCTGCCCAAACTGGGGTTATGGCGGGCGGGCAGGCTTCCCTAATGGAGTCACAGAGCCAAGCGTGCGCTTTCTGAGGACAAGGTCAGCCTCGACACCCTCTGGCACCTCACGCAGTGCGAGGCTGCAGCTCTGAAGAGCATCAAGTCTATGACAATATTTCAATGACAGCTGACACATGCGGCCTGTATACTTAAAATGATCAAATAAAACCTAACTGTTGCAACATATAAATATTTCACCTGGAAAATGTTCCTAAAAAAAAAAAAAAGTCATTTATTTATGCAGCAGTCTCCCTAAAGTATCTTTTTGCAAAGCAACAACTAATAGGCCAGTAATAAAAACGTGTTCCTCATAATCACATTAATTATAGAAAACAAATAGAAACAAACTATAATTAAGGTATTGAGATTATTGCAGATAATCAAGTACCCAGACATGTGTCACAGGGGGAAAATAGTAATTTAGTATGAAGGAATACTGTTTGACATTTACAAGGTGATATGATTTGAAAATAAAAGGCCCATCTTTTCATGGACCATGGCGCCATCTAGAGGCGACTGGGACTCAGACCCAGCATGCCCCTCGTGAGAGGTCACACTCTGGGTGCAGCTCCTTGCTTTGTGCACGTTTTGGAGGCAGATGTATGGGAGAATGTGGGATCACTGCTTCATGGTAAAGATCATTTCTGCGTTGTTTTTAACGTAATGCACTTTGAGCATAAAGTAATAATTAATCAGCATCATATTATACAAGATTAAATTTAAACTGTGAGAAAGTAGAAGCCAATCTCCTACAGACATCTAATGCAATATTTCTTTCTCTTAGTCTTTTGTGTCACCTAGAAATTATAAAATGCTGTTTTTATTGTGTAGATTGCAAATGCTGATATTTTACAAAAACTCTGAAGTATTAATAGATATTAATGCACTGGAGGTGCCAAAATAAAATTAATCGAATAAAGCTTCATGCTGTTCACTTATATGCGTTGTTGTTGTTGTTGTCTGAAGCTTTATATTTCACAACCTCGCTGTTGTATCACAGCTCCACTGCAGCATTCCTCCTAATGTAATGAAATTAAAGAGAGACAATGGTAATCTCTTCAGTTTAACCCAATTCAGTTTACTAACAGGCACAATAAGCCAGTGTTTCTTTTCACATGCAGGCTTTCACTTGTGCCAAATGATAAAAATGAAGAGGGAAAGGTTATATTCG
Organism: Salarias fasciatus; assembly: GCF_902148845.1. Classification (NCBI taxonomy): domain Eukaryota; kingdom Metazoa; phylum Chordata; class Actinopteri; order Blenniiformes; family Blenniidae; genus Salarias; species Salarias fasciatus. Next base: position 23,859,716 of record NC_043760.1, read on the forward strand.
TGTCATCCTTCACCTCGCACATGATTTGCAGCCGCTGGTCCCTCCCCTCGCAAGATTTACTGTACATGAAATTTTTGCTGACATGGTACTCTTCAGGCGCTCCTTAGATATATGGCAAACCATAATTTGGAGGTGTAAAATGGGTATAAAACCTGTATTAATTATTTAATCGTGGTTCTACAGTAAGTGATGCCTTTTAGCCCAGACGAGGATGTCATCCCCCTCTATTTCAGCCGGTCGTTATATCACTCATTTGTCACAGAAAAAAATTACAATTAAGACCAAGATTGTATAGTTCTATGGTAAATCAGGGCAAACCAAGACTTTTTTATGAGTGTCATTAACCAATACTTTTATTCATTTTTTACTTCATTTGATGTAAATGAACTGCTAATTGCATTTAAATCTCACTTTTTGAGCATTAGATTGAGCTGAAGGCCTGGCATATACAAGATCCAGATAAACACCCAAATCCAAAGAGATGGAATAAAACCCTCTCATAATATAGAATTTTTTTATTTTTATTTTTTTAAACAAGTTTATTAAATGTCATATGAAAGTAAAAAGAAGCCGCCGCCACCAGCCCACGTGTCCATAGGAGGTAGGAGTGTGTGGAGACTGTGATCTATCTTTGTGTCAGGGGGCAGTTAGGCACAAAGACTGAGGGGTGTGATCAACAACCAAACAAACATGTTGTCCTGAGGTGAGGGCGAGGAGGTGTACACAGAGCATCCATCAAACCACATCTGTGAGAGGCTGATACTGTGCTGTTTACTCTCACTGCGCTCGCTACGCTCAGCTCATCTCCTGCTTGCAAATCTCAGATGTGGACTTTCAATTATGAGCTTTTTTTTTTTCTTCTTCTTCTTTTCCTTTACAGTGAAAATTGCCATGCTTCACTCCTCTGCAAGTCACAAGTGTCTTTGGAAGATACCAGCAGCCCGAGAGGAACACAAAAACCCAACAGTTCCCCAAACCAGCCGTTTGCAGCAGGTTACAATACACACTAATTTAGAGGAGGGTGATTAACATGGTGGGAGTCAAAGGGCTTGCTGTTTTTTTTGAGCATTCAGATTACATGTTTCACGTTGTTTGTTACAAATAGTCGCAAAATTACAGGATTATTATTTAATGGGGTTGGTCAAATTGCTGCTAATTTTAACTATTGTAGGGTAGATTTCCTCACAGCCAGGGCTGTGGTCAGGTTTTGTGTGTTAGTATAAGATCTATAATAAATTATAAAGTATATTTTCTTCTTAAATGTCATAAATTCGAAGTATTTCGTGCTGCAAAATTAAAGAATATTTCGTGAATGTGATCAGTTACCATCCAAATTTTAGACATGTGGTGAGATACAGGCATGAAATCCCATGCTCAGTCAGGAAACTGAACAATGAAGCGCCAGTGTCTCTTTGTCTGGGTCTCTTTGTTTTCCAAACAGCAGAAATGTGTGATTAAAATACAAATGACAGCAGGAACAAAGCCAGTCACCAGAGACCTATCAGTTTCTGAAAATAAATGAAGACAGATTTTTGGTAGGCATAGTTTTTTATTGCATGACTGTATAATGTATTCTAATGTTTGCTGGACTGTAATTCTTGCTGGTTCCAGTACAGACATAAAAAACTTAAATCTAGCGTGACATTTGGACAATATTCCCGACCATCTGCTCTGCTTCAGCAACACTGACACAGATTTCAGACGTGTGACAGTGGTCATAATAAACAAAAACCCACTGCAAACCTCTGGAAATTATACTATACTATACTAAATTATTTATATATATCATCAGATCATCAGTTTTAATGCTTTCTGTAAAGCTATGTAGAAGTTTGTCAGAAGCAAAATGGACATTCTGCTCATCACAGGTTTAATTTGGTGAAATTTCAGCTGAAATAAAATGTAATTGGGTCATGATTTTCGGATGTATTGAAAATCTGAGGGATGGAAAACAATCTGTCTCTTAATTTAAGTAACAAATGTGTTATCTCTAAGCAAATATGGTAAATGCCATGGAATCAGAGGAACAAAACACGGCCCGGCTCTTGAATTTGAACTATGGACGGATCATAAATACTCATCATTAACAGTGTCAGAAAAACATTACCCTTTTTATTGGGGCTGTATTTTCCTCACACACTACTATAAAGTTAATGACAGACATTGTCTAAACCATAAAACAGTCATATATTTGGAGATGCTGGTCAGCTTCAACAAGGCTCAGTAGCATCTGGCTCATAGATCATACTTCCACAATCAAGCGTCCTCATCACAGCAATATAACTTGAACTAAAAATAGAGGTAGGTGTCTTCTTGTTTGTTTCTTCAAATACTGTTTAAACTTTTGAATATGGTCATACATGTGTTGGTGGGGACTTTCTGATTAATTTCTTTGTGGAAATTCTCCTTTCTTTCTCATCAAGAGAAAAGCATGGACTGTTGAATCCACTAAGGTCATTTGAGATTATGTTTCAATCAAAAATACTGTGGACAAATATATAGACTTCAGAATAGGTTATCATAAAAGGTGCAGAAAAGCTCACAGCCTTTCACTTAAACTAAGCAACAATCAGCATCTTACCACAGTTCAAGTGTTTATTCCTAATTTTTTTGTATTGTCTGAGATTTTGATCAATCCATACTGACAATTCACTGCATTGTTTCTTGCATAAATACAGTAAACAAAATCCTGTTGAACCTTTTTCTGTCAGTGTTGCTTTTGGAAATAGTCTCATTTACATTATTATTATTTTAAATGTCTATTCACTGCAAAATGTAGCTTTGTTGTTGATTACATGTAAGTAATGATGCAGCATCACTATTTGACACATATAGTAGCCCAGCCACTGAAAGTGGCCTTTAAAGTGACAAAAAAAAAAAAAAAAAGACACTGGGAAAACTGCTGTTGCGGCCTAAAAGTAATTGCTCTTTTCAGAAACTGAACACACATTTATTGCTATACATAAACATAAATATATACATATACATACAGCACTGCATTGTCTTATTGGAGTTGTTTTGTATATTGTATTTAAAATCAGTATTTTGTGTTCTATCTTTTGGAATCTCTAAGCTGTGGCAGCAGCTTGTTTTGTTGTTTGGCCAGTAGGTGGCGCACATTGCAATCCTTTCCATTTGCTCGAAGGAGGAGTCAGAAAATAAGGACAATTTGTACAAACATAACCTTATATATTGATCAGATATCATCCCTGACGTTTATAACGTGTGCCTGCATGAAAACATAAGGTTTTTTGGGGGGCTTCGAATTAATTTAATTTTGGGGGGAGTCACGTGACCTTCATCAGCTCAGCGTCCATAAAAAAAAGAAAAAAAAATCGCTCAGCAGCAGAAGAAGATCTGCGTCCGTGGACATCTGCAAAATGGAGGTGAGGTGGAGGGACAAAAAAAAAAAACACGGTTGTGTCAAAAATGCAAGAAAGCCAACATTATTTCGTGTCTGCGATGTAACAGTGTTGAGTGTTCACACTGTGCCGCATTGTGCTTTGCGCCGTTCGTGCAGCTTTAACAGAGCGCTGCCGCTAAATGACTGAAAGCTAGCCAGCTAGCTAGCTAGCAAGTGTTAGCACTGTAATGCAGGTTGTTGGATGCTCGCTTATTAATATTTAAAGCAGCTCTGTCTGGACTTTGTCTAATCTTCAAAACAAAATACGAACGCGTCAAGGTTTTTTTTCTGTAAGAACAGTAGTAAAGCTGGCGGTTTGTTGATTATAATGAATCTCGGCTGTTAAATGTAAAAGCTGAAGCTAGCCTCGGGCTAACGCTGATGAAAGGCCTCAGTCTGACGCGACGTTCCACGAGAACGGATTTCATTCATAAAATACTTGACTACTTTACCACTATATATTTATCTGCATATTCAGTCTGGATGGGGTTGTGGGATTGTTATTAGAGACCGTTGGAATTAGTTTTTATCTGAAGCGCTCAGAGACAGATCATCCTTGCGACTGTCATTGCTGCAGAAATGTGTCACATGCTGGAGATAAAAGCTCAGTGCCATCCTACACACAGTTCAGCGCTCCGCAGTCTATTCTAACGATACAAACGCTGAAAGAAAATTAATGATTCAACACATTTAGCTGCTTTCTCAACATGTAGACCGCATCCGGCTCCGATGAAAAATCGTACACTGTGATCCTTTTAATCTGGCCTAGGGCACGTTTTAAAAAGATCATCACTTTGTGTTTTGACAGATGAGTTGGGCTAAGTGATGTATGATTTTTGCTGAAGAATAAATGCACACCTGCACATTTGAACACTTACAAAAGAGGGGTTTGGGTCCATCGTGTCTACAGACTGGCTCTCAGATTATACCCAGACTAAACCCAAATTATGTCAAGAAAAGCCCAATAGAAAAATAATCTAGAAGTGTGAATCCAAACGAAGTGATGAATAAAATTAAATGTGTTGTATAACTGGTGAAATAGATTATCATCTCTTTTTTTCCCCCGATGGAGGACTTGGTTTATTTTTTTATGTATTTTTTTTTTTTTAACAAATACACATAAGCCTGAACATTTAGGCCCCATTAAAGGCTAACCTGTATTTCACTGATTACTCACCTGACGGAAAATCGACGCTTTAGATCAGACCATAGAGCTGGTGATATGTGAACAACATGTTGTCCATGGCTCCCGAAACAATCTCCAAAAAGTAGTTAAAGCGAGACTTCAACATTTTGGCAAATTGGCCCATTTAGCGCAATTCCTTAGTCATTTCGAACAGCATACTTACTTTTTTTGTGAGGACGAGCTGTTGTTTATTCAGAGGTGAGTCGGGGAAGGTTTTCGGGACGGACACAATGGAAGTGGATGGTATTTTTGTTCCCCCTTGTCAAACTCATCAAATACAAAAATCCAACAACCCCCAAACACTTTGGTGGACACGTTATAATCCGCACATTCACTACGCTGTGAAACGCCAACAAATAATATTGTAGCGTTACCACACTGATGCAAATACTGGGAAGTGTTTTTTCTTTTGAGATCACTACGCCCAGACGCCATGTTTAGTAAGTAGTTCCGCCTTAGCAATCTTCGCATAAACAACTCGGTCTCGTAATTTTGCATTAATATTTCACAGCGTAGTGAATGTGCGGATTATAACGTGTCCACCAAAGTGTTTTGGGGTTGTTGGATTGGATTGTGTATTTGATGAGTTTGACGAGGGGGAAAAATAATACCGTTCACCTCCATTGTGTCCGTCCCGAAAACCTTCCCCGACTCGCCTCTGAATAAACAACAGCTCGCCCTCACAAAAAAGTAAGTATGCTGTTCGAAATGACTAAGGAATTGCGCTAAATGGGCCAGTTTGCCAAAATGTTGAAGTATCGCTTTAAGGATTAGTTTTGATTTTAATGATAGTCATTTATATATGAACCAGGTACCAATCCAAATTATTCAGATTTATCACAGAGTTCATTTCAAGGTAATAAGCCTTCATTAAAATTTGAAATATGCATTTATTTTTCTTTGAATTAGCTGCCATAACCTTCCTAATTCCTTGTAGCAGGTGTGTTGGGTCACACTTGGCCCTCGTTTAATGTGGATGACATTTTTTTGGCCTTGACAAAAATCAAAGTACATCGCTAATGTAAATGTTGTAATCAAGAGCTCGTGGTACTATCAGTAGCCTGAGGTCACGTGTGTGTGACCTCAGGCTACTGATGTGTGTCGTAATGTTTGTTTCAGAGCAGGATTAAAGTTTTATTGCATGATTCACCTGTGGACTATCGGTTTTCATCACTTTGATTATATTTGTTTTTGGTGTTTGTATTTTAGGACCGTGACACTAAAGAACCTGAGCAGCTGAGAAAGCTGTTTATCGGAGGTCTGAGTTTTGAAACCACTGAGGAGAGTTTGCGGGCTCATTTTGAACAATGGGGAACACTCACAGATTGTGTGGTAATTGTAATTTCCTTATCAATAACAGAAATATGCTCTCAGTTACCACTCAACTCCACCTGTAAGCTCCTCCTGCTGCCATTGTGTTGCCTTTAGGTCATGAGGGATCCCAACAGCAAAAGATCAAGAGGGTTCGGCTTCGTAACATATTCCTCCGTGTTGGAAGTGGACGATGCCATGAAGGCGAGACCTCATAAAGTAGATGGCCGGGTTGTTGAGCCAAAGAGAGCCGTGTCCAGAGAGGTGAGAGGATATAAATGTCACCGACGAAAGCTGATTGCTTTTGCAGCTTCTGTGCTCACCGACTACTCCGTTTTTCAGGACTCCAACAAACCAGGCGCCCATCTCACAGTGAAGAAGATCTTCGTCGGTGGGATCAAGGAGGACACCGAGGAGTACCACATTCGAGAGTACTTTGAGAAATATGGAAAGATCGAGTGCATTGACATCATGGAGGAACGCTCCACAGGGAAGAAACGAGGATTCTGCTTTGTCTCTTTTGACGATCATGACACTGTTGACAAAATTGTTGGTAAGTGGTTCAAGAGCTCAGCGTCTCTCAGTGATGTAGATTTTGACTGAATATCTGCATGACTGATTGTATTTGCGTGTTTCTCTTGAAGCCCAGAAATTCCATACTATCAACTTCCACAACTGTGAGGTCAGGAAAGCGCTGTCCAAACAGGAAATGAGCGCCATGTCGAGTAACCGGGGTAAATAAACCATCAAGTTAGCAATAAAACTTTGTGTGTGTGTTGTAAGTAGCTGACACTTGACTCGCATGATAAACCTGACGCCTCTTTATATCAGGCAGGAGTGGAGGATCAGGAAACTTCATGGGCAGAGGCAGTAACTTTGGAGGAGGCGGCGGCAACTTTGGCCGAGGTGAGTGGTGTTCGCACGTCAGGTGAAAGTACTGCTGTGCTCACAACCACTGGGAGTGTTACTTTAAGCTTTCAAAGTTGAGTTCAAACGGAGGTTGTTTTGATCTAAAAGTCCAGAGCAGGTATCAGTTTAACCCTGCTATTATTTACATTTGAGAGACACTGAGTCGGAGGGGATTTCACATTAGTTTTGTATTCATACCAAACAAAGCAAAACCACCCCCACCTTTTTTTTTTTTTTTTTGGCTTCACCACTCCATATTTGGTGTTCAGCCAGTTCCTTGTTCTTTCACTTCTTGCACCAGAGCTGTTGGGTAGAACCAGTTTGGCAAACCTGCCCAGCCTCGGCAGGGCGGTTCTTCCTTCTGTTTTGTGTCCTCCCATCTGTGAGGTTACAATTACACGATGTTGAGCTTGTAATTACATGAGACTCTCATTGTTGTTAGGCTTCATTGAGAGCCATAAAAAAAAAACACCACACAATAGTGGGAGATGCACCTGGCTTTTGAATTATCAGTAATGTTCATTGATGTACATGAACGGTCATATTTGAAGTTCAGAATTCTATTAATATTTATGAATGTGTTAACTGTTACGTGTTGGAAATACTTAAGTTTCATACAAATTAAACACAAGACCAGTTTTATCTCATTTATCTCTTAAATTGAACTCGATTATTGAGTCCAGTTCTCAGTAGTGTGTATTTCTCGTCTGTGTTTCAGGTGGCTACGGTGGAGGACGTGGCGGCTATGGGGATGACTTTGATAATGGTGAGCTGGTGGCTTGTTTTCACCTGTAATCTTGATGGCCTACTTCTGGGATGATGCCATACTTCCGTGATTCATGCCCCATTGCACAGGAACTGTTGTGTCCTCAGAGCGTTGTTTAGGTTGTAAATATGCATTTTGGTGTTGTTTCTCACAGGTCCAGGTGGAAATTACGGCAGCGGGCCCGGTTACGGAGGGAGCCGAGGGGGTTATGGAGGCGGCGGTCCCGGATATGGCAACCAGGGCGGAGGGTTTGGTGGCGGCTGCGATGGAGGCTACGGAGGCAATGATGGAGGTTAATTGTTTATTACAGTGTAATGAGAATGTGATTTAATAATGTTAATAAAGTAAACTTGTACTGTGGTACTTCATAGTCAATCTGAACTCGAATATCCTTCAGGGTATGGAGGTGGAAATTACAATGACTTTGGAAACTATGGTGGCCAGCAGTCAAACTATGGTCCCATGAAGGGAAACAACTTTGGAGGCAGGAACTCAGGCGGACCCTACGGTGGTGAGTTTTCCCTCTCGCAACCCTCTGCGCTCCCTCTGTCGAGTGACAAAGTCATTGACATTTCATGGCGGTCGCACCGTTAACAGGTGGCTACGGCTCCGGAGGCGGAGGCGGTGGCGGCGGAGGCGGCTACGGCTCCCGGCGATATTAATTCATTGATGTTTTTGGTAAGTTTCAGTCATTTTTTCGCACCGCCCTCGTAGCACAGTACAGAGTGAGCCCATGAAAGTGCAGAATAACTGTTTGTTCTATCCTGTATCCATTCAACAGGCTTCAGTTCTTAGCAGGAGAGGCGAGGAGGTGAGCAAAGGAGTTGTCAGGAAAGCTGCAGGTTACTTTGAGGCAGTCATCTGAGAGCGTTAGGAGGAACACACGAGTCAGACTTTACTGCAGCTAAATCGGAGAAGTTTATGGAAGAAGGACTGTGTACACAACACATGAGTGCAGATGATACCCTTCCCTCATTGTGATAGATGTTTTCTCTACTGAGCAATTTTACTTTGTGTGCGTCCGAAGTGTGTGTATTGTGCCTATGGTATCAGGGGTAACAGTAAATTGTTTCGTTTTTTTTTTTTTTTGTTTTGTTTTTTGTTTTTTAATTTCTATCTGAAGTCAATTCTATAAATCAACATTTTTCATTTTTATATATTGGTTAGATTTCTGCTTGCCAATCACTATTTTTTGTCTTTTAACCTGTTCTTTGTTAAATAGTATGAAAATATCAGGCCCTCTAGAAGAGAATTACTTTTTTTTTTTTTTTTTCCTTCTTCTTCTTCCTCAAGTTATCATTATTGCTCAATTTAAAAAAAAATGTCAAGTGTATTTTGATTTTGTATGTGAAGCACAGTGTGTATTTCCTCATAGTACCAGTGTCAAACCAAGTACAGTCTGGATTAGAAATCAGGGAAAATTCCCACTCTTTTTTGTTCCTGACAAACTAGATTGTTTTAATTTTCCCTAGCAGTCAAAGACCGAATAAAATTGTGTAGTAAAGTAACAAACATGAAGTTCAGTGCATCATTGGTTCAGAAAAAAAAAAAAAAAAAAAGATGAAATGAATTGTTAATTTATGTTTCTACTTAATGTGAAATGAAGTGTAGCAAAAAACAGAAGTGTGCCACCGTGGACTGATGTTTTTTTTTTTTTAATTTGTTGCTCAAAATGTTCATGATGTATGCATCTGCTTGTGCCACAGTCAATAAAGAAAAAAAGGAGTATTGGGTAGTCCTAGAGAAGGGCCCATACACACCTACCTTTATGCCAGTGTTCAGCGGTAGGATTATGAGAGCCTCGAGCACCTGCAGTTGGGCCCCCCCCCCCCTCTCGTCGCTAGTGTGGAGGATTGCAGATGACTGTCAGACAGGACGTCTTCAGCCCCCAGCACAGTGGACCAGGCAGCAGTTTGAGAGAGAAGGGAGAAGGCAGCATCGAGAGCACCGGCCATGGAGGAAGCTTGCAGTGTCGTTTCAAGGCTAGCTAAACAGCTGGTGCTAGCGAAGAAAGACTTAGGTCCTGGACACACTGGAGATCCCGTTTGAGGCAGAGATACGGCAGTTTTACCCGCAAAACACTAGGTTTCAGACATTAACAAGAAAAGGGAGTGAGTATATCACAAAAGCTGACTTTAAAGAAGATGGAGCAGGTAAGAGTAACTACTTTTCTTGATTTACAGATGTGGAAAGAGGCATTCTCTTCTTGCTGAAAATCTGTAAAGACCTGATAACATGGAAGGTTCTGGATGGGTAAGAATCTTTTGAAATATTATCCAAGGCTGCTCATATTGTGATTTTACAAGGTGCAAGCCATGGGGGTCTTTCAGGGTAAACCGAGCAGGACGACGTCCGTTTGACCGCTCCGACCAGAATCAGCCCGAGTCCTTTACACTGTGTGTACCGTCTCAGGAAAATGAGTTTACACGCTTTATTAGTTTACCTATTGACCATTTAGTTAGGCTGAAAGTAGCTCGATAAATACCATAAACAATCATTCCCAAAATATTTGAGCATGGGACTCATTTGTGAAATAAAAGGAGCTGATGGTATCAACCGTCAGGCTCCTTGATTTTTAAGTCAAACAGCATTAGACTATATTAAATTTGTTTGTTCGATGAAAATATGGACGGAAAAGAGAAAATTTGGTCTTCATCTAAGACTTGCTACAGAAGCAGCTTGGTTGCATACTGCAGAGTTTTTGGTCCTAAAAGTACTTTGAGTCAGTTTTCAGAGCAGTGAATACGACCAGTGTTGGATTGTTTGTGCCTGTCGGAGACACCCTTAAAATAAATGAACTTTTGAACTTATCAGGCAGTCAAATACTGACTATAAACTGCACCAGCAGAAAACAAGACAGATAACATTTAAACTGCTGGTTATAAAAGGGGAAATAAGTCTAGATACAATATCAGAGTATTGTTAAAGGTTAATTTATCTTCTACCAGAAGTTCAAGCATCACTGATTTCCACTTTTATTTCCCAAAACAAGAAGTGTTCATGTTTGATATTTTAGAGCAGACAGACGTGTCTCTTTAAGGTTTTGTAAGGTTCCACAAAAATGAAACTCCATCTGCACAAAGTTCCTGTTTTCAGACTGCAATGTAATTTTTAAACATTTCAATTTATACATTTCTTATCAGATAGTCGAGGACAAGTCCGTTTTAAAGCAAATCAATTTAGAGAAGTACTTTGATTCTGTATCTATCAGGTATCCATGTGTCCATGAACTGCCGTGGGTTTGAAGCTGATTATGTAACTGGATCATGTAACTTGTTTTATTAATAAAAACCTTTTCAATGCAATGTGTGCCTTTTGTTTCTGGGGGAAAAAAAAAGAAGAAAGTTGGGTGTGTTTTGCTGAGCTTGTATATGTCTGCCTTTATTGTGTAGTAAAACTGTTATCAAAGGGTTTTATTGTTTGATTTCACTGGTTCACAAGGGTCCTTGAGTTAGCTAACCTGCTCACCAGTTCGGCTCCACATAGAAAAGTGGGCTTGGCAGTCAAAGGGTAGGATCTGTGTGTGAAAGTGCATGCGGGAGACGTGCCGATCGCGCCCGGCTCTGCCCTTTGAGTATGCCTCCCTCCCTGTCGGCCCATTGTGGAGTCGGTATGCATGCTTTGCGCTAAGCATACTCTACTGTAACCCAACAATTGTGGTCTTTGTTGTGCATCAAAATGAATGCAGTGGGCGTGATTCCGTTGGGCAGGATTTCCACTGAATTAAAAGATTTAGGTTACTGTACAAACAAGCCAGAGCTAATAAAGAGCCAGCAGATTGTGCAAGCGGTCTAAACCAATGACGCTTTTGTTTCAGTACGAAATTGCATCTATTTGCCTTTTTTGTAAGCCCTTCGACACAAAAAAAAAAGCTTCAAGTCAAGAACTGCCTTGAACATGTGGTAAGTTATGTAACCGTTCCTCAGACTATAAATCCATCTGGCATCAATCTGCTGCAGGATGTGGCCGCAGTAAACCACACAATGTTCTGTTCTCAGAAAATGGGACGTATAGCTATATGAACAGTTTATTTGAAGGCACAGAATAATCAGGATTTTTAAAAAAAAAAAACGCAGCAAATCATAAAGGGAAAGTTATAAAACAAGTAACAGTGATTGAAACAATCATTAGCATACGGAAATATATTTACAATGTATATACACGTACAGTAACATGTTTATCAATCTTAAAGGCAAGTAATACTTATATTTACAAGCTATTGGTTAAAGAATCTGAGTACAAAAGTAAAATATCAAAAATATTACAACGTCCGAGGGAGGTGAGCAAAAACTATACAATAGTTCTGCCGAGCTACGACTGCGTAAAGCTGAGAGACTACAAAGTTATTGCATAGTATACTAGGATGACGCAGTACCATATTACAAAGATTAGTGGACGTCTTCGCTCTTGTATGTCTTTTTAATGCGGGGGACCAGAAAGATGCTGCCGTCGGTGGACTGCTGGAGGGAGTAGTCTGAGGGAGAGTAAGAGTTCCCCTTCTCGTCTCTCAGCAGGCCGAAGACCTCCAGGTACAAGCTGTTGAGCTGCCGCTTCGTGTCCTTCAGACTCGTCATGTACTCTCTCTTCTCGCTCAGCAGACGGTCTTTCTCCTCCTTCAGCGAGTCCAGGTCGTTCTCCAGACCCACGATGTTCTCCATCTTGCGCTTGCGGCAGTTCTGGGCGGCCACCTTGTTCTTGCCGCGCCGGCGGATGTCGCGGACCAGGGCCAGCTGGGCCTCGTTCAGTTGCTGCTTCGACATCATCTCGTTGAAGTCGTCGACGGGCAGATTGATTATCATGTCGACGGTGAAGGGGATCTTGAGGGCCTTGGCCCTCTGCTCGTCTCGAGAGAGACGCACGTCGGAGCGTCGCTTCTGCTTGTCTTTGGTGAAGGGAGCGTCGTCGTGACCGCTCTCCTCTGCCAGCTCCACCGAGTGCTGTTTGGGTTTCTTCACCTGCTCGTGCGGCTGACCAGTCGGTGCAGATAAACAAAGTGCCGGATCTAGATCATCGGGTTGGAAATTGATTGAGAACATCTCGGAATAGTCAGACTCTGCACTCCCAGGATTTTGGTCAAACTCGTCCATCTCGGAATCGCTGTAACTGAAGGACCCGCTCCCATACACGGACTTCTGCGGTGAACTTGCATTTGGACTCGCATTTGATGATATTCCTGAATCTGAATCTGGCACTTCTGACAGACTTTGTTTGCCTCTGTCAAACCCGTCTCCGGGTGAGAGGCTGTATGCGTCCATGGGTGTGAACGGGGCCTTGATGGGGACGTCAGACAAGTTGGCGCTTTCGTTTCCTTCCAGTCTGTGGTGGGCACTGCTCTCGTCCATCATGGCGTTAGGATAAAATACATCACAGAAGCTGTCGGCACTGTAGCTAGAATTCAGGTGAGGAGCCTCCACCTTCATCTGGCCGATGTCCTCAGATCGAGCCATAGAGGGAACAGAGCCCTCGAATGCGTTTATAAACTCTACAGGACCAACATTTAAACAGTTTGTTTTCTCGTCTGTGACGCTGGTCATGGGGTAAAAGGGGAAGTTGGGATTCTGCACTTCAGGACTGTTCGGTAGAGGATAGGTTGTGGTTTCTGATGTGTCCTCCATTGGCATGTTCAGGCATTGCTGGAAAAGAAACCAGATGGATACAAATTCATTAAAATAAACACAATATAAATCATAGTAATCATCAACTTTGTTTTGTTTAGATGACATTACCAGAAGGGCAATGCTGCCAGTTGCATGCACAGTATGGGTTTGGAACTAAACCTACATTCTCTACTCAAAAAACATTGGGAGAAGGTTTGTCATTTTCCAAGTCAAACATGAAAGGAATTGTTCCTAATCTCTTGCTTGTATCAGGAAGTTAGTAGTTGCCATGACTTTTCCCACTGAGCCATGCAGCTTTTCCAGTTGACTGGTATTTCACGGACAAGTGCTCGCAGAGCTGGTTATTGTTGATAACTAGATATGCACTTGCTGAATCTGTCCAGCATCCTGGTGACAGACTGGTCTGTCTTCATTATTCAGTGCTGAGGTTTTATTCGACAGAAAACTGCTTTTCTCTTTTATGTGGCTCGCTGGCCATAAAAAAAGGTGCATTGCTGTTTTATGGTTCAGATTGGAGTTCAGTCCACTCCGGTAAGCTGGTGAGAGGTCAAGGCAAATAAGGGCACAGTGTTTCCACCCACTAGCCAATGCAAATATGAGGCGACTTGAAACTACACTGATAAGCTGCAGCTGAAAACTACTCTGCACGAATCTTCACCTTTCAGCCAGTCAGGGATAATTTCACGATTGCCACACCTTATATCTCAGATAATCATCTCACAATAGTGGCTATTAATGATAAAACCGCCATCCCATCTCAGGCACTTACCTCTTTAAAGCTTTCTAAGGTCTTAAACGGGAAACCTAATGACAGAGGAATGAACTGCACGCACTTGCCTTGCTGAAATGAGTCCCTTCTCTTACAAGTCAAACAAAAAAGCATTTGTCCTCGATTGCCAGACTCCTGCATTCTTTGAGTATCTGTTTCATGCAGACTGCAGCGCCATCAGGTGCAGAATCCATACCTGTAGCTCAGGAAGGGACAGCAGCTCCATCCAGGCCTGCTCGAAATCTGGAGATATCCTCTGTGGTGGAGGCAGCTGACCTGAAGAGAGGCTGGCCGGAGACACAGCCGGCTGCTCCGGGGACATCATCATGTTGCTGCTGATGGATGATGAAGCAGGTGTTTCTAGGCAAACTGGGGTATTCTGTAAGACAAATGTATAGCACAGTTAATGGATGCTTTCAGATCTCTTTGGTATTTCTTGGTTTTAGAGATAATTCAATCTTCTTACCTCAGATTCTGTTATAGGAAACGTCTCTGCCAGCAGCAGCAAACATTCATCAAAAGACATGGCTTCATCGCTTTCCTGTCTGAAGCCCACATTCTGCAACAGAAGTTGAACTGCTGTCAGATTTCCAAATCACTCTCCTCAGTTCAACACCACATGTTTAAAAATAGTTTTTAGCCTGAGCTCTCTGCAGAAAACTCTCTGGAGCAACGACACCTATGCAAAACTACAGTCCCACCTGCGTGGCTGTAATTACACAGAATGAGGTGGTAACGTAGCTACAGCAGCCGCAGCCTATCAAACAAGGTGGGAGTGGTTCACTGCCGACATGAGCAATGATGGCATGTGCACATACCTGTGTAACCTCTAAAGGTGAGACGGCCGTCTGCAGCGGGGCGCTCGTCGGCGGGCGTGGTATGTACTCTCCGGTCTCCTCGTCTAGCTGCAGCTGTGCCAGCAGGGCCTTCTCCTGCTCCCGGAGCAAATGCAGCCTCTTCTCCTCCTCCAGCTCCCGCTGCCTCTGCAGCTCATGCTCTTTCTGACGGTGGTTGTAGTCAAACACCTCCCGCCTGGCGCCCAGATCGATGTCCTGCTTCCACAGTATGTCAATCAGGTCCATGTCCTGGAGAGACAGACGCAGACCGGTTCAGGGAGTTGCGAGCAGCCGGCCATGCTGGCCAGTAGCGATAAAACAGTCTGCACTGGAGGAAGAGAGGAGCCTCCCTGCTGTGAAGCGTGGCTGTTGCACCTGCCACACCCAGCTCCGTCCCTCAGTATCTGCTCACTGACAACATCACTGGCACTAATGTCAAGAGGGAGAAGCTGCATGAATAATGAATGCACTTCTCTCATTCCCCTGTTGCCACCACACACCAGCTGAAGACATGTATCCTCATCTGATACTCTTTCCAAGTAAAGAAATCTTTACCCATCCAATTATACCAAGGTGTGATGTTTGGTGTCACATTCAAGCTATTTGGCAGCTGGTATTTTTTACTAAATACTCCTTGGTAAATGCTCAATTCAGACTTTACCACTACAATAATGAAAGAATTTAAAGGAAAAAATGAGATTAAGCCACATCCAAGGGGGATTTAACATAACATTATAATATCATGAGCCCCATCAAATAAAATCAATGTTAAAATGTGACTTTGCAGCAGAAATCGTGGTTCTTAAACTCCCTACTTACACTGTTAAGCAAAGAAGTACACTTGTCTAAAATGTTCACAGACTGAATGCTGTTAACATTAGATTCAGCATGACAGGATTATAACGCTATATCCTCTTGAGCCAAATGAAACTCATCTTTTTAAACAAGAAACACTAGGAGGAATAAGTGCTGCTCTCTTTCTGGGCCTTTTACTGGAATTATTTACAGAAGGAAACCATTTCTCAAGGCCCTGCTATGTTGCATAAACCAAAGATCCTGGTTCAGGGAGAAACCATCTGAGCATGTGACTTCTTTCTTCCCTACATTGGGTTTTAAACATAACTCATGAGCAAAGCTGCATTATACTAAGTTATAGGGCAATGGGCAGACTCGGCCTGAAGGAAGCCAAGAGGGAAGTAGGGGGGAGGAATGAAACACAAAGAAGAACAATGCACACGCATAAGGATGTGAAACTGTTTAGAGAATACCATAAGATAATGTTGGATCAGCTGATCTGTTTTCCTAAATAAAAAATGTTGTGTTTTGTGAATTTTTATAAGGTAACATCAGCTATATACCAGTACACCCAGGCATATTTTAGGCCATTGTTGATGAGTTTTTCTGACTACAGCAGTGGCACTGGAAAATAAAAACCCACTAACCCTCCTTGCCTCAGTGTTGCATCAGCAGCGTGACCACTAACGGATTACACATTACCAAGACTGTCTACTACAAAGCACCAACAGAGAGGTGAGCACACAACAAGAAATTATAGCCTCTGTCGGAATGAGGAAGCCACCTCTGTGTGGGAACACATTTCTTGAGGTCATTGATGTTTTCAAGGCTAAAAAAAAACAGCGCTTTTGTCTGTTGGTCACACCTTGTCAGCTCATCAGACGAGTCATACAAGCCCCTTCACAAAATAATCACATAAAGGTCAGCCGTCTCCATAATACAACCTCAATTCACACTTTCACTGTGACCCATGAAGCAGACTCCCACGAAACCCCAGACAAGCTCAGCTTGTTATTCAGGGTACTTTTAGAACTGACCACAAACAGGATTGTTGAAGGCGGATGTGTTTACGTTCAGGTATGCCATCGTTTAAAAAGCTGTCACAAGACTGGGATTGGCACCAGTATGAGGAAACTACCTAGAAAAGCAACTCACATTTCCCAGACACAGCAAGATCGTAGATATGCAAATATGTAGTCAAACAAGCTTGTAGTTCAAAATAGAAACAACAAGACCTGTCAACTTTAATGGCTGATTCTGACTGTGTCTGTATGTGTCTGTGTGTGTGTGTCTGTGTGTGTGTGCTTTACTATGGGTTGTTCATTCACTTGTCTGCTCAGGAGCCTCAGAGGGGACCTGCCTCTGCTGGTTTATTACACTTACTTTCATCACATTTCAGTGGACATCCAACCCTTGACCACGGATGATGAAACACAGCCGCATATGTTCCAAATCAGCCCTTCATCAGTCTCCTCTGGACTCACACTGAACCCCTCCTCGCGACGGGCTTAAAACAACTTTACACATGTAAACTCCGGCTTTCAGTAAAGTTCAACCAAGTTCAATATTTCTGCCAGAAACTCGAGGAGGAGGGGGGGAAACATGTCCGGACATGACTTTTTTGGTGGTGATTTCACATGACTGTAGTTGACCAACAAGCATACAGCAAAAGTCAGAGGCAACAATATAGGCCTTAAAAAAACGTTGTTTATGGTGGTTTGAGGTTCCTCTAAATCAGATATGGGATCACATGCTTGACGAGAAGGGGGAGGAGAAGAAACGCGGCTTCAAGGAAAATAACCGAGGAGACTCCAGGTATTTTGAATACCAAACTTATGAGGACGAAATAGACGGTGTCTTTTTATTTATAAGACACGCCATGACGACAGCGTCTGACACGCTTCTTTCTTAGAAATGATTTTATTTCCTGTCGGAGAAAAACGTCACAAGCGGATGACTTGCAGAACTGAAAGCGACACTAATATCTGTTAATAAACACTGTCAAATACTGTATTTCCTTTGCGATGGGCAGCTCTGAAGTTGACGTTTCAACATAAGAAAGACTTAACTACGTCTTAGTAACACCGTCATGCTGTGACAATGTTTCAATCGGATATATTCACAAATAAAAAGTTTATATGAACTCAGCTTCTCCACAGCAGATTGTATAAAAGGTAAGTTCGCGGTCTATGTCATCTTTTCAAGCTGTCACATTAAAAAAAAACTCCTTATTTACCTGTTGACTGGAGTGCATCACCTCCATTTCCATCATCATGGAGATTTGTATTGTTATGAAAAATTATAAAAACAAAACCGCCTTATGGCCAATGAATGTGCGGCGTTATTCCCCAAACGGCAGGTTAAGATGGCGAGCGGTCCACAGCCGACACAGTCCGTCACAGAAGCCGAGCTCAGGGAACTGCTGCCTCCTCGGAACTGCGGCAGGGATCGTCCCCCTTTGGGCGGCCTATGAGATAAAGGAGACGCGTGTGCGCGCGCACCAGGCGGAGCATCCTTACGCAACACGCTTTGGTACTTTGGAAGGCTCCTAAATAAATAAAGATCGACCGATATCAAATGAAAGCCATAATAGTAGCTTCCTGAGATTAGGTTCAATCATAAAAAAAAAAGTAAAACTTGTTTGACCACCTTTATTTGAACTCCGTCATGGGCAGTTTATTGTGGTGCACAGCGCCCCCTGCTGTTCAACACTCCTGTTAAAGGAGCTGGAGGCCCTGGGGCCCTAAAGTCCCCTTGGAAACATTGAAGTCATCCACCAGCGCGTGGAAACAATGCCCCCCACCCCCCGCCACACACACACACACACACACACACACACACACACACACACACACACACACACACACCAAGTCAATAAAAGAAATCTCAATTTTCTTTAGAGGTTGAAAATATCAACAACAAAATGCACTTCATTCATTTAGTTTCATTTTTATTTTATCTTTTCAACCAAGAACAATGCAACAGTCACATCAAGGCACTTTCCTGGAGCAAAATCCAATTATTCCCAATGAGCAGGCGACAGTGGAAAGGTGAAAACTCCCCTTTACCAAGGGGAAGGTTGCAGACGCCTCAGGAGTGGGCACTTTCTGCTGTTCCAGTAGAGGTTAGGAAATAGTTGTGGAGAAAAGGATAGGACAGAGACAGATTAATAAATGACAATGAGGAAATGATTTGAGGAAAAGCTCTTAATTAATCAATGTCTGTGCCAAACGCGTGACAGCATTGTCAAGGGTTATTATAATAAATGGAAATGTCATTCTCAACATCTATGAATATAAAAGTCACCCACTATGGCTTTATCTTTATCTATCTTCCTCAAATGTAAATTTGAAAGAATTTAGATAAACAGCCAATATTGAGCTGGAAAATGATACACTACAACTAATATAAATACCTTCCAACTGTTATGCAAGACCTTTAAAATGAAACTTTCAAAGGATTTCTGGATCAGTTTTGTTCTTGGACTGATAAGAATATTAGTTATACTGTAGATTAATGCTATTCCACCTCTTTGACCAGGATCTGCAACAGTGTGAGTTGTGGGGGTCACTTCGACCAGGATGAGATATTCTTCCCCTTGTAAGCAGGTTTTAGTAAATACATCAAGATAACTTCAACTATCCTCATCTGGTGATTGGCTGTTTTTGTTTGTTTGTTTTTTGTTTTTGTTTTTTTGCTTTGTTTTCTTTGACTACAGATTAGAGGCAGGTTTGACTTTAATTAAATTTAATAAGACTAATTCCTCTCCTGTGTGGAATTCAATTTGCTCTGAAGAAACTTGGAACAAGAAACAGTCGCTACAGAAGAAATACAGGTTTGGTTGTTGGAGGATGAAATAGTATGTGGATGAACTGCAGGATGATAATTCTTTACAGCTTGTTATGCATTGTTTGATGTTGACTTTCTGAGAAGGAAATTATTCTCTCTCTTTTTTATTTTTAGATTGAATTATCTGTTTGCATAGAGCTCAACCATGCTCCCTCCCAAACTGTCTATGCTCCCTCCTTAAGATCAGGTCACAACTCAGTGCCTGTCACCTCGTGCACGCTCCCCTGGTTATAAGATCAGTGATGGACTGAGTACAAAGTGAGCACAAAAAGACAAACACCTTCTCCATGATGTTCTCATGTGAGACCAAGAGCACCTTCAGTCAGAGACTCGTTCCTCCTAAAACACCACCCGGCGTCATTCCTTCCTGCCCATCAGAGTTTACACTGCTTCCCCTGGGATTATTCACTATTTTGATTTTTTCCGTCCATCCATCCATCCATCATCTGCTTTGTTTTCTCCTGATCAGGGTTGCGAGACAGTGGGCACAGCAGCTACCTAAAGGCAGGTCCATCCTCTCCATCCTGGACAGGTCTCCAGTAATGAGTAACTCATTCCAACATTACATTTGTGGCAGTTACTGGTGTTATGGGTTTTTATGGCTTAAAATTAAGGATAAAAAGTATATTTGAGTAAATAGTTAATTGTTCAAGTTTAAAATGTTTAAATGTGACTTATCATGCTTGAGAATACATCTGAAAAGACCTCAGGGATGTTTCCTATGGACAATAGGGATAAGTGGGCAACACCTTGTAGATGTATGACAAGAATATGTGTCTCAAAATTATGAAGTCGAAGCCAACTAGAATACTGAATCTTAAATAACAGAACTGAAAAAGAAAATTTTTTGGTGATATAGTTATGAAATAGAACAAAAAGTAAGTGTTCCGTGCAGTACTTCAGTAAAGTACAAAAAAAGAACATACTAGCCATTAGTGGTCACTGTAATTAGCATTCTCCATAGCCTCTGTAGCACTCTCCATACATCACAGTGATGTTAACATTCTGGACAAGTCACATCTGACATGGCATAATGCGTGGAAACCTTTATTTCTATTTAACATTACATTTACAAACTACACATACTGCTGCAAACAGCCTTTTGGCATATGAATGTTTTTACTGGGTGGAAAACATCTGCTTGCTTATTTTTTGTGGGATCGGCTGAATGTGTGGGTTTTTACATTTTTTATTTTTTTTAGTTTTGATGGACATTTGTTTTCCCTCTTATGCTCTGTCCACAAACACAGACAGTTTCCATTTACGTGCAACTTTGCTCAGCAAATACTGTTTGAAAAGTTATTACATGAAAGTCCTTTAACAGCCAATCAGATATACAACTTTTCACTCAAAAGCTGCCTACTTTAGAAATACTCTTAGGTGTTTCCCCTCTTTTAGCTTTACTTCATTCCACAATAATAAACAAGCCAGGCTCTCAGAACTAAGTTATATTGAGTTATATCAAGATACACAACAAACTTGTCAGACTGTAACCTCATCTGCTCAAGTGCCTTTGATTACATTACTGTGATTGTCTTTTACTCAAGTAATTTTATGCTTCTTTACACTTCGCTACACACAGTGAAATACTGTGTCAACTGGCTTATTGCTAGTGACTTAGAATTCATGCTGGAGGTTGATAAAATATTCTTCCCTCATACAGTTTTGAACCTCCCCAGTACTCTGAAGTCATCTGCAGTCTTATAAAATATTATGAAAGCTTTCAGTTAATGGAGGACTATCCTGTACTTTCACATTCGAGTACATTTTGTTGGCACACTTACAGCAATTGGAGTCAGACTGTGAGACTTGTAATTTAGGATAACAGTAAGGCAGTGGTCGACATTGTGGGCTTTCGGTTATATAGTTTCCATTACACGTGCTGTACATTAAACAGCAGTGAAAAGCTGCTCCATTGTGAACAGAACCAGGATTAAAGTATGAATGCATCAGTAAGGAGAATCCAGTGTTATAGTGTCGAGCTGCTTCAACAGACTATGGAAACCTGATTTGAACAAATTAAACTATCAATTTTTTTTAAATGTTCTTTACATTGTGTACTTTTAAGAGGGGCACTTATTTCAACTCTGTTTCACAGAACAGATGAGTGAAGGTGACTTGAAAATTCATTTTAAAGTGTCTTTGGTCGACACGAGGAAACCGAAAGAATATGCAAAATAAAGAAAAAAAAGAAAGAAAAAGAAACCGAACATCGTGTTTAATTTGGACCAGTCTGACACCTCCGCGTCAGTAAGAAGTCGGATCGAGATGTAATTAAGCGTCTTTTGAAACATGTCGGGGTTATAAGGCAGCCGTGGTCGCGGCTCTCGCACCTATCTGTAAAGAAGCTCGCACTTAAGTGCAGCTCACTGTGCCACTGCGTGAAATTACACTAAAAAAGCCTATTTTTTCCCCCTGCCGTGCGCGCTCATGAGCACGCGTTCACGTTTGGCAGCTCCACGTCGACATTCTTCCAGCTGCATATAGAGAAGCGCTCAGAGCTCACAGCCGGAGCGAGAAAAGGTAAAAGCGGCGAGAGACACCTTACGACTGGAGCGCTGCAAGTCCGCACACGGACAGCGACCGCAGCCAAAACACACAATTGCAGTGCGAATCCAGCACTGGCCTGCAATGTCTCCAGATGGCTTCTTTTTTTTAACGTTTGCGTTTTAAGATCTAGATTTGCCCCTCGTGTTGGATTGCAGCTGGTCCCTTTGCGTCTACCTACACCAGGTACAGTATGTCAAATCTGCTTTTTTTTCTTCATCGCAATACTTTGAAGTAAGTTTTGCGCCTGAGAAACGCCATTATTTGTTGTGAGTGAGTATTTTGCTCTTTGGGAAGTTGCTGTCACCTTATTGCTGATGGAGGGCAAAGTCTGGAAACTACCTTCAAACTGATATAACTTGATATTACTGGAACTCAGCTGTCCTACTGAACTTTCCTCATTGCAGTCATATCTACCGTGCTTTCATTGTTTAGTAAATAGCTCAGTGTTCACAGTCTGATGAATTCAAGAAGTTGCTGAAGCACACAAGGTGGAGACAATGACACCCTCTCACAGGAGTGAAAAGTTCCTTTTAAATACATCACCACAAATTTGAACTTCAGATTGGTTTGAGTATTAAAACTTTGCAACAAACAGATGGTCACCCTTGAAGAGAGGTAAGTAAATACATTTTAGGAACATTTTGGGAGAGGCAGTGTGCTACAGGACTGGCTATTGCACAAGCTTAAGTGATATTTATCCATTTAATCACTTCTTCAGAGCTGACTGTGTGTAAAAAGACTCCACCTGGCCTGGTTTACCTGTGTGACTCTGGAGAAAAACCCCTCAGACAGTGAGGCGTTTTGTAGGCCTAGTCTTTAAACCGTACAGATCAGAGCTAATGCCTCAACAGTGATGTTAATCATTTTCTCAGTCATGTACTGAACATTGACGTCTGTGCTGCAAGAAGGATAATGCAACATGAGTGTCCTTTTTTTTTTTCTTTTGGTTTTTTTGCCTGGCTGCAGGTTAAAGGAGCACCCAGTCAAGAGGAGGATACGGTTCCACACAAGGACAAACCTATGAGGTGGCACTGTGGCTTTCCAAATAAAGTTCTGTGATACACTCAGACTCTGATTGCCTGAAGTCAGTGCATTACAGAACTTTGTTTTGGGAGTTAATACATTAACCCTTGGGAACAATATCTGCAGACATCTGGTCTTTTCAGTCTACAGCACGGTTGTGAAAGTTCTGTTGAATGTAACTATAAAATATTCTGAAATAAAGTTTTGCTTTGAGAAATGGCTTTCCTTCTTTGATAATGTGTCTTACGTACATGTTCCCCCCTCTTCAATTGTGTTGTTTGTAGTTTGTGTTGGGCTTAAACCATTACTGCTGTGTGCCATATGGAAACACTCGTCACGCCTGTCAGGTGACTGACAGGAGGTGAAGCAGAAAGGTAAACACTGTTGTCATACTGTTTCAAATTACTCTGTTTTTACTAACGCACTACAAAGGAGGAGGATCTGCCGTTCATGCATTTATTTATATCAGGTAGGAGCTGGTCAATCACAGGACAGTTTGCAAATCCTCTTTTTCTGTAACAGGCACCACAATTTTAATATCTACTGTTTGCAATTTTACGAGCTAAAAACTACATTTCTGATTCATTGTTTTTTGTGAAATTTTCTCTTCGTATGAAACATGAAGTGATGAATGGTCTGAAAGGTTGAAAGTCTGTGCAGACTGGCTGTAAATTCCTCTCTCAATGGAGTGGAGCATACGCAACCAGTCCTATAGAGCAAAGCATGCTGGGAAATGCATTATATGCTGCGTTCACGTGCTGTTTTTCCAACTCGGGGTTTCTTTGGCACTGAAATCATTTGAAAAAACAAAAAAACAAAAAAAACATAAGCACTTGCAGTTTCATAAACGTGCTGATGTGTCGTATTATTTCTAAATCCCAAACACTACAATATGACCAGAACCTAACCACATATTCAGGTTATTATAAGGTACTATAATAAGTAGGGCATATATCCTTTAAGAAAATATGTCAAAACAGTTGGCATATGGATTTTAAAGTAATAATCATGTTGCGTAATTGAGGTACTTTGTTTCAAAAGTCAAAACTGTGCAAAATATAAGAAGAAATGTAATGAAACGTCGTGCCTTCTATAAATGTTTGTATGAAAATTAAGCAAGATGGATGGATCGGTAATACATATAGCATCAAACTGTATAACAGTTTTGTTTTTGTTTTTTAAAATAGTTTTATAAAGCCTCCCCATCCACAAATGTGTCCGGTTCGGTCCATATGGCGTCTCGGGGCAGTCGATGCCCCACATTCGACGGAGCTTGATATTTCCCACAGACCGTGAACGCAGCCCACTTTCCCTGCGCTGACCTCTGACAGCCGCTCATGGATCCGCTCCCTCCCGTCACTACACGGAAGCAGCATGGCGGCCAACAGCAGCGGCGGCGGCAGCTCCGACAGGCAGCGGACTGCACGGCAGAGACTCAGCGTGATTGCCGGGCATCTGCAGAGACCAGCGGACGGCGACGTGGCCGTCCTCGCCGCGGAGTGCAAAGCCCAGGAGGCGGATGTGTCCGGCGAGGAGAAGACGGTGCCGAGGAGGAGGTACAAGGCGGTGATGGAGCGCCGGACGAGGGTGCATCCTCTCTGGCTTTAGCTCGTCGTTTACCCAAACATTAGCGCACCGTGTGCTTAACTAGAGTTACCAACGTGAAACGTCGCCGCAAAGCGACTTTCTTCCCTCTTATAAACATTATCGAAGTCCGAAGACTCGAATGTAGCGCTTATGAGTTAGCCTGCTAGCTACAGAAAAGCCATTCATTTCATAAGGAGTGGGTGCGGTTTGTTTTAGAGCCGGTGTGGTCTACTTTAATTCAATTAGTCTAATTTAGATTTCCATGCTCTTTTTAAAATACTGAATTATTAACAATGTAGGCACCAGCAAACTTCAGTGAAATCTGTGTGCCAGTGGATTGCACGGCTCTTCCTGTGACAGTCTGAGATAAGACAGTCGAGGTTGTCTCAGGTCGGTGGTGAGAGTTCTATTCTCGCCTTGATTTTAATTTCTTACCACTCTTTATTCTACTTGAAGACACGTATTAGTGTGCTATAGGTCTCACATTTGAATGAAATAATCTTTGGAATGAAAGTGTCCATGCGACGACAGTTGAAGTTATAATTTTCTCACGTCTTACTTTTCTTCCCATTAGTAACCTGCACGCGCATCCTTTGACTTACTTTATAAATCTTAAATCTTTTAAGACATGCTAGTTAGAAAGTGGGGTTATTTAAGCTAAATGATAACAACAGTTGGGTGTAGATATGAAACTTGTGTCTTTTCTGCTGATCTGATTGGTCGGGACAGATGGTGGTCTGACTTTCAACCTATTGGCATCGTGACTCCTTTTGAGGAAATGCCTCCACACTGTACTGACATCTAGTGTCAGTCTCAGACAATAGCAGTGAACTGAACCATCATCACCAAGCATTTCATAATGCACACTTATGCAATTTGATGTGATCTAGATCAGTAGTTCTACCATAACTTTGACTGAGGTCATTTGAATCCACGGTGTTTTTTAAGGTTGTTGTGTGCGGTAATGTCAAGCTGGAGTCTGTCAATATGTAAGACATTTGTATAATACACTGGTGAGGCGCGCTCGCATAAGTCTTTTGTCTAAATTGTTGCACCTATGTTAGTTTAGTAGATAAGTAGACAGTTACTTACTGTAACTGTCTACTTTAGAAATCTTCCAAAACAGTGTCTGATGAGCTCTTTGTGAAATGGTTCATTTGGAAACCTTCTGAAGAAACTTCCTCACTTAAGTAATTTAACAGTGAGCTTTCTGACTCGTCAATTGGTTTCTTGAGCATAAATCCTGCTGTACAGGTTACACGGTATCTTCAGCTGAAGTGCTTTTTCAGCCATCTGCCTCACCCTAAACTTAAACATGCCCAAAGGCAAACTTGTGGTCTTTACCCTACACCTACTAATCAGTTTCCGCACAACAGCCGATACAACAGGCCCGCAATGTAATCTCCAGCATGAAGAATGCAAACATCCCTTTCAGTTTGAATAATGTTGAAGGTGGCAAACGATGGCTAGAGTGCTGTTAAAATGCATCACTATGCATCAGGAGGTCTCGTCAACATTACAGGCCTTACAATCTCTCAGCTGTCCGAGACTGAATGATGGTTTTATTAAAAAAAACAGAATATTTGCATACCCGATGTATGACATCAAGTTGTTTTTATAGAGTAAGATTTTCATAGCAGATCATTAACACGAGCCATTGTTCCAATATTAGATGTTAGATTTAAAATAAAATCATCATTGTGAAGCATGGTTAGTCAGTCACAGATTTGATCCATAGTCTGTAAAACATATGGCTCTCTATTGCTCTGTTGCCCAGAAATCGCAAAGGACGAATAAAATGTTCAGTCTGGAAAGAAATCGGAACCATCAACAGAGTGTAACCTGCATCCAGTATGTGAGAGTGTCTGTCAAGATGCACAGAGGCGGCTTTTCAGGAGGAATTCACAAAGACCAATGACCGTCTTCAAACAGAAGCTTGCTAATGACCTCAAACTCCTGATCCATGCTATTGAAAAAGCACAGCTGTGTAGCATCCTTTTGCTTTGTACTGGTATATCTGTACGTATGCATTGAGTACGTTCTGCAGCTAATGCTAAGTATTCATTAAAGTGGCTTCGGGTGCCACTCTATTCCTGCAGTCCCTCATAATTTATCAGAAACTTCATTCTGGCAGGTGTTAATCTTAATAATGGCTTTTACTTCAGTGTTAGCATCCTGTCTTGAACGCCACATGAGTTATAGTGGATCGCTAAGTGGTTGTAGACCTGTCTTTCTGTTACACATCCTAGCACAGCACACTGACCGCCTGCTGTATTAGAGGATAGGCGAGGAAGTTTCATCCTTGTGTGTGAAGCCAGCGATTTTAATGAAATATCCCTCGCTTGTAATTGAGTGCTTGCATTTGTTTGAGAAATTCCACTTCCACCGTCCATTGGCTTCTTCTCAAAGCCGTCCCTGTTCGTGCAGCACAATTGAGAAAGTAGTGTAGCTGTTTACAAGCTATTTAGGGGGGATTTTTGAGTAATTAGCTGAAACTTGTTAGTCCTGCGCACACATTTGGACTTGTTTGTAAATGCTGAGCAGTTTTGAAACCAGCAGCGCTTCCAAACATCTGACAGACGCCATAACTGTAAAACAGTTCAGTGTGTTAGATGGAAATCGCTCACAGCTCAGGGAGTGTCTGGTAGCCCCCATCTGCTGATGGATTTGTAGTTTTGAAAGTGACGCTCTGGAATATTGTAGGAGAGTCTGTTTTCTGCCCTGCTTGTTGTAAACGTGCAAGCTCAGGTTAAACGACATCTTTGAATAAATTCAAAAGTGTTCTGAGTTATTTCATAATTAGAAGAGGATTTCACTTGCTTCGGTGATTTCCTGATGCTGAAGAATTCACTTGTAAGGAAGGACTGTACTCGTATAATCTTTGAAATAGCTCCGTCTCAGCAGTTCAAGGACTAACCTTCATTTTTCTGTAACTGTGTCTGATAATGCTATCTCACGGCATGTGTATTCTGCGTAGTAAAGTAAATGTTTATGTTTCCACAGGCAGGAGATTATGAAGTGGAATGGCTGGGGATACAGCGACTCAAGATTCCTCTTCAACAAGAAAGGCCAAGCAGAATTCACTGGCAAAAGGTACGTTTTAACAGCGCTCGCTGCTCATATATAGTAACTATATAGTGCCGCCTTTAATCTTGTTTTAGTTTCGGTGTTGAGCCTCACCATCCGCTCTGCTCGTGTGACTTGAGGCTGCAGGAATGCATTGATCTTTTCCACAGATCCTCCTCTGAACCCAGCCTTTGAATTCAGCTGCCGTCGCCTTCCCACTCCCGCAACAATGTGGTGCTACTGCCACCTAGTGGCTGGCATTTGAAGTGTTGGTTGCCATTCGAGAAGGTCACCGGCAGGGTTCTTTAATCCTTCCTAAACTCAGTTATTCAGTAACAGAAGCGATTTTCCACTGGAGTCAAAATGGATCATTTTATGTTTCTAAGTTTTTTTTTTTTTTAAATCTGTAGAAAGTTTAATTTGGATGAAGTGAAGTGAGAAGCGTGTGAATGACCGCATAGAAGTTTTTGAGCATGCATCAGTTTGACATTGAGTCACACACGAGTCTTTATTTTGTTAAAGACCACCTGACTTGCTGGTCTGGCTGCTTTGGGTCATGTATTGATCTGAAGAGGCTGTTGTGTAGCAAATGGTTTACTTCTGTGCGAAAGACTTCAATCTCCTGAAAACTTAGCAGGTGGTGCTTCGCTGATGCTCCTATTGTTACTGAACACGGTTTTCACTGTCATTTGGTTACCACGATCCCAGGACAGACTCACCCACTGGTGCAATTACATAAAAGTTGGCATATGCAGTCGAGCTTTATTCAACAAAATCATCATATTTTATTATTATACATAGATGTGTTTTATTTTGTTTCATAAGCCACATGAACCATTTGGATATTTTCACATTCATGTCTTATTTTTGTACCTCTGCTACAAGAAATCTTCTGTGCAAGAGACTTTGGTTACATTTAATTAGTGGTTTACTCTGTTTGTCTTCTTTCACTCCAGGTATAGACTGAGTGGGATGATCATCCCGGGTCTCAAAGACTGGTTTGAGAGCACATTCGGCGCCAGTCTCCAGCACAAAACTCCAGCGACAGTGAGCGCAGCTTGTTGATTTGTTGTGTCTTCGGTGAACGCACGGCGCGGAGTCACGGCTACTAAAAACCACAATGGTTTGTTTTGTTTCAGCCCATTCTGAATAGCAGTGCTGTGCCGCCTCCCACCTTAAATGAGGCCTTAGTGGAGGAACTGAAATCCACAAGTATTCCCTTCTCTCACGATGCAGAGGACCGGGTGTTTCGAGCCCACGGTAATGCAGAGAATAGAAATCACACACACACTTAGTCATCGTTTCAATGTCTATTAATGTACCAGTATGGTGGTAATTTATGATCACATGTACTTCTTTCAGGCCACTGCCTACATGAGATCTTTGCACTACGAGAAGGGAAACTCGGTCGTGTTCCAGATATGGTGGTTTGGCCAAGTGAGTTCACTGAGATGGTTTATTCCTGTTTCCACTATGACTTTTTTTTTTTCCCATCCCTCCACCCACATAGCATCACTGATTCCCCCCCCACCTCCTGGCTTTGGTGATTTAAAGGGTTAATCTCTGCAGAGGCAGGGATATTAATATGTATGAGTGGAAGCTTAATAAGAAGCGTCAGGGGGAGGATGGTTGACACCCAATACTCCACAGTCTGGCCGCGCACGGCACACACTTGAATTATGATTCCGAGATTGGTTTCCTCTTGTTTTGGTTGGCACTATTTTATCATGCAAATGAGTGTTGACTGATGGCTGAAGCTTGATTAGCAGGCCTCCCAAAAGAGCAGCAAATCTCAGAGCAAATGTAGGCATGTTTTTATCTGCACTGGCACCAAATTTGAACTTTTACCCATCCCCGCAGATACACTCACATTCGATCAATAATTTACATTCCTGCGTTGTCCTTCCAAGTCGAGCTGTGTGTGTTTTTAATTGGAACGTAAGTGTGTCAAGGTATAATCCGTTGGGTGATATTAATTGGAGGGCAAACTGCAGCAGAATATGAGCATTTGTCAGTGACTCTGGAGACCGGCCAAGCACATCCGTGTGGGTGGGCATTGCTGCTCTTTCCACTCGCTCGCCTCTCCAGCGCGACTGGATGTGGGCCCTGCGATTGGCTGAAACGCATCCGTATCGATCCGGCACATCCCACCCAAGAGAGCGGAGCTCAATACAAGCTTACCCCGCCCAAGAAAAGCCCCAGGCAAATAAAGACACCCTGCCTCTCAGATGGTTCCTCCTCCTCTAACGGCACAGGCAGCCGATATCCACGTGTTGTCAGCTGTGTGCATATAAGCGTTACATCCTGCCCTCCATTTTCTTTGCAGTATATATGCTTTTGTTATATGAGCATTTACTGTAGCAGATGGCTGCTGAAAACGCTTCCTTTATCATGTTTTCTGATTTATTATTTTTTTTAAACTGCGTGTTTGTTTTTTGCAGACTGTCACAATGATGTGGTGAAAATTGTGGAGCTGGCGTGCAAACACAATGTTTGTTTGATACCATATGGAGGTAAGTCATGTATACAAAGAAGTTACAGTATACGTTACCCCATCTGATCCACTTTAATGCATGTTTGTTCTCTTTCTTTGCTTTTAAAAACATTATAGTCCCTATTATAACACTATAAACTATAATCAATAACTGTAAAGGGTACGTGAATTACGAATGACTTTATTATAACATAAAGATAATCACAATAAGCATCTTACTGAGGCGGCACACCAACTTTATGATCCTCTGGAAACGCCTCAATCTTGTTTTGGTGTCACACTATGTCACTCCTGCCATTCAGCAGTGGCGACTCCATCGTGGTGGTAAACAGCTGATATTCACGTCACGTAGTATAAAGAAATCCTAGTAAGCACACTCATTTAAATATACAATCAATAAAAGTTATTTGCTTATTGGTGCAATGAAAGTCTTAAGTGCCCAGTCAAACCAGGATGACATAACAGAGTCACAGTCCAACATCTCATGAAGGAATATTGTGAAATTATAAAATGTGTTTTATGCACAGTTATCCTTCATTCATATCAAAATATGGACAGGCTTGCTGGCCAGCGACATTTCTGAAAGATTACAGTCTTCAAAAAGTACAACGATTTTTCAGTTTTGTGCACACTCAAAAGATGCACAAACTAGATTTCTGACAATTATTTTTCAGTTACAAAAA
The DNA here is from genome assembly GCF_902148845.1 of Salarias fasciatus. Taxonomy (NCBI): domain Eukaryota; kingdom Metazoa; phylum Chordata; class Actinopteri; order Blenniiformes; family Blenniidae; genus Salarias; species Salarias fasciatus. The sequence continues at coordinate 23,890,561 of NC_043760.1, forward strand.
GAAGCATTTGTTCTGACAAATATATCTTTTACTGTATTTATTTTCACCACTTTTAAGCTAGAAATAGAAACTGGTATTTTCCCATTTCTTCTTAACCTGTTGATGGCACCTGTAGTTTACCCAGATTAGATCCTCAATCTGTTACAATCTGGTTCACTGAACATGAAGTACTGGGATATTTAAGGGAGCTGAACCAGCTCCAGTCCATCCTGTGTTTTCTCTGCTTTCACAAGCCAAACTGTGCTGTTAAGAAAAAGAGGCTCTATTGTACAAGTTGTTGTTTTTCTCTCTCAGGAGGGACGAGCGTCTCCAGTGCCTTGGAGTGCCCCCGAGAGGAGACTCGATCCATTGTCTCCCTGGATACGTCACAGATGGTACGTCAGTGCCTGCAGCTCTAATGAGGAAAAACTAATGATATGATGTTTTCTCAACAGTCACAGGAAACGAGAGAATTTTAAGCTGAAAGTTTTGTTTTGGAAAATTACATAATGCAAAAAAAAAATCATGTGAATGGAGATTGACAAATTGTACCAATGTGGTTGGAGTATAAAGTTATACAGTGGCACACATGACAATTTTAGAATCAGATTTACTATAACAGAATTATATTTTTTGCATCTATTTGCTGTGAATTACCCTTTTGTTTTATCCTGTCAATATAAATATATAAAGCAGTATCAGACAGTTTTCAAGGCGACGTGAGTAGAAAACCTTATTTCAGGGAAGTGAGCCGATTGCTGGCCGTCTTTAATTTCTCTGTCGCTAGCTGTAGCTGGCATTGACACACACAAGTGAGAGGAAGATGTTAAAAGCATCATAAATGAGTAGAGATGCAAAATAATATTCAGTTTTGTGCGATCTGCATAGGATCCTCGGCAGTACAGTACCGTCCTTTGATCCTGTCACATGCAGACGTGATATACAGGCCGTCTGGATGCTGCTAGTGGACCAGTCAGTGAATTCGGGGCCGCAGACATCAGCAGCCAGTGTTGTGTGTCAGCGGTCAGAGGTGAGGTGGCTCCCATGGAGGCACATGAAAGGAGCAATGTGCTAGGAACATAAAGTTTATTACCTTTGGAGGATAATTGATAGCGCGTATGAGATGACCTCCTGCAGGTAGGGGTCGGCCGGCAGCCCGCCGGCCTCCACCGGAGCCACATATTTGGAATCAGATGTTAACCTCTAAAGGAAACTGAGCGTTGTCTCCGTGCCGCAGCCTCTCCGTAAACATTTACTCTCAGACTCTGTGGAGGAAAAACGCACGGCGCTGAGAGAAAACGGTCTCCAGGGACTTCTCCTTAGAGCTATGTTTATGTCTGCGTGAGATATTTTAAGGCGGCGTGACAGATGCAGAGACAATCTGAGTTCAGATAATACACATGGGGATACGCTATATATTTTAGGTTTCTGTTTTACACTATGAAACGAACATCGCACCCTGATCAGCCAAAACATTATGACCAAATATTGTTTAGAGGCAGCTTTCGCTCTTTGTGTTTCCAGACCCTTCTTTCACAACCGGCATTATCTGATTTGAAAACACAAGCCAGCCTTTATTCTTCTCATGTACCACCTCTTTATTTTTGTGTGTTTTTCTGAGTCCCGTCACATTAAGTTTTAGGACAAAATGCTCATTTGCTGCTTAGTATATTCGACCATATAGCATATGCCGCGATAAAGAGATAATGAGCGTTACTCACTCCACCTGTCATGGTCATAATGTTATGGCGTCGTGTGTGCAAAGAGAATTCATTGTAAATGTGTACAACCTGCTCTGTTGTTGTTGTTTATGACAGAACCGCATTTTGTGGATTGATGAGAAAAATTTAACTGCCCATGTCGAGGCTGGCATTGTCGGTCAGGATCTGGAGAGATTGGTAAGTGCTGCTCGTCCATCCATATTAACTCCCTGAAATACCTTATTGGAAAAAAGCAAGTCGCAATTATAAGAGTGAGAGCGTGGGCACGCAGGATCCCCGCACCCGGCCGGTCACCTTGGTGCTCCCTGCTCCGCAGATGGAAACAGGGTTTGTGAAGGAGTTTGAGACGGGAGCGGAGTGCTGAAGGGGAAAGATTAGAGAGTTAAGACGGCGGTCATGAGCAGATGGCACCATCAAGCTAATTCAGAAAAATGGAGAAGGAGCGGGCGCTTGATGTAGAGGAATCCGTGAGCCGCATGCAAAGCAGATCCCACCTCTGCATTCAGACCGGGATGTTTTGATAGAGCAGATGGGTCTGCATTAAAAACTGCCTTCCAGAGGAGTGCCGTGATAAAAACCAGGCCTGACTTTACCCTTGTGCTTCTGGGTTCATTGTTGTTACACTTTAAGGTCTTTATTATTATTACTATTAAATGTTGTGCCTAAAGACGCAATCTTTCGGGGTTACGGCCGCCCTGAGGAGACTCGGAGTCTTCCTGATGACATTCTTCCTGAAGTCTCGAGGCAGAGCATCTGATGAGCTCTTTTCTTACAAGCTTTTTTTTTTTTTTTTTTTTTTTTTTTTTTTTTTGGTGTCACACATATCTGCAGAAGCACATTGTCACGACATGTGACAAAGTCATTTACAGTATTTTGTGCTCTTTTTCTGTGAAATAATAATATGCTGCTATTGTTATAAATCGTAGTGATTAAAAAAAAAAAAAAGCTCATCTGTTTTGGGCTTCTTCCACATTGTTTACATTTGGTGGCGCCTGCCGAGCATAAAGTGAGTTTTTACAGCACCTTTAACTCCAACTTCACTGATTTTCTGTTCATTTTTGCTCTGCTTGCTCATGGCTTCTGTTGGTTATTAAGACATTCTTCTGGGTTTACAACACTTTTTCCTGTATATTTGGCTCACTTTTGACTCCAGGAAACAAAACGGCCTCTGCTTTTTTTGTTTTTTGTTTTTTTTTCTTGCAGCTTAATGAGAGCGGCTACTGCACGGGGCATGAGCCGGACTCCATGGAGTTCAGCTCCCTGGGAGGCTGGGTAGCAACCAGAGCGTCAGGCATGAAGAAGAACATCTATGGAAACATTGAGGACCTTGTAAGTCATGTGACTTCTTTTTTTTTTCCTTCTTTTTTTCTTCACCTTCCTGTCCGTTTGAGACGTGTGACAAAGTCGCCACAATGTATTTCGAATGAAAATCATTAACAAGCTTTCTGTGTGGACTTTATACGGCGTCTCTTAAGCAATGCACGTGTCCAAGATGGAGTTTTGTTGGTGTGAAAATAAAATTTAGGGTTGCTCTGTGTTCTTTTATTCAAATAGGTCGTCCATGTAAAGATGGTCACCCCGCGAGGCGTGATTGAGAAGAGCTGTCAGGGGCCGCGCATGTCCACGGGGCCGGACATTCACCACTTCATCATGGGCTCGGAAGGTTTGCCAGCTCTCTCTGATCTGATTTCACTTGACCGGGGCACGTGGGCGCACGTTGTGCAGTTGTGTAAACTTTGTGCTAATGAGGGATTGTGTGCACGTCGGTTAAAAACCTTGTGATAAAACAGTAACATCAGGACGGTTCTGCCGAGCACGCCGAGGGCATGCCGAGCGGCTCTTTACACATTAACGAACACGGCTGGGAACGTGATCTGGAAGGGTGTTGGTTAGGAACAGGCGAGTGTCCTCTGCTCCCCATCTGCAGTGCCCTGTCCTTGTGTGTGCCCACAGAGAATACTGCCATATGCCAGGCTCCCCCCTACATAATGAGGGGGTTCACACACTCTTGGCATCACTATGTTAAACAGCTGTGGATACAAACTTTATATTCACCCTACAAAGCTCAGCAATCTGCTCCCTGACTGGATGCAAGTGCTGCAGAAATCTCTATTTTTATTCTTTGTAAATTATTTTTCTACCAGAAATAAACTTGTAAGTATAAAAAAATGTAATATTGCCTTCAAAACAACTATTGGCACATTTGTTTAAATGAGAAACCTTAAAAAAAACTTGGTTTTGATTGTGAATTGTGCCTTTTTTTGATATTTGGCCTTGATATAGATCAATCGTGCCTCATGTTTTTGCACTCTATATGCCATGTTTGGGTCAACTTATGTTAAATTAGCTCTTCGTCTTCACAGCACAGGGTTCAGGATGAACGTTTCACAAGTCTGCAGGAGCTGCACACACAAACTCTTTGTGGTTTTATGAAGTTCACAGTTTATTTTCTCCCCGTTGCTTTTCAGATGTACGATTAGATATGTAACTCTTTAAGAGTATTGTTCTGTGTAATGGAAGGAACAGACGGTTACCGGATGGAGAATGTGTAATATAAGTGAAACACCTGGCCAGAAATCAAGATTTTCAGTTATAAGACAGTGAATTGAATTGTTAACATGTTAAAATGTCAAGTTTGTTGAAGGATCACTTTATAACATTTTGCTCGCAGACATAGTAACATATTAAATGACAAAAAGAAGAAAAACGAGCACTCCAAATTGTCTAAATGTTTTACAGTGATATTTTTCTTACTTTTATTTGACACATGCTGGTATAACTAATAACTGTTCAAAATCATTCAATAAACAAAACAAAAAAAACACTCAAAGAGGATTAAATAATAACTCCCAAGTAACAGTTGGAGAAATTAATTTTGACTCATGTAAAACAGTTTTTGTAGCATATCTCATTTTTTTTGGACAGAAAAACCAGATCATAAATTAAGGTAATAAAATTAAAGATTAGACGCCGGCTGCTGCGGTCGGCGCCCAGAGCAGAGATAGGGGAGTCCCACGCGTCTCCTGGAGTGCATGTTCTTCTGGGAGGCCTAACACTGAAACTAAAGAGGTCACACCCACCGCACGGCCTCATTAAAATTATCTTCCTCATCGCCCGGAGAGCCCCAGCCTGCAGCCCGACAGCGGGCCGCAGCAAAGCGCCGCACTAAAAACCCATAACTATTCTCTGCATGATAAGTAGGAGGCATCCATTTGAGCAGAAATTACTGCGAAGCCTCCGGTTTCTCATTCTGCGCACAACAACAGGTCCGTCTATCCGTCTGACCTTGAAGGAGTTTGAATGCAAAGCAGTTTTTTTTTCTTTTTTTTCTTCGTTACAACCGGTGTAAAAAACGATTGGAATGATCAATGATAATCCTATTCCCTTTTAACCCCTCGCGGACGTGGGGAGAATAGCACCAGGCTAGTTAAGGCTCACCTAATGTCCAGAGTTAAAGGATTGATTATAAGGTGGCGAGTGTCGCCGCGGAAGGTTTTTATTTTTTTGCCCCAGAAATAATTTTCCCGATCCTTCTCGGCCATTAATCCCTCTCTGCACATACTAATCCTGTAAAATGAGGTTTTTATCACACCGATAGTTGCAGTAAAAATGGCTTAATCGCACACCAGCATTTTGTTGGATTGCATCCATCCCAAGAGGGTGTTTCTTTCTTTTTTTTTCTTTTTTTTTTTGACTTTGCTCCTTTTATTGCCTCGCTCCACCTCTCCTTGTGCCCTCCCCCCTCTCCGTTACACATTAGCTCCTTTCCCTCTCTCTCTCTCCCTCTCGCTCGTCCTCCCCTCTGGCTCCTCCTGCTCGCCGTGACGGAGGAGGAGCCTCCCTATTTGTCGAAGCCCAGTGGAGATCCATGTTTTCCACCGGGCCACTAGGGAGCAGCATGTGGCATGTAGTGTCACATTAGAGGGCTCATTAACAACCATAACAAGCTGAGGAAGACCCCTAATGGACTCGTGTGTGATACATCTATTAAATGCATGTGACCTATAACGGTACAGGACGTTCAGGCACGGGCACGGCGAAAACTGAAGAGCAGTAACATTTAGAAACAAGCTGTGTTCATCACAGTTTTAACATATTTGTTGATGAATTTTTCTATTAATAAATATTAACCTTGGTAGATTCATGGAATGGCTCAGTTTTTCCTGGCCCTTGTCCAGTTACCTACGTTGTTGTCATGGTATATTATTGTTATATGCGCTGAGACATTTTTTAAAATGTAATTTCTTTTTCCCCAAAAGGTTTTTATTGAATAAAATGTGATCAGTATTGAGTTTTGCTGGTACTACGAACAGCTCACCAGATTTTTCTAAAATCCTCTGAACTCATTTGACTGATACAAGCTCTTTTTTTTCTAAATCAGACCTGTTTGCTATAAACCAGTAGAGTCTGGTTTTCACACCAGCAATACGACTCCTGCAGCAGCATCGGTAGCTAATAGTCGGCTGGTTTCAGGGTCATGAGGTCAGTCCGAGGCTTCCTTGTACCTGTGTATGTGTTGCTGCCGGTGGCCTCGCAGCCTTTGATAGAGCCCTGCTTTATTTCCTCCTGCTCTGATGCTGATAAATCTTGCTTGTCCCCCCAGTGTGTGTTAGAAAACCAGAGCCACTGAGTGAAATGTGAGACGGAGGTCAGCCTCTGGGGCCCTCGGGACATGTAGCAGAGCTGTGGAAAATGGTCTTGAGTTCCTTTCTGAAAGGGTTCGATCACAATAAATTGCAGGAACTTTTTTTTTGTTGTTTTTTGTTTTTTTTCCACAGGGACGCTGGGGGTGGTCACTGAAGTGACCATGAAGATCCGTCCCATGCCAGAGTATCAGAAATACGGCTCGGTGGTGTTTCCTAATTTCGAGCAGGGAGTCGCCTGCCTTCGAGAGGTTGCCAAACAGGTAACGTGTTTGGCTTATTGCTTATCGCCTTCACTTTTTTTTTTTTTTTTTTTCAATCAGAGCACCAAAAATCGAAATGCTTTTATCGAGAACCAACACAGGGCGAGCGAAGCGAAACAGAACAGCCTCAACAAGCAGTTGTTTGTATTCACTGAAAGTGCGGAGCCATCTGATGTCCCCTCATCCAATTTCCTCTTAAATGCTTCCTGTCCACTTGTGGCTTCAGTATTTACTGCTGTTGTTTCACAGCCTCCACAGACAAAGTCCCAATTTTTTTTTTTTTTTTTTTTTTTTTTTTAGAGGCTATTGACCACCTGTGTCCAATTATCGCCTGCAGTGTTGGCGGCATGCACGGCCTCAGTGGTTGTACTCAGCCTTTATCGGTGGCTCTGTAGTTCAGTCTGGCTGCCGATTCAGTAAATTCACACATTTGCTGGTTTTACCACTTGTTTTGCTGCTTTTGTGCAAAAACCAAAACAGGCTGAAAATGAAAGTTAAAAGGAAAGAAAAAAAAAAAAACCTTCTCGATGCCAAGGATGATAAACGTACAAAGCAGATGGAAGGGGATTCTCTAGAACAGGTCGGCAGAGGTTTTTTTTGCCAGTTTTGAACCAAATCTACGGTATTTAGGTTTAGAAAAGAATTTGGGCTTCAATGCAGCGTATATAGAACATTTGAAAATCCTGGAGTTAATCATGAGCCTGTGTATGTGGAGAAGTGACTGGTGGTTGAAACTCTTCGAGGAGGGTCGATCCTGCTGCAGACTGAATATACAGGACTCTTCTTTCATTTGTCAGCTTCATTTTGATTCAGTAAACTTATACAGACCGTTTCTTTTCCCAGAGGTGTGCTCCAGCATCTATACGGCTAATGGACAACGAGCAGTTCAAATTTGGTAAGTTCTGGTTTTTTGGTATTCTTCACGTGAATGCCAGTCTGTTAAGCTGCACTTGTTTTGTCATAATGCCTCAGTGTGTGTGTGTTTCTTCGCTGCATCAACAGGACACACACACACGGTGTGATTGGCTATTGAAAATGTAAATCATATCTGCCATAAAGAGTGTTTATAGCAAATAACCGACCATACATGAAGCACTTAGCGTTCAGACGTCGTTTTAAAGCTCTCTGGCTGAGTATTTATCGCCTCTTTTATCCGGATTTTACATGACAATAAAAGGCCGCGGTGCAGCGTGTCCTGACGCCACACCGGAAAACACCAAACTGCTGTACTTGATCGTCCCTGCAGCAGAACCGCAGCGAACACACACGGCCGAAGAGTTCAGGCGTAATGAAAAATTACAGAGGCCAAAATGGAGCCGTTGCAGCGGTGGAGTTTTTATAATGTTGTTTCTTGGGGTCCAGAGGAATGTATCTGGCATTGCTAGAGATCTCTGTAAAGTTCTCCACCCCCCCCAGGGATCTCATTATCTCCCCCATATTCCCTGTTTTCACTGAGTAGGCACTTCTGAGCATTCGGCAGGCAAGATGAAGTGACCGGTTTGTTTTTCTTATTCTAATAACTAAAAGTCACCCCTCTGTGACGTCTTCCTGCTCCCATTACTAGCCCGCCTTTACTGTTTATCGCAAAATATTCACAGATTTGGACACCTGAAAACCTCCTGTCTTGATGCACAGGATGAAAATTGAGATTTATGTTGTCAGAAGAAGCTGAAAAAAGAAAAAAAAAAATCCCGCTGCAGAGCCACAGCAGAGAGAGAGCTGAAAGTGAGATCATGCCCAGTTTATGCCCACTTCTCCCTCTCTGGATTTTGAGTATTTAATTAACGAGTATGATGGCTGTGAGAGACCTTAAGACCCGCAATCAAAATTTGGAATGGAAACAATTAGGACACTAAGTGATGAAGAGACTTGAGCATGGGGGGAAATAAATGAACTGTTAAGTCTCAGCGACATCACCCATGACTTCCCCGCTGTGATTGATAACCATCCCATCGGCCCCAGCCCCTCATTTTCGCTTGTCCACAGGCGCTTTTGTGCGTCCGATCAGGAATAAATCAAAAAGTGTGGGTGAGGAAGACGGATATCACCGTGTCAAGCCCACTTCCCTTCGGAAACTCTCTTGATTTATCGGCGCTGTCGCTGGCAGCCACTGGCCAGTTGTAAAGTTATTCAAATGTTGCCGTTTATTTTTCCCCCTCTTTTTGTGTAAAAAAAAAAAAAAAAAACCCAAATAAGTGTGACTGGCTTTCTCTCTCTGGGTGTGAGCAGGAACAGGCTTTTACTTAACGTGTGGACAATAGCATTAGTTTCTGAGACTGGCCTGTTGGGGGGGTGGTGTTAACAGGAGCTGACTTTCATCCGACATTTCCACAGGTCACGCCCTGAAGCCTCAAGTATCTTCAATTTTCACCTCCTTTTTGGACGGGTTGAAGAAATTCTACATCACCAAGGTGAGAAACGTGATTAAAAACGAGAGTCTGTGGCTGCAGGTGTTTCTCCATGAAATATGACCCCGCCTTTTATCGCCTCAGTTCAAAGGCTTTGACCCCAACCACTTGTGTGTGGCCACCCTGCTGTTCGAGGGAGACCGCGAGAGGGTCCTGCAGCACGAGAAGCAAGTTTACGACATCGCCGCCAAATTCGGGTAAGCCGCCGTCGCCCGACGACCCGACGGTTCTTAACGGCTAGCGAGACGAAAATCACAGTCAGAGCACTTCAGACTTGGCCCTCGTCTCAGTAGTTTGGATTGATGAATCACCTGTGGATGTCTTCCTGTCAGGGCAGCTTTAATGTTAAAGTAAGTGTGGTGGTGTGGCGCGCTGATCTCGGGCCGCCGCTCCCTCCAGGGCGGCTCGGGGGGCCGGGGCGAGAGGACACAGCTGGGCCGCGCTCCACTGTTGTGATTGATCGTGAAACAGATCCGCGACGACTCCGCTGTAAATCAGTTACCCAGCAGCGTGAGAGGGAACCTCCTTCCATCACGGGCGGGTTTCAGACGTGTCAGAGTGGCCCACTTTCATAGATCGCTTCATAACCGAAACTTTGTGCCAGCGCTTTCATCCAAAACTACTTTTTTTAGCAGGATGGCTGAAAAAATTCACTTTTTTTTTGTTGAGGATATTGGCATGTTTCAGATTCTATCACATGTAAATACGAGTTTGTGTTTCATCAGAAGAACTGATCTGTCAACCTTTAAACAACAATCCTGCGTTGTAACAGAAGTCGGTTGCTGCATGAGAAGCTTTTCACTTACATTAGCATCTTCTGTATAACTGCATTATTGCAAATAAATCTCGATCAGCCATCAGATCAAGTGCCTGTGATGGATTGGCTCACTCCGCTCCGGTGAGGAATGTTTTCCTGTGGTGTTGCGAAACAGGAAGAAGGGTGAAAATCAATATAGCGATTTTCTAATGAGCTTGGCCTGATTAGTTTGGATGGTGGATGAAAATGTGATTACCCGCTGCAGGTGATAGATGTGCGGCTGACCTGTGGCGATGCGCGGAGCACGGCGCCATTGATCCGCACATTGTTGGATTGACAGGCTCCATGACGGCCGTCGCGTTGGGGAGCGGCCCGGCCGACAAAGCTCAAAGAAAAGAGCTGTTAAATATTAACCCCGTTGTCTCCTTCCAGGGGCCTGGCGGCCGGAGAGGACAATGGGCAGAGGGGCTACATGCTGACCTTCGTCATCGCTTACCTCCGGGTGGGTCACCCCTCTGGCTTTCTCTCAGCCTGAGCTGACAGGCAGGTGGGGCGGGCAGGGAGGCTGCGGCGTGACAGCGGCAAAGAGACGCTGCGCGGTCTGACCTCAGGAGGTCTCTGATTCGATCTGGTCACAGTTGCTCTCAGGGTGTCTAACGTTAAGGTGGGAGAGCTCAGTGACGGCAGAGACAATAGAGAGCTGACTTAGAGCCGTCATGTCAGTGATGCTTCTAACAACAAGCAGAGAGTTTACATCCACTCAAAGCTTTCTTTTTTTTTTTAAAAAAAAATGCTAATTTCTCCTGAGGAAAACAGCTGATTTAACCATAGCTACACTGATGCTGTTTACATGCACGCAGGTGTGGAATGAATGAAGGAAAATACCCATAAAGAAGCGGTTTATTATCTCGCTACTGATAAAACGACAGTGATTTCCATTATATAGTCGTCTTGTCTTTAGTGTTTGAGTGTGTGCTTCCAGTTCAGCCCTAAACATCAACAGCCAAAAACAGGAAAATATTTTAGATCGTTTTGTTTGTTTCAGTCGTCCAAACTTCAAGATAAATTCATGCTTTAGAGCATCAGAGTGAGAAGTTTCTTCAAGAGCTGACTTATGAAACGTATTGATGTTGAAGGTGAATTCATTTTCTAAATGAAGCTGTGATCATTCCTTTCATTGCTGCATGAACTGCGGATATATATTTTACAATAGCCCGAATGCACATAAACGTGCTGAATACCATTGATTTATCAGCCTGCTGACGTTAAGTGTTATTTCCAATCAGGACTTGGGGATGGACTACTATGTGATCGGGGAGTCCTTTGAAACCTCTGTGCCTTGGGACAGGTAAATACAGCGATACGTGCCTCGGGATTTTCCGTCTTTAAATTTAAATGGCTGCAGTTTTCTTTTTTTTCCTCTCTCTCTTTCTTCCTCCCACATGTCGTTTCCTGAGAGACTCGTCTACCTTTTCCCCTGCTCCTGTTCCCCTTCCTTTCTTTTCTCCTCTCTCCGCTCTCGTCTTTGACGTTCACCTTCATGCCCCCGCCCCCACCCGGCATTAAACCACTGCGTTGGTGGGAACTCAACCTACAAACCCGACATTACCGTCACACACACACACACACACACTCAGAGAGCAGAGGTCTGATTATATGGCCTGTGTGTGTGTGTGTGTGTGTGTGTGTGGATAGCTTCGTCTCACATCCACGTTGGTTGATCTGCATTTTCCGCGTGTTTCCATTATCGCGTTTTTTTGTCGCACAACAAACAGCAGACGCGCACGCGGCTCCTTGTTGTGTAACATGCCTGACGGGAAGACCAAGAGATCAGGCGCTGAGGCGAGCATGTGTACCTGGCTCATTACCCAGCCTCCTCCCCATCCTCCACCCTCCACACACCGCTGCACATGCTGAGGACTGGCGGCCATTTCCACACCAGTGGGAATCTCTCCCTCTACGGTCGTCATGTTGTTCAGTCTGTCCTCCTTTCTGTCCTCTTCCCCCCCTTTTTTTTTTCATTGTTTTCCACCATTGACTGTTTTATTTTGAAAGCATTCCTCACACACGTCATTATATATATTTAAACTATAAATATAAACAGAAACCTGCCGTTAAATCATGTTGAGAAATAGTTTTTGTCCCCGTTTCGTTTGTCTTGCAGGGTGTTGGACATTTGCAGGAACGTAAAGGCCCGCATCGTTCGAGAGTGTAAAGATAAAGGAGTGCAGTTTCCACCGTTGTCCACATGCAGGTAACAGTTGTGACAGGAATCGAGCCTGAACGTGAAATATGCTCCCACAATCCCCCCCCCCACTCGGGCCGAGCCTCGTTTGAAGTGTTTAGTTGAAACTGTGGAGAAATCTCACGAAACGATTGCAGCAGAAACATTTTCTTTTGATCCTTCTGCCCTGTACCACAAGTTCAGTGGAGAATATTTGTTTAAAAGTACTTGGGGTAGACTGGCCGGTCCGGCCCCTGTTGAGCGGTGCAGACGGACGGCGAGCTGGCTGAGGAGCGCCAGGCTGCCGCTCGCAGATTGCGGACAGATTAGGCCTCCGCCTGATTATGCTGCAGCCATTCATTTCCCGACTGCGGTCTGTCACATGATTGATTTGTCCATTTAACCTCCAGAAGAGTCGGCGTGCCAGGTGATGGGCCATGTCAAATGAACAAGGGCTCTGCATCTTGCTCCCCGACGGGGGAGCGAGGCCAGGGAGGCTTTCATTCCCGCACCCCCCCCCCACACCCCGCGACTCTAAAGACGGTTATTACGCGTGTTGGCTCACCTGAATCCGAGCCGCGTTTTGCGCCGCACGCCGCTCCATAAACCGTTATGTAAAACCGCAAATATCAAAGTGTCAGGTGAATCATCATCCCGCTACCTGCGGTCTGCAGCGTTGCTCCAGCGGCGCGGTAAAAGCGTCCTGATCGCCGTTTAACGCCTGATAATGTCGGCGTCATTAAAGGCGACGGCGTTTCCACGCCGCCTCCGCTTTCTTCCAGCCCGTGAATGGATTGAGGTCAAAGGTTTCGAGTGGTGAAAGCCAAACCCTCCCACTTCACTTTGTGTTCCAATTACTCAGTAGAAAATGCTTTTATTGCTGGAAAATGGGAGTCCTCCATCAAACATGGCTCTTTAGAGTAATGTAAATGGGATTTCAGGAGGAACAGCTGAGGGGAAAACATGACGGCGGCCTTTTTCTGCCGTTCTGAATTAGCGTCTTGTTTGTGCAGGGTGACTCAGACGTACGACGCCGGTGCCTGCGTTTACTTCTACTTTGCCTTCAACTACCGAGGACTCAGCGATCCGGTGCATGTATATGAGCAAGTGGAGGTAGGCCCGCTTATCCGTCAGAACTGGAATTTTTTTTTTTATAATTTGTTGAGTCAGAATGTGGGTTTTAAGTGTGTTTTGTTTCTCTCTCAGCATGCAGCCAGAGAGGAGATTCTCGCCAACGGGGGGAGCTTGTCACATCACCACGGAGGTACCTAAAAACCAACAATTTCATGCCGGAATGGCGAGCAAAAGCGGCGGGTCCCCGTTCTGTAAATGTGCATTTGGTCAGGGATCGCTCATGGCCTCCTTCGCTCAGAGGAGCGACTCTGACTTGGCTTATTTGTTCATTTCAGCGGTGACCAAATGAAACGTGAGCAAGAGAGGAGGGCGGCGAAACAAGTCGCCGGTTACCCCACCGGGGCCCGACCGAAATGGCCGCCTTATCTATATTGCCATCCGCCTCGCTGTTTTCATACATCACTTCAGGCTATTCATCACGCCTGTCAAAAACAGTATGCAGTGAATCAGCTGCGATATTAAATCACAATTTTTCCTGAAGGCGGGGACGGGTTCAAAATTAAAAGATTGCTAATAAAAAGGAGGCGGCGGGGGGCCGGGGTAAATGATGCCGCCGTTATCGCCGGCTGTACGCTGACCTCCAAACGGTGGCCCGGCCACCCCGAGCGGCACGGGGAGGTGACGGGGCGGGGGGGTAGAGGAGGCGATATTGATGCGGCTCCCGCGTGCGGGGCCCACTCTGTAATTGTGATTAATAACGGCGGGGCTCGCTATCTGGGCGCAGACAGACCGGTTTGTCTGCCCACAATCAGCGGTTGACAAATGGAGCTAGTTTCACTGGGTTTTGTGTATCAAACAAAACAGATGTAGTCAAGGATGGTGAGGTGGGAGGGCGGCGGAGGAAATATACTTTTTTTTTTTTTTTTGTGTGTGTGGCCCTTGCATTTACAGCTGGGCGTCGGGACGGGGACTGTGGGCGTGAGGAGCGGCGGCCCACTGCCGTTTAGGTCAGCAACTTGAGGAAGTTATCAGCGCGGGGTTTGATTATGGACTGGTTCTGTTAAGCCGGGACGGTGGGAGGAACGTCCTCTTTAACTGGGTCGCCAGTGTCACAGCGGCGAGGAGCTGCTGAGCATCCATCACTGAGGGAGCCGTCCATCGGCCCTATCAGGAGAACACAGGGCCGCTACCCCTCTCTGTCTGTCACGTCCCGACCCCCCATTTGTCAGACAAACCCGGCGAGGGCGGCCACGTCGAGGGGTCGAAGCTGGGCTCAGCCTCCGCCTCGTTCTCCTCCAGCCTCGCCCCACCTTGTGGCTTTTTCCACAGATTCCATCCGTCCCACTCTGCCAGCTGCACGTCTTCACAGGTCACCGCACCCCGGAGAGGGGAGGAAAATAAAAATGACCTGGTTTAGTGAAGTTCCTCCTGCGCCATTCCTCCTGAACTTCCCCAGGCTTTTCCACGTGAGAGAAATATCACTCTTGGAAAAAGGGAAAAAAAAAAAAGAAGTCATTTCTGAACTGAGTACCTGCACTTCTTTGCATGTCTCGGCTGCACAGACCAAGCCTGGCGAGATTGATTGCGATAGCAAGCAAAAAAGAGAGAATATGACAAGATAGATGTGTAAATTATCACTGTGATGGAGGCAATGATGCAGTCCCAGCACCTTCTGTTTTGTCTTCTCTCCCTGCGAGGAGGGAGGGCTGGAGGTGGGACGAGGGGAAGGAGCGAGGCGGAGCAGGAGGGAGAGGTGTCGGCGGCGGCGGCGAAGAGCACCGTACTTCCTTAGTTATTGGGCAGCAGCTGATTGGTTTCTCTGTCGCCATCTGGAGAGTCGGGCGGTGCCGGAGTCCCCGGTGACCCCCGCTGTCTGCCCCCCTCTGCCTCGCTGGCCTCACGGCCGATCCCCATCTGGGCTCCTGGCTGCTCTCTGATAACACGGTGCTGTAATGTGTCAGGGTGACCTGTTCCCTCAACGCACCCCCGACACAGGAGGGGCGGGGGGCGTCCCTGCTACCGATGTGGACAGAAGCGTGTGAACGCTCCCATCATGCTCCTTCCTATTTTCAGGCCTCTGTATCTAATCTCTGCTGATTGTCCTGCTGCTCTCAGGTGTGCAAACAGCGAGCAGCACCTGCTCTCTTCTCACATCCGTCATCCATCCAGCAAAACCGTTTCTCTGAAGCTGCACAACCTGCAAAAGTTGGCAAATAAGTTCTTTTAAAGTCTACGAATATGGAAGATATGAGCGATTTAATCAACTGAAGCTGGCCACATCTAGCTTTTTCAGTTATTTATTGTCATCTGTTGTGATCACTGTTTTTTTTTATATATTAAATCAGTAAAAAATATCAAAATGGTACTCATTGGTTTCCCTAAATTGAAATAAAATCCTCAAAATAATAAGGTAAGAGGTAAGATAAGAAACGAGCAAAACTTTACATCTGCAAGAAAGTCTTGCTTTGAATTTAATCAAAAGTTCTTTTTCTGATTGTTGCTCGGTTAATTTTCTTGGAAATTCATCACATTTGCAGGTCGACCTACGGCCAAACTAAACAATATAGTCTGCTCTTGTTCATGCAGGAGGGATTTACCAGATGCCCTCTTAAATAAACGAACAAAAAGCAGCTAATAGAACTTAAGTTTAAGGTTTTTGAGTGTCTTGTTCACCAGCTTAGCATGGTTTTATTAAGTCAAAATGAAAACTTTAAGTTTTTAGGCTTCACTCTCAGGATGTCCGCCATTTTTCTGAAAGTAAATCAAATCTCTAAAAATTTGTGGAGATGAAATTTGTTTTTAATTTTTTGCTTTTACTGCTTCTCTGTGAGGAGTGATTTTGCGGTTTCCGTCTTGTGAAGCCTCCAGACTGCTCTGAGCCGTGGAGGATGTCGGGCCGGACAGCTGGTGAAGCAATGGCCGCCGTCCCTCGGCTTGGCGCCGCCGCCGCCGCTCTCGCTCCGCAGGTTGAGCGTCTTGGACGGACTGAAAGGGCGGCGGCTCGGAGCCAAGCTCCCTCCGACAGGGGGGCATTGTGCGGCGCTCCGCGGTCGCCTTTGGCGCCCTGCGCTGGTCCGGCCGGTGTGTGTAGGGGGTTACAGAGCACAGCATCTCCTCGTGGGTCAGCCGGAGGAGCGCGCTCGCTCTCGGGCGCACAATGAGACAGAAAGACGCGGGCGGAGCGCCCCGGTGACTGGGAGGGAGGGAGGGAGGGAGGGAGGGAATGGGAGGGGAGTGGCGGCTGGGAGCGAGGGAGCCGGGGACGGCCCGCTCCAGCCGCCAGCCGGCCCCTCCTCTGGGAACACACACAGCCTAATGAGTTTGATAGTCTGCTGAGCTCCATAAATCATGCCATGCAAAACATTTCTCCTCTCTGAATAAAAGCATTTATCACCCTCTGTTTATTCACTCACTCTCACAAGATTGATTGGCTCCCAGCAGCCTGCTGAGCAATCAGCCGTGCCGATTCCTCTGTTTCTCCCCCTCGGTTGTCTTCCTCCGCTTTATTTATTTATTTATTTATTTATTTCTCTGCTCTCTCATTCAGTGGGGAAACTTCGCAAGGAGTGGATGAGAGAGACCGTCTCCGATGTCGGCATCGGGATGCTCAAGTCTGTCAAGGACTATGTGGACCCAAACAACATCTTCGGCAACAGGAACCTCCTCTAATGCCCGCCGCCGCCCCGGCCTCGCCTCCTGTCGAAAAGCATCTCGAGCATTTTTGGATTAATAGCTACTAAATGTGAATTTGAAACAAAGACGGAGATCTTGTCATCCGGTGCCATTTAACCATTCACCCCCACTTTTCTTCTTACTTTAAATTGCACTTAATCTGCTGTAACAATCATCTTTCACGTCGAAGCTCATTTTTATTGTGTCTCAGCCTCGGTTTTAAAGCGGCGACACAAACTAACAAGATGCGACTAAACTTCTGACTATTGTTTTTTTTTTGGGTCAAAAATGTACTTTGGTTTCAGTCGTTCCTGAACATCCTTGCCAACAAAGACACCAGAGTGTGTTTTCCTGTTCCTCTTTGTGTGTGTATGTGTGTGTGTGTGTGTGTGTGTGTGTGTGTGTGTGTGTGTAATGTTTGCGTGGCACTTCTTTAGTGGTAAAATTCTAAAGCTCTGTGCCTTTTTCTACAAGCTTCTGTCTGCCTTCCCTTCTCCTACTACACACACACACACACACACACGGACATGAGAGTTTCTCAGTGTCTCCTCTTCGTCCTTTCACGCCTCGTGTTGTTCTGCCCTGATTGCCATAACAGACTTGTCCAGAGTGAATAAGTGTGTGTTTTCATGTGTGTGTCATTCGAGCTAACCCTTCCCCAAAACAGTACGGTTTAAAAAAAGAGAGAGAAACTTCCCGTGTGTTTGGTTTTTGTACTGAAAGTGTTTACCTTATGTGGTTTGTTACTGAGAAGATGAAGTGTGTGTGTAATGTGTGTGTGTGTGTGTGTGTGTGTGTGTGTGTGTGTGTGTGTGTAGGGGATTAAAGCCATTTCCATCGTGCTCGTTTCAGCGTGACCATGTTTGCGATCGAAGGCCTCTGGATCCCGGTGCTCGCCTCCTACCAAAGACTCCATCCGCCGGCTCATGCAGACATGCTGTTAACATGCATTTGATATTCCCGCCGCCTCCCTCCTGTACATTTTTACTAACTTCCTGCATAGCTGGACTCTATATTTTTTTGATTAGCGTTATGCAAAGATGTGAGAGCTCTGCGGTGTAGATATATATGTTCGACATGTGCTGAAACTTTCTATCACTCCATTTACAGATCAAAAACATGTTAAAAAAAAAAAAAAACACACTTTATTGATATCTCCCTGTCGGATAATTGTATATTTGGTGTTTTCACCCCGATTCCCTCCCAGAACAGTTGAGTAGTTTGCTGTGTCTGTCCTGCGTGAAGAGGTTTTGATATAAGGCCTGTGGCTTTCAGCCGCTGGTTTTGAAGCGAGGTTTGTCTTTAGGACGGTTCTTTACTGAAAAATCTTGCCTTTCCTGCCCTTTTTAATCCGCGCTTCACTTTTTTCCAGAACCACTGTGTCCTTATAGTTCAAGATATTTCCCCTGCATAAGGACTCGAGTGGGATTTGGTCATAAGACATGTTACCCCATGTGTCAAAAATGTATGAGAGCTTTTTTTTTTGTTTTTGAATGTTCTGCCTCTATATCTTTTTTGTGTGTGTCTATTTTCCACTTCTCTTAACAATATAGTAACATCGGAATAAATTTTGTCAATGCTGTTTGTGCAATAAATTGAACTAAAACACCCGAGTGAGTTTTCCCCGTCTTTTATTTAGCTGCGGCGGAAATCTCATCTCTCTCACACTCCCATCTCCAAACCCGGCTTCTGGGTTGTAGTCTTTATTTATACTGTCGGCGCCGGGAAGGTCAGCGAGAGCCGAGCGCCGCTCTCTTGTTTGCTCTGCCTCTGCCTTCTGCCGTAGCAGAGCTCAAGGTAATCCAGCACGGCTGGGTTTAACAGAGCCTGTCTCTCCTTTCCTCTCAGGGTTTTCTTTTTCTTTCTTTTTTTTTTCCTGCTCCCAGGCTCATTTGGGAGTTATCTTCACCCACACAGCCTCCCACACACCGCCGGCTGACGTCACCGTCACCTATCAACGGCGTGGAGCTCAGCCTTGAAACACCAAACGCGCTGCAGCCATTATGCCAGGCCTAAACACCCAACACCGTGCAACAGCACACATCAAACACAGATTAGACGCAGCAGATTGAATATAAACACAGTTTCTCGTGAATGCACGTCACCTATTGATCATTGTGTTAGACTCGCAGGGCTTGCTTTTTTTGTTTATATGTTCGTATTTCCGACCTCGTTAATCTGGTCCGTGTGTCTTGCAGGTTTACCCCTTCCCGCTTTCAGATACATCTCAATGAAATGTGCTTGTAGCTGCAGTATTTCATTGAGATCCAGCTGGTGTGTGTGTGTGTGTGTGAGGACACACTCGTCCACACGAGGTCAGTGCTGCACAGGGAGGGAAAGGAGGAAGACTCAGCAAAGAGTCACTTCCAGTGGAAAAAATCATTTTCTACTGGGACCAGGTCAGTGGGTTTGTCTGATTTATTCTCAAGAAATTGGAAAACTTCTAAAAATCACCTCTTTTTTTTTTGTAAATTAAGTAGCTGGATTAGTGGGAACCTTGAGATTTAGAGGACATTTTCTCACACCTTTAATTATTGTATCAATTATAATTTTTCCTGAAACCAAATAAAAAAAAAATAAATTACATTAATGATTCATCAGTTTGTGAACACTGATGTATTTTTCTTGGATTTCAAATGGAAATTAATTCAATTTTAAATTAAACTATATGCTACAAAATGCCAAAAAAGTAGCTCACCCAGCTTAGACACCACTTTTAGAAGCGGAAATACACTTTACAATCTCAATAAATGGATGACAGTGAGTGTGGTTCGGTTATTGGACTGCGTCATCGTCTGATCTCACTCTGCCGACGTGTCAAAGGTCAAACTGTTCCTCCTCGTGGTTGCGTGAGCACCCGGGATGGTCGATGTTGTTCTTATATATATCTTACATATATATATATATGTGTGTGTATATATATATATATATATGTTTTTTTTTGTTTTTTTTTTTTGTTTTTTTTTTGTAGTTTTGCACAGCCATGTGAAGCATGAGGCCAAACCAGAGGAGCATAGCAGCATATTTTTATTTAAACTCTCAACAGAAACATTGCACATTTGCCTTTTTCATGCCTTAGGTTTCTTTCATTTCAGCTTGCCATGAATCAGTCCAAACTGGGAGAGGAAAGAAGAAACACAAGAAGCACGCTACATTGCAAGAAAAAAACAAAACAAAACAAAACAAAAACCAAAAAATAAAAGACTATAGAGGTCGACTCCACGTCTGGAGGCCCGATAGAAAAATAGAACAGCGATATTTATACGTAAATCACGTCTACATGGTGCAAGAGAATTTAAAGTCATGCATTTCTGTTGACATGAAGTGTTTACTGATGGAAATCCGAGGTATTTGTTGGCTCACTTGTTTTGCTACATCTTTAGCAAGTGGTTGAATTTAATACTGCATAAAACATGCGATTCAAAACAGAAACTCCTCTGCTCGACTTGGGATTTCAAAACACAGCAGAGCACACAGATCCATGCCACACAATGTGCACAGTCACCTTTTAAACTCCAGATAACAAAGCTACAACACAATTCATAAGGCAAACCCAAACCCACAGCCCCACCCCCCCAAAAAAACAGAGATACCCACAGAAAAAGAGCTCGTGACTTCGTGGGCACTTCAGCACTACGAGTCTCTGTGTCTCAGTCGTCTGGAGGTTTTAACAGTTTGTAGCATTTGTGAGCTTTGTGAGAAATAAGATCGAAAGTAGACGTTAAACATTTTAGGAACTACACTTCAGTGCTTCAGGATGGACAGTTCAACAAGAAGACGTCATTAAATCAGATGTCATTTTGTGTTTTGGCAACAGTGAAACCTTCAACCTGAATCAGTGTCTTTAAAACTCGATAACAGACAAAAACAATTGAGATGTCAAATGTTGGGTTACAGCAGTGATGGGAAACTGGCGGCTTGCAGACCACATGTGGCTTACATCTTGTTTTTGGTGGAGGGAGTATAATTCAACCAAATGTATATCTTACTAATTCAGATTATATTGTAATTGTTGTATTTCTTCAATTTCAAAGTGAAAAGTACCAGCTGCACGTATTTATATTTACATAATAAACCAAATACTGTTTTTTGTAATAAATACATAGTTGCCCATAATTTCAGGAGTGCTCAGTTGAGATTAGATTTTGAGTCCCAAACATACGCAGTGATCAAGTTTTCCTGTCCCTGATCGACAGATTTGGTAGGGAACAAGAAGGAATCCAGCACACCTGAACTGCAGGGCAGTGGGAGGCTAGAAGTCAGAGAAGCAAACTTGTGACCGGAACTGTGACTAGAGGGGTTGAATGCAGAGGAAAAGTTCCCCCATTGGGCATCAATAAAGTAACTTCAATCATTACAGGGAAAAACCTTGTGCACAAATGCTCGCTTGTTTTATGATGAGCCTGTCGTCTGTTTTCTGAAAGGACTTCGCTCAATCCTGTAAATCAATCCTGTGAATCCTGTAAAGAGGGACGTGGGAACTTCCTGAGAACAGCTCGCCACTACAGTGGCGTGCAGGTCTTCTTTTCAATCCCTCTCATCAACAGAACCTCAGAAATGTAGCTCCTAAAATGTCCAACTGATTTGTTTTCAAGTGAAACATTACTTAGTTTTCGGTTACAGCGTTCGGTGTTAAATCAGTAAATAAGAAGATTTCTTTTCCTGCACAAATTAATGTAATAATCAGAAGAACGTCATCAAGGCACATTGTGTGTGTTTGAGTGTGTATGACAAGTGGGACCCTGCATTTATAAAATTGGGCACGTTATAGTTCCAGGAGTGTGTGTGTGTGTGTGTGTGTGTGTGTGTACAGAGTTAATGTTGTGGCTAATATGGGGTCAAGACATAACTGCAGTGACTTTCTTTTTTTTTTTTTTACAAATTCTGTCAAAAATACAGCACGGTTCAACGTGGATCTCCGTAGAACCTCAGCGAGGAGGACATGCATTTTTCATTAGGATCTTAAAACAAGGCACAGGAAGGGGGGAGGGGTGGGGGGTAAACTTCAATTTGCATTGCAAGCACTATCCCAGGTCCTGCTGTCCCTGAACCCATTAATCCTTCGGAAACTCCACAGCCACACAACAATACAATCCTTACAGCGTTTTAAAACAGCATTTGTAAATAACTCAGTAGCATATTTACAGATTTACAAAAAAAAAACAAACTATCTTTTCTGTGTTTTCCTGGAGAAAATGCGAGCGACAAGGAGGTACCGAGAGCAAAGGAACAAAACAAAACGACAGCAGATACAAGCTCTGGCGTTCTCCCATGCCTTGTGCTGAAAATCTGTGCAATGCCCAGAAAAAGTCAGAGTGGTCTGGTTTGCTGACGTGTCGACTCAGTGGTCTGAGTTTCCTGTCTGGCCCGGAGTCGTCTTGCTGAATCGCAGCTCGGTCGGCCTCCAGAGCGAGAAACCTGAAGGGAGCGGCGAAACCTCCACTGTACTGTGAAGCTCATCTCTAGCAGCAAAAGCAAAGAGGAGCAGAGCTCAAGGAACCCCTGCATGCACTGCGCCGCCTCTGTCGCAGGCCGCATTCAAGAGGAGACGGGCCTAAAAGAGAGATCAGCTCGGGGAGGCGGACGCCGGGCCGTCGGCGCCGCCGGCGCTGCAGCAGGGCGTGCTGCCGGTCTTGGCCACGGAGCAGCCGCCGGGCTCCGAGCCGTCGCCGCTGCAGGGGCTGGCGGGGGCGGAGACGCTCTGGCCGCGCTGCCGCTTCCTGTTCAGCTCCTCCCACTTGGACCTGTTGGCCTGGATCATGTCGAGCATCGGCTGAAGTTTGGGGTTCAGCTTGACCAGCGTCTGCAGGGGGGACACGGAGCGCAGCAAGGTTCGGCGTTCACATTCTGAACTGGAAACATATGCATTCATTTCTTTGATAAGTTCTTCTTCAGTTTGCACAAAAAGAACAAATACTGTTTGTTTCTGGCTTCTCACGTCAGCTATAAGAGACTCAGGTTAAAGAACGTGTTTCATTCCTACCATTCAGAGTGAAAAGAGGATTTTTGAACTGATCTTTGAACTTTTTTTTCCCACTCAGTTCTGCAGTAATTCAGACCGCAGCTACAGAAAGGAGCACCGTATTCATCAAACGCATTATAAGAACAAAACAAACCAAGCACTATAGACCAGAACAACAGCAACGCGGCTGCAGTTCATGAAATAGCTGGTCTCTGCTGATTAGGAAGCACATGTATGACTGAGATTAGCTGCCTTTGTTATTTTTTTGTGTGTTGTTGTGTAAGTGACAGCGTGGTAAAAGCTGCCGCACAACGCTTGATGAACGACCAGAGAGAGGACGGGCTCTGCTCAGAATTTCCCAGGAAGTCCCAGAAACCCCTGCTTCACCAACCTTTATTCATACGGAAACTGTTGCAGGCTTTCAATTTATTCCTCACGAGGGCTGAATATGAAGTTGGCGAGCTGTTACAATAACGACTAAAATAATGCGAGTGCTCTGCTCTTCCGCCGGGGATTGTGTACTGGAAGCAAAATCAACAGCTAATCTCACCTGCAAATGAGTGTGTGTGTGTGTGTGTGTGTGTGTGTGTGTGTGGAAGTGGAGAGCAGCAGGCGTGTTCACTAAATCAACACTGTTCCCTCCAACAGAAACACGACCTGCTCAATCAGGAGGAATTCATAACCTGCAGTAAACTTTAATAAGAGACTCAATAATTCCTCATATTGCGTTTGCTTCCATGTGAACGGTGCTAATTAAGAAGCAGTGAAGTTTCGCCGTGTTTCTCCTTCCTGTGTTCGATTCTGCACATGTATTATTGTGCTCCTCGCCGCAGATGGATTCAGGCGACGCAAAGCTACAAAAAGAGAGAAATTCCCCCTGCGTCTCGCCGGGCATCGATATTCCTCAGAAGAAGAGGGGAGCGCCCGTCATGCGGCGGCACATAGAGATGGAGGCTTATATAATGGGGGGGGGGATTAATATTCCACAGAGTAGCGAGCCGCCACCGGGAGAGGGAGATCAGCCAGATCAAGAGCCGGAGCTCTTCCGCCCACAGACGGAGCGCCGGCCGCCTCTGAACTCTCTCTGTTCTCCCCCCTCGCAACTTTAATTGGCAGCAGCATGACCAGGAGCTGCATATCTGCATTCTCCAAACATCAGCCTTTTACAGCGTGAAGACAAACCCCCCACGCAGAACGCACACACACACACACACACACACACACACACACAAACCTTTGATGCATTTTTTCTTCTTTTAATCTAAACCACAGAGACAGAAATGATGGAGAAACCAGAGTGAAGATGAGTTTGCTTTAACTTCTGACACTGATCCACCAGATGTGGAGATGATCTACGGTTTGTTTCCTTCTCCTGACGACTCAGAGCAACGAGTTCATTAAGGAAGTGAAGAGCAGACGGCTCTTTGCACTCAGCCTAACAGTATATGAATGGTTTATTTCATCCCTCACTTCTTTCGCTGCTCCTCTTGTGACATTCATAAATTTCCCTCCCTCACGCCTCATCTCTGAGCCAGCCTCCTCCTCCTCCTCCTCCTCCTCCTCCTCCTCTTCCTTCTTCCTCCCACACAGCCATCGCTGCCGGCAGTGGGAGGGGCCAGTGAGTCTCTGTTTCGTCATTCAGAAACACACACACACATTTCTATACCGGCATTTCTCTGTGAATAATCCACGGCGCCGGAGAGAGTGTAATCGGTGGCGTGGCCCGATGTCACAGGTGGACGGCCCGACGGAGGCCAGAGAGCTGCTGGCTTTCAGGCCTTTACCTCGTACAGCGGCGCGCAAATCCCATCAATCCACTCCAGCTGGAGCCCCGGCAGCTCGTCCTTCCTGTTGCGGTCGAAGATGGCCTGAAACGTGGACAATAAAAGTTTATTCACGGCCCACATTTGCGCCCATGCAAGAGAAAATAAAAAAGGCTACAAGCGAAGCTCGCAGTCTGTGATTTGTTTGAGTGAAATCCTCTGAGTTTACCTCCCATACATCCCCTCTTCTCATTCATTCTTCTGCAGCTGAAACTTAAGAGGCTCCGGCGAGGCTGCGCTTCAGAGATAGTTACCGGGCTATGACTTAGAAGTTAATATTTAATTTCCAACACCCACACGCAGAGCGGTAAAGGTTTGACACGAGCAGCAGCCCCGAGGCTACTGAATTAGTTATTTCAGAGAGGAGGCAATGTGGCCTGCCTCGATTACTCCACAGCCATTAATTGCTGCTGGTTTCAGCCTTTCAAGGACTCGCAACACAGTTCGGCTTCAGAAACTCCTCAATCAAACTGGCAGCGCACATCTGTTGGCCGCCGTGAACGAAGACAGACGCTTCCAACGAGACCAAAGTCTTCCTTTTGTGCTATTTTTACACCGACATGAGAGAATTTATTTTTTGACTAGAAGGAAGCCGAGACTCAAACACCAAAATAGTCCCCAAATTTGCAGCTGAATGAAGAGAAATGTCAGCAGCTTGTCTGCATCTACTAAAATCTTTTTTTTTTTTTTCCTTCAATATTTTTTTATGAATGGCTCTCGCCCAGGCCTCGGTCCACAGCAGCGGTCGAGCTGACCACACACTTTTCTCACGAGGGCTCACATTTCCCAAACAGTCGGTACTGCGCTGTGGCGCGGCGCACAAAATACATCTTCATCAGCTTTGGAGGTCGAAGAGGTGAGGGGAAACTGCAAGAAGGCACACAAAAAAAAAAAAAAGGAGGGAGCCGGTTTGAATTACTCACAGAGGGAGTCAGCTTCAGCTCCAGCCGCTCTCGGTCACCCTGCTCGAAGAACTCGCTCGTTACCAACTCTGCCACCTGAAACCACACAGAACTGCCATGTAGAGCGATGACACAAAGAATCAGCATTATTGCGATGAGTCCTTGTCTTTGCATTATTCACTGATTGTCACTGTGAACACGCCAGTGACGAACAGCTCAACCTGGGTGGATCTGAAGACTGAAGACTAACAAGATCCTCGGGGTGGAGGGGGGAACGGTTCCCAAACACATTCACAGACGTGACTGCATACATTTCATCACACTGTGTTCGTCACCTTGCGTGATATTTCCCACGGTTTGGTGACAGCACCCAGATCACAAGCTGTCATCATCATGGATCTGCAACGAAAGTGGATTTATTTCACAGGAAAGGAAAAAAAAAAAGGAAAACAACAACACATTTTAATGTTATCAGTCCTTCACCTGCACATGTCTCGGTGCCCCTTCACGTTCCAGTTGTATTCCCCTTTGCTGACCAGTTCAAAGAAGGTGTTTCTGTTCCTGAGGAGAGACAAGGCGTTTTACAAGCAAGTGTGAATTGGAGGATGTCCACAAGGGGGCGGTATCACCTTAAAAGAAGACCTGATCTGGCAACCAGTGAGCAGACACACACACACACACACACACACACACACACACACACACACACACACACACACACACACACACACACACACTGAGCTGCCAGTGCTCTGGACTAGTTTGGTCTGAAGCTCGTACTCAAAGTAAAGAGTGAGGTCCGTGGCCAGGATGGACTGTTTCAGCAGCTGCATCAGGTCGCTGTACTCCGTCGACGACAGGTTGGAGAAGATGTTGTGACCCTGGACACACATACATACACACACACACACACAAATAGAACATGATAAAGTGAATGCACACCATATTCAGAGAAAAACAAAACAAAAATCTGAGCAGATCAGGAGTCAACAGGCCCTGATTCAGCTAAAGCGATCCGATTAAACAAAGTTATTCATAATAGTTACACTTTTCATAAAAAATGTTATCCAGGTAGTGTCCATCTCTTCCCAAGTATTAGCTTCAAATAAAACTGTCGAAGTCGTGTTGTTGATAATAAAACACTCAAATTAGATCGACGGCTGGTTTTAGACCTGCTGCCATTCTTTGCTTTTGATTTAAAAAAAACGACGACAAACTGAACAACAATAAATAAGATCAGTGATGAGAGGGCTTTCTTGTGTTAATTCTGTTTTTACCACTGTACATAAAGAAACTCACCAACAGGTAGCTTCACTGAGTCTCAGATCGACTAACAGGCCGAAGTTTGACACAGCACTGGAAGAACTACTTTTTTTTTTTCGCAGAATTGATTCCATAGAATCGTGATTTAAAAAAAAAGAGCAAAAAATGACAAAAAACTGATAATAAATATATTTTGGAAGTTGAAATCTCATAAATATTTAATCAAGAAGACACATTTAAAGAACTGACTTTAATCTAAATGTGTTGAAGACAGATAAAATGATAAAATAATCATAGAGAGCAAACATTATTGTAACAGCTGACACTGGCAGACATTTACATAAGAACCAACTCACCTGACCTACTTTTACATGAAGCTTCCAGCAGATTTCTGATTATGTTTTTTTCAATGTTTCCAGGCAGTAAAATCATTATAAAGTCTAAAATGTGTCACTGAGCATGATAATATTCGTGCCACGTGAGATCTCTTGCTCATATCCAAATTCCTCAGCAGAAAGATGATTTAGAGGGAATTCAGTGTGTGAGGGGAAACCAACAAATACAAATGAATAAAATAGAGATATGTTTTGTTTTTTTTTCAGCTACAAAAATCATGAATGACTCCTATTTGTACGTTTAAAGAACGCTTCTAGAACACACAATAATAACACTGACTGGGTTCTTGCAGGGGAGGAGAAAAGCCGGCTGCTTTTAATAAGTAAGCAACATGCATATCTTACTTCATTATTAAAGCAGAAGTCTTCCAAACATGTATTATACATTCATTCACCACTTAGACGCTTCCCTCTAAAGCACCGGTGTTAAACACACAGCCTGTGGGCCTCCCAGAGGGCGGAGGCAAACGCCACAGTCTTAAAACTACAACTGCCAATTTTACCACTGAAGTAAATATAATTCTGAATTTACTGTGATTATACAGCACGATTGGAAGATAAAGCACAACTCCTGAGAAGTATAAGTGAAGAGCTGATTGTGATTCAGTGTAAACACAGAGAGCGGAAGAGTTTCACAGGTGAAGAAAAGCAGAGAGTGAGAATGACTGAGGAGGAGATAAAGACAGAGGGAAGCACTTTGATTCGCCGGACGGGGTTCAGGCTGGCGGATTGATTTGTGAGCTTCTCTTTTTCTACTCGAATTAGCCGTTTTTTTTTTTCATTTATATGCTAATTAACTAATGACAACAGTAGCTCCGCTCCAGTATTAACAGACACCATTATGATATTCCAGGCAAACATTTGTCAGCTTAGTGTGCTGTCAGCGGAACAATAACGAAGCCGCTGGAACCTCAGCGGCTCCCTCTAAACGCCTTCGATCACAACCTCACAAAAAAAACAACAAAAAAAGACCCAGTCACCTGGTAAAACGTCTCTCTCTCAACCAATTACCAGCAGATCTATCATCTCTGTGATTACATTGATTGGAGAGCAGCACGGGCTATTTGTTTACCCGCTCACATGTGGAAAACACCTCAGTCACTGCTAATAGGAGTTATTGAAAGGTAACTCTTCCTTCTGCTGCTGTTTTACAACCAGTAGGATTGCAGCAGGAGGTGTTGCATCAATTGCTGCGATACTTAGATCGTTTGCACAAACAGTTTCCCACACCTGCATTTTACATCAAAAGAGGTTTTTTTTTATTTTTTTGCCCAAACCAGAAGTGGTTGAGTGTAACCTGACTCACTCACTCATGCTGCTCTTCTTGCGTTCTGAAGTAGGTCAGAGTGGTTCTCGCCTTCAGCTTCAGCGGCGCTTCGGCATCAAGAGCTCAGACTGACCGACCGACCGTCATCCCCAACTTTATGAGGCATGAATAAACTTATAAGACAGCCTGTGGACACATTCTCTGTTTATTTGGACGCCTGATTGGTTCCTGTGTAAAAAACATCGTATTATCTGTCCACTGCTGCTCTGGCCTTTTTTTTTTTTTTTTTTGTCTTTGTAGGGAAAAAAAATTCTCAAGAAAACAAGCAGAGAAAATGAGAAAGCAGCGGAAGTCACCTCACTCTGCAGGATCATAACAGCGTGGTTGAAGTGGTGGTGCTCCAGTGTTGCAGAGGTCCCATAAAGCAGAGCAAGAGCTGAACCCGTCCTGAAACACACACACATACACACACACACACACACACACACTGGTTAAAGGCATGAGGGGGATAACACAGTGAGGATTGGACACCTCAGGCTGACTGATTGTGTTGGGATCGTCTCGGTAAGCGCTCGGCTCTGTGTCACCGCCTCACAGCTCAATAATAATGAATTTAGAGTCATATTATAAACCGCTCCTGAAACCATGTAAACCACTTTGGAACAAGTTGATAGCAAGAGGCGGTCAGTTTTTTTTTTTTTTTTGTTTTTTATTGAGCGTTTGGAAATAATGAACCCAAACACCAACTGTGAATGGCAGTTCCGTGACGACTGTGTGGACTGTGCCACAAAACAAACTGCTCAAATACTCTAAAAATAAAGAAATTCTTACTTTTACTTAACAAGATATTATTTTTGCATAAAAATTTAAACCCACCTCCAAATTATGTGTTCCCTTCACCCACATCCCATCATAATTTCAGATTGAGTTTACTATAATAACGAGAGTGAAGGTGGGAAAACATTACCTTAAGGTAATTTCATAGCCATTTACTTGGCGAGCTGGACGCGCAGGGAGTCAGCAGTGTTTACCATCTATTTGTTAAGCAGACTCTTACATAAGCCTGAGACAACTTCCCCACTTGACTCGCTTGCTGACTTGCTGATCTGAGCCGGACTGCTGCAGACCGCTGCAGATGGGGAAGCACACTATAAACAGCGTGTGGGAGGCGGTGTGGCGATGTGTGTGTGTGTGTGTGTGTGTGTGTGTGAGAGTGTTTGTGTTTATTAACGATGGAGAGAGAGAGAGAAAGCGCGGACGCTTACTTTGCCTGGAAAGCGTTGTTGGTGCCCCTGTGGTCCAGGTCGTGGCACACGCAACCTACGATGAGCGCTAAGATCTCCACTTCGGTCAGAGTCTCCTGGAAACCCGCCGTCTGATCGGCGCAGAGGAGGCAAATGAGAGAACATGCACACAAACACACAAACACACACACACACACTCCAGAGCCGCGTCTTCTTATTGTTCTAGGAGGCTGTGAAGAGTTTGTTTAATAAATACGGAAAAGCACCAAAAAAACAGCATCTTCCCCGGCGGGATGCGGTAACAGCCGCACGGCCGGATTCGCGGCCTGGACGGACGGCGTCTGGAGGCCATGTGCCGAGTGAGTCACTACAGGTCAGAGCGGGGATACGAGCAAAGATAGCAAGGCCCTCAGCCCGCTCATTAAAACACACGGCGGACGACCAGAGGGACCCCGAACGGCTCGTGAGCCGCTGTTTCATTCCCCCAGCCAATAATCAATTCAGATGGGACGCTGCACGTTAACGCTGTGTTGAACTTTTGTATGTACGAGTGTGTGTATAGGAGTGCGTTGCCCCATGGATCCACTCCCAGGAGTCTCAACGCAAACAGTCGTCTCTGTACAGGAACTCGCCGTGTGCAGCTGGTTAGTTTGAGTCACAGTTCAGACTGCAGCCACTTCACAACGGGTCGGCCTGAAATACGACGCCCGCCCAAAATAATAACAGAATTTTATCACGCTGGTTCGTCCATCGGTCGCCCGTCCGCCGGCTGAGTGGTTCAGTTCAGTCACAGTTCACGTAGGGAGAGGCCGCTGCTACCTGACACTCATCACTTTCACTATCACCCCCCCCCCCAACACTAAATACTGAACCCTGAACAGACGCAGGTCAATACAGACATCAAAGAAAAATAAAACTAATCCAAACTGAAGCATCAGTGAGATACAAGACAAAAGTACTGAAAATCAATTTGCATTCGACGTCATTCATGTTTATTGGAAAATTAATCTTTAATTTTCCAGGAAGTGTGTTATAATGTGCTTTCAGTTGACCGGGATAGATGGAATGATCGCTTGTCTTTACCGTCAGCATGGCGAACATGCACTGGCAGACGTTGAAGGCATGTCTCCAGTTGTGATAGAGAACCATTCGGTAGTTTTTCCTGACAGTCAGCAGCCATCTGCACAGTGTCTGGAGGGGCAGAGGGAGGAATCAGCACGCGGGTCAGCAGACGCCGGGGAGGATGGATGGATGGATGGATGGATGGATGGATGGATGCGTGACGGCGTTCGGGGCAAAAAACTCAATCAAGTTTTCAAAAGGAGAGAAGGACTCGCCTCATAGTCGATCTTAAATTTCTGCACCATTCCCAGCTCCATGAACATCCTCAGAGCAGCTGTGATCATGGCGTCGACGTCCAGGGAGAAATCATCAAAGGAGAGCTTGTCGATGCCCAGCTCGCAGACCAGGGGGATGTTCGCAGCCTGTTTGGCCGCGGCCGGAGAAAACACAGAGGAGGAAGGAGAATACGAGTTCACAGAGCGGGAGAGGAAGACGGAGGGGTCAGAGGATGCTGTGCCACTTTCAGATGATATATGGAAGACATGCTAATTAAGACTCTGAGGCCTCATTTGAAGAGGGTTAAGATTAATGAGGGAGCTTTACTGATTTCACTGTTGTTTACTTTCAGCGCGCACTGACGAATGCAGCAGTGTGATCGTAATCATCATCAGCCTCTTATTTTTTTCTTCTACTGTTATTCAACAAAAACACACATACAGGATTCCAATTAAGCATATTCACGCTGAGGCAAGTCGTCCGTCTTTAGTGCGGCCTAACGGCGGTCTGAGCCGCTCCAGGTCAGCCTTCATATCGTGGTCATTTCAAGCCCCTCTAACGACATTTAACACGGGAGTCGGAGCGTGGCGGCGAATCTGCCCAACACTTTCCAGCGCATCTGTGTTTTTTTTCTACCTGTCTCCTCACGCCGACGCCCGGCGGAGCCCGTCACTCCCTCCCGCAAACATCCGCCTGACGGGTCAGCAGGTATTCTCTCCTCCACTAAACTCACAGCCCCGGGCCGCAAAGTGTCAGCCCAGCTTGTTTGTCACCGCCGTCCGTCCACACTCCACAGCAGACGCAGGCAAGGATTCATATGTAGAGCAGTTATGAAAGAAAGTGTGTGTGTGTGTGTGTGTGTGTGTGTGTGTGTGTGCGTGTGTGTTGGGTTGGGGGGTGTTGGAGGGGCGGGAAGCAGAGCGTGGTGCTGGAAGAGGAGGGCTGAGAGATCACACAGGCGCACGGAGGATAGGAGGGGGATCCTACTATGTGGTAATGGCCACAGGGGAAAATCCTACACATGAAAGTGCCGGAAAATGGGTCATATCTATATTTCAGAAATGTCACACCAATTAAAAATGGAGATATTTTCACTTTTTTTGTATCTGTATAAATCATGCATTAGGAATGATTGCTTATTGATTGAAGTAATCCATTCCAAATGCCACAATTAGTTGATGTTAACAGGGGGATTCTTGGTCCATATTTATGTTTGTGCACCAGCACAGTTCTTTAGAGAAACTTCAATACACAGTCTCGAAGACAGACTGCCTCTCACCTCTCACAGACTCCGTCTCACCATTGACTTCACTTTTTCATTAAGGTAAACAGAAAATTTACTGAATTCTCTTTAGAGTAACAGTCTTTAAGCAAATCAAAGAGACAACAAGGTAAATTTCCAGGCTGTATTAGATGAGGAAAACACTCTGCAGGCACCACGTTTCCTGAAATCACACTTTGTGGAGAATTCATCCTCAGCCAAACATTAAGGGAACTTTTCCTTTACTGTTTTACTTAATGTCTCAGTCAGAAATATCTACAATGATCATGATAACACTCCAGTCAATCTGCAGCATCACAAGAAACCTCACTGTCTGAACTGTAATCTACAGGAAGAAAGTGGTCTCTTTAATCAAGGATCAAAACTAACAAACAGCCTCAGTGTCTTTACTTACTGGATGGATGGACGCATGGATGATTGGATGGATGGATGTATGGACAGATGGAGAGATGGATGAGTGGATAGACGGACATACAGATGGATGGTTGGATGGATGGATGGATGGATGGTTGGATGGATGGATGGATGGACGGATGGATGGATGGATGGATGGATGGGTGGATGGATGGATGGATGGGTGGATGGATGGATGGATTTAGCAGCTGGGCTGTTTGCATTAACATCACACAGAATATTTAACTGCTACGTAATGGAGCAGAGAACATGTTTTTTTTTTTCAAAGTAGAAATAAATACGTGTGTCTGACGCATCTTTCAGTGAACAATTTGCTCAATTCTGATAAATTTCCATTGATCTGCAGTAAAATGGACCAAACCACAGTGATGGAGATGGAAGGTAAAAGATATACTCTTTCTATCTATTATTTAACAGTCATCAACTTTATAATTAGAACTATTTTAATTTGAATCTCCTTCCAAATTAATTAAAATAAGATTATATGATTTAATTGAATTCTATATTTAAGGGTAACAATTGTCTATTTTCCTAATGGGGGTGTGGGTTGGGGGGTTCACTGTCTGAAAGCTTGAGAGGAAAAAAACTCAGCAGGGTGAGGGAAATACAAAGACGATTGTCTGTTACCTTGAATTTGTCGACTTCGGTCTTGGAGCACGTGGCATGGTAAGAAAGAACCTGCAAAACAATCACATTTTGTCACGCAGCACATTAAAAAAAAAGAGAGAGACAGATAACTGAAACGACCAAGATAATTCAAGAACAAACATAAACTATCGCAAAGATGCCGCACACTGGCGTCGGTGCGTTTTAGTGTATCCTGCAGATCGGCGAGCGCTCCCCTCTGGAGCCACCTACAACAGCATGCATGTCAGGCCCGATTCCATCGCCACGTTCCCCTCGTCCCCTCAGAGAAATACCTCGCGCAGACCTGCAGTCGCTTATTTGATCATAAACACTCATCTTTATTCAGCGCCGCCAGGAGCAGAGCGTCAGACGTAGCGCTCGTTCTGCGTCTTCCCGATCAAATGCTTGATCTGCTCGGAGCTCCCCCCCATCCTCAAACAGCGGCGCTAACTGCTGCAACGCAGCTGAAAGCCCCCCGTTGTAATCTCAGGGCACACTGTAAAGGCTGAGCGCTGCTGAACGGCTACGTACTGCAGGGCAGATGAGGGATTGCTTTTCACCAACTCTCATTAATTTTCAATAAAACCTTTGTGAGAAGGTTATCTGCAAAGAGAGATCAGCACTTTTTTTTTTTTTTTATATGTGTACATTCCTGTGGAAATATGAGACTAAATAAAGGAGCCAAGAACAAAAAAAAAAAAAACCCAGCGAGAGAGAGTCAGTGGGAGAAAGCTTTGTGTTTTCCATCTCGAGGCTGTTTTTTTTTTTTTTTTTTGCAACTTCTCAGGAAACGTGTCAACTGTGAGCATATGCGGACTGGAAAGGAAAGATGCTATTATGTTAGAGAGAATTGAACCGAGGAATAAATATCTAAATAATAAGATAAGACGTGAACAATAACATCGTCTGAGGCGAAACATGAGAGCGAGCACAAACACGATGAGCCAAACCTTCCCAACGCTGGGAAATCTTTTGCGAATGTTTGCGGAGAGAATGATTTATTGCTCACAGCACATTTTAATTTTCAGAGGGTGACGTGATGCAGAGAAAGAAATGAGATGGTGAAGCTTACGTCCAAAGCCACAGACTGCTTGGCCCAGGACTTCTTCACCTGGTCATACATGATGGTGTTGTTGATGCCCAGTCCACAAAATATCACAAAAGCCTAAAAAGACAGGGATTAAATGTGAGAATCGCAGCTCCCACGGTTTCTAATAAGGTTATATTATGCAGGAGGGATACAGGAACATGCGCGATACCTCAAAGAGACGCTGATCGGCATCATCAAAAGGCTTCCCATCCAGTCTGTTGAGCACCTGGGCGACACCTGTTAAACAAATGCGTTCATCCAGGCGGTAAAAACACGGCAGAAACATTTTAAACTCCATGCAGTTTAAGAGGAATCAGACCTCAAGGCTCAACTGCTAGAGGAAAATTCTATAAATTTGTGTTTTCATAACCTGTTGTGTAAAATTTTGATTTGTGGTGTATAGTTTATGTGAAGCATGAAGTTTGCGTATTGTTGTAATAAGTGTAACATCATAATATATTTACATTATTCGCACTTTTTTTTATGCAGTTTGTGGCGGAGCTGCCCTTCTGCCCCCTAATCTGAACAGGTTGAGCATCAACCTGTGATGCCTTCACTGCGTTTCCAGCAGTATCTGCCGTGTTAATCTGAAAACAGTTGTGAACGAAAGAAGCACGGAGCTTCATTTGCTGACTGACTGACTTCAATTAACGTTATCTTTGGGAGGAAATCCTGTTATTGTCCACAATGCTGTGACGGGGCAGAGAGCCTTTTTATTTGACAGCTGTCTTCCTTGTTTAGATGACTTCTCTCATCAACTAATTAAAAACAGGAAGGGCTTAGATAGCAAAGCACCAACAATTAATTGACCCGGAGCGACTCCTTCAGTCACTGAGGAATTACACCAAAAGGTAATTACACTATACATTACCATTTTCATTTATCTGTAGCAAGCCAAACAAACCTGCCAATGTGACATTTTAATTTCAATGTATGGCTGCAGACAGATTACAGCTGAAGCGAGGAACAATTCTCATTACGGAGCCGATCTGGGGCAAATCTGCCATTGCTGCCCGTCTGTAATGAGCTTGTAATTTGTGCTGAGTGGGTGGCCCCGAGGACGGGCCACTAAATGACTGCTAAGACCGGGGGAGGGGGTCGAGCGTTCGCCAAGGGGTCCAAACCCGGCCAGAGGGTCGGATCGGGCCGACCAGATGACGCTGCGTGTAGTGGAGATGACAAAGAAAAGCTAAACTGTGACTAAATGCACGGCTTCGCCAGCATCAGCCTGGAGGGAGAGGATAGAGCTGATAGGATTTCATACAGCATTCTAAAATAATGAAAAGAGATTCCACGGCTGTCTATGCAGGTTCCCATTTGTCGACGTAAGTAAGTAGGTGATGTGCAAGAGTGTGTATTGTATGGATGCAGTTTTACCGCATTTCAAATCGGCAACATTGTAAACTGAGATAAAATAATCTGCATTTTCAAGGCTCATTGTAGGTCTTATATGTCAAAGTAAACATAACTGTGCCAAACTCATTAAATGAATCTGACCCTGGAAGATGTAAAATCCTCACATAGACGAGCATTCTGCTTTTTGGATTTGTTTATTTGTAATGAGCTAAAAATACAGTAAAAATGTCTTTTAAACAAATTAATAAAAACCTTGAGAAGTGTGCACAATTACTTAAATTACTCGCGTTTGAAATCTGACATGAAGCCACATAAATATTGTACTTTTCCCAGCAGTAATCTCTGTGGTGATGTTTTCAATGGGCTGGCTGTAACCTCAGCAGATGACACAAAGCCATTCATTCTGCAACTGAATGTATCCTTGACTCGAGAATTTCATCTCCTGCTGCTTTGTTTGTATAATGGTTTTTCACTCCAGATCCTCAGGTGCCTCCCACGCACTGCATTTCTTTCTCCCCTCACTCTTTCCTCTCCTCTTCCTCTTCCCTTTCCCCCGCTCCGACAAATGTACTTACACCTACGCAAAGACGCGCGCGGGCCTTAACCAACCATCTGCAGCAGATATGCTGATCACTTTGCTCTCAAATAAAACTAATGACTTCCTGCGTCAGATCTCAGCAGACCGGGTGCAGCAGCCGCCGCCGCCGCCGCCGCCGCTCCTGCCTGCAATATCCAGCGCCAGAACCAGACGAGAGAGAGAGATCAATGATTTATCCGAGTGTCAGAGTGGCGTTAGCCCGGGGCCGATTCACAAACACAAAGCGCCCTGCCAGGAGAAGGGAACTCCACCTCCGAGTGTGGAGTGGTGGTGCAGCACGGATCTGAGCGTGCACGTGCACAGCCGCAGCTCGACGCACACTCCGGCTCCCCTTGCCCCTTCAGTCTGCTTTGTGCAGCGAAAGAAACGTTCGCAAGTGCAGAACTGATATCCCGAATGTAAACCAGGGGAATCTTAAAGAAGGCTGCACACGGTGTGAGACGTAATTTCATTTACGCAGAACATGCAAGTTTCTTTGTGCATTACAGTGGTGTGTATGAGGTTATGTATTCCTGTGAATGACTGGGTGTCTTTATTTTATTCATATTCAGAAAGAGAAAGTAATCAAACAGCTTCCTTACAGTTTCTAGAAGTGGGAAAGTGTGAACTGAAACGCTACTGTTTGGTTTTTCCAAGAAAGTGACGCCTTCTGAAGTGACTGACTCACTAGTAATGAAAATAAAAATAAAAATCAACATATGAATTATTAGAAATAAGCGCTCTGGTTGATAACTTACCAATAATTTGGTGGTTGCTGTTCCAGATGGGAACACAAAGCACCGAGCGGATATGGAAGTCAGAGAACTGATCTGCCTACAAACACATGGAGATAAGCACACAGTCAAGCGTCATAATCACAAATAATATATTTCAATACTCCGATTCCGATTTTAGTCTCAATTACAAAAATGAAAGAACATTTTTGCAAAGTTAGGGCTCCATTTCATTCAGAAAAATCCATTCGGACTTTGTTTTTTCCTTCCAAGTGGAGCACTGAGACTCCTTGTATCGCGTTAGCACAAGAATTGAAACAAAATAATAACCAGGTCTCTCGTAATAAATTCATCAAGGGAGTATTAACTATGTATACATTCCTCACATCTAATGGAGGAGAAGTGCAACACAGGAACGCAGGAGCTGCAGCGATGCAGCAAACAATGGCAAACAGCGGGCAGGCACCTCCATGCAGCTCAGTGAGGTTTTGTTGGTCGCAGCAGAGGCGGTGTTATAAACGACTACACACACTTTTTTATTACTCAGTTACTTAAGGCTGGAACCTTGTGCTGCTGCTTGTTGCTGCACTTGGTGGGAGATATTCTTGGTGACACGTCAATTGTCAATAGTGTTGCATGCTTAAAAAAAAGTGCATGTGACACGTCACAGATCAGTTATTATGGAGGTAAACGGCTGAATATTCATCCGGCCACATAACTCGACAGGCAGCTCAGGGTGGATGTTCGTCTGACACCGAAGGTCCCTTTTTTCCTCCGTTTCACGCCACCAGTCTGATCAGGATGCAGGGCTCTAAAGCAGGGCGGACGTCGCCTCCCATGAGGTTCCACTAATGAAGCCGTCAGTGACACCTGGCGACCTTATCGACTCGTGAGTGAAACCGGCATCCCAGAGTGGCTTAAAATAAAAGATGCTTCCTGAATAAGCAGTCGAACGCCTTCAGCGCAGACTGTCGGTTGATACTTTGATGAATGGAGACCGGATGACGGGGCGCTTGAAAGGGAAGGAGGGTACCTCGGCATCGAAGCGAGGGTCCTGATAGGCGTCGCTGATGTTCACAGGCAGTCCAGTGGAAGCCACCAGCTCTGCAATGCTGTTGTTGATGAGCCAGTCCGAATACGAAGATTTCTCCATGCTGTCTTTGAAACTAGGGTCGGAAAATACAAAAATTCATGCAGCGGAGGAAACATTTTTGGTCACACTTTACTTGAAGCATCCAGTATAACACATTATAAGTAGTTATAAACACTCATAAATTATCACAATGCTTTATAACCCACTATACAGCATAGGGTTAGGGTTAGGTCCTGATGTTATAAAGCATTGTGATCATTTATGAGTGTTTATAACTATAGTTCTACAGTGCTATAATGTACTTATAATGTGTTATACAGGGTTGCTTCAAGTAAAGTGTTACCTTCTTTTTTTTTTTTAAATGCTGTTGCAGTTGTCACTTCTGCTCCGAAGTGACCATCACAGTGATGGTGAGAGCCGGGCTCAGGGGGATCATTTGTCTTACTTTCAGCGCTGTTTTCATCCATAAACATCCCACACAATATTAGGCCTCACTTTCTCCACTCAGCCACGTCTGGCAGTGGAGAGAAGCAGCAAAACCCAATTAAGTACGGCTCCCACAGTATGCCATGTATTGAGAGTCCGCGTTTCACTCCCACAGGCTTATAGAAGGAGTAGGTTTTCACACTCATTTCTTGTGTTGAGTGATTCTGAAAAAGCTCTATGCAAAAAGCAATCACAGGTGGCGACAAGACTATTTGGCAAGGATGTTTTTTCCTCCAGCGTTTCCGAGGAGCTGAGAGGTTTTAGCACTGAGTACGTACCTGCTTTCAGTGTCTGCGCTACACTTAGGGGACAGCAGTTCAAACGACTTGGTGAACTTCACCACCTGAAAGGTTTGAGAGCGAGAGGAAATCGCTAAAGCAAACAGATTGCGAGAGTATTTACTGAAACAAACAGAAAGAACAAGCATACACATGCGCAAATACACAGACAGATAGACACACACACACACACACACACACACACACACACACACGCTCAGTCTTGTATTTCTATCCTTGTGGGGACCGTCCATTGACACCCATTCATGTCTAGCCCCTAACCCTGACCCTTACCCTAACCCTAACCCACACCACAACAAAGCCTAACCCTAAAGAAATGCTTTTGCACTTTTACTTTTTTCAGTAACAACAACATGGTCAAGAAAACACTGTTTCTCCTACTTAGGACCGGAAAAAGGTCCCCACAAGGCACGTCGTTCCACGTTTTGCTATCCTTGTGGGGACATTTGGCCCCGACAAGGATAGAAATACAAGAACACACACACACACACACACACACACAGCAGGGCAGCTGAGAGAAAAACAGTACCGGTGACTCAATGTCCTCCAGCAGCTGAACAGAGCAGCGCTCGCACTTAAGCAGCGTCTGGGCACGGTGCATGATCTTCCTCACAATCTTCTCCAGGTCGGTCTGCTCCTCAAACAGGTCATTGACGACCTCCAAAAGCGCCTGAACACCGGCAACAGACAGAGATACCGCTGGCATCATTCCAGGCAATCCGAGCCGCATGTCGCCACAAAAAAAAAAAAAAAAAAAAAAAAAAAAAAAGACCCTCTCAATGAAAAATCTGTGAGCAGATAACGCTGAGGACCCTTTCAATGAAGATGTTTTGCTTCGCTCAGCTTTTGGAACCTGATTATTATCATTATCTTTAAACCATAAACCAACAGGATGATATAACATGATTACTTTCTCCAATAAAAGTAAATTAGGTTCTTTGTCTGAGGCAGCACCGATCCAATTCCATTCACAAGCACATAAAAATCATACGGTGTAAAAAGAGCTTTCCTCATTTTTCTCCTCCTCTCCTCACTGAACTGTGTTCTCATTATGTTCTCCCCCATCACAGATCAATGTGTGACATGAATTAGTGCATCTCTTAACATTCCCTCCGAGATTTCGACCACAAAACCAGGCCCTCGTCTGGATCCCGGCCCATCCCCCTCCGCACATCCGGAGAAAATGTCCAGGCAGGGCTGCTCGGCCGCTCTGAGATTCCCACTGCAGTGGCAGCAAGTGGGCTGCCGCTGATCGATACTCAGCCTCTCTGTCAGCACCGGGTGGGGGGAGGAAGTAATGCTGATCCCAGGAAATCCCAGGAATGGGGGGGGGGGGGGTTGTTATCCTGGTCCGCCCTGTGGATCTTACCCGGCTCCTGTCATACTCTTTCCTCGAGGCGGCGAAGAGCTGAGCGTTGGAGATCGCAATGCCACAGAAGGGGAGGTACATCTGCAGCACCTGTGGACACATCCAACACAACTTAATAAAGTGCCCTCGTTTTTGCTTCAGTTTGATCTTTTATGTCTTTTAAATGTACGTCTCATGCATGTAATGTGAGCTTGTCAGCTGAAGGTTTCGGTGGGGAAAGTAAAAGCCACTGCTTGTCCCCGCCCTAATCACCACCGCTGTGGCCCTTTAAGCCCTAAAACCCCGGACTGCTCCCCAGGTGGAGCAGAGTGGCTGCCAGCTGCTCCTTCTCGATGGGCTCAATCCAGAGGACAAATCCCGAGTAATAAATAAAAGCAATCCTTCTTTTGTGTTCTTCAGTGGTTTCAAACTAGCGCATTCACACAGCATCATGAAGCAGAACTAAAAAAAATGAAAGGATTTCTCAAATAATGATTTCTGCATTTATATATATATATATATATATATATCAAAGAAACATTTTTATGAGACCACAAAGTTAACTTAAAACTGGTTTCATCCAATGATCTTCTTTACCAGCTTATTGAAAATAAAAATAAAAATAAAAAAAAAACAGTTTAACCACTGCAGAACCAAAATATATTGACTTGTATCATGCAAAATCGTAACTATATCACATTACACGTGTTTTCTAAGAAAAATACCCAAAGAGTAATATTTCCATTCATGAAAAACTTCTGAATTAGCAGAAGTGAGAAACAGCATTTCGTGGACATTTTTTCGCGCCGGGACAAATAAATCCATTCTACTGACATTTTACCATTTGACTGATGAGTCTGACTCGCTGTGCCCTGGGCTTATAGCATGAATTCCTTATTTCACTCATATTTTCTTCTTATAAATAATGTAGTCACTTGATGTGGCCAAATTAATATGGTTTTGAATGTACACCGGAATCGAACAGTTTGGAGTCATTTCTTGTTTCTCCACCTCTGTTGATGTACAATAAATATCAATATTTAAAGCTCTCTCTACAGAAAAACTCGAGAAAGTGGCTGAAATGATGGCATCGTCCAGACACTCAGGCCTCCTTAACGTGGAGTCATTTCCATTTAGATTGTCTACTTTCTTACTCTGCTTTTTTTTGTGCCACAATCTATCTTTAGCATCAGGCTGCTGCGTAAACAGCATAATCAGTACAACAGACCCACTAATATTTACCATCCTTCAGTCTGACCTGAGGGCAGGAACGCTACGGCAAGGCATGAATGGGAAGTTCCTGAGCTGCGGCGGCTGAGAGACGCACGTGTCCGCCACATTTCACTAGTGATTATGCATCAGTCGCCAGCTGCAAATAATCTGCACGTGAAGAACACAGCTCGATTACACAGTGAGGAAAAGTGTGTCTATACACACTCACAGTGTGAATAAAGTTGCATACAATAACTCAACAGTTGAAAGATTTATTCCTACTAACGTTGGACCTGAATTACTGAGATCTTGCATAATTACAGTCATACAGATTGTGCCGTCAGTTAGTGGAAGACTGGAGTTTTTAAACGGGGGGTTTATATCGATGAGGTGCTGTTTACACAAGAACGATCTGCTGGAAACTGCTTCACTTCTGTGTTCGTCGCGGAGTGACTGGATGGAGCGCTGAGCCTTAAAAAGCTCAAAATGAAAGTGTGAAGATTAAAATACATATAGATACCCTTCAGCAAATAAATCAGAAAAAAGGCTTGTATTGGGGATGATTTCACACAAATTCAAAGTGGAAGGTTTAACAGAAAATATCTTGTATTCATTTTTAATTGTCCAATATTTCGTATTCATGAAATCAAATGTGCTAAACTGAGAGCAAATCTCAGTGCTTCCTACTGGTAGATCTGTTTCACACATGTGATCATCCACACTTGAATGTTTAGTCGATTAGGAACTCAGCAATATGAAATATTAAAGAGACTGTGGCCCCTGTTCTCCCCCCTCAAAAGATCTGACGATATGGCTTCTTGTCATGTGACACATGTGTTATATACAGCACAAAAATAGCATATAACAGTTGTTATGAAACACACATTTGTGTGTGGACAAAATTAAATAAGATTAAAAAACATTGGTATTCCGATGTGATATAGTAGGGAACATTTTTCTCTCACAGTTGATTAGTAAATGGTAAGTGCAGATTTAAAATATGGGCAAAGGGTATGAAACTCCGCTTTAATTCTTACAATTACCATTTACAATCAAGCAGGTCTCCTGGGTTCACTGCATATTTGATTTCTCAGCGTATATTTCACTGATGGTAATGCCGCCTGTATTTAAAGAGCATGCTTGTGGAACAAATCATTTGATCAAAGAAGTATTAAAAAAAAATAAAAAGACATCTGTTCACACAGCCTGAAAATCTTCAGTTTAAAGTAGATCTCGTAAGGGGAGCTACATGCAGATCAGCTCGCCACTTGAACTTATGCAAACATGAAAACAAGGCTTTACTTTACTTCTCAGTGACTGAGCTCTGATGTGGAGAGATTTTTTTGTTGATGGGAATATTACATTAATTATCACATTCACTTCATCAACCCCTCCGCTCTCGCATGTGCTGATGCGCACGTCATGAAACACACATCAGAGTTACGCAAGGCACAAATGCATAAATCACTTAATGCCGAGCGTTTCAAATTACAGCCTATAATTAAAATGTGTGGGGAAAACATCACTCGTGCAAATGTGTAGATCAACTTTATGTGCTTCGTTCAGACGCGTCACGTGATCAAGCGCTCTTGTGCAACCTGCTCTGGCACAGAAAACAGATGATGCTGTGCAATATGTTCATTCATAATGCTATTTCAGCTGTCCTGTGGAATTCTCTAATAATGATTTACCAGAGAGGCAGAAGCCATCAATAGCCCCAGCAGGAGCAGATTCATTAGTGAGCAGGACTTTGGGGATCTGGCTATGGATCTGCCCGTGGAACTAACAGGCGAACCCAAGAAAAGCACTG
The DNA here is from genome assembly GCF_902148845.1 of Salarias fasciatus. Classification (NCBI taxonomy): domain Eukaryota; kingdom Metazoa; phylum Chordata; class Actinopteri; order Blenniiformes; family Blenniidae; genus Salarias; species Salarias fasciatus. The sequence goes on from NC_043760.1 coordinate 23,933,824, forward strand.
CTCTCTCTAATTACATTCTGTCAGGCAGGCCATTATACAAGCTTGCATTACAAACAAGATGTTTTGCCCAGAGACCTCTGGACTGACCAGTAAAGAGTGGTTTAATAACAAAACTAACTGGCCAAGGCCGTGGGGACAGCCGGTTCCTCTAATCTCAATGACTCCCTTTTCTACAGCTGATATTTCATATGAAGCAGGCAGAAACATTTCAGCACTTCTACACATGATTGACAACTACTAATCAGTACAAAAAGGTGTGTGCACCTTCCATGTGTAATAATGTGAGGACCGTTGGGATTTAACAAGGAAAAATCTCCAGTTTTACATACAACAAGAAAACAAGAAAACCAAACAGACATAAAGAAACAAAATGCTGTAACACGCGGCTATTAATGCACGCTATTATCTAAGCTCGGAGCTCTGAAGTATCAATTAGTAGTAATAAAAATGAGCTATGTAAATTAATTTACTGTTTACATCAATCGAGAGAACAGAATCAATGCATTTAATTACACAGTTGCGACTCTATTGACATGTTCAACTGTAAATATCATGAATGAAAGTTATGACTTTAAAAGAGAAAGATGAATAATATAGGATACAATGAAGACTTAAATTTCTATTATTCATTCATTCATTCATTCATTCATTCATTCATTCATTCCATAGTCTATGAACATAGATTCTTATTCTCTGACTTAGAAGGCCTGCATACAAAATTTAAAGATGTTACTATTTCACTAAAGCCCTGTTTACTGGAGGAGGAATGACTCACTGTTGCTGAACTCCTTGATACAGAAACACGACAGGTGCTTATAGTCAAGGCACCTGCAACATTCTCTGTCCTTTGTGGAGCCTGTCAGCATGTTGGTCGTTTATCTCAGCCGTCTCCTGTCATTGTCTGCGTTCATAAGTCTGTTTCGCTCAAGAAGCACCAATATCTTGATTACAGCACACCTGAATTATTTAATTTTATGTTAGCCAAATGAAAGAGTCATAAATGGATCTACGCAGTGTTGACAGGTCAGATAAATTACTACAGCAACCCATCAATGATACAACTATGTGTACATTAATAAGACAAAAAAAGCAAAACAAGAAATGATTTCGAAAGTAAGCAGTAATTTTTCATTTGTTACGAGTACATCTGTCTTTGTTTGATCAGTAACTTGTGATTTTCAGTAACTTGCTCAATACTAGTTAACAAAACTAACATGGGGTAAGAGAACAAACCATCCATTTGTTCTTTTTTTGCCCGGTTTGTCTAGTTGTTCAGGTACACCTGAGCTGTGTAACACAAATCTAAGAGCCTGAGACCATTCATCTCTTCAGTCGTGGAAAAAACATCATTAACATATCCAGAAAATGCATTACCATGAGCATGTTTTTATCAAAACAACATTCTTTTGTCTACTTATTTTCACTTTACACAGGTTTTTGTAGTAATTTGCATTTATATAAAGCATTGTGACAGCAACTTGTGTGGTGCCATGCTCTGTGTTTGTTTTTCTGCATGATTGGATGAAAATCAACTCGCTCCGAGCAAAAACTGCATTCCCAATTCATATGGAGACAGTGTGTGAAAGTGTCTTTTTGTTTGGTTGTTTTCTTTTCTATTTTTTTTTTTTTTTATTATTATTTTACAGCAATGCTTTGAGCCAGTATGACAAGGACTTTGGTAGCCAGCGGCAGCATGGCGGCGATGGCAGAATGCTATGTGACAATGGACTCACGCAGATGCTGAACGCTATTGGCGTACACAACTTAGATGTCTCATGGAGAATATTCCATTTCATGTGAATTCCACAGGCGCGCAGACGGAAGCCAAACCCAGATCACAGTGCACGAGAGTGAGAAGGCTGAACAATGTAACCATATACTCTGAAATTAAGTCAGAAGATAATGAGACACTGCAATTATATACATGGGTTGTACCGTTATTCAAGCTCCACAAAGGTCTTTGTTTCTGTGACGTTTCAGTGGAGCATATTTCAAGATTTAACGCCACGATGTGTGGGAAATCCGATAGGGTTTCACTACATACTGAACAATTCTGTTTGGATAAAGGTCCCATTAAACCTCTCACGGCGCTCTCTTGCTATTGCGGTGTCATCCATGATTTGAAAAGCGAGACACATTTTCTTATTACAAGGTCCTCCGTAAAAAGCAAGAGAGCTGCAGCTGTGCTGCTCTGGGAGTTTACTGTGCCCTCTGATGCTAGCGTTGCACGTCATTACTAATTCAGCTGCAGCCGTTGCCGGTATTAGCGTGATGTTAATGCCATGTGAAACCAACTCAAAACAGGGGAAACAAAAAAGGAATTCCTAATCTCATCCATTATGAACAGTGAGCTGAAATTGGAGCTGCATTTTTCGACAGCAGAAAGAAGAAGAAGAAAAAAAAAAAACACGTGACAAATGGAAAAGCCCTCCGTCATTTACTCCAGTGAAGCCTCGCTCGAAAATAAAAAGCACAAGTAGCTCTTTGCTTTCATGTTCCATCTTCTTCCCCCCCCCACCCTTCAGCGGCTCATGCAATAAGTGAGCAAGTCTGCGTCGACTTGTCACCGCCATCCTGCGCTGGCTATTCAAGTGTGCTGATGGACTGAACACGTGCTCCTCGTGCCTCTCCGATAAACAGTCGCTCGCGAACGCCCCGCCAAATCAAACGCGAGAGGCCGACTGCTTCGACGTATTCCCATCACTGGAGCGTGTGTCTTTGTGTTCGTCGCGCCTGCCAACCTGACTGATCCGTCTAAAGATTGAACCGATTCACAAATGAGCGAAGAGCTAAGCAGTAAACATCCGAGAGCCTGCTTCGGTCCTCCCAGACGTCAACTCAAAACCCGATAATTATAGACACTGAACAACCTACATTTGTCAAACCATACTTATCTGGCACTAACTGTATAAAAATCATGTAAATGTTGCAGTCTAAATGATGGGTCTAAATTATATACTAGTACGACTACTCAGCACAACATCCAAAACATTTATATACACACAGATTTCAATAAATAAATAAAGGCAAGTGTTTGGATTGGAACGGGTTCTGTGATGAGCGAGACGAGTGGGTCAGAACATCCAGAAACGCAGCTCTTTTGGGGTTTGCTCCTGGTCGGTATCTATCAAAAGCGATTCAAGGAGGGAAAAGCCATAAATCGATGGCAGGGTCATGGGTATCGCAGGACACTGGCATTCATCCACATATCATCTTTTTCCCACTCAGCATTGAAATGAAGCGTTAACCTCTTGTGAGACGGTGAACAGGATGCGTCTATAAAGCTATTATTCTCGCTGGGATTCTCCACAGCGTCCTGGTCCTTCATAACACGCTGCCTTTGGAAAATTTAATGAGTGTCAGAGACAGGCAGTGACCCAGCCAGTAACCAAGTCATTGCGGGGATAAGCTTACTACATAATAAAACAAGTGAGTTGGGTGAATTCTTTAAATAATAAATGTCAGCTACATCCAGCTTGGGCAACGGAACAAGCAGAATGAGCAAACGTGATCAGCTGTGCGTCCGACAGATGTACAGTGAGTGTTTCAAAAAAGAACTTGAAAGAGAAAATAAGAGAATTCCAGCTGAGCATGAGCTACATTCAGATTCTGAAGGCAATATGCAATCTCAAGTAAATATCATTTGCAATTTGAATAACATTAACCAATCGTTATTTGAAATGAATATGTACTTTGATAATTTTAGAAGTGTGAGGCTGCTTATTTTACATGCGAAATGATAAAAGTTAAAGGCTGAGAATAAGCAGAAAACTATGTATATTATCCTCTAGAATGACGTAATGTCTTCAATAAAGCGAACAGGCCACCAATCCATTACAGGACAAACACACAGAGAGAGACGGCAACACACTCCCATTTACGCCTACAGGATATCTGGTCACCGATTAGTCTCCAACGCATACTGATGGACAGTGGACAGAAAAGTGGAGTGCCAAGAGAAAACTAAATGTACACACAATCACTCCAATCCAACCTTTAGCATCACAAGCACCACTTCACATGGGTTAAGTCATACATAACCAACAGGAAATTATTCATCAAGATCAATAACTGCACATCTGCTGCTGTCCTTATGGCACTCCTCAATATTCAGAGCCTGGACTGGCTCCTTGACCCGGGCTCTTTCACTGACCCGTGCCCCTCTTCAGACGTGCCTCCACATTGTGGAAGTCACTCTTCAAAACACTTTCGATAACCTCAAACACCCTCAAAGCCCAACTGAAAACTTATCTTTTAATACATCTGTTTTTTTTGCGTTTGGAACATTTGAACTGTTTAATGCCTTGTTTTTAGTTTTTTCCCTCTCAGTTCTGCTTTGTTTTTGTCACTCGTGGTTTATTGTTTTAATCTGTAAGGCTGTAAGGCGCCTTTTAGCTTGTTTCAATGCGCTCTGTAAAAGGCAGAAATAAAATTACTACATGTGTAAAGCCCTCCGTCGCAAAACCGCAAACCATTATCCCAGCTCTTGATTTGTCACACGTAGTTTCCACTTGTGAACAGTTCACAGAACGCGGGCCGCACAAACACAGAAGCCACCCAATGATTAATAAATGTTCGCAGGTCACTAAGAAAAACATGAAGAGAACAAAACAGATAAAAGTCAAAAAAGCAGCCTCCTCTGAAGTCCGTTGCTTCTGCTGTAAACACATGAATTTTACAGCTCTGACAGTAATTAGAAACTACTGCTTACATTACTGTAGTACTGCTCGGCTTGTGCACCACTAAGACTAAAAGATAATGTTTGTCTCCAAAGAAAAACAAACTGAATAGCGTTTCTAAAAGGCCACACATGAATCATAAAGCATGAAAATTACTTTGGGCCACGATTTCCTCTGTACTTTAATTGTTCGGCAATAATAACAAGACAAAAAAAAACAAAAAAAACCAGAAGCTATTTCAGCAGCTCCAGAAACTTCTAGCAAGGTACTTTTATCATCCTCCAATAAAATCAATCAATCGATCCACCGTGGCTCAGATCGTTTTTCAAAGCAGCAGCAGAAGTCAAACTTGATTTGATGGCAGCTGCTTGTTTCCTAATTTCAACAAGTCGTGGTGGCTGGGTGTCGCAGAGGAGGGTTTGGATTTGAATCCGACTGCAGATGTGTTTCAAGACCCTTTTCCCATGAAATTCACCCCATCTCAGCTGCCTGTTACTTACTGATAGGACTAAATGAAAGAGTCCTAATCTATATTCTTGGTATATTTCTTTAAAGGATAGTCATGCTAGACTTTTATCATTTGGGAGTGTGTCCATGACACCAGGGGATAGTCTCTGTGGTCACATGCAGCCTTGAACCATCTGATAGCTACTGCAGACTAGAGACCAACTTCATCCCACAAAAACTCCGGTTTCGGTGATGCTCTGACCCACTTGTCTCGCCATCATGATTTGGCCCTTGTCAGATTCACTGAAATTCTTCCTCTTGGTCATTTTTTTTGTCTCTAGCACATCAGCTTAAAGGCCAGCTGGTGGACAGTGGGGTAAATTTCCCACTCATTCCCAGGTATTTGATCATTACTCTGGTTTGTGAAGGCCTAAGTGAGCATATTATATGTGCAGATTTTTTTTTGTTTTTTAAAGAAGTGCAATGTAGATACAAAATGGAGTGAGCAATAACAATTTGTCACACAAAACGTGAGACTCGCACAAGGAAAATCCACCCTGCACATGGCAAGCAGTCAGCAGGGCGCAAATTGGTATTGCGATAACGTGTGTTCCTCACGCCAGATGAATTCTCACAGCCATAAAGATGAAATTACCTTCTCATCATCCTCGGTGAAGAGTTCTCCACTTGAGGTCTTGTTGATAGCCTGAGCGACTCCGATGATCTCTCCATCGCTGTTGCGAATGGGCATGCATAAGAGCGACTTGGTTTTGTATCCTGTCAGCTTGTCAATCTCATCGCTGAAGCGGCGATCCTGCAAATTCACAGGCACAGAGCAAAAATTAAGACACAGTGTGAGCACATGAGTGGAAAAAAAAAATGCAGTTCAGCTCCCTTTTTCTGGCACTACGCTAAAATCTGTAGCTCATCAGTGCAACACAGATAACTTGCTCTGCCTGCTTCAATTCCCATGCCTTCATATGTCACCATGTCAATAATAATTGCAGAATTCTCTCTTTGTTGTGCTTTTTCCGCGGTTTTCTCCATCTCTGTACCTTCCTGCAGAACCTCTGACTGCTGAGATGGAGGTTCCTGCTTCACCCACATCCAGTCTGCAGTGTGCAGATTAGCTTTCTCTCTGATGCACACTTGATTGTTTGCTGTATGTCCTATTCTTTATGATCTCCTACGAGTTTGGATTTCCTAGAGTTATTTGTTTTTGTTTTATTTCTACTTTTAGCTGTGGTTTATGCTTGCTGGTGTGGGATTCTTGTTTTGTTTTTCTCAATAAAAAGTGGCCCAGAGAGGCCTCCATCATAACTGGAGCTAAATGTGTTAAAATTATAGCGCACTGCAATAAAACTGAAGAAGCATCTTCCTCTCAATTTGGCCATTGCTGGGTATAAATGGGTAACAAACCAACCTATTAAAATTTTTATAAAGATAATCATTGTGGAATTACAAGCATACAGAAATGCAGAACTGTCTTTAATCCCAGTGTAGATTTATAAAACCAAATGCTCTGTTTAGTAATATGAGACACAAAGTCCATTTATAGGCAGTTTTGATTTCCTGACCCTTGATTTTTGAAATCTGGGTTACAAATCCTGCACAGTGAAACATCTTGATCATGACATGAAAGATTAAATTCTGATGTGCCAAAGTTGGATGTTTCTTGCAATCGTTTGCAACCCTTACATTGGTTGTTTTGCACAAAAGTTTAATATTTCGATTTTTAATATCTTTTTTTTAACATTACACTCAGTTCTATTTCAAAACATGACTTCAAAAAAGTTGAACCCCAATGTTGACCTCAAGTTGGCGCCAATATATCCATCTAACAACCAGGGATGTTGGCTTCCAGTTGCTTCAGTTAGAATGGAGATGTATTAACTGTGTCAGATGAAAAAGAAGAGAAAATACCCCGTCTCCCTGTGACTGTGTGACTCATGCAAATGTACACACACGCATGCATGCACAAAGAGGCGCAGGCAGGCACCTGATAGGCGTCAGGGATGTTCACGGTCTCTCCATGTTCAGCCACATAGCCAATAATCCCTTTCCCCCACGGCACTTGCACTTCATCTGAATTCATTGAGGGCAAAACTGTGGTACCTGCGTGCACGTCAAAGAATTTGGACACTAGTGTCTGCTTGTTGCCCGTTCCCTCCACCAGGAACAGGGAACACCGGTCTGCGTCCACCATAATGCAAACAAACACGAGGATCTTGTAGCTGAGACTGGTCAGGTCCAGGTCGTTCGATATGTCTTTCACGAGCTCCAGGAAGAACTCTCTCTCGTTGTGCTCTTTGAGGTAATATTTAAAATCCACCGCCGTGGAGGGGTACTGGGGGATGTTGACCCTGGACTCCAGCAGCGCGCTCAGGATGTGCGCGGTGGTCGGCGGCAGGGAGCTGGCTTTCCTCAGCAGCGCTCTCCTCCTCATGCTCGTCAGCGGCTCCTGCGCCCTGGAGTTCACGTGCTCGTCGTAGGTCCGGTTGACGTTGATGGCCTTCGATCGGGCGAAAGTTTTGCGGAGCTCCTTCTGGGAAGCCCTCCGCTGCAGACCGTCGCATTTGCTCGCCCAGCTGTCCCTGCACGCGCTGCTCTTCTCCTCTCGAGGCTCCGCGGGAGCCGCAGCCGCCGCCGATGCCGCCGCCGCCGCCGGACTTTTGCTCGCCCGGTGATTCTTGAGCCATTTCTCCACCATGCCATAATTCCCCTTTCGGTTCAGGTAGTCCTCGAATAACTCGGGATGCGAGTCCAGGAAACTTTCCACGTCAGAGAACAGCATATTTGCCACTGCCATGTCTGCTCTGCGGATGGTCCTCACTGAACCGAATCCATGAAGTCGCGCGGGGAAATCTCATCTATGAAGCTTTGCTGAGGGTTAAAGTAGAAAAACATGCAAATATCACAACTTCCAAGATCCACTACGCCGGGAGCATCCCCGGAGCCCCGGCTGCACCTCCCGGTTGTCCCCGGTGAGGAGAGGTCTGAAGGGTGCTCGTGCGCACCGGCATGTTGCTCCACAGCATCCCCACGCCGCGCGCTTAATGTCAGGTCATCGTGGGAAGCGGGTCTCACAAAATAAAAGCAAAGTGCAGGCAAACTGAGGCTCGCGTTCACCGCCACGGGCGGTGGGAGTCTCACACAGAGCCACTACTGAGCGTCACCGCCGTGCGGGTCTTCTTGTGAGCGCGTGAGGCGCGCTGTGGTTGGCTCGCGCCGCTGATGCTGGCGTCGTCACACAGACCGGGGCTCCTGGATGCTTCTGCGCGCAGCCCTCAGGACATTTGAACCGCTTGCCCTCCTTAAAGTGTGGGCATGACGGTGACGAAGAGGAAGTCGCCGCGGATGTGGATGATCACCGGGGTGAATGCACAGATCCATCGTGCATATTCATGATGGGAAGTGTGCAATATCAAAAGACGTAAAATGGTGGCCGACGGAGGTGAATGCTTCTGGTGGAGAAGAAAATAAGTGACCAAGATGTTTACAGTGTCGTTAAAGACGAAACATCCCCATGTGGTAGGATAATAATTCAATTTGATCTAAACATGCTCAGGGATCCACGAACATGAGTACAAATATTCCATTGCATGCACTAAATACTGCATGTTTCACGAAGTGCAAACTTGAGTAAATGTGGAATCTAGTGGTAAATGTTTTTGCAATGTAACAGCGACTTTTACTGGTAGTGTGCATGTCAGAAAAATCAAATTCCTTCATAGGAGTTTATGAATAAAAGTCCTGCAATGGCGTCAATTGAACACTAGGTGGCACTGTACTCCACAGTTTGAATTAGGAATGGCGACACAAGACAGTTGGGGATATAAAAAGTCACGGACACTCCCTTTTCCATTCAACACCATTGCTTAATGTAACTGAAACTCTTGTCTTCTTCAAGCATTTAACCCAACATGTAGTCTTAAGTCCAAAAATAAATAAATAAATAAAATACACCAACATGAAAAAATATACTTGACTTAAAGTTACAATTTTAAGAGTCACTGCACTTAAGTTACTGTATTTCTTGGGATTATTCAAGAAAATGTAACCAAGCACTACATCAATACAGTGCAATAACCCTCAGATAACCTGGAGCACTCTAAATATAAACAATTAACCTGCGATTTCATTTACAAATCCTCTGCTGAAACATTTTTCTTCAAAGGGACTTGACTTGAACAACTTCTTACAGTTATGCTCAGTGTCAGTTTTATTTAACTTGCAAATTCATTCAAAAGACAAAACACAACTGAGGTAAAACAGAAAAGGCATATTCATTTTTGGAACAGAGTTAAGACAACTTGACAATAAACCAAGAAACTGTTCGTAAAAAAAAAAAACATGGATGACAGGCAAACACAGTGCTCAGTCCCTACATTCTGAATACACAGTATCTAGATTAATAATTTATGTTAAACGTCATAAAACCAAGAGATATCTTGTAACTTCACTTCGTGGGGGACGATGATACCAGTCATTCAGGTATTCAGGTACAGCTGTAACAACGATGACAACCTGCCATGCCAACGCCACTCTGATTGGTTCTTGTTCTGTCTTGTTTGAAAAACAAATGTCCTAGTCTCTGAAGCGATTCATCAAGGCACCAAAAAATAACAAAGGCTCAGGAGAATCGTCTATGAGGTTGCGGACTTCAGATATGCTACAAGGTCAGCTCTTTCGTTCTTCTTTTTGATGCCAGCAAAGATCATCTTTGTTCCTGGAATGTATTTCTTGGGATTCTCCAAATAAATCATCAGAGTGTCCTCCTCCCAGATGATGCCTGAACAGAGACAGAAGCACCGAGTGAGCAATGCCGACACAAAAATATGACTGAAATATTATATGTATACCAATCCATTATTTACCTTTGCTCTTGTTGGCATCAGTGTAGTTGTAACCATCAGCCTGGCCTGTTTTGCGTCCAAACAGTCCCCATAGATTGGGTCCAACCTTATGCTTTCCACCATTTTCCACAGTATGACACTGGGCACACTTCTGGACGAAAGCCTTTTTCCCCTTGTTGATATCTCCAGGCATGGTTTCTAGGTAGAAAGAAAAAAACACACCAGGTAATTGAATGTAATTTTTCTATTAAAGCTCAGACAGGTGGGCTACATGTCACTATTATAGGTTTTATAGGTAATGGCAGCACAATGAACATAAGCGCAATGCTCCAAGTTACTATATAGCTGAGTTTATTCGATGTAAATCAATATAATTAGTATATTAATTTGCCTGCCATAATTCTTATGGTACATGTGTTCAGTCACGTTTGACCCTCTGGTAGTGAGGATTAATTAACTGTTGGTCTCGCAACAATCAATTTTAACTAACCCAGATTTACGATTATTTTTTATCATTTACTCACAACAGTCTCTACCATAGGTGGGAAAACTTTTTTTTTTTATTCATTGTATAAAATATGGACGTAATACCCTCATTTGGCCGCACGGGGGAGGAACTTCCTAGTTGCACAACCACCATGGCTCCAGCAGCGTTACAAAACTTCACCAAGGTAATTTATATAATATAGAATCTTCAAATAAAATGGAAGTTTTGGTAAAGGAACGCTTTTAAGTTATCATCGTGAATGATGTCTGTAAAACTCTTTTAATTACATAATTTTAAAGATCTCAAAGACAGCGCCATCAAGATCAAATAAAGTTCCATAGTAACACAAACTGAACCTACTCGTATGGAGCAGCCTTTAAAGAGGTTTATTTAGGTAGTTATCTCGCTTGAAAAAGTCAGAAATAAGATATTTTCTCTGTAAACGCCGGTACTAGACCACGTTGCATAGAAGTCGAGCATTGGATGATTTAAGTCTCACGTATAACTTCAGCTCATGAATTACCAACACCAGACACGTTCCCCCTCTTGGTTTTTCTCGCCTTACCTTGTTTTGCGAGTATTCAGTCGGCTAAAGCTGACTCCAGTCTCCGCGGGTTTCGGCCTTCTACCGGTGCTCTGAAAGTCGTCCGTTTCACAAACGTGCTTCTCAGAAATTACTCCCCGGTTCTGCGTCACCGGTCAGCTGACCCGTTTCATCACCCGCGACGTCATTGGATGACCCGCGAAGCACGAGCCGGGGCTCCGCCCACAATGGTTGCGCAACGACAAACTTTTAACCTCGTGCTCACGGTCATCTGATTTTGGTATGAACTTCGTTTCACTTTTTGGGGACACATAAATCATAAATGTTTCTCATGCCATTTGAGAGAGAGAAGATTTGTAGTTTTGTCTACTTCAGTTCATTTCACAAAGGACTGATGAATAAATTCTGATAAGAAACTCGGTCTGGATGCAACTGTAAATGTGTTTTTCTTTCTTTCTTCAGAGACAGAAATGCTGAATTATGTCTGTTTTTCATCCATTAACAAGGATGATTTTCATGTTATTGTTACATTGTTTGAAAGGTTTTTTTTTTAAACAATCAAAATGTCCTTGTGATTTACACAGATACATCAAATCCATTAAAAACATGTTAAAAAAATATCCAAAGTCAACACTTTCAGGGCACAGTTATATTCTTGTTAGATAACTTCTTCTAACCTGCTTGAGAATGTTCCTTCTGTATTTCAGAAATCTTAAAAAATGATCTTAAAATGTGATTGGGGTCATGTCACGGTGGGCTGGAATAATTGCTCTAACAAAAGAGAGTAAAATGTGTGTCATGTCATGCTGCTCAAGGAAGAAAAGGCAGCCCATTAATTCTAAATTAATGAGCTGCCTTTGTCATCCCACATGCTTTTACTGATTCCTACCCACACAGGACTTAAACGATTCACTTTCTGTCCTACAATAGAAAGTTACTGTGGAAAAATTGCTCCCGTGACAAGGGGTATTCTGACAATGACAGGTGTTGAGACACAGGAAACCTTCAATTGGGGCATGTCAGAGTTGAGGCTGAGTATGCGTGTCATAGAATCTGATACCCAGTTATTTTGAGACTGACTGACAAATGGGAAGAATTTACGGTTGCCTTTACCTGTGAATAGCCTACTGACTTTGGTAAGTAACATGTTCGCATTTAACCCCACAGCATACCCAGACAGATTCCCAAACAGGCCTGTCAGGCCCAGGTGTCCCCGGTGTAGATCAGAAAATATAAGATCCAGAAAAAATACACAAAACATCCAAGACTAGATTTGAAATAAAATATGAAGTGACCTTGGAAGAGAGGTAAAACCAATAAAAGTGAATAAGAGGAGACACAAAGCAACACACTGGATGTCACTGTGTCAAGTGGAAACTTTAATCTGTCTGTGCCCACGGGCAAACTGTTTCATAATCCATCCAGGACTGGGGATGAAAATCCCAGGAGCACACCAGCTTCCAAGATACTGGATTGGAGAAGCAAATACTAATGAGCACTAAACCAAGGTTTCCTAGGTCACCTCTACATACTGCATTCAAAAGAGTAACTAGGTCCATTCATAGTGACCCGCCAGGATTCTTTCACTGCGTTAGGCTGATTGATTATGTGCATAATGCTTTCATCAATAATATTATATAATAGGTCACCAGCAGGGTGAAAGACCATCCTCTGCTAATTAGTGTTCAAAATGTCAATATCTTTGATGGCCCCAAAAATCAGGCATAACAAGTCAGGACAAGTCATCTCCATAGCACACTTTACTGAGGGTATCTAGAAACTGTGATTAATTAAGGTGCAGTTGTGGCAGTTTTACACTAAAAACCATTTCTTCAAAGTAATTTTCTCGTCAAAACCTGTTAAGATAAAGCATCAAAATGTAACTCTCTAGGCAAAAAAAACAAAACAAAAAAGAATTATTGATTGATATTAATTTACTGCAACACTTCTCCAGCAATCTACAGTGGAGGTTTCCCACTATAGGGGGAGGAGATAATGGGGACATAATGTGTTGTCTGCTCAGAGGTTGGTAATATTAGACTTGGAAATGTGTGTGTGTGTAATTACAGTGTAAGCTTATCTATGGGAATAGCATGTATAAAGCATGACAGGTTGAACTGTGTGGCGGCACCTCTGTGACTCCCCACGTGGCACGTCCGCTCGTTACTGATAGTTAGACTGAGCCGTTGCCAGGCAACCATATGTTCCAGCCTATAACTATCAGGTGCAGGCACAGCTTCATCTGACGCGTAGTGAGTTTTGTCATTTCATTGTATGGACACTGAAACACATGTTTGTGCAAGTGATCAACCCAGACAGTGAGGTTTCTTTGAAGGCATCACAGAGAGTGACAAATTTCTTCATCAAGCGTGAGCTACCAGAACTGTGCTTCAGATGATTCACATGGCCAAGGGTAGCAGATAGAACAGCAACAGACGAGCTACCATGCTACTGTAAGGAGAACAGACAAGATACAATCATCTTATGTTCCTCAAACACTTGTGGAGTCACTACATGTCAAGAGACTTGTTTGGGTTTCAAGAATAAACCAGTGTGGTTGGAAATGCCCTGACTGCAGGCAGATGGAGAAGAGGAAATAATGACAATCTTGTATAGTAAGTATGTATGTGATAAAATATATATTTTTATTTGTAGAGTTATTGGTTGGATGTGAAACATCCCAAATCGGTATTTTCAAGTCTAACTCTTTAATAAGCAGATTTATAAATGTTCTGTATTGTGTTTAGTAACAAATGAACAGCATGTGAAAAGAGTAAAAAACCCCTGATCGTTTGTACTTTATGAACAAGGACAATTTATTGCAGCTTACCGTCATGTCATTCTTTGGGTTTAAATGTCAAACATTTAAAATACATCTGTACTTCGAAGTCTCGCCAACATTTCTCAGCTGCTCTAAAAAAATTTTCCTCATGTATGGATTCACAAGTAAGCATTCAACCATATGAACAGTCACTAGAAAAGAACTGTCAACAAGCTTTGTTTACAAACAAGACAATACATTGTCATGTCAATCTTCGCACTTTCTGTGCCGATACAGTGTCATTACTCAGATAATACAGTTGACTCGCTTGTGTTGCAAAGTGCACAAGCAATGTGAACTACTTTGTCAAGTGTGGTCAAATCTGCTCCGTCACTTTTAGGAGTTTTAGAAGTAGTACTTTTTAACATTGTGTACTTTTGTCTCGCAAGCCCAATTACACCTTCAACATCGATTCTGCTTGATGTCTGTGTTGTCTCAACATTCGGTGGCAGTGTTTTTCTTATGGTGGATCCGCTTGCCCCGAACACCAAACGTGGCAGCAGTCTGACATACATTACATCAATGACACTGTTGAACAGTCTGGAAACAGTTGAGACGTTGACATCGAACATGTATGATAGAAACTGCATTGATAAATTCATGCGCATCTTCATCAGTGTCATGATAAACTGCTGAAATTTACTAAGGGCTGAGTTTTCGGCAAGGTATGAGGAACACTCATTAAACAGCACTTTCAGAATCTGGCTGGATGGAAGTCCTGTGTAACATCGAACTTTATCATCACAACTAAAGCTGTCTTCACTGATGGACAGCCTGTTGACTTTGTCTTTGAGCAGCAAAACTTCACTTCTAAGAGAAATATTATCTGCAACGATAGCAGCTATGTCAGATGCAGACAAGTCTGTTTGAGCTGCTTGCTCCAACTTTGCAACGTCAGATGTTCCGGCTGGCCTCTCAGTTCGTAAATCCTCTTCTTCTTGGGTTTCCTCGACATCGACTACGACCTCCACATAATCTTCTTCATCTGATTCTCCCAGATCTTCCATTTCATCTGATTCTCCCAGATCTTCCATTTCATCCACCACACAGATTTCTTCATCAGATTCCATTTCCAGGTGCACCACTGTCTCTGCTATGTCTTCTGGCTGGGGACCATACTGAAACTTTTCATGTAGGGTTAACAATACTCCAGCAGCTTCAGTCTGTCTTTGAACTGCCCTTCTTTTTCTTTTTGTAGCCTCTCTGCGCACATAGCTTTGAAGAGCTCGCTCTCTCCGTTGTTTTTCGGCGGATGGCGTGTGATAGAAGATCGTTGGTATGTACGCAGGAGAAACAGGATCGTTGCTGATAGTTCCTGAAATTATTTAGAAACGAGAAAAAAAAAACAACCCAACATTAAACAGTGCATATGCCACACAGATAACAACGTTATGATCACTGCTAAGGCTGATGTACTGAGTCCATATTACAAAAATAATTAATATGTATCACGAACCAGTTCGTGTGGGCCTGAGTCTGGGGTAAATAAAATACAATAGGTCTAACTATTACGTGTCATCAGGGCTGAAAGTAGTTTCATATTCTTGCCAGTACTACTACCAAAGCCGTCATCTCTCTCACTTTGGTTTGTTTAATTTATTGTTCCTCCTGTCCCGGCGGAGGCGGCGTTTTCGGCACTTCTGGAAATGTAGTGTAAAACGTCCCAGTGCATTAATGCAGCCATCTCCATAGCAACCGCAGTGGTAAGGAAGCAGACGCACAGGCGGACTCACGTGCTGCTGAGTGCACTCTCAGTTCAGTTTAAACTTAACTAACAAAATAACACGGAACACAACTGCTTTTATTTGGGACATTTTGCAACTAACACGAGGACGTTAAACGCGCGGTACACATTTCGAAGCCTGGGAGCAGAGGGGGAGGGAGAGAAGCAGGCAAGAGCCCTGATGAAGAGAGGGAAATGCCCGGTTAAGGCTCCGTTCAGCATGGACTAAAACACAGGATGGATAATTCAGAAACACTTCACGATGCGTTAAAAGATTTTTTTTAAAACAGACAAAGTAGTTTTCAAGATTGCATATTGTTAGCGGATGTATTTTTTTGGCTCAGTGTGCGGCCATAACTGTTCTGCCGCCTGTGCGAGGTTTACAAAACAGTACTAGAGGAAGAGACACCTAATAGTATCAATCATCAGTTAATCAGAGGAAGAGAGTAAATATAAAAAGCACACGCACCTCCAACAAAATGTTCGTTGCATATGCGACTGTTTCTTGCTGGTCGCCAGTGTCTCCCATTAGCGCGTCGAAGTGCAGCTGTCCACCTCTCTCGCCGTTCTCCATCGGCCGGAAACCTGTGAAAGGACAATGCAGCCTTCTTCCCTCGGTAGTTGGTGCACCCAACTGCGACACAGTTGAGAACCATGTTATCACTACGTTAATGCAGGCTTGAGGCTTCTCTGTCGAACATGCCAAACACACTCTGCTGCTCCGGGGTTTATACTCCAACATGGCGGTGACTACCCGGCGTGCATTGCGAGGCCGGTGTGTGACGTCAGCTGCAAATGCAAAACGCCTCAGAGGAGGGGGGCGGTCCATTTCGTGCCGCAATATAATAAACGTTGCTGTTCAGTGTGATGCTTACTCCTTTATATATTTGGAGCGAAAGGCACCTTGTCTCCGTGTTTTACCTCCGCAGAAGAAAGCTCGCGGGGTACTGCTCCAGGACCGTCTGGTCCCGGTCCGGGTCCTGCACGTGACCAGTCCGAATCCGAGTTTTCCGTGACTCCGTCGCCATGTTTTGAGAGCAGCCCGGCGTCCGCCTCTCTTTGATCCATTCCGGCGATTTCTTCCCGCTCAAAGCGAGGCTTGCTGCAGGGAGGAGCGAGGGGAGTGCAGTTGAGCCGAGCCGAGCATCACAGTCCCGCATTCAAGGAAACGGGCAAACACAGCACTTTTTTTTAGTGACTTTCCATCATGTTCTAGCTTTCGTGTGTTACGAGTGCTTAATAAGAAGGAATAAATCTGGCCCGTGTGGATCTTTATGGAAGGCGTTAGTCTTTGAGGAGCTGGGAATCTCTACCCAGTCAAGGGAGACCCCCTCAATTGTTTCCTGCGCCAAGAACTGTAAAGACATGGTCATCACTCCGCATCTGTGGTAAGGCAGGCAGCTTTTCTCTTTCTCATTCAACCCGTGTCAGTAATACTCCCACAGACAGAGGCGCCTCATCATCAGAAATAGCGTTTTGGGTGAAAGGTGCGGTGTCTAATTTCCCCTCTCAGAATGAGACCCCAGCATCCTTTTGTATTTGCATCCTGAGTGAATTTACCGAGGACCAGTCAGACATGACCACCTAGCCGCGGCTGGCTGAGCTAGCTGCTGCTGCTGCTGCTCTGTCACAGCCAGCAGATGAAGAAACCCCTTCATCATGTCATCCAAACATCGCCACAACATCACGGCTCAGTCTCAACAAAACATGGACGCATCAGTGTGCTATTAAATCATCCAGGCGGACAACTCTGTGAGTGACTTTCAAGATGTGGACATAATGCGTCACTGACATTTTCACCTCTTTTTTTTTTTTGCTTCATGCTTTCCCACAGTCACATTGAATAACAGCTAAATGACAAAACCTGAGGATGATCAAACAGCATGGCACCTGCTCACTATCATCTGTCCTCCAATAGTTATGTTGTCATTGTTTAAATGACAACTAATTGAAAGTTAGCCAACTTCTGTCAGTCACAAGATTGCCCCACAATATCACTCAGCCTGCCTTTTTCCTCCACTGAAGGTCAGCCAGTGACTTTGCAGTCGTTTAAAATAGATTCGAATCACATAAATTAAAGAAGAGCAGAGGAGACTGGAGAGCTCAATGCATCTGTAGTTTGTAGCTGACATGCTTGCTTGAATGGATGTTGCATTGATCAGCAGCGATTATTGATTCTCTGATATACTGCTTGTCCCGGCCTGAGAAAAACCTCCTGAAGGTGTCCTGTCCCATTCCCGTCCTGTCTTCACAGAGCCTCGGCGGCTCATTGTTTGTCACAGGGTGTAAAACAAGAAGCCAACTTCACAGATGCTCAAAAATATGAAATCCAGATTGTGATGTTTGTCACATCATACATAATTAGTAACACAGACATTAATGAATTGTCTGTAACACTCATCACATAGGCTGATATATTCAATCAGAGTTTAGTACGAGTGAAAGTAGTAACAGCACAATACGTGGTTTTAAATACGATGACTCATCCCTGGCGCTTGTGTTTGTTTGCTTCATCGATTGGTTTTTCTAATTACAAGCATGCCTGTTCATTTCAAAGTTGCCACCCTGATCAGTTTTTAGCTTGTTTTGTTTATACTCTGTAGGCACAGCAGTTGGTGTAATTCAGCAATTATACTTCTCATTTAATTTTGATTCCAATCTAATAGGAAAGGTTAGTTATCTTAACCCTCCCAAATAAAAACACAAAAAGAGACATATATGTTAACAAAGTATAGTTTATTCCAAACAACGGAGGAGATCTGAACAAGTTCTCTGTGCCAACTTGTATTTGTTATCCCTTTCCATTACTCTAGTTTTCTAGCATGGGCCGGAGTCAGACAGTACCTTAAAAGTATTACAGCTCTACCTAGATGATGTAATGCCGAGCAGCGTGGGATAAACTGGCTCTGTCCAGTTGGTGGTATTAAAAAAGAGAGGAAGAGAGACACAGGCCTACTTTAAAGGGATGCTGTGCTGCTCACTGCTTCCAGATGTCACAAGATCTACATCCATTCAGCCCGCTATTGTGCGCACGGATAAACCATCAAAACATGGCTCTATTGATCGATAAGCATTATGATCCAGTTGTAAATTCAGACAATGCTTGTCCTCAAGAACCCGGTAATATAATCTCGGGACACGAGTCTCCTTTAGTTGGCCCACCTTAATTATGCAAGAGTGTGTGTGTGTGTGTGTGTGTGTGTGTGTGTGTGTGTGTGTGTGTGTGTGTGTGTGTGTGTGTGTGAGCGTTCTCGTATTTCTATCCTTGTTGGGGCCAAATGTCCCCACAAGGATAGCAAAACGTGAAACGACGTGCCTTGTGGGGACCTTTTTCCGGTCCTAAGTAGGAGAAACAGTGTTTTCTTGACCATGTTGTTGTTACTGAAAAAAGTAAAAGTGCAAAAACATTTCTTTAGGGTTAGGCTTTGTTGTGGTGTGGGTTAGGGTTAGGGTAAGGGTCAGGGTTAGGGGCTAGACATGAATGGGAGTCAATGGACGGTCCCCACAAGGATAGAAATACAAGACTGAGCGTGTTTGTGTGTGTGTGTGTGTGTGTGTGTGTGTGTGTGTGTGTGTGTGGTTTCTTAGAAGTGGTGACAACATAAACATGACTGTCTTTCTATGGGGGTGCAGTCAGCATCGTGTTACATGTTTGTGACGAGGGATGCTTTTAGCGACCGTGTTGCTTTTTCGTTTATTGCGCATTAACGGCTGCTTTGTTTGGCCTCGGATCCTGCTGTCCTTGACATGTTGGGTGTCTAACTCTCAGGTCTTATTCCCCTCATCCTCCTCACATCTCTGGGCGCTGAGCACAGAGATGGTGGGATTACTGCGGGTTTCCCCTGCCTCTCTTGACATCCTTGTCTTTCTCCACTCGGCTTCGCGTCAGGACAGATGATAGTCACTTCTTTATTTTTGATGCCGTATTGATCCCTGAAGGAGAAATTTGACATTACACTTTTGCCTCCTCCACTAAGGTCACATTCAGCAGCACAGGATAACCCTCAAGCTTGTAGAAAAATGGCATTTTGTTCAAAGATATTTCACTGGAGTGAATTCTTGTTACAGCAGGTGTCTGGGGTTTGTGGTTACCTCGCTACTCAAACTGTTTCATGCATTTTCATATAGTTACAGTGTTGCTGTTTTGAAAAATAATGAAACCAGTGTTGTGTTTCGTTCCAGTTTTATCTAAATTGGTCGTTCTGCAGTTTTAAACGCTTCAGTGTGCCAGGTGCTAGGATAGGTTTTTCTTTCATTCCGATGGTGATACAAGCTTCATCTTTTAGGACTCTCCAGTTGTGGATTTAACTGTCTATTTTTTTCCCCTCATAAAATCCTAAGTGTTCCTCAGAGCTGCATACACTTTTACAAACTAGACAGCTTTATAATGTTGTAATAGTAATAATGATGGCCCTTCTTATACGACACATTAACAGTGCATTCGTAAACAAACTATCCAGAAATGAGATTCTGGTTTTGTTTTTATGCCATCATTAGGGTTGTTGACTCAGCTTGTTTTTAGTCTTTGGGGTCTGGAGACTAATGAACCGTGTGTGAATCTTGAATGTGGAATCTTACAAGACATTCTTCATTACTCTATATGGCCACTTGCTGATGCTGTTAAGAGTCATTTGATGTTTTTCACAAAAGATCTTCCTGACAGTTTTCATGTGTTGCTTGTGAAAGCTGTCCTTAAAAGAATGAACAGAGGCAGAGCTGAGGCGGGTTTTTTGTAGTGGCGCTGATGGTGCATTTTCAGATGAACACGAGAAACGAGAAGGGGAAGTGAAAGTGTCGTGTTTATACAGTCCAAACATTTCACGGACATGGTGACACAGAGCTGAGCTGGAATCAGCTACGAGTCTGAATTCTGTGAATAAACCTTAAGAGTGTGTTGTGCGTCATTTCAACTGTTGAGGCTCCTTAAGCAAAACGTCTCATTTGTTTTTAGAGAGGAACAATCCTTATAATTCCTCTGCAGCTCCTGATCGAGGTTTTGTTCCAGATGATAGAGACGTATTGATGTGGATGAGCTGGTGCTCACATGATTCAGAGGATCTTCGTGCAGCAAAATGCTCATTTTGTGTGAGTTTGGTGACATTTTGCTCCAACTTGAGGAATGTGGAAAATGCCTCCCCAGACTTACATACTGGTGCTCTTGTTGCAACACATGAAGGACCCACTTTGTCTGTAGGATCTTGAAACTTTTCCACCATTTTTCTCAGATCTTCAAATCAGGCTTTACCGGAGTTTGAGCTGCAAAATTATGGCATGTGCTGTTTAAAAGAAATCTACCAAGTTATGCAACTCAGTTCATTTGAATATCAATATGAGTTTTTTTTTTTTATCAATTAGGATTTTTTCACACTTGGGAGAAGGTCATTAGTGCCATTATTTCTCTCAACATCTGAAGAATTAGACCTTTTATGACTCCAAAACAGGATTCGTGTCCAAATCCTGGAGCTGTGATGGATACAGAGCGTCAGTTGTTGATAATTATTGAGGTCGAGGAGCTGGAAATGTTGGAAGATATTTTGAATACAAATTGTCAACTGAATTTCATGCATTCAAGTGAAAATATTATAGTCATTGGCTGCATGACTGACTCCCTTGCATTATAATAATGATGAATACATATTTTTTAAAAATAAATATGTATAATGGAAACTAAAATATATCTTGCTTTACCTAGAAATGATAGGCTTGCAGACATTTGGTTAAAATATCATTTGAAAAAAGGATTTTTG
This sequence comes from Salarias fasciatus, assembly GCF_902148845.1. NCBI lineage: Eukaryota > Metazoa > Chordata > Actinopteri > Blenniiformes > Blenniidae > Salarias > Salarias fasciatus. Next base: position 23,955,128 of record NC_043760.1, read on the forward strand.
TTCATGTTCCTCATCAGTTTTTCGCAGGTATTTTTTGTTTTTGTTTGGGTGATTTTTGAACATTTTCTATTTGTATCATTTTCCTAATTACCTGCTTCTTAACCCTTCTGTATCATCATCTTCTGGTGTCAGTTGGTCAAACTGCTCGGTGTTTGTATTATATATCATTGCAAGAGTAAAAGTGATGAAAGGAAACGTGTGGTAGACTCACAGTTTCCTCTGTGAACTCAGAGTCTCAATCTTTCTTCTAAATAAAGAATGAAATAAAGACATTCCAATGGTCCCATATTTTGAAAAATTCAATTTATTTATGGTTTTCTACCAGTAATGTGTCCCCGTGCCTGTTGATGAGGCTTCAGAAGTGAAGACGGTTTATCAAGTCTGTTTTTATATATCAGTATAAATCCTGTATGAAGCACACAAAAGGGCCGCATTATTGCTTTTTTGTTGCTCACTCATTGAAGCCTTTATTGCGGATTTTATTTGCATCTTTGTGCACCCCCTCACACCACACAGTTTGAATACAATCAATTGCAGAAGCACCAACAAAAGTGGCGGCAGTACACAACAATCGAAATCAATACATGCATACTTTCTGTTGCATTGTAAATGACATTGTAAAAACAGCGTGAAAGTATTTGCCGATAGAAAGAACTTGGAACAGAGTTAATAGAACTCACTGCACTCTCACGCTGTTCTGTTTTTTTACTCCTGCTAAGCACACATCACTGGTATCATTAACAGCACAATGCTCAGGTGTGGAGAAGCTGCTGCTGGGAAGCACTCTGTTCTCTCCTCCTGCTGAGAGACTCATAATCATGAACAGATTTAGAACAATAAGCTCATGACTCGTCCAGTGCTGATCGGACGTTCCCCAGCGCTTTGTAAGGAGGAACACTTCTGTCTGTCCCAACGTACGTCAAATCAATAGCTCCTTTTATGCCCGTCCAATGTATAATGGCTGCATTGTTTTTAACTCTATACACTAGTACTTGTAATTAGCGGCTTATATAATTTTCATTGTGTATTTTACAGTATGTTACTGAAGATGATTCAAATTGCAGCCTAGAAATCACAGAGTGCTCTGTCATTTATTGCCAGCGGTTTAAAACCTTGGAATTTATTCCTGCTTTCTTATGAGGCCACGAAGAGCAGAGTGAATCCATTAGATGGACTTGAGTGAAATTCGCCATCTGAATGGACCCAGTGCCTCGTCTTACAGTAGCTTACATGCTCGTTGGCTTAAGTCAGAGCAGGGATGATGACGTTGCTCATGGATCTGAATTATAGATTACAGTCGGCGAGGATCCGGCACGGTCGCATGTGATCATGGAGGCTGTTGTAGTGTGCAGAGCCGCTCGGTTCCCCGGCAGACTGAACAGCTGAGCAGGAGCGTCCAGCAGTCAAATCATTAGGATGCTGACCAGGTCTATGATTGTGTGTTGCTACATATTTTACTTACATGCATTTTTTTTGAGTATTTCTTACATTTATTTGACCAATTAAATAATTGATGGAACAGATTGAACAGATTATTTGATTACACCAAAACAGAACAGGATTAAAAACTTTTAAAACACTTTATTTTCATCATTAATAGACCACACACGCCATACTTCTTCACTCGGGGAACTGCTGTCTCATGAATGGGCTGTTTGTTAGTTTGCAAGGTTGAACAGCTTGATGCAACTAAATTAGACAAACAACAAATGTCCTCGGCCAATTATATTTGGATTAATGCTATCTGTGTGTGAGCGTGTGTTTAGTCTGGCATCCTTTCAACCTTCACAAGCCACAAAAATCCCACCAATGTATTTCCTCTAATATAAGCCTCGTGTGAAGGTCCAGCAGGATCCTCAGTGTCTCATCAAGCGTCCCTAAGCTAAACAGGGTCTGTTTATCTGTTTGTTTTTCGACTCTCCGGCGATCGATGTGTGTTTTTAACGGCGCTGAGACCTCCTGAGAGCGCAGACAATTACACATCACCGCTGCAGGTAGCATTATGGGTGTCAGCATGGAGCAACGCAGTGCGGCGACTAATGAAGAAAACAAGCACTCCCCCTGCTAGCCGAACAGAAGGTCAATCAGACATTTTCAACACGACACATCCATTCAAAACATGCCTTTCTCTTTATTCTCTGGGCGGTTGCAGGTTAACCTTGAGCGTGTTCGTGTTCTCTGGGCTGTTGCTGGTATGACGGCGTCAGCGAGATGAAACAAACCAACCCTCGTCACTAAGATCTATTTCTATTATATATGAAAATGTTTGACTTCGTGCATTAAACACAACAATCACAGATTGAAGGGATACTTGGATCTCATTGCTCGCAGTCCAGATTTGAGAATGTTCAATAAAGTGGAAATAAAGCGCTCTGCTGCGTGTGTTGTTAGGTAATCCTGACTGACAAGGGTCTCATAACAAACATGAAAGGCTTTTTTTAGGTCCGCACATATAGTGAGAGGAATGTTAAAACCCCCGTGCTTCAAAAATAGCTCTCAGAGCTTCAGCTGAGCGTACAGAAATCCACGGGCGGTAGTTTGAAAACTGTTTGTGGCTGTGTTTACTTTACGATATAAGAACAGCGCCGCGATGAAATGAGGAAGATGGCGTGTGTAACTTCCTGCCGCCTGTGTTTCAGATGAACAGCGAGCAGTCAGCGTGAGGAAGTGTCACGAGGATGCTCCCGATCTGCGCGGCCCAGTGCTGAGGGAAGGTCCGCAGAGCTGGCCCGGCGCCCGCCATGTCGCACCATCAACACTATCAGCGAGGCCTGCACGGCCGCACCATGAGCTCCGAGGACAGGAGCGCCGCCGCGCTCGTCAACAAGACCTCCACGCCGGTTCACAAGAGCGCCTCCTCCTCGTCCTCCTCCCAGCGCGACAGCCGGCAGGTAATTCCCGAGCCGCTTGGAGGGATCCGTCTAGAAATACTTATTACGGCAGCGCCTGGAATGAGTCCGACATGAGCAGAGGTGCAGCAGCAGCAGGAGGGAACGTTGATTTGATTTGCTGCAGTCTTTTATCGGGAGGCTTTTCAACCTCTCTGTTCTTTTTCTGTTATCCATTCAATATCATATCATTTCAGTCAAGACTGCAGTAGTCACTCTGCTAAACAATATTCCTCTCGATGTGCCAGAAATCGTTTTTCTGATTGTCTGACAGACAAACGGTAGATCAGTCCTGCAGTTCATCAGTGCTGGAGAACATTAGCCTAATTCTGGATGCAGCCAGGGGCTTCCAATCCACGGTTGCAATCAGGCCGTGGAAACTGTTTTACCATTTAACCCATAAAGTCTGATCCTTCTGGAATGCATTTTTTAACATCAACGTCTCAGTACTGTCAGAAATTCACTGTAATATTGAAAAAATATCAAATATGTAAAGTTGGAAATGTGCAAAAAGAGGCAAAAGTTCTCACTTTGTTCATTTATCTGACAATTCTACAGCCATAAAACTCCAACAGGTTATTTGTTATCGATTACCTTCAACTCTTTGATTTGTTGTGTGAATCCATTTGTTCTTATTTCCCTTCCTCGCGTGATTTTAGCTGAGGCAGCCTTCTCTAACGGGATTGATAGTTAATGATTAATTCACTGTGAAAAGTTAATTAAACAAAGGCTAACCAACGCTCAGCCTCACCAGACCTTATCAGCTGATTAGCTGACTAATCAGCTCCCAGATCGCCGCCTCCGTTCCTCTGATTGTAAAGAAGAGCTTTTTGCAGATGCGATGGTAAACAATGCGGCAGACTGTTGTTTCACAGTTCACCAGACAGGTGCTTAAACTTGACCCCTGCCGTTAGCCACCCAAAGCCCCCCGGCCCGCCTTCGCCGTGCCGCTGCCGCTGCAAGAAACAGGACACCGAATACTGGAATCTCTGACATCACCCGCTTTTCCATCGGCGCCGAGTCATGAATGTTTGATGAGGGCCAGGCGGAGGCTCGGTGCTCCGCTGAACATGTGGCACACCGTGGCGCGCTGCAAGGGACGGCGCTCCGTGAAGAGCAGCGAGAGACGAGGGCCATCAGGAGAGCGCGGTGGAGGGCGCGCTGCTCGACGAAGCAGGCCGTCAACCCTCGCAGACCGTCTGTCCGCCGCCCGCCGCTCCTCTCTTCATAGGTGAAAGGCTTCAGCGCTCCATTCCTCACACACTCCGGGAGTCCAACAGAAGAATGTCTGTTAGACGTTTGGTATTTATAAATCTCTTTTATCGTGTTGGGTGAAGTCGGGCCGCGGCCAAAAGAGGAGCTCCCAAAATATAAACTGAACTCGCCGCTCAGTGGATTCCCATAATCTTCAACACCTGCTGGATGGAGACCTCAGTATAATCACACGATCAGAAGCACCACGAGAATTTTATTAGAAATTAGCCTTTGATTGTTGCAGCTGTTCCTTGTCGTCATTTTTAGCAGCTGAAGGGATTTAGTGTTGTCACTGTAGGTAATTCACACTAGAGGAAGACCATTTTAATGTTCAGAGTTAGTGACTGTTGAGCGAGTTCTTTATCTGAGCAGTCTGAAGACATTTGACGGAGGCTCATTGGCTTTGACATTGTGCGTATCGCTTCATGATCCCTCCGGTTCGGCACAATTCACTGTCACAAGATGTACCTGTTGTTTTTTTCCGCATATGAAAACAAGCACAAACAGGAAGACACGCGTGGACGCTGATATAGTCACAGGTCAGAAATTATACCACGTTTCATTTTGAATGATCATGAAAAGAACTCTCAGCAGAATTTCCTCATGTAAACAGGGTTGAATGCACATGAAGCCACCATTTGAATACACCTGTGTGGTATTACTCTCAGCTGAATGCAAACTGATGGAATCTATTTGCGTGACTGTGCAATTTAGCAAGCTGCGCTCACTAGACCAGATTCACGGAATAAATTCAGAATTTAATATAAATTAAATTTACATAGTAACAGATCATTGCTGGAAACTCTTAAGACATGGATTAGCAGCAGACAGGAGTCCTGTCCCGATATTTAAATCAATACGTGTCCCTTTCCCCACTGCTGACTTCTGCTGTTCCCCCTGGAGACCCTCAGGAGAGCAATTAAACGCACCGCCTGCAGTAAACACAGACTCACAAACACTGATGCACGAGCATGCACGTCTGAGTGGATTAGGACCAATACATGATTCACTTAAAAACACAGTAGACTTCATTTTAAACTGATAGAATCCATTAAATGGATGTAAATACAACACATTTGATTTTACTGTACTAATAAATCTTTTGAACGCTCTCGATGACATTCATAAACAGAAAACACAGGAACAACACAATTTTGGGGTGAAAAAAAAAAAATCTGTTGTATAGGAAATATTAAGAGAAAGAATTAAAAACTGAATACACGGACACACAGTTCCAAGATGAGTGACCCTGAACAGCCAACTGTAGGGTAGATACGTGATGTGGCCCGAGGCCAAAGTCCTCCACATACTGTATAAATAGAACAGATGTAGACATTCAGTACACATATACATCCTCACACTGTACACACATGCACATACACTGATTAATATAGTCACACTCAAATTCAAGCAGTAAAGAACCAGTGTAAAGTTAAGTAGATATTAGTGGTTTCGTTCAAATCTATGTGACATTTAACTGAGGAAATTTGATCATTTAGGCTTTTTACACTGTGCAGCTCAGACCATCACATCATGGGCCCTTTGTTTCAGACTTATCTAGAAAATAAAAACAATCAAGTTAAGGTTAAACTACTCGTACTTCAGAATCCAGTGTAACTCTGTCCAGTGTGTAAACATAACGCTGACGCTTTGTGCAATGTACTAACATGATATTGCACATATGGAAGCTGATCTACTCATGGCAGCGTTGTGCAAAACTTACAGCTGTTTAAATTGTAACTAAAATTGTCGCCATTATTTTTACATGTGCTGAAGAGAACATTTCATTGATGGCATTCTCATATCTGCATTCACTGAATCTGAATCAACAAAATGATCACAGATGTTTAGTTAAGAGCGATTTGGTTTAGCAGAGAGAAACTATTACAGGCCCATAACCATTGACCTTATCTAATTTAATTACTCTTTTTAGCAGCTCATCAAATTTGCTCTTTCAGCTTTTCGTGCACGATCGAAACACATGCTCGGAGTCACCCAGTGCCATTTTTAAATCACTGCAGGTGTGCGATGGAGACTGTAGAGATACCTGCTGGTTCTTCATATAAATGCTGATTCCTCCTCTGTATCAAACGTACTGGCCTTTGCTCCTCTCATATGGAGAAATAGAAATAATTCCAAGAGCCAGAAGCTTGGGAATAGATTTGTTTTGCAGTCAGGGATGACTTTTCTTGTTCAAAGTTTCTTTCTCTTTTCTCCAAGAGCATTTTTTCTGAAAGAGCCAGAGTCTTGATCCTGGAACTGTGATGTTTACACTCTGCATCTCTGTCCATGTGGCAGCCCAGCCTTAAAAAGCTGAATTATTTTCTCCTCTATACTCTTTTCTATCCATAATTGCATTCGATCTGACCTGAGAGCTCTCATTTTCCACACTTTATGCCATCTGTGTGAAGAGTTAAAGGGATAAAATCTTTTGTGGGTTGTCTGAAAAGCAGTTTTTCGAGTCATATTTTCTGGACAGGACAAAGTGAATTGCTGCATTAATGGACAGGAACTTTACCTGCACCATTCTGCTAAAAATCTATTTCAGTGTTGAGATCTTCACGAGCCTTAAGACAGCCATACGCTGCATTTTGGGCCATTTCAGTCCAAAGTGTCAGCTGTGGCGAGACCTCATTGTCATGGTCATGTGACCACTGCACAGACCGCCTGCCAGATATTTCACAACTGGCGTCTCGCTACTCGTCATCACGCTGTAGAAAAGCCACAGAAAATGGCAATAATTCAGGTGAGACGAGTTCTCTCCTTCCCACGCAGTTAAAATACTGGACTGCGCCCACACTCTCCACTGACTTTCATATCAAACATTTTCTCTGAGTGCTTCTGGAACAAAGAGTTGATTCTTCATTCACTTTGTTATTTCCTGAAGGCACTGATGTTGTACATTGATGACAAACAAGATAAAGGTATTGTCACCTCAGACTCAGTGAAAGGATGTTGTATAATCAAAGTTATCAATGGACTTATCATGTCAGAACAATTTGTTTTTCACATAAGACAGTGAACCTGTGAAAGAAGAGATGATCCCTGTTAACCTTTAGGAACAAAATATCAGTTAGTCACGTCAAGCTTGCTGGATGAAATAAGATTTTCTGCAAATCCTGCCATCCTCTCAGCCCCTTCATCTTTATTTTTGGATGAATAATATAGAGTCAGAAATATTAATTCCGTCATATTAGATTAAAAACCTCTATCTGACTCATCTTTATGAATCCCATTGTGCTGATCTGCGTCATTGTGTTTCGTTTTGGTGGGAATTCACTGCATCGGAGGGCATTTGTGTCGGGTCCATCTATTTCACCACGGTTGGAAAGTCTGAGAAACAGACAGGTGCATCAGTGTCTTCATAAGAAGAAGAAGTGGACTGAAGCAGGGATATTTATAGGGCTGATTTAGCCTAAGGTGTCCCCGAGGAGTGTTTGTCCTTTCTGCTGCTCCGGGAGACCTTAACTGTAATAGTTTGATTCATGGCTGCATTAAAAGGTCCTCTGTGTTCCAGAGCTGACTGTCACTGTCGCTGCTGCATCCCACATGACTTATGGAAGTGACACAACTCCACCCATCCACTGCTCCACCCATCCAGTCTTTCACTTCTCCCCAAAGCTGATTGCTGCTTTTGAAAATCCGTCAGCCACTCCCGAATCGAAGCATCTTATTTTCAAGGGAGATTTTGAAAGCGAAAGAGAGCGAGCTTCTGGAACAAACCTTTCTTAAATCTTGACACGGCGAAGCCGGCGGGCTCGTTCTCAGTCGGACACCAGATCCTTCATTTAAAGGCCAAACTCGCCGAGGGGGACCGGCCTCGTTCAGCCTCGAAATTATTCCTCAGTAAAATCAATGAATGAAAGCAGAGTGCAGGAAATCACTTTGGCTTAATTCAGTTCTGTTCTCCGGGCGAAATAACATAAGCAGTTTCTTTTCCTGTTACAGTCATTTCCATATTAGCCGGCAGTAGACGTCCCCGGGAAGGTTCAGGCGGAGCCAGCAGTTCTGACGGTCTCTCTACCTTGTAAAGAATTTGTTGATTTATTTTGTTGATGCCCGGGAAAGTGCAGTCAGCTGCAGGACCTGCAGCACATGCAGTCCTTTATTTAGTGGACTATCGATTTATCAATCCAGCGCCAGTTGGAAGTCTGTGTGGAGCAGATAACACACAGGAAGTTGGCGTGAAGCGTTCGTCTGTCTTGTTGTTGTCTGCCCGGCTCAGCGGTCTCGGTGTGACACAGCTGATGAAGAAACACTGATCACTTCACTCTGAATGTCAAAGCAGACCGCGACCTTTTCTGTAATTTCACTTCTTTTAACAGGATGATGGAGTTCAGCTCTTCCTGTTCTCCGTTTCCATGCTGGAGCCGTCCTCAGTCTTCGGATCGCCTCATCGATATATTGAACCAGCTGTTGTCACCTTAAGTAAAATGTCCACATTATTTGACTTGTCGGTAAAGATTGTGGATTTTGCCTTCAAAAATTCTTCTGCCATCAGTTCAAGATGGCAATTTAAACCAAAAAAAAAAAAAAATGGCAGACTTTACTGATGCTGCACTGAATGCACCTGCCTCTGGTTATACTTTACTTTTTTTAATGAATAAATGTCCTTAAAATTCATTGTTATGAAACATTTTGAGAGAGTAGATGGTATTAAAACTTCAAAAACTGCAGTGTCTGACCTTAGTGCACTATTGGGCAACGTTACTTGGTAAAATGGTTCAAACTTTGCCATAAAACCTTGAATTTGGCTCTTTTGATTACATTTAAATTTATATATCATCATTTAATGAAGTATGCTTCTTTGAGTTCAGTATTGCGTTTGTCATTTAAATGTGAAAAATGCAGCCTTACGCCATGATCTCTTTCCGTGTGTCTGCAGTTACTGAAGTGTCACCTACAGTAACTAGACATCTTCCTGCTGTCAGATCTCACCCTCCTCCTGTCTGGCGTCTCCTCGTGAGGGACAACAGTGGGATGTCTCACCTGTCCCTGCATGAACCCGCCGCCCCTGTTACTCCGCCGGTGTCAGTTTGATTTACAGACCTGGCCGGAGCAGGAAGAGCCTGCTCAGGAAATCACTAATGGAGTGGAAATGCTGAAAAAGCAGCAGGATTCACAGTCGCCCAGTAGTTTTTTTTTTGTTGTGTAGCACAGGGCAACGAGATGAAAGACGTTTCATATGTACTCCTTGACGAAAAGCGACGGGAGATTTTTGTGTATTTACGACGGCGCACATGTCACCTGTTCCCGGAGGACAGAGCGGATTAGTTCTGACACAGCTGTATTTTTTTTTCTTCCCCCCTCTAGGAGGCGGACAGCTGGGAAATAATCGAGGGGCTGAAAATCGGTCAGAGCAACGTCCAGAGGCCTGACAAACACGAGGGCTTCATGTTGAAAAAGCGGAAATGGCCCCTGAAAGGCTGGCACAAGGTGAAAAGCAGAAGTACACACAAAACGCTTTCACATTTTTATCACATCCTGTCCCTCAGAGTTTGTTAGAGTTGTATCTGATGTCTCATCGCTTGATAGGAAAACTGTTTTGTTATTCAGTGAATTATGAATCAATTAACCGCAGATGGCGCTGCATTTTTATAGACAATTTCTATTCACTTGTATCTTCTTCCTTTTCTTTATCGGCCATGTTTTGTGAATTTTTTTTGTTTTGTTTCTCCTCCACAGCGTTTTTTTGTCCTGGACAACGGTATCCTGAAGTACTCCAAGTCTCCCATTGACGTAAGTGAGCCTGACTGCGACCCACCGGCGGCACACAGAGACCCGGAATCAGCGATGAGTCAGCAGAAACATCTGCGGCACTGGTCACGATGCGCCGCGTGTTTCAGCACGCCATGTCACTTTCAGAGAGGCCACAAGTTCACTGGATGAAACAGAAACATTGTGCTTTAAATACTGGACTGTAATCATGTAATCATGAGGTTTTAGTTACTTGTCTTGCTTGCGTTGAGGAAATATGTGAATATATATATATTTTTTCCAAGCCTCTCGTCATCTAAACCATGCTTCTGTGATTGTCCTCAGATTCAAAAAGGGAAGCTTCACGGCAGCATTGACGTTGGCCTGTCGGTCATGTCCATTAAGAAGCGGGCCCGCCGTATCGACCTGGACACGGAGGAGCACATCTACCACCTCAAGGTAATTCCAATAACTTGTCGGCATTTTTATATCATGAAAATGTGTTGTCCAAAATTATCCTTTGAGGGGATTTAATGGAAACTCTACAGCAGGAACTAAGACATCAATCTCAATGTGACACATTAGATTGGGGGAAAAAAAAGTGTAATTGAAATTGTTTTAGAGAAAAAAAAAAACCCTGCATAATGAAACATCCATGAGCCGCGCTGCTCACAGAGTGTTACACTGGCTGGGCGGCGGATAATGCATCGTTAGCAGTGAGTGGATTATATCTAAATAGGCCCACCTCTGTCGGAATGGAGATTGCAGAGGAGATAATGTGCCTGTGGAGTCTTGCCTGAAGCTCCTGCTCTGCTCCTTATATCTCTGCTTTTCCATAACAGCACAGTGAAGCCAGACTGATGGCAAACCCAGTTCAACAACATGAACAAGCCAGACAGTGTATTCTTTACCGTGTGTGCGTCCCGTGACGTCCTATTAGAAAGAGGTGGTTGATTCTCTACTCCTTTGTTTTGTTTTGTTTATTTTCCTTCAGGTCAAATCTCAAGACATCTTCGATGCCTGGGTGTCAAAGCTGCGCCACCACCGGCTTTATCGGCAGAACGAGATCGTGAGATCTCCCAGAGAAGCCACCATGCGAACGTTCCCTCCCTCTGCCGCCATGGAGTCTCCCCAACCCGCCCCGAGTGTGGTGAACGAAAGCAAGGTGAGCCTCAGCTGCATGGATAGTCTCAGTGTGTGCAGGAATGCAACATATATTAAAAAAATAAATAAATAAAATCCTCACAGAACAGCAGCGATATGGACCTGAAACACATTTTGTTATGTTTCATGCTTCAGCTGTCCTTCAGTCTTAGAGGAAGTCTCTCTTTATGCTCTTAGCAGGCCGCAATCATTTATTCATTAAGTTTATGTCAAAGGTAAGAAGAGCCTGCATGACTCTGTTTTCCCTGCTAACCGGGGGAGTACACTGAAATATAACCCAGAAAGGGGAGAAATGTACTCAGTACTCAGAGGAGTGACAGATGTTACGATCAGATGTGACTGAGCAGGTGTGTGTGTGTGATGACGGCGGGTTTTCAAAGAACTCAAGACAATCTCTGACCTGCAATGACTTGAAATTTTTCCTCCCCGGCCATCGTATGCCCATCTGACTAATTACTCGACTAATGGATGCGGATCGCAGACAGATATCTGCCTAATGCCGCAGCGCTGATTGGACCAGTTTCTGTGCTCAGACCATTAAGATAACACAAGAGGCCGTTTGTCTCGGCCGCCGTGAGTTTGATGTGAACAGTTGCGCCTGTCAGTGTGTTTGAAGAGTGTGCAAATGTGAGCGTGCAGCCGGGAGCGTCTTCCTCCCGGGAGTGAGGCGCCGCGCCGCACGGAGGCTATTAGGGCTGATCAGTAGGATTCGGATCGGGAGCAGCCGGCTGCCGCTCTCTCCCTGAAGAGCTGCTTTCAGAATTAACGGCCGCATCAGAAAGAGCGCTGTCAGGATCCCCTATTAAAACAGAAAGCCTGAGCGCGGCAGCCTTTTGTACCTGTTCCTGCAACGCACATTATTCCTGCTACCGGCTGTGTGTCACTAGCAAGCCAAATAAAAGCTGTCGAAGAGCATGAACTGAGAGGTGATTTTAACATGAAGTTTGATAGAAATAAACCCGTTTGATTGTTCTCCTGTTCCCGTGTCACGTCGGCAGGCCAAGCCGAGCAGCCTGCCCTGGCAGGCGGCGGCGCCCAGCAGCAGCAGCAACAGCAGCCTGCCGGCCTCCTACAGCAACGGGCAGAGCAAGGTGGCCGCTTGGCTGCAGGACTCAGAAGAGATGGACAAGTGTGCAGAGGGTGAGAGCAGTTTTCCTCTTCATGCCGAGGACAATCAGGTTTTACTAAACGCTGAATTAAATCAAGGTCTCTGCCCGCTGAATGTGTTTCCGAGCTCGCAGGTGTGAACTTGTATTTTTTTTATTTATTTTGTTTTTTCAGAGCTCGCACGCTGCCAGTCCAACCTGACCGAGCTGAGCCGCTTGTTGCAGAGTCTGGAGATTCTGCAGCGAACGCAGTCGGCGCCCAACTTCACGGACATGCAGGTAAAACAGGCACAGAGGAAAACAGTCCGGGCTTCATCTATAGGCTTCTTTATAGAGTGTGAGGGTCATGCAGGCTGGAAGGGATTTTTCTAACGCCGCACACGCCATCCTTGTTTGCGACTCATCCGTAGGAATGTTGTCTTTATTTTTTTGTCATCTCACTTCAATCAGTGCTTTAACGTTTGCATCTGCTGTGACGTGTTTCTGTCTTATTAACCTCACTTTGCATCCTGTGATCCACGTTCACCTCAAAGACCAATTGCGTAGAATTGTCAAAGAAAGAAAAACGCTTGAACAGAAGATGGAGAACAAAAAGTGTCGGCAAAGACGCAAAATTCCAGCTCCAGGTACCTCCCTTCAGATCACCAGACACACAATGACACACAGTAACAGAATATCATTCTCTGTTTGTTTGATTAGCTTACTCACAATAAATTCAACGGCAGGCAGTAGTTGTTAATAATTCAAATGAAACCTTTTTATTTGCTGCTTGTTTTTCTTTTTGCTCCGCAGCTGCACTTATCAGTGTTGTGTGTCACGGCTTGAATGCTCACACGTTAATTTATCCTTATTCCATATGCCATGTTGATCCATGCTTCCTGACAGAATTTAAATGTGTTCAAAAACCTTTATTCACCTTGTTAAAGCAGATTTAAATTGTTATGTGTTTCAGTGTTTGACCATATAGCTTTTGGTTGGTGTTAGATCTGACTCTACTGACAGTCTTAAGTGATAATACGGACTGTGTGTGTGTGTCGCTGCCGGCTGTCAGACACACCAAGACTGAGTGACGGCCGTCCTGTGTGTCCCGTGTCTCCGTGCAGGTTCCTCTGTCCGCCAGCATGTCCCCCGTCCGCCTCCACTCATCCAACCCCAACCTGTGTGCAGAGCTGGTGGACTTCCAGCCCCCCGTGTCCCGCCTGACGGACAGCGTGGATTGCGCCAGCGACTACATCAAGCTCCAGGAGGAGTTCTGCACCATGGCCCAGAAAGGTAAAGCAGGCTGCATCTCTGCATGTCCCCTTTTTTTTTTTTGAACAGTCAACCAGCTTCCGCTTCTGTATAAACTAATATATAAGGTGCAAATATAGCCTGGAGCCTATAAACTATATGATCTTAAAGTCAGTCCTTTCAGAATATTAGTGTTGTCTCATTACTGCTGTGCTAATCAGTTTTAGCTTCGCACAATCCAGCCGAACTGCGTGGAGGGCTTGTCTTCTAGTCTCCTGTCGGACTCCTTTCATTCAAATATTGAAACAAAGCAGTAAGGAACAAATTTGAATTGGTTTCACGTTTGAGTAATGCTTCTCCTGCCGCTGTCGGTCCGTTCCTTCCCAGTCCACTCCCTGCTGAAGTCGGCCTTCAACACCGTGGCCATCGAGAAAGAGAAGATCAAACAGATCCTGTCTGACCAGGAACAGTCGGACCAGTCGGCCCAGATCAACTCTCTCAGGAAGTCTCTGTCGCAGGTAATGAGCTGCCAGCCGGCGCCCTATCGTAAACGCAGACCACCGTGACATTTTAACATATAATTACCCAAAGTGTTTGGAACACAACACTGAAAAAAAAAAAGAAAAAAAAGAAAGCCCTGCTTAATTTGGCCAATAGCGTCTTTGATCTGCTGATCTGGTCCCCGTTGTGTTGCTGTCACGTTAATGACGAGCTGTCAGATAAAACGGTTTATCTGTGACGTGCGGACACGGCAAGCAGAGACCAGCGGGTCGTGAAAGTCCAAATCATCTTTCCTCCATGTTAATTGGCGAGAGCGGCACGTGCACGAGCGCGTTCGTTAAGTCGGCTCCTCGAGGGCTGCTGCTCGGCCCCGGAAGGTTTTAATTGGCCCGTTCCTCGGCTAACGGTTGACATCATTTCAGCGAAATGTTTCACTTGCTGCTTTATCTCGCCCTTTGTTCCTAATTGGATGCTTGTGTGACTCGGTTGTCACAGGCTGGAGGTCAGGCTTCGGAGGAAACCCTGGGGGAGGCTGATAATCACAAGTTGTGGTTGCTATCGGGGAAAAGAAAAAAACGTTTTTTTATTGCGGCAAGATATTAACGACAGAGGTCACGCTCCTGCTTTTGTTTATTTTATGCTATTTTTTTTGCTGTACATGGCGAACACTCTTGCCTCAAAGCGAGAATAACACCGGTTTTTACATCCTGGTTGTACTTGTGGGTCTTTCTGCGTGGGTTTTCTCCACTCAGCCCATAAACACCCATTTCAGGTTAACAAGTGTCTCCTGTCACAGAGCTGCCGGCACGATATTACGCAGTGTGAGTCACGCGCATGTTCCCTATCAGCTGATCACGGATTCAACATGAAATAAACACGTCTGCTCATACATCTGTCACATAATATTAACATTTGCGTAGAAATGATCTGCATATCATAAAAATGAATTAATTACCAAAGTTGAAGTGGTGTTTTTTTTTTTTCTTTGCTAGGTGTAAGCAGGCATTGTAAAAAAAAAAAAGCATTTTTATCTCCACATCTGCCAGTCGGCCATAATAACGAGAGTTGGCATTATAAAGTGAGGATTTCCCTTCAGGAGGTCCGATGTTCTCTTCAGTTAGGTGGAAAAAATGTGTGTGAATGTGCATGTGTGCATGCATCAGATCATCAGTCCGCCATGAGAGGTCTGCAGTTCATATATATTAAAAATAAATGAAGGACTGTGAATTTCTAGCTTGACTTACTGCTGAACCTGTTGTCACACATATCCGCACATCTTTTGTCTGCTTTATATATCTGTGATTTCCCTGTGATGGACCACAGAACCCTGCGCTGGGCTGTATTTGAATGACAGAGATCTTTTCTTTGGTCTCCAGGCCCTGACCCAAAACGCAGAGCTTCGAACTCGACTCAACCGCATCCACTCCGAGTCCGTCCTGACCGAGCAGGTGGTCAGTGTGAACATCATCTCCACGCCCGACGAGGTGGGTCACTGCTAGACCGTCTGCCTCCAGCAGAGCTCGTTCCTCATTCTCATATTGACCGAAGCAAAGCTAACAAAGCCGGCCGGGTACCGTTTGCTTCCTGCGTCTGTCGGTTGCATTATTGATCCCTGTCCTTACAGACTGATGCTTTTTCTCGTCCTCCCTGGCAGGTGAGCTTTGAGGATCGTTATTCTATGCAAAACCCGACGTTAAAGTTAATGGGAAAAAAAAAAAGATTAATTAGAAACGGATGGCCTCTCGTCCTCTGGGGAAGACACACGTGTCGCCTCGTGTTTGTGTTCAGAGCCGTTTTGGTTCTCGAGATTGTCGTTGGAGCGAGAAGCAGTGAGCGTCTTCGTGTGTTTGCTCTGGTTTCCCCCCGCAGGCCGGGGAACAGATGGGGATCCCTCTGACTCAGCAGGCCTCTAATGAGAGTCGACTCTCCATGTCAGAGTCCGTCTCGGAGTTCTTTGACGCCCAGGAAGTGCTCCTCTCAGCCAGCTCGTCGGAGAACGAGGTACGGCCGGGGGGGAAGAGAAAGGGGGCCTGTTTCAGGGGACTCTGAGCCGCGGCTCCTTCAGGAAGTGGATCAATGAGGATGTTAAATGAGCTTCACTGCAGGAATGCTGGTGAAATCTGTAATGAGTGTGTTTGGAGGGCGTCATGAGAAGCAGAGCGAACAGAAACTCACACAGAAAGAAGGAAGGGCTCTTTTTCAATCTGTCCTGAGGCCACGGCTCTCTTTCTGAATTAAAATATCTCTTAAATATCTTTATACACCCTTCAGAATTGTTCTTCTCTTCCACCGCTCCAGTGTACAGTCTCTGAGGAGCCCTTCAGCTTTGTCCTTCCCCGGGCGCGCATTCAGCCATGTTGAAGGATTACTCACCAAGGGTATTTATCAAGCCCCGTAGCTCAGACACGGGGAATGTTCTCTAAACCTTCACTTGACTGTAACACGGGCTTTTTACTAAAAGTGGGAACGAAACGCTCTGCTCTGGTGGATGGCCTCATTCTGACTGATATATATACAGTATATAAAGTATGAAAATGCTGCAGTGGGACAGATAGCTGCAGTTAGCTACTGGCAAACTGTGTGTGTGTGTGTGTGCGCGTGTGTGCGACGCTAAGTCCGCCCAGCTCATCCGATCGGCGCGCGCCCGTGCTGACTCACTCCGCTCTGTACCTGTGTCTCCCCCCCCCCCCCCGCCCCCCGCAGGGCTCAGACGATGAGTCATATGTCAGTGATGTGAGCGACAACATCTCCGAGGACAACGCCAGCGTGACCGACAACGTCTCCAGACAAAGTAGGTCCAGCTGTGCACGGCCGCCAACTTCCACAGTCCCTGCTAGAAGAGAAATAAAGGCAGAAATTAATAAAGCAGGAGGCGGGGGGGGGGGGGATCCCGCTCTTCAATTCCTCTCCAGCATCACACCCACGTACAGAGGCGCACACTCCTGTACCGGGAAGGCTCATTCATCAGCGCCGCCGAGGCAGTTGACTTTGCAGTGTTGCTCTGAGCCAAGGGCTTCTTTCAAGTTTTATGAAAGCTGCCGGTGCTCTACGAGCGGGGATCTCCCCTTTCCATCTTTGTCACAAGCTAGAGAGAGAGAGAGGGAGAGAGGGAAGATGGTGTGTAGTCTCTCATGATGATCAAACTGCTGTTAGACACTGGAAGGTTTAAGCCGAGCGGAGATTTGTCGTATTTCCAGCAGGTTGGCTACATAACTGAACATGTGTCTTCTGTCTTTGTGCGCTCCAACTCTGCCTCAGTCCTCGAAACAGCTCAAGCTGAACCATAAACAACCCTTATTTGTTCTTTTGAAGACGTCTAACCATTTTTCTGACCCAAAAGAAGCTTTTGTTCACCATTGTTATTGGTCAAAAACAGTTTGCATATCTTCTTCTCTTTTCTCAAGTGGCCAACGGGGACTTTGCTGGCAGCGCTTTCCGCAACGGGCGCCGCATCTGCCTGCCGGCGCCGTGCCCGGACACCAGCAACATCAACCTCTGGAACATCCTGAGGAACAACATCGGCAAGGACCTGTCCAAGGTGTCCATGCCCGTGGAGCTCAACGAGCCGCTCAACACCCTGCAGCGCATGTGCGAGGAGCTGGAGTACAGCGAGCTGCTGGACAAAGCCGCCGAGACCGAGGACCCCTTCGAGCGCATGGTGAGGACGAATAACAATCCGTCGCATTAGATCGGTGCTACTGATGTAGTGTGGTGTGTTCGGAGGTCGCTCTGAAAACATTACATATACGGTCCTGAGCCCGTCTGCTGCCTTAACGCCGTTTCTGACCTTGGATCATCCTGTTCATCGGTCCTCTGCCCCTCAGATAGTTCTGCATGCATGCTAATGTCTGGATTACTGGAGATGACGCTCGCCACCAGGAGCCAGTTAATCCCCCCTCATGTTTGTGTTGTTTCGACTCCGCCAGGTTCTCGTCGCCGCGTTCGCCGTCTCAGGCTACTCATCCACTTACTACAGAGCAGGAAGCAAGCCATTCAACCCGCTACTCGGAGAGTCTTATGAATGTATACGGGAAGACAAGGGCTTCTGTTTCTTCTCTGAGCAGGTGAGTTCTGGAAGCGCAAGCATTATCCTTACATAACAGTTAATCTGGACAGAAAAATATATCAAATGACAGAAAAAGCCGTGAATATTTTAGTCTGCCGTGTGAAGCAGGTGCTGCGCGTGTGTCTGTGTGTGATCAGCGATCCGAGCAGCTGTCGGAAACTGTTTTCATTTGATCTTTTTCCCAAAGGTGAGCCACCATCCTCCCATCTCCGCCTGCCACTGTGAGTCCAAGAACTTCACCTTCTGCCAAGGTGGGTCGCCGGCCTCATTAGAGCAGGATCCTAGAACATCATTCAAATTCAGATGGTTTTTACTCAAAGAAACTTGCATCCATTTGTGTTTATTTGAATTAATGTTAAAAAGAATGTAAAACTTTTCATTTGTTTCTGATCTTTTTGTTGTTTGGTTCCCAGATGTGAGATGGAAAAACAAGTTCTGGGGAAAATCAATGGAGATTCTACCGATCGGAACTGTAAATCTGATGATTCCCAGGTAACTCGAACCGCGACACTTTTAACCTGAAATCTCAGATTTTCCTCCGGCAGTCCAGGTGTTAAACTGTCGCAGTGGGTGAGTTATTGGCGTTGTTGTGATTACCATTTTTTTTTTTTTTTTTTTTTTTAATATTTAATTACATTTGTGTCGGCATCAAAGTAGTAATTATGCTTAAAAAAACCTTTTTTCCTGAAAATCACAGGAGGCTCAGCGGTCATTAAAACGGCTAAGCATATGAATACATTATTTTAGCAGTGCTGTAAAAGCCCGCGATCACACATGCCCACCAGAGTCGCTCATTAAGTGTAATTTGCAACAAAGGTTAATGGATTTTGCGATACTGTCATAAATTTCTGCACAATACAGGAATTTCCATTTCCTCAGTTTGTTTGGCAGTAAGAGGTTTGAAACGCTGCCCGTTTTGCGTTACGCAGACGTCCAACCGAGCAGTCGTTTGGTCTCCCTCAGGTTCGGGGATCACTACGAGTGGAATAAAGTCACCACCTGCGTGCACAACATCCTCAGCGGACGGCGGTGGATCGAACACTACGGAGAGATCACCATCAGAAACACCAAGAGCAGCGCCTGCCTCTGCAAGCTCACCTTTGTCAAGGTGAGAAAAGACTCACACCGACACGAACCGGGACACACACACACACGTTCATGGTAACAATCAGAAAAGAGAAAATCAAGTTGATGCTTTCGCAGGGAAACTACTGGAGTTCCAACGTGAACGAGGTTCAGGGGTTCGTGATGGATCAAGAGGGGAAAGTGATCCACAGACTCTTCGGGAAATGGCACGAAGGCCTTTACTGTGGCGTCCCACCGTCCGCCAAATGCATCTGGAGGCCAGGTCAGCGCCGGCGCCCCTCAAACACTCGAGTTTATCGTCGTTTCAGACGACAGCAGAAGGTTCGGCTTTCAGGTTAAAGGAGCAGCTTTGTTTCTTGTTCTCGCCAGGCTCCATGCCCACAGACTATGAGCTCTACTACGGCTTCACCAGATTCGCCATCGAGCTGAACGAGCTCTGCCCCGAGTTGAAAGACGTCTTACCGCGTACGGACGCTCGATTCAGACCCGATCAAAGGTACCGGATCCTGTTTCTTTCTTCTTTTTTTTTTTAATACTCTGAAAGCTGTTGCACTGTGTGTCGTCGCTGTGCTTTTTGTCTTCACTGAAGCGTTTCGTTTGAATCTCACAGGCATTTAGAAGAAGGGAATCTGGAGATGGCGTCCTCGGAGAAGCAGCGCATCGAGGACATGCAGAGAGCCCGGAGGAAGTGGAACGAGGAGAACAACATCAAGCACGAGCCGCGCTTCTTCAAGTGAGGACAGACTGCTGCTTTCATTCAGGACCTTTTCCTTTACTTCTGTCTGTCTGCGAAAACATTATGTTACAATGGCGGCAAGATATGGCTCCTCACACACAGCAGACAGGGGTGTGCGCAGTGTGTTTAATCTCAAGGTGTCCCTTCACGTCTCCGTTTACCTTCATACTTTCTGCGTCCTCTTCCAGGAAGGTGGTTGACGCCAATCACAGGGAGCGATGGGTCTCCAACAACACGTACTGGGAGCTGCGCAAAAACCCCGGCTTCATCAACATGGAGGAGGCTGTGAGCCTGTGGTAGCACGAGGGCCGCCCAGTCCGCCGCCGCCGGGGGGCCGAGGCCGTTACCTATGCACAAAAAGGTGTGGAGAGAGAGAGAGAGAGAGAGAGAGAGGAGACCTGAGCGATGGCCTGACGCCCAGCCGCCTCGTCAGGGTCGTGCGGCGCCCGCCGTGCCGCCATCCACCCGTGGAAACATCCCGTAGGACCACCTTCATTGTGCTTTGTGGGAAGCTGGGTCGTCGGGGCGACAGCGGCACCACTTCCCGTGTAGATCTCTCCTCAGCTCCTCTGACTTCCTGGTTTGTCCTTGCCTTAAAAAGACGCGTCCGAGTCAAACGATTAGGCACCTTTTTAGTTAAAGCCATTTGATTTCTGACAGCAGTTTGATTAGACTAGACTAGGAAGTAGACCTTTTGATTAATGTGCATGTTTAGAGAGCAGCTTTCACTGACATGAAGCCGTATTTACTATATCACCAGTTATTGTAGAAGAAAAAAAAAAAAAGAAGAGGTATTTTTATAAAATATCTTGAATTTAGTGAGAGAGAATTATGTGATTTGGCAGATCCTATTTATTTTTTGCCTTTTAATACTGTTGAATCTGTGAGATAGCAGTACGCTCTTCTGGGAAACAGCCCACACCCGTTCTGTTGTGGTCTCTCGGCCACATAACGCCGTTTGGATGTAGTGTAAATAGAGGACGACCTCACACCTCCCCTGCACCACCGTCTAATTTTAAACATTTGTTACGTGAAACCGACTCACACACCGTTACATAAATACACTCACGGCTCCCTCCATATATAGTGGGCATTCAGCCCACTCTCCTCCCCGATAAACAAGTCACACACGTGAAACGTGTCCTCAGAAAATACAAAGCAGCAGATTGTACAGACTGGAAATCACTGATGGTGGTTTGGCCCTAAGTTATTTTTAATTAGAAGTGAAAATTTAAAACGAAAAGTGGGGGAAAAAGAGCCCTGTGGAGCCACAGCATGAAGCGACTTTAAATTATTAAGACTTTTTAATCCTTAAATGAGTCATTCGAAACGTTCATCCACCGAAAAGAAAGAAATAGGAGTGTCTATGTTCAGGAAATGATCTGTATTTGTTGTTCAATCATCCATCTAATGAATCAATCGCGAGGCGATCAATACCAATGAAGTCATAACTGAGAGATATTATGTCATGCTCCATGATTTAATCACAGATCTGAAGGTGAGCCTCCAGAGACACCTGCAGGTCGTCCTGCTGAAATGCAGAGATGTCTAACATGTTGGTACGGTCTAAAAAGAAAAAAAAAAAAAAAGATACTGTGAGATTCTTACAGCTGATTCCCTGAGAATTTACTGCTATGTCGAGCACCAGTTCGTTTTCTCAACTGTAATATTTATTGCAAAGCAGATTAGCTTTAATGTTTGGATTAGCGCCCCCTGCCTCCCTCCTTCTGTTCTCAGTAAATGTGGGCCCCCTTTTCAAAGCTGGAGCCCGGCTCTCTGGTCACACACACACACACACACACACACACACACACACACACACACACACACACACACTGTTCTGGTGTGAGTGCAAACATGAGGAGTGACGGCTGTGCGCAGCAGACCCATCGTCGTGTGTGCACTGTTCACTCGGTACTGTAGATTACAAACCAAAAAGGTAGTACTGCTTTGCATTTGTGTATTTTTTTTATTTTTAAGCAAAAGGAGAAGAAAAAAACAAAACAACTGGCGTGCATATTTTCTTTTCCTCCTCGATGCTACAATTTGTCAGTTTCACTTGCTGTGCCTTAATGCATTTATCAATGCCTCACAAACACAACTGATGATGAGAATCCCATGCCAAGACGAAGGTATGCCACTAACGAGTCCACACACACACACACACACGCGCGCACACACACTCATCCCCCACCGTCCAGGACTCCTCTGCACAGAAGAGTTTGATCAGACTGTGAAATGCTTGCAGCATTTTTAAGAAGCTCTGCGCCGCCGCGGTCCGGTTCATGTAGGCGATCACTGTAAACACAGCACATTTCCACGAAGGAGCACGACTGCTGGAGCTCTTCTCCTCCGTCCGAGTGGAAGGAGGAGAGTTTGGTATCAGAGTCAAAATATAGTGGAGAAAACCCCCCACAAAAAGAGAGAAAACCTCAAGCTTTCTTCATCCATCCTTCTACCTGCATGTCTAGACAACTTAGCTTGCCAATGAATGTTGCAGATGCCTTACAGAAATAAAAAAAAAAAAAAAAAAAAAGAAAAGAAAAGTTTTTGTTTCCCCAATTAGACACATTCATGGTTTAATTTGTTTGTTTTGGACTGACATGTATCATGAAGCACTATGTCAGCTCTGTCTCCTGATGGGTACCTTCTAAAGTGCAATTTTAACAAAGTACATATCTTTCCATGAACACTGTACACTGCTGCTACATAGTGCTTGTTCTAATAAAACTGCAAAACTCGACTGGAGAGCGTGTGTTTGTGTTTAAAGGAAAAAAAAACGTTGGAAGAAACTATGAAAGATTTGTCAAAGTGCTCCTTCTATTCTGAAGACTTCTGCTTCTGTGTTCTTGTAATACTCAACACAACAGCTTCACCATCAGCAGAGATGCAGGTCACCATTTAACTTCTGTTAATCTGACTGAACTTCATATAAATACTATGAATTCCTTTTTTTTTTTAATGGAATCAAGAAGGGTCTTCATCAACAGTGTTGGTGTTCAATTATCTCAATTTATATTAACTTTAAAATAAGCACAATAAACTAAAGAGTTAATGAGTGAACGAATGTTAAAACATTCAACTCCACTCCATATATGTATGTACAGCTCTGCAGAGGTAAAAAAATAAAATATTTACACTTTGAAATGTATAATAATTATAACTTGAGCTTGATATAGGAGATTTGTTTGAGGTTTATAAACTTTAGGTTAACTTTGAGCTGAAGCTCTCCCTGTTTAACTGTAAATGGAGATGATTTATTAATACTTATGTATGGTTTCATCAGTCTATACTCTTGATTAATAAATACACTCTGATATTACTCCATTGATCCACGTCCAGCTCCACTTTCAATTCTGGACAAAGAAATGTAATAATCACTTTATCAGAAGCTGTACTGAAATTCTGTTTCCAGATAAACCAGATAGGAACAATATGCTACTCAAACTTAATCAAAGATCGATGTAGAAACTGGGAACAAACGTATTGAACCTTTACTGTACTCATTTCAAAACCATGAAGAGTATTAATCTCTCCAAAGAATGGCTCAGAATACGTCTTGAGATCAGTAACAACATCTGCAGCCTCTGTGCCACTGACGCTGCAACAACGGTCTTCTCAGGTACTCAACTGTGGTCTGGTTTTTAAAAAGGGATTAAATTCAAAATCAATTCATTTCTGAGTCAGATTACAGAGAATATAACTTTTGGACTGACTGCAGAACAAAAGTGATGAGTCGGGCAGTTATGTAATTCTATGCTGAGCCAAGTTTTTCATTCATCTGAATCAGATTTTAACGTTAAAAAATGATCAAAACTATTCAGGCACAGACCAAAGTTATAAAAGAGAATATTTAGAGGTATAAACCTGATGAATGATGGTTTTTATATAGATTGTTAGATTATTAAATTATGTAGATAGAACACACTTGGTCCAGAATTTTTTTCCAGGCATTGAATTTCAGCATCAGTCTTTCTCAAATTTGTAACTTTTTATCGAAACTTTTTAGTTTTGCATACTACTCTTAGCTTTTTTTTTTTGGTAAACTTTGGAATATTTTTTTAACTCTTTATTTAGTTTTGTTTACATAGATACAACAGGAACAAAAAATAAATAAATAACGTAAAGTAATATTAAAGGGGGCTTTCAAATTCTCGGAATGAAAAGAATTGTTTGCGAGGGCCATAGCAATAACCTACAGTCTCCTTCAAATTTACATTTTCTAACTACATCCAACCAGGTTTTTAGTGCTTCAGAGACAGTAAAGTTGTCGTCTTCCTGGTGTCTGTAACACTTGTCTCCTAGCCTGGACTGAGGTAAGTTTCTGCCCTGGGTGAACTCTATTTTCTTCCATTTGGCATAATATTCTGGAGAGCACCAACATAACATGTATTTCAACTGAGCAGCATAAAAGTATTCTCTTAAATTAGGCAATGCAAGCCCCCCCTTTGTTTCTCTAGTTAGACTGTTTTGAATCTGACTCTGAGCCTTTTGCCACCACAAATTAATCGTGATATTTGCTTATCCCATGCCGTAAATTGGGAGTCTGGGATTCAAACTGGTAAAGATAAGAATAGATACAGCAGTCTGGGTAGTATATTCCATTTTATTGCCTCACTTCTTGAGCTAAAATCTAAAGTGATTGATAACCATTTTGAGAGGCCTATCTGTGTGGTGTCGTTAATTTTATTCTAATTTATTTCAGTTTACTTAGGTTTTGTGTAATAAAGACTCCAAGGTATTTTGTACTTTGCAAGTCCCATTTTAATTTATATTTCTGTGTGATGAAGCTGCTCTGTGTGTAGTTCACACAGAGGATCTGTGTTTTATTTATGTCAAGTTTGTAACTGGATTGAAATCTTTCAAGAATTTGACTTAGAGATCCGGCACCGGGCGGGGCGACAGCACAGCAACGCTGACGCGCTGCCCCGGCGTCCCTGTATGGCGGCTGAATGCCGCTACTGCCAGCGGCAGGAGGAGCGGGGTCCCAAAGTCCAGAGCGTGGCTGTGGTGAGTATCCCCCACGGTCTCTCTCTGTCTTCTGCTGAGTTGCAGGATTACCAGGCGGGTGACGAGACGCTGGGCCAGCTCCAGAGTGGCTGGAGGTGGGGCAGCGGCCAGAGCGGTCCGGGGTGTCCGGATGTGCGCCCGAGGTGAAGGCCTACTGTTCCCAGTGGGGCGACATCGAAATCCATGATGGCCTGCTCTACCACTGGTGGCAGGCACTGGGCCGGGGCCATGACATCCTGCAACCGCTGATCCCACGGGCACTCCGCTCTCAAGTCCTGGGGGTGGTCTATGGCGCAGTAGGGGCCGGGCACTACGGCACCGCCAAGACTCTACACCGACTAAGCGCCCGTTTCAACTGTCCAGGCTGCCGGCAAGACGTCGAGATCCACGTCCACTGCTGCAACATCTGACCTGCTCAAAAGGGGTCGATCCAACGTTCCCATGTGCCGCTGCAGCGGTACCTGGTGGGAACCGCGTCGGGGTGGACATCCTGGGTCCGTTCCCCATCATCGACTCTGGGAACCACTACGTCTTGGTGGCCAAGGACCACTTTACGAAGTGAAGTACCGGAGGAACTGCACACCGACAAGGGCGGAACTTCGAGAGCCAAGTCTTCGCGGAGCTCTGCAGACGGCTGGGGATGACAAAGATCCAGACAATGCCATTGCATCCCGAGAGCGACGGGCTGGTGGAGCGGTTCAACCGGACCCTGGCCACCCAGCTCCCCATCCTCACCAGCCACCACCAGCGCGACTGGGACCGCCATCTGCCCCTGGTCCTGTGGTTGTATGGCTACGCGGTACAAGAATCCAGTCAGTGCATGCCGGCCGCACTGATGTTCGACCGGGAGCTGAGAACACCGGTGGACCTGGCGTTCAGTTCCCCTCCAGAGCCGGAGGTTGCTGGGGGACCTGAATTTGCCAACTTCCAACGGTTGAGAGAGCACCTGCGGGTGGTGTACGATTTCACCCATAAAGCCCAGGAGGACGCCGGGCTAAAACAGAAACGGGCCTGTGACACTCAGTGTCGGGGGCAGCCCCTCACCCCAGGACAAAGGGTGTGGGTCTACTGCCCCGTGTGAAAGAAGGGCCTGTCGTCTAAGCTCTCCACACACTGGTGCAGATCAGCCGCGGTGATGGAGCAGCTCACTGATGCCGTTTGGCAGGTCAGAATGACCGACCGCAGGCAACTGGTGGTTATACACCATGACCGGCGCTCCCCTTACCGGCCTTTGGCTCCACGGGAGGGGGGAGAAGCCGGCGAAGACAGAACTGTGACTGCTAATGCAGAGCCCCGGTGAGGACCGGCGCCGGAGGGTCCACGTCGCTCTTTGCGCTGCCATCGGCGGCCTGGACATTTGGTCCCGTACTGTTTGTGGCTGCAGGGTTTTGGGGAAGTGTAAACCCCTTGGGTGGGGGTTATGTAGCGGCCTTGGGGGCCGCCGGCGGTTCACTGCCCCAACTGACTGTGCCTTGGGGGCCGAAAGGCATTATGGGGGGGTATTGTTTGGGTTGTTTCAGGCCACTTTTCTGGGGTTATTTGTGTTTCCTTTATTATTGGTTATGTTCAGTATTTGTGTTCTTCTGTGCCGTTGCCACTGTCTGTTATTTTCTGTTATGTTGTGTTAGACTCTGTCTTTTGGGGGTTGCCAGTAGCCTCGTAAACCAGCCCCGCCCACTCCAAATCCATATTTGGATTTTGGAGCTCGGCAATAAAAAGGGAATGCGACTCGGCCATGAAATTGCTGAGCCAATCAGCGTTGCCGCTTTTTGTTTTCCAATTTTTTTTTGGCGAATTCCGGTGGCTAAACTGGAAGTGACGCCATCACTGCGTGTATCAGAGGTTACAGATATAAACTTTAACCATCGTCTGAATGCTGCAATAAGTAACTTTATAGCTGAAATACCAAATATTACAACAATAAAGCAAGAGCAAGAGTCTGTGCCTGGTGAGTTTCTAACAGGAAAAGACGTTTTCGTGTGTCATCGCGTGTCGAGAAGCTAGCGCTAAAGAGCTAAAGCTAACCCTTAGAGAAGCTACACATTTTGATGCCATATTTGTTTTGAAGTGCTGATTGGCTGAAGTGCGCTGTCAGTCAAAGGAGTAGTCGACGCCCCCTGAACGTAGTTTGTATTGGGTTGTCTCCAGACTGAGCCCAGCTGCAAAATCCAAATGTGGATGTGGAGTGGGCGGAGCTGGTTCACGAGGCTGGGTTGCCTGGGGAGTCATACTCGACCTGTGAGCCGCAATATAGTGAGGTCCAGAGTGCTTCATTGCTGTGCCAATAAAAGCCCTGGTGTGTTGAAACTCAAATCCTCCCGTCATTCCGCTTCAAGTCGCCGCTCCAGCCTCACAATACCTTCCACAGTTGCCTTATTGTTTAGAATTCCTAAATTCAATCTCCATACAGTCTTTTTGTTTATGTTGTCCAGGTTTATGGTTAAATAGATTGCATTACGGTCCGATACGTTTGCAGTATGGTACATTACTTCACGCTGTGTCTGTCTGTAGCATTCATCAGAAAGTAATCGAGTCAGGAGTGTACCTTGTGAGTTGCTGAGTAATGTGTAAAGTCCCTCTCTAGTAGATGGAGGTCCCTCCACACATCAAACAGCCTGGATTCCTTGACATATTCAGGCTTTTGTTCAAGTTGTATTTGTATCTTCTAGTACTTGTTGTTCGATATTATAGTTTAAAATAATGTTCCAATCACCTGCACATATTATGATTCCCTCACTCACTGATTCAATTTGGTAAAAAACAAATTTTAGAAATATTTTGTCACTCTCTGGCGGCACGTAAATGTTAATTAGAGAGACCAAAACACTGTCTATCCTTCCTTTGACAATCACATATCTACCCTCTCTGTTGGTTTCCTCTTTGATTAATTTGAAATTAACAGAATTAGGAAGCAATCCTTCTCCTACTGTTCTTACATGAGATGAAAAAAGAGTTCACCGAGCCCTGTTTTTAAACTTTTAATGTTCTTTTTATGATAAATGTGTTTCTTGCAGGAACACTACACTTGGTTTAGCCTTTTTTTCAGTTTTGCTGTAACCTTGCTTCGCTTTGTGGGGTTACCGAAACCATTCACATTTTAAGATATCATATTATGTGTCACACTCATTTAAAATAAAGAAGAGGAATCAGCTCATTTCCGGTCAGCTGGGGTTGGTGCTCTGTTTCTTTAGGGGCCAGAGAATAAAATCTGACAATAAAGTCTTTTGAAATTCTCCTTCCTGGCTTTTTCCAACTCCACAGCTTTCTGAAGAGCTCTGTTTGCTCTCTTTAACATCTTCGCCTCGTTTTTCAGCTGGGCCACCTCAATATTGAGATTGTTGATTTGCTCTTTCATGGCTTCTGTCTCCTCCAGCCTCATCATTTCCATGTGAGACTGTGACGTTGTCTCATTCCTGCTGGATCTCCTGTCTCGATGTCCATCGTGACAACTTTGCTGAAGTCCTTCGAATTTCTCTTTCAGGGCTTTGACCTTGTTTCGAGATTCTTGCAGATCCTTTCTTCTCTCTATCATCTGACCCTTTTCTTTCAGTGGGGCCACCTCACCGTTCAGATCAGAGGTTTCCTCATTCAGAGCCTCTTGCTTTGCTTGTAGCTCTGGAATTTGTGTTTCAAATTGGAATTTGCTCTGATCCAAACTGGATTGGTGTTTCTGAAGCTCATCCTGAGAACTTGAATGAAGTCCTTTGAATTTCTCTTCTGGGGCTTCTTCCTTGTCTTGAGCTTCCTGCAGCTCTTTTTCTTCAACACTCTCAGTTGTAAAGTTGGAGAACAAAATCTCAGAATAAAGTCTTTTGAAATTCTCCTTCTTTGCCTTTTCCAACTCCACAGCTTTCTGAAGAGCTTCTTTTGTTCTCTTTAACATCTTCGCCTCGTTTTTCAGCTGGGCCACCTCAGTATTGAGATTGTTGATTTGCTCTTTCATGGCTTCTGTCTCCTCCAGCCTCATCATTTCCGTATGAGACTGTGACGTTGTCTCATTCCTGCTGGATCTCCTGTCTCGAGGTCCATCGTGAGAACTTTGCTGAAGTCCTTCGAATTTCTCTTTTAGGGCTTTGACCTTGTTTCGAGATTCTTGCGGATCCTTTCTTCTCTCTGTCATCTGACTCTTTTCTTTCAGTGGGGCCACCTCACCGTTCAGATCAGAGCTTTCCTCATTCAGAGCCTCTCGCTTTGCTTGTAGCTCTGGAATTTGTGTTTCAAATTGGAATTTGCTCTGACCCAAACTGGATTGGTGCTTCTGAAGCTCCTGAGAACTTGAATCAAGTCCCTGGAATTTCTCCTTTAGGGTCTTTACTTTCCCGTGAGCTTCCTGCAGACTTTTGTCTGTTACCCCTATGGTCTGCCCCTCTACTTCCATCTGGGCCACCTCAGCTTTCGGTCCAATGTTTTTGTTATTCGTATCCACTCTGTCCTCTTCTTGCTTAAAAAGTTGCATTTCACACTGTAAATCTCTCTGGTGCCCACTGCATTGCCTCTTTTGAAGCTCATCCTGAGAACTCTGAAGAAGTCCTTCGGATTTCTCTTCTCGGGCTTCTTCCTTGTCTTGGGCTTCCTGCTGGAGTTGCTGCTCTTTTTCTTCGAAGATCTTGGGACGAAAGTTGGAGAACAAAATCTCAGAATAAAGTCTTTTGAAATTCTCCTTCTTGGCCTTTTCCATCTCTACAGCTTCCTGAAGAGCTTTGTTTGTTCTCTTTAACATCTTTGCCTCATTTTTCAGCTGGGCCACCTCAGTATTGAGATTATTGATTTGCTCTTTCATGGCCTTTGTCTCCTCCAGCTTCATCATTTCCATGTGAGACTGTGACGTTGTCTTATTTCTGCTGGATCTCCTGTCTCGATGTCCATCGTGACAACTTTGCTGAAGTCCTTCGAATTTCTCTTTTAGGGCTTTGACCTTGTTTCGAGATTCTTGCAGATCCTTTCTTCTGTCTGTCATCTGACTCTTTTCTTTCAGAGGGGCCACCTCACCGTTCAGATCAGAGCTTTCCTCATTCAGAGCTTCTCGCTTTGCTTGTAGCTCTGGAATTTGTGTTTCAAATTGGAATTTGCTCTGATCCAAACTGGATTGGTGTTTCTGAAGCTCATCCTGAGAACTTGAATCAAGTCCCTGGAATTTCTCCTTTAGGGTCTTTACTTTCCCGTGAGCTTCCTGCAGACTTTTGTCTGTTACCCCTATGGTCTGCCCCTCTTCTTCCATCTGGGCCACCTCAGCTTTCATGGCTTCTGTCTCCTCCAGCTTCATCATTTCCATGTGAGACTGTGACGTTGTCTCATTCCTGCTGGATCGCCAGTCTCGATATCCATCGTGAGAACTTTGCTGAAGTCCTTCGAATTTCTCTTTTAGGGCTTTGACCTTGTTTCGAGATTCTTGCAGATCCTTTCTTCTCTCTGTCATCTGACTCTTTTCTTTCAGTGGGGCCACCTCACCGTTCAGATCAGACCTTTCCTCATTCAGAGCTTCTCGCTTTGCTTGTAGCTCTGGAATTTGTGTTTCAAATTGGAATTTGCTCTGATCCAAACTGGATTGGTGCTTCTGAAACTCATCCTGAGAACTTGAATGAAGTCCTTGGAATTTCTCCTTCAGGGTCTTTACTTTCCCGTGAGCTTCCTGCAGACTTTTATCTGTTCCCACTATCTTCTGCCCCTCTTCCTCCATCTGGGCCACCTCAGCTTTCGGTCCAATGTTTTTGTTATTCGTATCCACTCTGTCCTCTTCTTGCTTAAAAAGTTGCATTTCACACTGTAAATCTCTCTGGTGCCCACTGCATTGCCTCTTTTGAAGTTCATCCTGAGAACTCTGAAGAAGTACTTTGAATTTCTCTTCTGGGGCTTCTTCCTTGTCTTGAGCTTCCTGCAGCTCTTTTTCTTCAACACTCTCAGTTATAAAGTTGGAGAACAAAATCTCAGAATAAAGTCTTTTGAAATTCTCCTTCTTGGCCTTTTCCATCTCTACAGCTTCCTGAAGAGCTTTGTTTGTTCTCTTTAACATCTTCGCCTCATTTTTTAGCTGGGCCACCTCAGTATTGAGATTGTTGATTTGCTCTTTCATGGCTTCTGTCTCCTCCAGCCTCATCATTTCCGTATGAGACTGTGACGTTGTCTTATTCCTGCTGGATCTCCTGTCTCGATGTCCATCGTGACAACTTTGCTGAAGTCCTTCGAATTTCTCTTTTAGGGCTTTGACCGTGTTTCGAGATTCTTGCAGATCCTTTCTTCTCTCTGTCATCTGCCCCCCTTCTTTCAGAGGGGCCACCTCACCGTTCAGATCAGAGCTTTCCTCATTCAGAGCTTCTCGCTTTGCTTGTAGCTCTGGAATTTGTGTTTCAAATTGGAATTTGCTCTGATCCAAACTGGATTGGTGTTTCTGAAGCTCATCCTGAGAACTTGAATCAAGTCCCTGGAACTTCTCCTTTAGGGTCTTTACTTTCCCGTGAGCTTCCTGCAGACTTTTGTCTGTTACCCCTATGGTCTGCCCCTCTTCTTCCATCTGGGCCACCTCAGCTTTCATGGCTTCTGTCTCCTCCAGCTTCATCATTTCCATGTGAGACTGTGACGTTGTCTCATTCCTGCTGGATCGCCAGTCTCGATGTCCATCGTGAGAACTTTGCTGAAGTCCTTCGAATTTCTCTTTTAGGGCTTTGACCTTGTTTCGAGATTCTTGCAGATCCTTTCTTCTCTCTGTCATCTGACCCCCTTCTTTCAGTGGGGCCACCTCACCGTTCAGATCAGACCTTTCCTCATTCAGAGCCTCTCGCTTTGCTTGTAGCTCTGGAATTTGTGTTTCAAATTGGAATTTGCTCTGATCCAAACTGGATTGGTGCTTCTGAAACTCATCCTGAGAACTTGAATGAAATCCTTGGAATTTCTCCTTTAGGGTCTTTACTTTCCCGTGAGCTTCCTGCAGACTTTTGTCTGTTACCCCTATGGTCTGCCCCTCTACTTCCATCTGGGCCACCTCAGCTTTCAGTCCAATGTTTTTGTTATTCGTATCCACTCTGTCCTCTTCTTGCTTAAAAAGTTGCATTTCACACTGTAAATCTCTCTGGTGCCCACTGCATTGCCTCTTTTGAAGCTCATCCTGAGAACTCTGAAGAAGTCCTTCGGATTTCTCTTCTGGGGCTTCTTCCTTTTCTTTAGCTTCCTGCTGGAGTTGCTGCTCTTTTTCTTCGAAGATCTTGGGACTAAAGATGGAGAACAAAATCTCAGAATAAAGTCTTTTGAAATTCTCCTTCTTGGCCTTTTCCATCTCTACAGCTTCCTGAAGAGCTTTGTTTGTTCTCTTTAACATCTTTGCCTCATTTTTCAGCTGGGCCACCTCAGTATTGAGATTGTTGATTTGCTCTTTCATGGCCTTTGTCTCCTTCAGCTTCATCATTTCCATGTGAGACTGTGACGTTGTCTCATTCCTGCTGGATCTCCTGTCTCGATGTCCATCGTAAGAACTTTGCTGAAGTCCTTCGAATTTCTCTTTTAGGGCTTTGACCTTGTTTCGAGATTCTTGCGGATCCTTTCTTCTGTCTGTCATCTGCCCCCCTTCTTTCAGTGGGGCCACCTCACCGTTCAGATCAGAGCTTTCCTCATTCAGAGCTTCTCGCTTTGCTTGTAGCTCTGGAATTTGTGTTTCAAATTGGAATTTGCTCTGATCCAAACTGGATTGGTGTTTCTGAAGCTCATCCTGAGAACTTGAATCAAGTCCCGGGAACTTCTCCTTTAGGGTCTTTACTTTCCCGTGAGCTTCCTGCAGACTTTTGTCTGTTACCCCTATGGTCTGCCCCTCTTCTTCCATCTGGGCCACCTCAGCTTTCATGGCTTCTGTCTCCTCCAGCCTCATCATTTCCATGTGAGACTGTGACGTTGTCTCATTCCTGCTGGATCGCCAGTCTCGATGTCCATCGTGAGAACTTTGCTGAAGTCCTTCGAATTTCTCTTTTAGGGCGTTGACCTTATTTTGAGATTCTTGCGGATCCTTTCTTCTCTCTGTCATCTGACTCTTTTCTTTCAGTGGGGCCACCTCACCGTTCAGATCAGAGCTTTCCTCATTCAGAGCCTCTTGCTTTGTTTGTAGCTCTGGAATTTGTGTTTCAAATTGGAATTTGCTCTGATCCAAACTGGATTGGTGCTTCTGAAGCTCATCCTGAGAACTTGAATGAAGTCCTTGGAATTTCTCTTTTAGGGTCTTTACTTTCCCGTGAGCTTCCTGCAGACTTTTGTCTGTTACCCCTATGGTCTGCCCCTCTTCTTCCATCTCGGCCACCTTAGCTTTCAGTCCAATGTTTTTGTTATTCGTATCCACTCTGTCCTCTTCTTGTTTAAAAAGTTGAATTTCACACTGTAAATCTCTCTGGTGCCCACTGCATTGCCTCTTTTGAAGCTCATCCTGAGAACTCTGAAGAAGTCCTTCGGATTTCTCTTCTCGGGCTTCTTCCTTTTCTTTAGCTTCCTGCTGGAGTTGCTGCTCTTTTTCTTCGAAGATCATGGGACTAAAGTTGGAGAACAAAATCTCAGAATAAAGTCTTTTGAAATTCTCCTTCTTTGCCTTTTCCATCCCTACAGCTTCCTGAAGAGCTTTGTTTGTTCTCTTTAACATCTTTGCCTCGTTTTTCAGCTGGGCCACCTCAGTATTGAGATTGTTGATTTGCTCTTTCATGGCTTCTGTCTCCTCCAGCCTCATCATTTCCATGTGAGACTGTGACGTTGTCTCATTCTTGCTGGATCGCCAGTCTCGAGGTCCATCGTGAGAACTTTGCTGAAGTCCTTCAAATTTCTCGTTTTGGGCTTTGACATTGTTTTGAGATTCTTGCAGCTCCTTTCTTCTCTCTGCCATCTGACTCTTTTCTTTCAGTGGGGCCACCTCACCGTTCAGATCAGAGCGTTCCTCATTCAGAGCTTCTCGCTTTGCTTGTAGCTCTGGAATTTGTGTTTCAAATTGGAATTTGCTCTGATCCAAACTGGATTGGTGTTTCTGAAGCTCATCCTGAGAACTTGAATCAAGTCCCTGGAATTTCTCCTTTAGGGTCTTTACTTTCCCGTGAGCTTCCTGCAGACTTTTGTCTGTTACCCCTATGGTCTGCCCCTCTACTTCCATCTGGGCCACCTCAGCTTTCGGTCCAATGTTTTTGTTATTCGTATCCACTCTGTCCTCTTCTTGCTTAAAAAGTTGCATTTCACACTGTAAATCTCTCTGGTGCCCACTGCATTGCCTCTTTTGAAGCTCATCCTGAGAACTCTGAAGAAGTCCTTCGAAATTCTCCTCTGGGGCTTCTTCCTTTTCTTTAGCTTCCTGCAGCTCTTTTTCTTCGACACTCTCAGATATAAAGTTAGAGAATAAAATCTCAGAATAAAGTCTTTTGAAGTTCTCCTTCTTGGCCTTTTCCAGCTTTACAGCTTCCTGCAGACTTTTGTTAGTTCTCTTTAACATCTTCGCCTCGTTTTTCAGCTGGGCCACCTCAGTATTGAGATTGTTGATTTGCTCTTTCATGGCTTCTGTCTCCTCCAGCTTCAGATCAGAGCTTTCCTCATTCAGAGCCTCTCGCTTCGTTTGTAGCTCTGGAATTTGTGTTTCAAATTGGAATTTGCTCTGATCCAAACTGGACTGGTGGTTCTGAAACTTACCCTGAGAACTTGAATGAGGTCCTTCGAATTTCTTCTTTAGGGCATTTACTTTCCCGTGAAAACTTTGAAAAAATCCATTGAATTTCTTTGTTTGGGCTTTTTTCTTCTTTTCCTCTTGCTGCAGACTTTCACTTTTTCGCTCTGTCGCCTGCAGCTCTTCTGTCGGCAGGAAATATTCATCCTTAAGCGTGCTGTATTGCTTGTTGGCAAATTCTCTCTCCTCTTGTCGTCCTAATATGACTCTTTGAAAATCTAACTTCATCTCCTCCCAGGCAGACTGCTTCAACAGGAGTTCATGTTGGGTGTTCTGATAAAGTCTTTTCCATTTCTCTATGATATTCTCCTGTAGTAACGCAGATTTGGCATCCTGTAAATCATCTATCAGTTTCAGTGCCTCCTCTGAACGCCCTATCCCTGTCTCAGAGCATGGAGTGTGCTCAGCATTAAGTGACATTTCTGACTGGTTCGACATCATGTTTTCAGATGCTGAATTAAAGCTTGTGTTAATCTCTGCTTCTCGCTGTGTTATACTACTCGTCCTCTAACACCGTGTACCGACTGGCAGTCTGTGTGTTTCTCTGAAGGAAATCAGAACTAGAATGTACAATTCCAGAGGAAATTTTGGCTTTGTGTCAGCAAGAACCCCTGTGTTGCTTTCATGTGGCAGATTAAAGCAGTCCAGAGTGGCATGTTGGAGGCACAACTCTACTGTTGCCATGGCAACCGGAGTGGCTTTGCTCTCCATGCTTGAAGGCTCATCATTGAAATGAATGGACGCATCTTTCCACACTTGCCAGGCCTGAATGGACGATCCTACAGACATGAAATCTTCACAATACATTCATGAAAGGCTTGTTAGTCAGAAAGTGAAATAAAATTTATGAATTTCCATTCTCGGTTTTCTACAGACGACATTTCTTCAACCATGCGCAATGCATTACAAACTGCTGATTCCATTCGTTTCCATGGCAACAGAGCAGCTGCAGACACTGTCATGGCTGACCTCAGCTCAGAGCTCACAGTGAACATGGAGTTTTACAAACACACACACACACACACACACACACACACACACACACACACACACACACACACACACACACACACACACACACACACACACACACAGGGCTCTGTGTGATGACTGCTGCATCTTGAATGGTCAGCCCTCATGAGAGGCGTCTCGGTTTCCTCTCCTGAAGGGGAAGCAGCGGTCGGTCTCCTCGTTCTGTCAGACTGTGTGACCGGTAACAGAGAACACTCCGGAGCGCTCACACCGAGGCTTTATTCTCTGCGGTCATACACACACTGATGTTCTCCACCAGAGTTTAAACAGCACAAGAGTGTGACTGCATTAATAGTATTGACATACGGACGAAAATATAGTAGCAGAGCAAGGTGAGATTTTATCTCGTCAGCGTCGGCTGGATACGTAGCAGATTGCACACTGACAGACGGAGTGGAAGCAGGGAAAGAGGAGGGTGGGTATTTAAAGCATACTGCAAAGCAAGCCATCGTAACAACAGACGAAAACATTCCTTTTCTCTCACACACTGTCAGAAAGAAACCACACTGAATAAAAAAAAGAAAAAAAAAAGTATTTACATCAGGGGAACTGAAATCATTCAGAAATAAAGAAACTTTTCCAGCAAAGCGGCACTCTGTGGAGTTTCGCTCAGTCACATTCGCCACTGCTTCCCTCACATCTTCTTGAAATATATTGAATAAAATGACATGATGACAAACTGGAACAGGGGTCCTCAAATACAAATCTTGAAGGTCCACATTTTGTTTTTTATATACAATGGGTCCGGGCTTCAGCGCCCTGTGGGAACGGGGGGGGGGGCATACCGAGGGGTGCCGAGCAGTGCGGTGCGACGGAGCGCGCCGCAGAGCGGCGATTACACTACACGCAGAGCGGGGCGGCGCCGAACGGTGCTCAGACGGAACATGAGCGTATAAAGAAAGATTTTTTTTTCCATACATTTGCCATGGGTCCGCAGCGAGGTGTGCCCCGGTCCGGTCGTGGACCGCAGTCCGCTAATTGAGGAACCCGGAACTAGAATCACGAATACAAAGGCAGTTGGGAGGCGACGGCCCTCCAGGAGTCCTGGAGCTCTTCCTGTTTGGTTGGAGACTTGCATGGTTCCAAAAATATAGTTTGACCTCAGATCACTGGAAGACCTCGTGGAGTCGATGCGGAAGGTGACTTATTGGCCGGCGGCCATGATTTTGACATACTGGAGGGCGCTGTGCGCGGCGTCGTTGTGCGCGTTGCTGCAGGAGATGCCGGTGCCGTGGCACACGGTGACGGGGGAGGTGGAGAGCTCGGCCAGGCACTGGTACTGTCCGTTCACCGTCAGCTCGTCTACAAAAACAGTCACAATACCCAGGGTGGTTAGTTTCTGGGCTTTTAACAGATTCTCTGACGTGAACCTGCTCTGAGAAATAATATTTATAATCAACATGTTCTGAAAACTGAGTGACCCATTGATTGTTCTGACGAGGGTCAAAGGTCAGTCCGGCACCCTGATTATGTCATATGTGTGTTCAGGATTGAGCAGTGGTGTAATACATGTTATTTTTTTTTTCACTGATTTGTGAACTTGCTGGCTAAAAGCTCGAATTAAAAGTCGGTACTTGGAAGTACAAGAAATGTGTGGTTGTTTTACCGATATCAAAGTACGTGACCTCGAACCCTTGCTCTTTGGAAAGCTCCAGCATCATCTGGATGTAGTCTGTGTTGGGGATGCTCAGCGGGTTTCTTCTGAGCAGAGAGATTTTCTCTGCCGTCGAGTTTCTGATGTTCTCAAACCGCACGCTCGGTGTCGGCGTCTGAAAAACACAAACACTTTTGAAATGTCGTGGCCGTCCACCGAGGTCATGGATGGAGAGGGATGTCTGACGCACCCACGTGATTTCAGAGCAGCCCGACAGACTCTGAAGCTTCGCCAGCATTTTCTCTGCCGACGCCTTTTTCGCAGATTTTTTTGAATTGGCCACAGCTGTTAAAAAGGGGAGCAGAGCATGAAGAGCACCGCCGCCATCAAGATCACTTCATACTGTTTTAAATCGAACAGGCTCACACCCTTTTCTGACAGCGTCTCTACGCGACAGGTGACCGTGAACTCTCTCTGGTGTGGTGGACCGACCTCCCTCAACACCGAGTACTCAGGGAGACGCCAGCCTCTCTGCAACGCTAACTCCTGAAATGAAACCGCACCGAGAACAGGGTGAAAAAAAACCTCTGCAGATGGCACAGTACAAACTCTATTGCTCTTTCCTGGGGCTGATTACTGAATAGAAGTGATTTCAAGTAAATATATTCTCAGTCTTGGGTTTACTACTGAAATTTAAGCCCCAAAAAAGACTGAAATGTCATTACATATTTGCAAACATCACTCCAACACACACAGCATACCTGCAGTATGCCTACTGAGTTGAGGTGGCTGTTTGTTTCTGGAGCGGTGCCGTTACTGTCAGACTTCACGGGAACGTTCCTGTAGGGGGACAGAGTGAAGCTCGTCAGAGCAGCAGAACGACAGCAGATCAGTGTCAGCTGCAGAACGGGATGCAGCTTGATTTGAGTGTAGGGCTGAAAAACAAGACGAAGAGACCCAACCCCCACAAAGTGTATGAGGTTAAAAGGTTTGAAATGCTCATAGGTGTGTATGACCTGGCCTTCTTCCATAATTAACAACATCTCTTGGTAAAAAAACAAAAAAAAAAACAAAAAAAGCAATATTATCTGTATTTCAGTATCTTTCTATCTCTGCTCCTTGATAAAAAAAACTTTCAGCGTGAACTCTGCCCTTTGCTCAGTTACTTCCTCCTCCACTGCAGCTTCTATTTGGATAAAGTGTTGAAGATGAAGGACTGATGAATGTAACTTATTTAAAAATAATAATGCAACTCCACTGCATGTTGCATGACTCAGATCATTACCTAAATGAGGTGACACAATAATGCGACCTGATCAAATCAGTTGATTGTTGAAGGGCTACTTACACTATTCCAGGATCAATGTTGAGCATGTGCAGAGCCGCCTCTGCAGCCATGTGCTTAGCAGCCTTTTTACTGGAACCTTGACCTGAAACAAAACACAGTTTGAGAAGCGACAGAAGGAGAAGTAGATCATCAACAAATCTCTTCAACACCGGTAGAAAAACAGCAATTAATTTGAAGTGTTTAAATAAATAAAAATAAACCAAACAGGGAAAAGTCTGATATAATATTTGTGTCTGACAGAGAAGCAGAAGCGATAAATGTCACTGGCTGAAGTACTCCTTGT
Organism: Salarias fasciatus; assembly: GCF_902148845.1. Classification (NCBI taxonomy): domain Eukaryota; kingdom Metazoa; phylum Chordata; class Actinopteri; order Blenniiformes; family Blenniidae; genus Salarias; species Salarias fasciatus. The sequence goes on from NC_043760.1 coordinate 23,993,790, forward strand.
TAGATGATCAGTATCTGGGGTTGGTCTGGAGCAAGAGACGACCACATCGTACCTCTGCAGCTGACCTCTCCGATCGAAACGCTGAAGATGAAGCTGGGATGGTGAGCCATCCCTTCGGCCTTTTCCATCACGTACACCGGCAGATTTCCGCTTTTAGTCCCATATTCATGCAGAATTTGTATCGGCGTCTTCCCAGGGCTGGTCTTCTGCGAGTCAAGTGCATCGATTCTGCGTGTGTACAACAATCAATGGAATCAAATTTGCATAGTGCATTGTTACTTTCACACAGAAAACTGACAAAATGACATGAAGCTAGTGGCAGGAAAAAAATAAACAAAAACTATAATGACACAGACTAAAACAAGCAACAAATTAGCATCCAAAACCCATTTTGTTGTCCAATTTATCGATGTCATGAATGACACATCACAAACTTTTTCAAGTTTATAGTTGTTCTAAAATCATTTTTCCTTCAGATTACTGTGTTTATCATATTTAAACGGGCCTTTTTTTGTAACATTCTGAAATATACATAATTTTTCAGTTTTCTCTTCCAATTGCACAGAATACAGACGAATATGCATCCTAAATGTCAGGGTTTATTTGAATCTCTTTTTCATCTTTTATCCATCTATTTCAAGCTATCCACCGAACCTGAATAGCAATTGCAATAAATAACTGGAGAAATTGTGGCGTTGTAAACATATGTTTACTATTTTTAAATATTAAGTTTGTTAGCTATGCTGTTTTTATTGTCATGAACTTGGAGATAAAAAACATCATAATTTGCCAGACAGTAAACAATAAACATGCTGCTCAAATCTAATTAAAAGTCATTTCTATGGACATCTTAGGAGTCATTCTAACAACACAAGACATCTTTCGTTTTATTCGGCGTTGAATCCGATCCCAGAATGAAACTGATGTTGAATCTTCATGAAGTGAAAGTGATGCTGTGAATATGAAGCAGTCATATTTACAAGGTTTACCTCGTTTCGGCGCTAACTGCTGGGCTTTGCTGTCCCTCCTGAGACATGTTTACAAGTGACAGTCCTGCTCCGGCTGATTAGATAATTTATTGTTGAGCAAAGTGAAATAAAATCGCTCAAAGACTTTGATATATATATTTTTAGGGGAGCACAGCAGATATAAGGAGGAAGGTGGAGAAGATAACCTTCTGAACGCCATATCAACATCCGGGTCACCGTCGCTCCGCTGTTTACTGCACTGTACTGTCTATGACGACCGCCCCCTGCTGGTCACAGAGGAGACTTGCGTATGGCGGAAGCCATATTGGACCGGGCAAACTTAACGTTTTGGATACACAAATAAATCTTTTCATTTCATCTGCTTCATTTTATGTTCACAAATTCGAATTCACACAAAATATCAATTTAATGTCGACATTTAGTCCTTTGTAGAGCACATACTGAAAGATGTTTAAGGTATATTTATTTATATAGCAGATGCACAATGCTGTACAGGGAAAGGAAATACTGTAAAACAAAGGGATTAACAAGAGCATAAAAAGATGGATTGAGTAAGGCATTATTAAGATAAAGGTAATAAAATAATTACAATCTTCTGTTTAACAGAAAACCTGACCAAATAAGAAAAAACAGTGTTTAAAGCCTGATTCACAGGAAGTGTGTCCGCAGTCCTCAGGTGTTCAGGAAGTTTGTTCCACAGGTGAAAAGCATAGGTACTAAAAGCTGCTTCATCTTATTTACTCTTGACACTGGGAAGACTAAGTATTGTAATATTCTACAAGTAAATCTGAGGTGTATTTAGGCACATGACAACTGAAAGTTTAGATGAGGAGTCAATCCTGTGACCCACAGCCAGTGCAGAGCTTTCAGCTTTGGTGTATTGTGCTCCACCCTCGCTGTGTTGGTGAGGACTCTGGCTTTCAATATTGAAATTACATCAAAGGGAAAACCAGAGACAGAAAGTGCAAAAAATATTCTTTTATTTTTTTGATGGATAGTTGAAAAGCTACACAGAAAAAAAATAACAAAAGCTTTTTTTTTACTTCATGCTGTGAGATCAATAAAGTCTATTCTATCTAGCTATCATAGCTCAATAAAATTTATCTGCTGTACAAAAAAACACAGATAATTTGTGAAAAGTGAATGTAGCTATGATTGAAATGCCTAAGCCTAAGCCTAGCCTAAACTCATTGTTTATCATGTTAATAAATGCAACAAACTTCTTTAAATCATGTAAACCTGTAATTTTGTGTGAGAAAAAAGTGAGAAAAAGGGCTGAATCTTGGTATGACGTCCTATAAAATATATACATGTACATTTGTTTAAATTTACACAGATTAACGGAAGTATTATTGCATCTTTCAGTGACAATGCATGGTCAATAACATAAAAGAACATTAAAAATTTACAAAGATGAAGAGCGTGTTTCATGAGGCTCAGTCTTTCAGCAGGTGCGCTGTCTTCAGGCTGGGAGGAGGAGCAGTGGGGACTGGAAAGATCACTCTCTTCCTGAGAGAGAAAGCTGGTTGTGGCATCTGTTTTCTCCTCCCAGAGGGATCGCTCTTCTGGCTGACGTCTGCATTCACTTTCGTAAGAATAGTGACAATGTCACTTCCTCTGAAAGAAGGAAAAAAGAGTGAGCTCTTTGACGTCTTTCATTGAATCAAATGATTAACTCAATAAATGTACATGCCATTTATCACATACGTAAGTACAGATAATGAAAGTATTCAAAATATTAATTTGTCTAATATTTAATTCAAAACAACAAAATAAAAATAGACGTTTTTGTTGTTTTGTTTGCAATAAATCAGATTCTCTGAAGGAGATATAAATAGGACGATGCTGTGCACCAACAAGAAATAAAAGCCGATTTCTAAAAGAAACAGGAGAGATCAGACTAGTGTTTCTGTATTTATATGAAAAGTTTAAAGCAGAACATTTTGCTTGACTAACCTGGGCACCATCTGGACAAGGTTTTGGCACAAGGATCGAATAAACCAGGAGCCAGTGTCCGTCTGTCTGAAGGAGACAAACGAGGGAACGGTGGACATCCCCAGCAGGAAATCTGCCCCGGCTGGGATGGACTCAACGATTCTCACAGCGTCAGATTCGATGGGACTGAGCGCAGGGCCGTCAGCCTGGATGAACACGGCGCTCTGCGGCTCGGAGCCCTGGCAGGCCTGAATGAAAAACATCTTGGGCTTGTCTGCCAAAGAGCGACACTTTAATCCGTCGAAAGGGTCCGTGAGTTCATTGATCTTGACCGCCTTGTCGTCCACGCCGTACACGCTTCCCTCCACGCCGTGGCTGAGAACGCAGCACACCAGGCAGTCCATCTGACTATGGTCTCTTATGCTGAGCGCTTGGAACACCGACAGCATTTTATTCCTGTCACAGTCTTTGTGTATCTCCATCTCAAAGCCCAGCCACTGGAACACGGCGGACAGGTTTTCTGAAAAAGAAAAAGACAAACATCCACACTAAGAGCCGAGCCGTGAAATGTGAATCTGGAGTTCTCTGCCATTTTCAGCAACAAGTGAACCTCACCTTGATCAATCATGGTTCCCCGACGGAAATTCCCCCTGGATTCCATGAAGTCGTAGTTGTTCACGATCAAACAGACGCCTCTCTTTGCTGAAGTCATGGGATACGCTCTCAAACCCTGCAGACAGAAATCCACCACAGAGGAATTACTAAAGAAAAGATATTCTGCAAAGGTGAACGAAATCAAACTTTGGCAGCAAAATGCTGTTAATAGCATCTCATAATCTTCCTTAATGTGATTCCTGTAGTATTGTTTTTATACAAAAATAGTTTTAATTGTAGCTTAGAACAACTTAAACAGTGTAACAGTAGTTGTGCTTTTAAGTACAAATTTTCAGGACTGTTTCCACCATGAGATGAAACATGACCTAAAGTCTGTCAATATTCAAATTTCCTTATGAAATTAAATGTTTAAATCCAGCACATAAGGGATTAAAATACTAGTCTTTTTTGGTCCTCTCTGTTTTTTTTTTTTAATAAAAGAAATCTATGATAATAAACCACACACCTCTGTGTCTTCAGGACTTTCTTTTCCGTGAGCTGGAAGCTTTTTCGACGTGTCACCTCCTGCTATGAGACAGATGATCACAGGGCACAACGCCAATCGTTTCAGACCAAAAGGAAAAAGAAAAAAAAAACACATTTATTAGAATTAAAAAAAACAAAACACTTGACAACCAATGTCATCATAAACGTTGGACTGATGATGTTTATGAGGTTTTAATGACCTGTTTGCTGGTTTGCAGATTTTTCTGTCTCAGTCGATAAAACACCAAATCCATATGTCAGAATCTCACATTCATCCTTCGCCTTAACGAAATCTAAGAGAGTGTTGACAGAAAATGAATGAAAACATATTACTGACACTTTATACTCTTTAATAGGACACTCAAGAAAATATTTGGAGATCAAAAATTGTGTATAAATTAACACCAATACGTATGATTTACAAAAAAATTCATTTTTAGAAACATTTTTAACACAAAATTCACCATTTAGAAGAAAAAGAAAAAACACCAAATTGGAAAATTGACTATATGGAGTGCTGTAAAAGAACAACATGCAAATATCACTTTACATAAGCATGTGCCACATACAGTATGGAGACTGAAGAGGTTGCAGTGGCAGATAGGGCTTAAATAAGTTTACCTTTTGCATCAAAAGATCCAGTTTTTACCAAAGATGGGGTTACCTGGAAAAAAAATACTTTACTTAAAAGCATCAGCGATGTGTGGAGTGCCACACTGTGAGGGGACAGTAGAAACCTTTCACTGCAGCTCAGGTGTGTTCAAAGCATGTACCTGGTGTGGAGCTTTAGGATCAGTCAGTGACCTCGGGCGACCCTCCTCTTGAGCTATTATGTTGGTTAAAGGTGCTGTGGAAAGAAAAAAACACATATATTAAGTATTGTTCCTCCTCCAGCACCTCAACTCCTGCTTGGACCGGCTGTCCTCTGACAAGCCACTCACCCGGCAGCGCTTTGAAATCCTGGATTTTTCTTTTCAACACGGGACACACCGCCTCAATGATGGTCTCCAGTTCCTTCAGGTCAGTGTTACCTAGCAGGTCCATTTGCTCCATCTGCAGGAAGACTTCCAGCGTGGTCTGAAAAATGATGCCCTGTTAGCGACACAGTTTAAACCACAGAAGAGTTTGACGCTTACTTTACTCACCACATTTTCTGCCAGTTTTTTACGCGGCAGCTTCTCGTACAACAGAAACTTGATGTCTTTCAAGTTCTCCTCAGTTATTTGCTCTGACAGTTCATAAAGCAGCTTCCTGAAGACAGAAAATTGAAAGGAGATGTTTAACCTTTGCAGTAAATCTGCGTTATCCTTACAGATGATGAATGATGTCGCCTTCATCACGGACATACTGCAGAGATCACTCGCAAGTTTTCGTTTCATAGTAGATGTCAATATAGTATTTTTAATTTTATTTATTTATCCTTGTATTTATTTGATATATACTAGATGCCCCTTACCTGTAGGGAGAAATGGTGATCCTGGCGGTACGACCTTGATTGGGGAGCCTGAGGTTACGGACCAGATGACGACGCTGGATAATGCTGAGGAGCTCCCTCAGCAGCTGAGGATCCTCCGGGGACAGGAGGTTCCGATCCATCAGGCGACGGAAGAGGTCGCTGGCCGACTCCACTGAGCCAGGGTTTTGATTCAGGACATCAGTGCAGAGGAACACCAGGGATTTCACCTCCTCTGCCCGCAGGGCATTTCCTATATCCAGTAGTTGCTGTTGGAAATCCATTTCCCTGCAGTCAGAGCAAAATATGACAATGACTGTGAAATCTGATGTACAGAAATTCAAATCAGACAGTACTAACATGGGAGCTTTGGTGAAAGTTCTTTCAGGCAGGTCATTAATGTTAGCACTGAATAAAACACGAAATCCTTGTATCTGTCACTGTCTGAGGTCAGGGACCTTTCTCCAGGAGCCACAGTTGCGATCTGATGGCTATACGACTTAAAACTCATTCCCTCCCATTTCTGATCCACCTCTCTGCCAGTAGGCCGAGCCTTCGTGCCTGTGGGAACTTGAAAGAAATGAAAGACTTGAAATAATAACAAAAAAAGACAGACCATGGCAAAATCTTAAAATCTGAGACAGATGTACCAAAAAACAAAAAACGACAAACAGGAAACACAAATGTCACCTTTAAAGATTCTTTTCTATAAGTTACGATAATTGAAAATAATTACCGCAGTGCAACCTTCCTGTGGGTTTTTTGTTCGATTCCCTGTGTTGCTCTGTTCCCTTTCATTTCATTTCACAGAGTGTCGCTCTCGCAACCTGCTCTCTCCGGGTTTTTAATGATACTGTAAAGGAAAGTAAACTGTGCCTTCCGAGAAACAGACCTGCTCATGTGTTACAGCGAATCTGTTACTTGAATTAGCATGTTGTAACAGTGCAGTGTCACTGTGACACATTAGTATGGAGCGTGCCAGTGTGACTCAGTGCTGTCTAACAAGTTTCTGTAGTCAAGAAATGGAATATACACATTTCTTTGTTTGTTTATTTTTTATGTTGGGGGGGGTTCAGTTGACTCAATCATCTATCTTTCCATTACACTTCTCCGCAACATTTTCATAGTTCAGCTTCAAGATGCACTAGCGTCAGTGGGCTGGTGGGGTCAAGGGTCGTGCTGAGGGAGTCACGTAGCCTGTCAGTTGTGGGACTCCAACCTGCCCCCACTGCCCCTTTATCATTATATTAGTGCTGGCCTGGGCAACAATTAAATTTCTTAATCGCAATTAATTGCGTAATTTTTCTTAGATTAATCGCGATTAATCACATTATGTGCAAAATACAAAAAATTAATTCAAAACTACTCTGTAATGATCATCCTGCTCCCAGCCAGGGATAGGGATTTTTTTTGCAAGAATTCTGCAAGAAGCACAATTTTAAAATAATAATTTTACAATTAATCGATTATGATTTATAATAACTTAAAATATCAGGTCTTTAACAAGATTACACCCCCCCTCGCGCGCGCGCGCGCGCGCGCGCACACACACACACACACACACACACACACACACACACACAGCCAAGAGCAGAGCAAATGAAAACTGAAAGTTTGTTAAGAGCCACACTTCCTCAAACTTCATTCTGTTTCAGACAAAGAAGACAGGATACACTGAGTCAAGCCGAATTGTGCCTCATACTTACCTTTATTAAGCCAGATTGTGTGTTGAAGGGAAATTTACTTCATTTTGCCTGTTTTCAGCGCCTGAAGAACGCCCAGCTGGTAAAAACGTCGCGCCGCCAAAACACGCGATTTAAGTTTCACTTTCGTTTTTTGTCATATTTGCGCTTCGTATTTCAGTTTGTGCCTTATACCAACCTTTTTCTCGTGATTTTCCTGATAATTCGGCCGAGTTCAATATCGAAAATAATGAGGAATGGACAGTGTTTCACCGCAAAAAACGCCGTGGCCGTGTGTGGTTTTTTGACGCTCAGCTGGAGCGCGGTGTGTGTGTGTGTGTGTGTGTGTGTGTGTGTGTGTGTGTGTGTGTGTGCGTGCGTGCGTGCGTGCGTGTGTGTGTTGGGGGGGGGGTTGACGCCTGATAAAATGTTAAGGAAGCAGTGCCCAGCCCTACACACACACACACACACACACACACACACACACACACACACACACACACATATATATACATATATATATATATATATATATATATATATATATATATATATATATATATATATATATATATATATATATATATAAATAAATATTGGGACACTGGGAGCAGTAACCCCCAAGAGGACCCGAGCTTGAAGGAGACAGACAGGATACCGCTAGGGTGGCGAGAACACAATTTTATTTTTTTATATACAGGAAATTTTACTTGTGCCTGCCAACTGCTGCCGATAGTGTGTGAGCGTGTGTGTTTGTATAACTCATGGTATAACTCCATATTCACTGTCACTGAGCTGAGATTAGTCATGACAGAGTTAGCGGGTGTGTGTGTGTTGCCATGGAGACCAGCTGTGCCCAGCAGGTGTGTGTGTTGCCATGGAGACCAATGGTACCCAGCAGCCATGACGATGAATCAGCAGTTTTTCATCCAGTTTGTATGGTTTAAAGGTGCATTAAGGAGTTTTTCAACTTTAAAAATACTTATTTTCCACCATAAATATGATGTGTAGAATGTGCCCTGACATATTCATTGCAAGCAATTTGTATTTCTTGGGGAGAATTTGAGAGGAGGTGACGTAATGCATGCTCCCGCTTTGGTTTCGTTTTGTCCGCCATTACTCCGCCACTGAGCAACAACTGAATGGATCTTCCAGAAAGTAAGAAAAGACTGGCTTCCAGCACTGCCACAACTCCAGCACAGACCCCAGACAGGCACAAGAAACTTAAATTTTACTCAAGCCCTACTAAAAGAGCGAGGAGGGAGTTCCCCTCTTCTGTGCACGTACATGGACGCAAGCCACAGCTAAGCTGCAGTTACACCCAAGGCCTGCAGGGGGCGTTGCTTCGCATGAAACTTACAAACTCCTTAATGCACCTTTAAGAAAAGTCATTATTCAGAACTGAGAGGTGAAATTGAGTAGTTTTGTTTTTGTTTTTTTACCGTGAGCTTCAGAAGCCTTTCGAGGAAATATCCTGAAATTTTCATGTCTGTAGGATCATCCATATAGCCACAGCAAGGTTGTTAAAATGTGTGAACTTTTGGATTTGAGATTTAAGAAAATCTCTCTGCAAAATGCATTGGAGCAGGTGGGAGAAAATTCTGCACTGGAGAGAAAACTATTTGAGACAGAGAAGAAATAAGAAAGCATTGTGGGAGTCACAACAAAAATACCTATAATGTATAATTTGTGTAGATTGAACCAGACATGAGGCTGTGGGGATGAGAAAGGTTTTTTTTTTTTTTTAACAGAGTATTGCCACTCTCATCTGGAACACATGGGGGGGAAAAATGCCAGTTTTAGGCAATTTTCTCAGATATTTTTTGCCAGAACACCGAGAAAAGTCAGAGCACAGGATTCCCGGTGATGTGGTTTACTGATGCTGCTCCAAACTGTGCAGGACGAGTTTTCCGGCAAAGTTGTCGAGTCAGAAGAATTTTAATAATATTAAAATTAATCGAGGGCCTCGGATTGTAATCTTTGCGCCTTGCTTGGAGGCAGGCACAAAGAATTATAAACGTGTAATGGAGCATTTTTTACCTAAAGTAACGCTACTCTGTTTGTTTTGCTAGCCCTCGCCTTTCACCGCCCCCCGCTGTGTTTCGTGGATAAATACCTGTTTTTCACAGACGGTTCTCGGCTGAATCCCCTCGGCATCCTTCAGGTGAGAAACAGAATGTCCGGGAAGGAGAAAGTCAGCGTGAAAACCCCGCCAGAAAAACCACAGCGAGGTCTCCTCAAGTCCTCTTCCAGTTCATGTCAGAACATGTCCCGGGAGAAGCCAGAAAGCGTAAGAGAAACAGTCCGCGAGACTGAACCTGTGTGTGACATAAACGGCCTTATATGGAGGGAAACACACCTGTCTGACAGGCAGGCAGGCGGTCACGCGCACAATGCAGGAGTCATTAACCCGCTCGTGCACCGCGAGCCTGTGGCTTCCTCCTGTGAGTCAGATGTTTTTTGTTTTACTGTGTTTACTTCATGGAAATTGAACTGTTGTCTCGTCCAACTGCTGTAATAAAGGAATGACTCAAAGGAAATCATTGTTTAGACAAGATAAATGTTGGCCTCGATTCCAAAGCTGAAATTGAACTAAGTTGGAATTTGTTGAGATGGACTTAAGAGTTTTTTTTAATTATTATTTTTTTGTTGTATCTTTACTTCACTTTCTGCATATGTAGTAGTAGATGTAGTAGTAGATTTATATCCATTTATTACTGTGGAAACCTTGAACTCATAATCTCTATATATTTCAATGCAAAAACCTGAAACACCCCCCCCCCCCCCCCCACACACACACACACACACACACACACACACACAAACACACACACACACTCTTAAAAGTCATTACTTACTTGTATTAGGCCCTGCTTTCCTGCTTTAAGAGTGCGTTTTGGGTGTGCCCTTTACATGACAATGGTGCTTGAAGGCACAGAAAAGGTAACTTTTAGAAAATTTTAGGTTTATTAAGAGAGTCTCAAGTGAGTATGTTTGCATGTGTTTGTGTGTGTGGTTGTTTGATACATCCACCACCAAAAACAGGTTCAAGATACTGTAGTATTTGAGAGCTGTCTTGATGTCGAGACCACGTCTTGACTCTGTCTCAGGTTGGGTGATCTTAACTACAACACTACATGATGCCAAAAGACTCTGTGTATTAATAAAGTTAAACATTTATTTGTGCTTCAGTACATTTCAGAATATGTAACCACTTTCTTTAATTGAATAAGTACTTTTAAAGTTCAAATAGTCTGAATACAAAATGTCACAGTAAAATAAAGGTATTTTTAGAGCGCAAGAAAATGTTGTTACAAATTCCTTTAATATATTCAGTGGTGGCTCATCTTCATTTGGGTTTGGTCTTGCGGGTCTTGATGTGTCCTCTGCGTCTCACTCTGACTCTGAGCCAGGCTCTAGAGTTTGCTCCTGAGCTGTTGAATCTGAAGGATTCTAGAAAGGAGAAAGAAACGGACAGAAAGGATGAACATGATGCTGCACCTGGCACAGAGAAACAGAAACTCAGGGGCGAGTCAGTGAAATCTTATGAAATTTTTATATCTCTCATATATGTTAGACTTTTCTCTCAATAGTCTAGATAATAACTACAGTAAATTTGGTTCTATATGTGTTTTTTTAATATTACTTTTACTCTCCTTATATGTTTTTAATCATGACTTTTCAAAAAATTCCAGTCACAATGCAATAGCAGGAAGTCAACATATGGAAAAGCTGTGCAGCACTGACACAACAGATTTGGAGAGGTTTTGTAGATTCTTAAAGCCTCTAAATAACATGTTAAAACGTACAGCATATGAGTGGGTTAAATTTTTCTAATTCTTAAAATGTTGCTATGACATTATGATAACATTGCAATGAAATGTACACGTTCTTTAAGAACAGAGTCCTAAAATATAATATTAATGGTAAATATCAATGTTGTGGTTGGATTCAGAAATGTTCAGGTGTTAATTTCAATATCTGTATCATTGTTAGTCTCTTGTTTATACAATAAGTGTGATTAGAAAGCTTCATTCAGTGGGTCATTATACTCTGAACAAGTTTCTCTGAATACACACGACTCAACAAACACATGAGGAGCAACAACAGATTCAGAACAGCAGCATCCAGGCACAAAACACCTGCCTTCATCACCTCTCATCCATCTCTGGAATTTTCATGCTCTGTCAGTTTGGTCTTGTATAGTGTTTTCAGTTAAAACAAGTGAGCTAAACAATTAACATTTTTCTTTTCTCAAAATTCAAAACTGGAAAAAAATTAAAGTTCTGCTAAAGATTGAGTTGCTGTTGTTGTGGTCAACCCCATTGGTGAAGCATGACTTTTTCCCAGTTAGTGTACCTGATTCATGAATTTATCATGAGAATATACTAGTATAAAACTCGTGTAAGACCTCCGATTCAAACCCCAGTGTTTAACATCTACAATTTTTGTAAGTCATACGAGTCTAATAGTAAGCAGCAGTACTACTCAACAGTATTAAGCCAATGTTTGAATCAAATCTGTAAGGAAATGTATCAAAGTTGGTGACTTTATAAAAGAAATAATTAAAATGCATGTTTATGCTCAGTGTGATAAATTTCAATTAATTCTATTATGTATAAGTGGGACTTAAGACGTTTTACACTGACTTTCAGACAGAAATATCATCATTGAAAAGTGCAGTGTGTAAAAGAATGTCCCAGAAAGTTTCACATTTTTATTGTTCTTATACCACTTCTTACTTCTTTAATGGCCTTGTGTGAATTTTCAAATGTATTATCTTATGAGGTAATAACAATCAAATTATTAATTTAGCAAAAAATCGATTATTCCAGAGAAGTATATTAATATTGCATCTAAATTCAAACACACCACTTTTTTCTTTTTTTAAAGCCGTGTTATTCTTAAATATTTTTGTAACTCTTTGTTTGACTCAAGCTTGTACTTTTACCTTTTATTAAAATCTCTATTTCTCCATGGATTAGGACTCTTTTAGAAATAAATGTTCAGTACATTTAAAATTAATCCAAACCACTCACACGCTCTTACAAAACTAACGTGACAACAGTTCAGGGAACTTTGACATGCTTACTGTCGGTGAAGAGGGAGTGCACGGCGGTGGTGTGCCTGCGCCCCAGGCCGTGGCTCCTGGACATGACGCAGTCCACGTAGAGGTCCCAGAAGACCCGGGCCAGGTCCCAGAACAGCTCCGTGTGCTTGCTGTTGTCGGACGACCTGAGCGTCCCCATCATGTCCCAGAAGGCGGCCACCGTGTCGGCGATCCGCGGGGAGCGCATCTCCAGCAGCAGGGCCGAGGACGAGTCCCAGCACTGCGGGTTGGCCCTGTGCGCCGTCAGCGGGTCCACCTGGCCCGGCCTCTGGCCCCGCAGCGGCGCCGCGCACAGGCAGCTCAGCACGAGCACGGTGGCCGCGGCTCTGCTGGTGTGGACCGGGACCATCTGCAGAGGATCCACACACATCAGCTCACACACCTTATACCTATTTTATATTTCTTCTATGATAAATAAATACTACAATTACGCATTTACGCATGAGTATTGTCCACAATAAATCCAACAACTTCTCTTCCAGCAATATGGACTTTAGAATAAATGACACAAATAAAACGGAAAGATAGTTTTTAGATTAAATGAATCAATGAAATTGTTGCACTTACCACTGAAGCTGGACCGACTCCTGAGTTATTGTGTTTAAGAGAGGATGGTAAATAATGTCTGAGGGATGTCAGCTGACGTCAAAGCCAGCGGGGTTTTCTACTGGCTTTCACGTTCATTAGAGACCTCAAAAAATAAAATGCAGTGAGCTGGAACCCTGCATCACTATTTTAACCTCAGTCAACAATTTATTACACTTTAAATATCTTTGGTGGAACATTATTTTCCTGCTAAGCTATTCCAAATTAATTGTTACTGTTGCTATCAATCAATCAATCAATCAATCAATCAATCAATCAATCAATCAATCAATCAATCAATCTATCTATCTATCTATCTATCTATCTATCTATCTATCTATCTATCTACTTGTTGGGAAAATAATATATTGTTTGTACTGGCCAATGTTGTGCAACCATTGACTGAAATGTTACTCATGCCCAGCACAAAAAAATTATAGAGTAAAAACTGAAATGCTGCATTAAAAATTGAGAAAAGTCTCTTAAGTGGACTTACATTGTAATGACCTTTATGAAAAGTAGGAAAAAAACTCTTAAATATTAAGTATATTTCCTTGACTACACTACACCTCAAACAGGTTCAGGGAAATGATTTATTAGTGGTCTCAGAAAAAGTTGTTAGTTTCTCATATTTTTTTTAGTCTCAGCAGTTTATTCAAACCAATAATTGTATTTCATAAACAAGATGAAATCCTTGGACTTGCAGCAAATAGGCAGATTTCAGATCAATTGTTGTTCCTCTTTCTAAGCATTGTTTATGTAATAATTTTTGTTAATTAGCAAATGCTCCATAATTATTGCTCAATAAAGCCTTTATTTTTAAATCACAACAGATAAATTGCCTTTATGCTCAGTGGGTGTGTGGAAAAGCATAAACTAAGAGCAGCTTATTCTAATTTCAATAACATATCTAAAACACATTATTCCAATTATAATTACTTCAAATCTTCATTTAGTTACACTGCGCTATTCCCCTCAAATCTTACAGCTGGAAATACAAAGCCAGCAGCAAACAATGGGCAGACTGTGGCCTCAGAAGCGGGATGGTTCTGCCGTCTGGAGGAAGAAACTCGGTGAGGAACGACGCTTCAGAGAACAATGAGCAAGTTCCATTCCTGTGCTTTTACTGAAATGCCACATACATACCTGATCCCACATGTAATTACTTTCACAGTGTGAGGCCATCTCTTAATGTACCAGGGATGGGTTTTTTTCCGCACCATTCATTCATGTTTTCGATGATGCAAAGAAGAGGATGTTACACAGTTTCCGCTGTCGGGGATAAATTATAAGTTCTGAATAAATACCAATTTCAAATATGCACCGAAACTGCAAATGTGATGTTAGAATGCTCCTACACAGGAAAGGAGGCAGTAAAGTATGAATTGCTATTATTATTAATAACAATGATAAAAAATAAATTATGTGAAGGAAAAACATGTCTGCTGTGCGGCATCGTCACACAGATCAGTGATTCCTGCTCAGGCCAGGTTCAGGGTCAGCAGGTCAACTGTGGAGTCGTTCAGTTCAGCTAAAAACTCAAACATCATGTGGGAACTGGTTGGTTTTGGTTTTGGTTGTTGGTCCAATGAGACATTCAACAAAAACACTTGTGCTTTCTGCCCTTATTACAGTGCTCGTCTGAACCTGTCTGTTTTCTTCGTTTCGAATCATTCTTTATCATTCAATATTGACATTTGTTAAATGAGTAACTTAGTCCCAGATTGGATCTAAGTCCTTCCTTCGACCAGCTCTTGGACTTTCTGTTTGTACGTCTGCGTACTGGCCTATTTTCTGTGTACTCATTTTACCGACCTGCCAGTGACAAGCCTTCCGGAGGCATGCTGGATCCTTAATCTGGTGACTCACTCTCCTGATGGGTTTTTGGCTGTTGAGCTTCTCGTACACTGTTGCTTTATTTTTTTTTGTCCTTGATGGAAATTAACGGTTCTTGCGCGTTTGATAATCAGATTTTGTCTTGCAAGCAAAAGCAGAATTTACTTTAAGTTTTATTTTAGATTTTGCTTTTCTATCGTGAAACCAGTTTGATGTGATCAGTATCAACGTTGCTTTATTCTCCCTCCTCAGTCAGCTGAGAACATTTCAGCCTCACAATACAAAGGAGTAACAAACAGTATGAAATCAGCAGAGAAAAACTCCAGGAGGTCTTGGTAAAATTTGTCAGTAGTTTATTAATCGGTCCAACTGTACATGATGCAGTGAGAGATTGACACCAGACGATGAGTTACATGGAGGATTACAACGATGCCAGTGCTGCGGCAGCACCTGGAACACACCAACCGCCAGCTGGACTGGGAATGATAGCCCTGTACAAGGAAACTGTTCAGGCCTCAGTATGTACAGGCACCATACAGAGAGAGAGAGAGTGTGTGTGTGTGTGTGTGTGTGTGTGTGTGTGTGTGTGTGTGTGTCTTTGTGTCTGTGTATGTGTGATTAAAAATATGAGACTGGATGAAAAAACACACAAAAATGGTTTTCAGTTCCACAAATGTAAAAGGGAGCTGTCTCACGTTTATTGTAAATAGTAATTCTGTGCTCCTGTTGTTGTTGTTTTTACTTCTTCTTCTTCTTTTTTAATTCATGTATCCATCCACGGTCTGAGTATGTCGAAGCGAAATGAAAGGAGACGAGGAAGTGGCCAAATACAAAAAGATTAGCTCATTAGCAGAGGTTTTTGTAATTCCATGTCTACATTGATATCACTATTACCCATACTTTTTGTGCAATATCTCTCTTTGCATAGTAAATAAAAGTTAAATGTTTTTTGTTGTTGACATGCACCTATCTTTTGTAGCATTTTTTTTTGTTTTTTGTTTTTTTTTTTTTTGCGGATTTTGGGGACTCCCATATAGAATTTTAAGCCCACTATAGTGATTGCATGCAGCGTTACCAGGAGAGCTGAAATTGCTTTCTATTAAGAGTTTATGAGAGCAACAGGCTAAGCCAGTATAGTGGGTGTTAATGAGGACGGTCAGGTGAGACCTGGCTGGACAGGTGAGAGTCTGCACGGACAGACCTCCATGTCCTCAGCAGCACAAGAGGCACCACTGGCCGCAGACAGAGGGGGGAAAGTGCTCTGCGTGCAACAACATCCATATGTTCAGGTGATTGGTTCTTTGGCTTTTGAGTCTCTGTTGAAGATACTTCAGGTGGGAGGGGGTGGGGGGGTGGGGGGGGGGGGGGGGCATCTAACGTCCGAGCCTCTCTAGGACCGACGTGCTTCAATCACGGCCCAAATTATAACTGCAGTTATTAATGTTTCTTATTATAACGTTGCCAAAAACACCTGCTATGCAATATACTAAGATAAAAAAAAATTAATATATAAATAAAAGCAACTGGAGTCGTTGTCGAGGATGCCGTTTATCCCAAACCTGAAGTTCTTATTTATGTACAGTTTTGTGTGTTTTGTGTGTGTCTGTGTGTGTGTGTGTTTGTTCTGAGGTCCACACGGCCCTTCAGGGTCCCCCACATGCAGCCTCATTATCTTCTGCAGCACCTAAACATTGAATATTGAAGCTTTAACCAGCTTTCCACTGGGCTTGGTTTTTAACCAGGTTTTCTCCTGCACTGGATAAATCCTTTATTTTTTTTCTGTCAGTATGTTTCTTTTTTTGTTGTTTTTGTTTTTTTTTTTTTTTTGCGTTATATTTGTAGCTTTGGTAGCCATGCGAGCCCTGCAGAGAGGGCCCTTCATGCCAGGACGCCAGCAAGCAGCACGCTTTGTGTGGATTAATCATGCCAGGTGAGAGAGTGGTGTGGTTTCTGCCTGGACGCCTGTGCACTGGCACTGGAGGATGGAAGAGGGGCTCCGTCACTCCGCAGATCAGGTCGGAGGGTCGGGAGTGGTCGTTACATGGGTGAGATGAAGTCGAGAAGGCTGCGTTTATAATGTCACTATGATGGGAATTTGTTAAAATGTCCACTATGTCTTTTTCAAGTAAAACTAATGCCAAAGATCAGCAGCAGTAAGTGCAGTCCAGTTGTCAGGTAGCCATCTACGGAAGCCTTGGAGGGGTCCTGCCTCTGATTGCCATCTCTCCTTGGGTTAAATGGCTGTGGCGTTGGGGTCGTATCGCCGCTTCTTCACATTTCTTACGAGAAGACAAGAAACAGGGGTCAGTGTCCGTTTGAATAATGTCTGAAATACAGATAATGCAACCTGGACAAGCAACCGCACTCATCTCTTCAGTTTACAGGGAGAACGTGACCTAAAGTGTTCTCTTTTCCATTGAATGGAGCCAAATGGAAATGAAAATCTTTTTTAGGACTATGGGGGGGAAAAAAGCTGAAGAAATCAAAGTGAGGAGAGGCTGGTCCATCTTGGTTGCATCAGCCTTGTCTGCAAAGACACTGAGTTATTTATAGCCACGAGCCTTCAGGTTTCCATTCACTATGATGCACAAAACATGTAAAAAGGTCATTTTCATTTAGGAACCAACCGCTTGAGCATGTTCGCTCTGAGTTCCCAGGGATCCGCTTCGAATCAAGTTAACTTCAAAGGCTCATGAATATAAAGAACTTCTGCTGCCTTCCTGCAGACAAGCGCTGATTGGCTTGTTCGTGCAACATCGGTTAACAAGGTGAAGTGTAGGAGACATGTTTCATTACCAGTTTTGATGGGAAAGACATTAGTTCCACTCAAAACATAACTGTCTGTGAGGAAAGAGCTAACAAAAAAACTATATTCTGGAGGAGGGAAAGAGAGGACAACCACTTAAACAACATCCACAGCAGCAGCAGCAGCAGCAGCAGCAGCAGCAGCAGCAGGAGCAACAATAACTACTACCAACCACAACAGTGGGACAACAACGAGTAATGACAACAGGAGTGATGCATAACCTCCCCGTACTGTGGCTTGCTGTGGGGCTTCTATCACTCTCTCATGCACCTTTTCCAATAGTCCGCCAGTTGAAGGTGGCACTATTGCTGTGCGTGGTTCATGCAGTGCAATGCGCCGTGTCTGTACCAGGTCTGTGAAGCAGGCAGCAATGGCAGCTGGTGTGGGCGGGTCCGAGAGTCCTGCTCTGCTCTAGGGCGGAGCCTGGCCATCCAGGCGGGTGTGGCCAGCCATGGCACAAAGGCTGGAGGCAACAAAAAGGTCCTGGCTTCTCTCTGTCTCTCTCTCTCTCGCTCTCTCTCTCTCTCTCTCTCTATCGCTCTCACCACGCTCCATTTAAAGTCTCAGCCTCAAACAGCAGTGGATTGAGAAAAAGATCATGGAGGTGATGAGAGCACGACAAACCCTGGACCAAATCACTCTTAGGTTGGACTCAGCCTTTGTGCAATGAACTGAACTTCTCTAAATCAAGACGTCAGCATGCAGAAACCTTTTACTCTTTATTAAGCGTTTTTGTTTTTCTTCAATCTTTTTTTTTTTTTTTTGCTTCGGTGGTGAGATCCATGATGCTTTGCTATTTGGCATGCTTTGGTGGCTGCAGGATTAAATATCTCATTTGGCCCTTCGGTCTGCTTTAAAGTAAGATGTGTAACACCCCTGTTGCTCAAGACAGCAGGCTAATCAGTGGCGGATCTACCATTAACGCCGTACAATAAAGTACATTTTCTACACAGAGACGTCATTTGAGCTACGTTTGAATTTCAGAGGGGAAAATGATTGTGTAAAATTACAAGTCGTTTTGTTTTAGAAAAAAACTATTTAGCTGTAATTCTTCACCCTCTGTTCTGAGACTCTCTGTTGTTCTCTTCGCTGAGCATGCATGTCAAGCTCTGCCGATCCAATCAGTCTGAGTTTCTGCTACAGATGCACAGACACCCCCAGCGTCTCCCAACACACACAGACAGCTACATGTGTATTCATATATTTACTCTTGAGCATCATCTGCCTCTATGAGACCACCTGGAAATCATTTCACTGTTAATGTTTAACATCTATGATGGTTTTTATGCTGGTTTTCTGTCCACCCTGGGGTCTATATTCTGCAGCAGGAGCTCAAACCCTGGTGTCTAGAAGCAGCAGGGATGCTAAGAGTTTCAGCAGGAGAGGCATGCGGCGTGTTGCTTACTTAAAGCCCCATCCAGTCCCCCCCAGCACTATGGCAGCCACAAGGATGGCTCCGGCGATGGAGCCTATTATTAGATTGGTGGCACTAGGACCTGTAAAGGGTTATGGGGAAAAACACATGAGTTTCTACACTCACTTACTGGATCAGTAACATGTAGCTATATACAACGATGATTTCACATGGAACAGAAAACATACCATAAGTACACTATTACAGTAAAATGGTTGAGTCTGAGAATGTATCTTGCATGCTTTTCAGCCCCCTTTAGTGTGTAGCGTGATGTGAAGGTAATCAAGCAAAATGCCCTGGAGGAATTTTACATTTATCTCTTATCATTTGAGGTGATGAATATCAGTGGTTTGTCGGTTAAGGTTGTGCAGAAGACTAGACCCTGGGTATCCATCACTGTGAAAGGCGGTGTGTATATGTGACCTGCAGTACGAACAGTACAGAATGTTTTTTTTGGGGGGGTCCCAGTCACCACACAGCCTACCACTGACTGACAAGCCGGGTCGCTAACCGGACACTTCTCAGTGCTGCTGATTTCATCTAAATGCCCCCACATGCCCCAGAAAGGAGAGGATCACAGGAGCAACCACATAACGACTAAGAATAAGAGGAAGAAAAGGAACAAGAGGAGGAAGAGGTAGGATGAAGAAAGTGGTTTGTCATAATGGGGAACACCGGGGGAAGAAGGAGGAGGAGGAGGAGGAGAAGGAGGGGAAATCCATCAATCAATCACACGACACCGAAAACATCCAATCACATGACAATTATATGGTCATCACCAACACACAGGAAAACACAAAGCCACCGGGACGCACACACGGGCTCAGGCCGGCTCACGAGACCGCCCGCACACTGAGGCACCACTATGAAAGAAAGAGCTGTGAAAGGGTTAAAGATGCTTACTCTATTCCCCACCCTGTGCCTCCAAAAATCACCCCCAGGGCCAGAATGGTCCCTGCTACTGCCCCTATCAGCCTGTTAGTGGCCACGCTCACTGTGTAGAGGGAAAAGGAGCATTATTACCACCCTGTTAAAAAACAAAGAGCAGACTTCTGCTTCAGAGTCATGGATGAAGAGACACGGTTCCCTCCATGACGCTGCCCCCGACCCCCTTTAAGCCCCTCCCCATCCACCTGTGGTCAAAGCATCAGTTGAACAGCACAAATGCAACACTGCTTTTAAATTCTCCTTCCACCTGCTTTATACATCGGAGGTCTGTACGACTCCGGTACACCTGTGAAATTCGCATTTTAATACTGCCGAACAGCGTCTACAGTACGAACACGGTCACGATTTTCGACTAAATTCAACGGGCGCATATATATAAACACGTGTGTTATTCATTCTTTGAGGGGACGGAGGTGGATAAGGTGGAAACCGACCCTTGGGTTCCTCTTCCTGAGCTGCCTCAGGCTCTTTAGGCGGGTCAGGCATGCTACAGTCTGTCCCTGCCCAGGTGGAGTCACAGGTGCACGTGGCTTCATTGTTGCACACCTGTAAGAGTCAGATGGAGATGTAACTATGAGGGGGATGCGAGAGCCTCATGGATGACAAACCAAAATGGCATCGTAGAGAATATTTATCAGTGAGAGTGATGAGGAAGCAGTGGGACTCACCCCGTGGGCAGAGCACACCTGTCCGTTAGGTCCGCTGGGGCAGGTGCTCATGTTGAGCAACTGGATGGGCAGACACTTCCGGTCAAGGCACATCATTGACGGCCCGCAGGGGGTCCCGTCCTCCACGTAGCCTAAATCAGTGTCATCATCCAAAAGGACATGGGCACCACTGAGAGAGAGAGAGAGAGAGAGAGAGAGAGAGAGAGAGAGCGAGAGAGAGAGATGATCACAGGAGAAGTGAGGAGAGACGGGGCTTAACGGGGTTAAAGCCACCAGAGGAGATCAGTCTCCGGAAACAGAGCAGCTGTCGTAATAAATCAAGCTTGTTTACGTGCACTGTATCACGTTGCCCTGGTGATTGAAGGAGGTGGGCGTGACGTCTCCCTTCATGGTTCCGATGCGCGGGACACGCCCGATGTTGGTGCAGAGAAGGTAACCACAGAACACGTCACTGTGGAAGTTGAGAAAAAAAAAAATCAAAACATGTGCAGATATATTTTTGACTGAAAAAGGTTTCTCCAGGGTCAAAATATAAATTTCTTGGGTTGATCTTCATCCTTGTTTTCATAACACTGACACGTTCTAAATGGTGCTATAAAAACTGGGAATCAATACTGACCTATTGACCAGTTTCTGTTTCACACAATCATACAAACACCAGCCTCACAGGAGGGAGGCCGAAAGCAGCCTTTTCCTGAAGAGACGGTCTATCTCTACATCAGGGCAAAGGGCATTACGGGAAACGACTGAGCAAACAGCTGATTCATTCAGGCTTCCACCTGACACTTCACTGACATTCCATTCTCTTGAGAGTTATGAATCTCAATTTGCACACGGAAGTAGGTCCCTTCTAGTAAACAGTTACATAACATCGCCAATAACAGACTAAACACGTTCAGTATTTGCTCTGGGTATCTATGATGTGTCTGGTGAGAATAAGTCAATGGAAAAAAATGAGCGAAGACTGGAGGGCAGTGTGTAGTTTCTCTATTTCTGTTCTGTTCTATTAGACGTGCTCGCTTCTGCAGGTCATAGCAGATTCTCATGTCAGGAGAAAAGGGATTAATCACATTAGTTTGACCGACCTGTCTGGAGCGTCACGGGTGAGAAAGAGCTCGACAAAAAACTTTAAGCCACTTTACACCGTTTACACTTTCCACAGCTGGCTGATCTCTAATTGAGGAGACGCTGAATGTCAAGTAACGTGTGAGTAGAGGTGGTTTCTGATACCAGTCGGCCATTCAGCATATACTGAAAACAGCTTTGTAGACAGGAGAAAGACTTTCAAATACAGAGGAAATGTTAATTTAGTTTCTGATAACATGTTCAGCTGGGACTCACTGTTTACTACACTGGACCCATTTGTCTCCATCCTTCCCACAGTTGCCCTTCTCCGTGCCTTCTGTGTTCAGCTTCTCGTAGCAGAACTTCTCTGATCCTCCAGCCTCTGAAACACAAGATGAAGGGATGAACTGTAAAGGAGTTCAGCACAAAGCTCTCTCAGGGTGCCATATAGATTTTATATTTATATCCTAATCCCTGCCAAATTATTTCTGTCAAAAGTTCATTTCTTCACTGAAGCTGATTCAAACAATTCTAAAGTAATCAGGTCAGCCTTCCAACTTCAACAACAAATGAAAATGATCCACTAACCTAATTTTTCAGCAAACTGCGCAAAACTTGCAAAAAAAAGCTTTTATTTCCAAGAAATGCGGCTCTATTTATACAGGAATTACATTTTGAAAATATATTTTCAGTGCTTGTAACCTATTACATTGTTGAAAAAGTCATAATGATGGATTCAAAATCTTATTACACTGAAAAAGTACAAAATTATTCAGACAAGGTATGGCTACAACTTGAAAAAAATAAATCATTGAGTTCTTTACTATGGCTGGAAGATTCTGATTCAGTTCCTTCATACATTTTGGAATTTTCCAAATTAAAAAAACAGGAAAAAAGTGGAAAAAAAATAATATCAGAAACGCTGTCTATATATAGCACTGGATTTTTTTATTCTCTCAAGGTAGATTGGAAAATATGACTCATACATTATGGTTGAGAGTAATAAAGCAATAACAAAATGTTGGCTACTGCGGGATCCACTATGGAGCTGCTTAAACACATCAGGAGCAAGAAGGAGATTTCAAAAAGAGAAAGGAGAGGAATACTGGGGAAAATGGGATTGTTATGAAGACTGAAGAAATGTGTGAATATATAGAGTTTTATTCATCCACTGTATTCTGCGCATTATTCTGCTTCATGATACCAGTAGCTCAGTTGGTAGAG
Organism: Salarias fasciatus; assembly: GCF_902148845.1. Classification (NCBI taxonomy): domain Eukaryota; kingdom Metazoa; phylum Chordata; class Actinopteri; order Blenniiformes; family Blenniidae; genus Salarias; species Salarias fasciatus. Next base: position 24,016,645 of record NC_043760.1, read on the forward strand.
CGGGTCATCTTATAACCGGAAGGTTGGCGGTTCGATCCCCGCTCCCGCAGGCGTAAAACTGGCGTTGTGTCCTTGGGCAAGACACTTCACCACCTTGCCTAGTATGAAAGTTGTGAGAGTGAATGGTTGGTGGTGGTCGGAGGGGCCGATGGCGCAGATTGGCAGCCTCGCTTCCGTCAGTCTGCCCCAGGGCAGCTGTGGCTACAATAGTAGCTTACCACCACCGAGTATGGTGTGAATGGGTTGATGTGATATTGCAGTGTGAAGCGCTTTGGGCTCTGTCATGCAGGGTAAAAAGCGCTATACAAGTGTATAATTTACTATTTTGTATTCATGTACAATGCTGGAAATGATATTAAAATAAAAAATTAAAAGGCTGAAAAAAAGAGGCTAAAATATTATATTAATGGTACATTTTACGCTACTGGCCATAATCACATTACTGGTTGTTACAGTAGTCATTTTTGATTGAATCTCTAGTATTTTCATGTTAACATACTGTACATTGTTGCCAAAACATGTGGTGTGTTTTATAGCAGCTGGAAACAGTCGCCGTCTTTAAATTTTTATGACCTTTACATTACATTCACTTCAAACACTGTGTGTTTGATCAAATTATTAATTTAACTCTCCACCTATTTCCTTGTTGTCATGGTTTCTCCTGAAAATACACATTTCTTTACTAATAAATCCCAGCTCTCCAACACTCCACGACCGATGTGAATGAAAAGACCGAATCTTACTCGACCCCCAGATGTATTTGCACTGGTTCTCTCTGGTTTTGCACTCTCCACTGTAGCAGCGGCCCTTCAAAATAAAACAGAAAGACACACAGTGACTGGATGCCACTCTGCACGAGTGTTTTCTGATCTGAACCAAATGAGGATCGTTGTTTCCCACCTTGTTGACCTGACAGTAGTAACCGTCCTGCTTGTGGAGGTTGGGAGGGCACTGCAAAGTCACAACAAGGACACGTCTTCCAAAAACCAGCCACTTCATCTCAGCCATGCAAAGACTCAAACTCAGACATTAAGAGACACCTGTCCAGAGTCCCCGGAGCAGGTCTCCGAGATGTCACAGTCGTTCACGGCGTAGCGGCAGCTGTAACCTCGAGGATAGAACTGGAGAGAGAAACCAGAGACGGCATGTTGCTTTTCACACATCCTGAGGTGATGGCGGAGCGTCATCCGGACGCCACACTCTTACCAGACATGTGTTATTGCAGCACGGCCCGTCGCTGCAGTGCGCCCCGTTGGCCAGGGAGCACTTCTTGCAGCACTCCTTGTAGCAGTCCTGAAGAAAAGGGAAGGGAAGAGGGGAGAGCGGAGGCTTCAAACAGCTGAACAGACGGCTGGCAGCAAGCAGACGTGACGGACGGGAACTTGCCGCTCTGGCTCCGCAGTCGCACTCCTCTCCCACCTCAACGAATCCATTCCCACACTCCGCCTCATTGAACAGCTGCCGGGAGGAGAGCAAGACGACGTGAGGCCAGCCCGAGATCAGAGCTGTGTGTGTTTGTTTATGTGTGTGTGTGTGTGTGTGTGTGTGAGTGTGTGTGTGAGACCTTGGTGGGCCTGTTGAACAGACACGAGCCGCCGCCTTTCAACAGGAACTCCTTGTAATCTGTGATGCTGCATTTGGAGAATCTCTGCGGGTGTTGGACCCTGAAAAAGGGGAAGAATAGGAGACATCAGTTACAGTTACATCAGTGTTAAATGTCCTGATATCTGCTGAACTTTATCTTTATGATAAAACCAGCGTAAACCTGTGGCATCTTCTAAAAAAAGAACGGATACCTCCCCAACATGCTTTGTTAACTCACTGTTAGATAGATATCATTATCATCAGCTCTTTGATTTATAACCAATACAAGTCTTCTGCTAGTTAGAAGCAACATTTGTAAGAAATTGTCTTTTTTTTTAATCATTATTTCTGCTCAAGAAGACATTCCTGTTAGGAGACTGCATTGCCCTGAAACCCAGATTTTTTTTTCCTGCTGCTACATCCCCCACTGCAGCTCTCTGGCGCCCCCAAGGGGAGGCCTGCAGCACAATCTGCTCTGCATAAAGGCCCTAAACCAGGCTGAGAACAGAATAGAAGAGCTAAATGAATGGATACATTCAATACATACAATTGTGCTTTACATGCCTCATCCTGAGCTTTAACATGCATGTGAGATGTGTTTTCTTTTTTGTACTAAAATTACATCTATTTTCTTATTTCATGTGCATATTTCAATGTCTGGATTTGAATCTTTTCTTAATCTTTGTAAAAAACTTGAAATCAATCCCTCAGCAGTTAATTAAACTAAAAAAAACACAACTATCTTTTCTATCATTAAAGGTGCGAGATTCAACAACAAAAACCATTAAAACAAAGAGATCATCAGATTTTAACCATGAATAAAGAAAACAATGAAAACAAAGACAACATCATATTTTTTTATGACAGTCCTCAATAACAACCTTTTGGAAAATCACTATAGTATAACTAAAGAATGACTATACTTTTAACAAGTGAGTATAATCACTTGTTTGGACATTTTTGCAGTCACACTGACATTTGTCTGAGCGGTGTTTATTACCCATTGTCCTCCATGATGCATCCAGCCCACAGGCTTGCACATCCACACTCCTCTGCAGAAACAAAACAAAACAAAAAAAAAAAGAAAAAAACAGAAAGAGAAGAGATGGAGCGATGACACACACACACACACACGCGTTTTTGAAATAAATTGAAAACTGAGAAGCATCTTCACAAAATGTGGTTCTATTTCCAGTTTGTCATTATAGAGAAGCAGCGTTAACCGCTGGATTTAGCACCTGATCCCCGAAGCTTTCTGCTGAATAAAGAAGAATTTCCTCTCTATTTTTCACTGACACACTCACGCTCGGGCAGATTTGGGACCATAAAAAGATTTTTGCTGATGGTTGGCATTTTTTTTTTTTTTTTTTTGGAGCTTGCAGTTTGTAACCTGGCAGCTGTGTGACGATTCTGCCTCATTAACCACAGTAATCGTGAGTCTTGTGGCATAAATTCTATTGGAGTCGGACTGGAGGCAATCTATTTTTAGACACCTTTTTTCCAAGACAATGAGTGCATCTGTCCAACTGTCACTCCTGGTGCCTCAGATAGAAAGGCTGATAAGTTCTGTGATAACCAGACAAAGAGCCAGAGAAAACATCTGAGATGTAAGAAGTAGGATGTTACGTATATCCATCCCTGTGAGTTCTAATTTTAATCTCACTAAATAATCAGAGGTGTAGACTCAAAAATCAAGTTTAACCTCCACCGACATGCCGCTCTGCATGAAAATAAGAAGCTGTTGGAAAACTAAAACAATGTGAAGAACCCCGATTTTTGAACCAGTTTGTTTTCGCTTCCTGCCGACATGTAAACAGAGCAAATTAACTGAATTTCAGTGACTCAAAAGAATGACATTTAAAGAAAAAGAGAGGAAATATGCTATTTAAATAGCAACTTCTCAGCATGATCAGATGCTTTCAGGTTACTTTTTTTTTTTTTTTTTTCTTCAACAATATCGATCTATCTGGATGGATGTGGGGAAACAAAGCGTGTTTCATGTATACTTCTCTTGGATGCCGGGTCCCACTGGATGCCCAGGTTCTGCGCCAGGCTCTGAGACAGAGATCCCGCCATGGACGCGGTGGTGCCGTACTATAATGACAGAGACCAGACATTACTCAGACACACACTCACACACGGTGATGCTGGATGTGTGACAGCTCGTCTCACCTCGTTGACCCCGACGCCACGGCTCACAGAGCACATGCCTCCGAAGTACGCAGTGCTGCTCCTGCGGTAGTGGAAGGTCACATTTCTACAAAAACGATTGAAGATAAAGAGGAAAACAAGTGAAGTAAATCAAATGGCTTCATAAAAAACAAAGAAACATCAAAATAACAACAGAACACTGTAATGATGCTGTGTGATGGGGGGGAGAGTAAAGTTTCTTTTGAGGGCAGGACTCACGACAGAAGCTGCACGGAGTCGGCGTGGTGCTTGATGCTCTGCTGCCGGTACTTGGAGAAATCTCGCAGCATCTCCTGCGGCCTCACGCTGATGGGGATGTGATCCTTGTCCGTCCAGATCTCCACGGCAACCAGCACCACGCGTGTGTGCAGGTGCTCTTTGAAGATCTACCACGAATCATTCGCCGCAGCCAATGGGAGCGAGAAAGGAGGACGGAGGGGAAGAGGGGGGAGAAAAAAAGCGTGAATTTGAATCTGATTTGTCTGAGAATGACGGATGAGGAGATGCAGCACACTGGGAGCAGGGAGGAATGAGGGGAGCGTTAATGCGCAGGGTCAGATCACACAGCAAGCAATCTGGATTCAATCGCTGCCTCAAGGCCTCTTGGCTGTAGAGTAACAGGTACACAGCCCGGAATTAATTAAACATGGTCACAGGCCAGCAGCTGCTGATAACCCCTAAATACTAAAGCACAGCTGTGGCCGAAGGGAAATTCAAAAGCTCTGCAGATATTTCAATAGAAAGAATTGTGATTTGACCAAAGTCAAATTTCATTTTGCTTGTGATGCTCGAGGGAACGACAGATAGCATCGATGAGGTATATTACTGACAAAATGAAAATCAGCAGCAGACAAAACGTCAGGAAACCCTCGACTCGACCTCATAAAAGCAGGTTTTACTGAATAACAGCCCTTCAAATTCAGCTGTTTGTATATAATTTCAGAAATGGTGAGAAAAGAAACACATATCTGATGGGTCCCAAATGATAAACAAAGATCGTACTCACACCATCCACAATATTCACTGCTGACTTGGCAAAATTCCTTGTATGCTGCTTGCTCTTGTGTCGTTTATACTGCAGGAAGAGAGAAAGCAAACACCAAACAGAAGATGAATAGGCTGCAGTGCTTTGATGATGCTCAGTTAAGTTACACTGCGCCCTCTTGTGGTTGGAGAGCAGAGTTGGTCTGAAACATGAATGAGTTTATATTTCTGGACATGAGAATAAAATAAGATCGTGTGTAGCATTGAGAGCTGTCTGGTGTTGTCAGAGGAAGCTTGTACCATGCTGTGGTCACTGACAATCATGACTTCCAAATACTTCATCTCTTCAAACACGCTGCGAGGCATCTGCAGCACAGAAAAAGACAACATGTCATTCGCCGCCCCGCCATCCGCAGAGCGACACACACATCTTTTACGTCTTTTACAATGAATGAAGGTTGGGCGAACCGAGGCCGATGCATTACTCAGGAGAGACGTGAGATCAGAGACTTACTGCTCGCTTTTTCCTGCGCTTCAGCCAGGATAATTCATCCAGCTCTGAGAAGAGCTGCTCCTCCTCCACTGTAAATACACACACACACAAATACAAGGAAACAGAGACACCTCAGCATGGCTAGTGTGCATTTATAACTGGGCTGGCTCATTTCACATGTTTAAACTGACAGGAATGTTGCTTTGAATGTAATACACCAAACTCTCCCACGATGCACGCACAGGTGTGTTCAACAAAAAGATCTCACTCTTGAAGGAGTCTATTTGACAGCAGCATGGACGACTGATGAAGCTCATGTAGCTCCTGATATTAATAAATTATTTGTTTTACAGGTGGTGGTCATCAACTGGACATGAACTGGAATAACCTGGAACTGGAGGGTGTTTCGCTTTCTAAATTGTTAAGTTGTAAAATACATTTAACCACTTCTGGTTAAAGTGCTCTGTGCCAAAGCGTGCAGACTGAAGCTGACGTGCAGGCGGGAGAGGCGCGGCGCCGGTCAGAGGCCGAGGGCTGATCGGCAACGTTGCGTAAGATGACAGTAATAGAAGCGTTACCCTCTTCCTCTGAATCATGGCTCCACGGAAGGGAGGCCGTCCTCCTTAGTTTATGAGGCCTTGCAGCCGTATCCTGCAGGGCGAGGCAAAACAAGTGTGAGCAGATTGATGAGGATCTGAGAGAGACGCTGGCCAAAGGAAGGTGCTTCATTTAGGCCAAACACCAATATACAGCAATAACACCAAATATATAAGCAGTTCATATCACAGAGTGTGATAAATTGTAAGAAATGAGTTTCAATCAGTGAAGAATCTCCCCACCATGTTTTATTCAATTTAAGCGTTGAATTATTTATGTATATAGCTACTTCTGCCACATTCATGCAGCTGAGGAAGCAGAGTGTTCCTGTGTGCATGTTCAACCAGAAAGTATTAAAATTATGACATTAAAACAACTAAGAGGCAACGTGACCTCTTGGGGATAATATTCACATCATGATAAACAATGTTACTATCACACAGATCAGAGGGAGCGCAATTATGTTCATGCATATGACCTCCATGTGTTTTGATGACATCCAAACACAACAGAAGCTGGTCTTTGTTAAAGATGCAGCATTCTATCTCTTCTCTATTGGGTTTGTCAGACTATGAGTTTGAGTGATAACAGTATTTACTTTCTTCCAGGACAAAGGTGAAAAAGGATCTTTCCAAAAATATTAGTTTTTCAAACCGTTTTGTCGTCCAGACACAAAAATACTTGGAAAGTGACATTTTTAATGTATTCTTATTTGTGACTCAGTAGTGAGTAGGATTCATAAATCTGATTTGCATATTTGCACATTTGTTCCATCATTATAAGTGTTTATAGTCATCTGCTCTGTCCTGATGCATCTGATTTTTTTTAAACAATGTTTACATAATGTCATTATAAAGATCCCACCTTTTGAGGCCTGTTGTTAGATGACTGACGTTTAATATACTTTAAAAAATTAAATGCAGGAGATCTGATACAGTTATTGTCAATATGCAGAGATTATACTGTTTTTTCGCTGGCAGAAAATTAAAGCTCACGAGTGAGACGTGTAAACACTGCACTGAAACATTAAACATACCGGCTAATGCTAGAAACACTTCGGTCAGACAGGCTTCACTGTATCGTCTCTAAAACCAGGAGAGATCAGGACTGGAAATTGAAGGAGTGACTGCTATATGTGTGAATCAGAGGCGTCTGAGGAGATCTGGGCGGTAAATATTTGGCTTTTCTGCAGGAGTAATAACTTACAATTGAATGAGTCTGTAGTAAGGGCTCAATTAGATACACATGGACTCCATCGTCAAACATCCCGCTGCCAGGCGGAGGGAGAAGAAAAGGGAGAGAAGCCAGTCGATACTGAATCAATAGGAGCTGAGAAGCAGAGATGAGTATATCCCCGGATATTCTGAACATGGCAAGGAATACACACACACACACACACAGCACTGCTGTTCACTTACTGCAGCCCGTTGCAGGTGGATAGGGCCGCGTGGGAGTTCTCGTTCCCCCTCACCTGGCCGTGGTAGTAGCAGTGCTCTCCGCCCTGCGGGGGGAAAGCACAGCTCCGATGCAGCGCCGGACGTCACACATTAAAGGCACCGCTTCCCTATTTAACCGTCATGTGCTTGAATTTTAACACAGTTTCAAATCTGTAACAGCTTGAGGCACAGATGTTGGTTTGGCTTATTTGCAGAGCACTCCTGTCGGGGGTCTCGGCTTGATGAGGCGGTTACAGGCACTATGTGTGACTCAGCTGTCAGGCCCAGGGTGAGCAGAGGACACCTCCTCCCACCCAACTCCAGTTTTTTTTTTTTTTTATTTCTTTCCCTTCCTCTCTCACGCTTCACCCATCCCACCCTGCACTGCTGCTGCAGAGTGCTTTCTCTCCCCACGTCACGTGACCAGAGCTCCAGCAGGAGGCTGCAGGGGAGCAAAACCCTGCTGATTCAGCTACAGTACACCCAGCCCAGCTCGCTGCTGCCTGATTCAGCAGCATCAGGAGGAGCCGGCTCTCATCCACCCCCCCCTCTCTCCATCTCCTCTTTACCTCTGCTCTATAAGATGACGCGATCGCAGGTTTTAACCTACTTATGCAAGTCTGTCCATCTATTCCTGAACATTTTGTTCCTTTCAGCCACAGCTTCTTGAAGGAATTTGTCAATTGTTGATTAAAAATAGCAATCAAAACGCTACCTACTTCAGTACTGGTATTTCAGTCTACTTCCTGAACTCCTTTTTGTGCATTTTACCAACAATATATGTGAATTTTCAAAAGAACAGTAAAGAACTTTACCTTTGACAGAACGGGTTTCCCTCCTTCATAGTGGATCTCCACATAATCTGAAGACAGCAAGTCACTGATGAAAACAGAAATGTGGTTAGTTACAGTGGAAGGATGCGATGCGGCGACAATAAAAACACACACATAACAGCCTGTTTGTCCTCGCTGTGACTGACTCACACACTGTGGTTTTGGGTTAGCGGTGAGCAAAGCTTTGGTTTAAACAGGAGCGCTCGTCACCGCTGCGCCTGGGTTCGCCTGCATAAACACTCTCATGGTATCTAAAACGTGTGGCGGGGATGTTAAATGATGCAAGGCCTCAGGAAAAATGATGATACATGTAATTAGGACAGTGAGCTAAGTCTGAACGACGCAGCAGAAACAATGAGTTTGTTAAGCTGGTTGACACGGTTATAAAGGTCACTGGTGTAAAAAAGGCCATCGGACGTTATAAAGTCTACAGGAATCTCCTGAAACTGCAGTTTTTACATGACTGTTTCTTCTCTAAATTTCAAAAATTGCACCACTGATTGAGAAACAACACAAATGAAAGGAAGAGAAACCAAGTGACCGAAACTGCGAGCTGTCAATGACGCCTAATGTGATAAATGATTGTTAGGCCGCGGCTTCACCTTGAACATAACGGTCCTCCCAGCAGTTCCCGCTGTCTGAGTCAGCGTCCCTCACCATAACATGCACTCAATCTGTTAGCTGACTTCAAGTGGCTGCGATTTCTGCCACAAAGGCACTTTTTTTTTTTCCAGAGTAACCTTGCAAATCAAAAACATTCACCTCTTTGTGAACATGCAGTGGTATCACAGGACAAAGAAGAGGAAATCCAACATGGGGAAAGTGACAGATTTATCTCGTGACACCAGCGGAGTGACATTTTTGAGTGATGCTCAGCGACACGCAAGCAGGAAGTGTACAATAATGGGAGAAGAGTCGTGGCATCTCCCAGAGATTTGTGAGTGAGGGGCTATTTATAGCTTGACAGATGAGGCAAGGCGAGGAGAGTGGGCCACGCCACAGTGTGCTGGTGTTTGTAAGAGTGTGTGTGTGTGTGTGTGTGTGTGTGTGTGTGTGTGTAAGTAGGTGGTCAGCAACACTGCGGCGTGAAGCACTGGAACATGAATATCCAGAGGTGTGTGTGTGCGTCAGTCTGTGTGTGTGTGGTGACCACAAAGAAGAGGGGAGTCCTGCCCTGAAAGTCTTTCCATCTGCCACAATGCAGCACAAACAGCAGCAGCAGCAGCAGCAGAGGAAAGAGGTGAAGCAGAGAGAAGGGGACCAAAAAACTGCAGGAGGTGCTTATTCCTGGCACCTGACCAAGCGCAGCTCTGAAACACCACACGACGCCGTCACAGTGCTCATGCAACGAGGCAGGCTACACCCAGCGTTTGAAGAGATGCCCTGAAGAAAGGTCAACGGCACTGAAATATTCACAAAAACAAAGCAGGGAGGAAATAAACCTCAGCCCCTTTTCCAGAAGGTAAACAGCTCCGCTCGATGCCTAAATCATCATCAGCATCAGTGGATCTCAAACGCCAGGTACAGTCCGAGGTGAGCTGATAAAGTAGCATCCATTGGCAGGTTGCAGACCTATCTATATTTAGATCAGTACTGTCGCAGCTACGCTACGACACAAACTCCTCACATACACACACACACACACACACAAAACAGCATCCCACAGATAACCTGCCGGCAAACAGCTGGGAATCAAGGTCACGCTGTCGAGCTGTGAACACTCCGCTGCTGTGGTGTTGATTCCTGACCGTCTAACAAAGTGAAAAGCAGCGTTTTTCTGACACAATGTACCGTGTCAGGCTGGAATTGACATGAGATGATCAGTAGTCCCGCCTCTCAACACATGCTAACTTAAATACACACGTATGCGCTTCAACCTCCACCTGCAAAATGTCACAGAACCCAAAAACTTCTGGTGTCATTTCAGACGAACCCTGCAGACTCAAGAAAGGCCGATGATATTGACTCTACTTCTGGCCTTCCTGGTGTCATGAGTGATCTTGAAACAACATTAGCATCAACGGATTTCTAGATTTGCACAGTGAAGCAAATACTTCATCCTCAAATAGCTGCTGTAATCTGAACTCTTAAAATCATAACGAAATGAATACAAAGACAACAGAGGAACCACTGGCGCTCACTTAATGCTCTGTGTTATAAAAGCTTTGAAAACTAATAAAAATAAATTCAAAAAAGCTAAAATCTCTGCGGTTATCAGTCAAACAAAATAACTATTCAATGTGAAATGACGGCGCCTTTTGACTGAAACCAGCTGTAAATCCCATTAAGCAATCTGAAATCCAATCACAAGTTTTAAGCCCTCATACCGCTGTGCATTAAGCCCTCACATATGTAGACTGGCTACTTTAAGTCGGGGGTAAATCAATATGATTGAGCGTCCGGAGTGCTCTGAACAGGACAGTGTTTGCAGACCACACAATAACTGTCTCTCTGCTCATTTTTGATGCAACATTATTAAAGCTTCATTAAAGCTGAAGGCATGAGTCGTCCCTAAAGCATCCTGCTAAAAAAAAAAAAAAAAGAAAGAAAGAAAATCATCTTGGGCTACAGCCTGGCGGCCGGACACAGATTGCTTTTAGTGCTGAAAAGCCAGCATGCTGACCTATTCAATTACACCTTGGCATTATCTGCAACTGAGGCTGCATTAATCACTAATCTGACACACAACACATATCATTTACAAACAGCAGTCGGCTGCTGATGGGAATCATCGATGTAGTCATTTCTCTCACGTCCTGCTTTCAAACCTGAAACTCCTCACCTAAAATATATCTTAATTCCAACGCCGTTCAGTCCTTTTCTTCATCGTAAACCTCTCGTCAAGCGGATCTACTCAAAACCGAACAGCTCTGCTGTAAGAAATGAAACCCGCATCACCGTTTCCCTTTTATGGTCTTATTAATATTCTGCATAGCGCCACATAATATTTTGCATAATATTATGTGGAGTGAAGAGTGTCAGTGTGGATCTGTTGGGGCAGACATCTTCAGACAGGCTGTACATAACCTCCTCTAACAGGGAACCAATAGGTGTTCCTCTCTGTCAACATGACCTTGACAGCGAATACGGTTTGTTATGATAGAAGCAAGAAATTGAACTTCACTTTCCTCCAGTTGTTGTGCTACTCTGACACTAACTTTGCACTCGCCTCCTCTGCAGTGAAGAGACTTGGGGAAACGGCAAAAAAAATAATGTATAGGCCTCCTACAGCTTTCCTTCCAGGACCGGATCGGGTTTCCATGACTCATTCTAAACTAAAAAACAGCCCAGAAGCAAAAAAAGCATGGAAAGTACATACATCTAACAGCGATCACAAATCCCTATATAGAATCAGCATCCACAAACTTCCTTTAATAACCACAGGAGCTGGGATGAACCAAAAAAAATCCATTTCTTCAGCTGCTGTAGTTAGATGAGAGAACTTACTTGTTCAATGCCAGATCCAGAACAAATCTGGAGCCGAACGCTTCCAACTGGAAGCTGACTTGGGCGAGATGGACTGCCTGTGAGGGGAGGAGAGGGAAGTCACTGCAGATGACGGCGGCTTGCAGAGAGAGCGAAATCAAAGCTGTGCATACAGAGCAAAGACCCTCGCAAGTCCACCTCCGACATCCCTTACAGTAAATCTAAACAAAGGACGGACGCACGCTGGCTTTAGGGATAGGAGGTCTTTCTTGGCACCGGGTGTCTGGCATCATTCCAGTTCATCAGGGAAAAAAAATAAAGCATGTCTGGCAAAGTGATGTGTGTGTCTGTGAAGGTTCGCAGAGCTCTGTGAACCTTAAAAAACACACTTATAACAGCTGAAATTCCTCATGAACTTTTCACAACAGTCTCCCCCGTCCGTCCCGCCCCGGTGCGAGCTCACCTGGCCCTCCGAGGCTTGGTTCCTGGTCCGGGTGTTCAGGTCATGGTAGGTGCTCTCCGAGTCCTCGTTCAGGTAGTAGATCAGGCGCGAGGGGTAGGTGATCACATGCTCTGCTGCATGGCGTGTTGTGTTGTCTGTAGCAGGTGCTGCAGTTGCCTGTTGCTTCAGCAGGGCTGGCACTGCGTCCCTCTCAACCTTGTCCTCTACTCCTTGAGAATCTGCGAAGGAATCCCGACACACACAGACATGAGGAAATCTGAGCAGTGCATCACACACACACACATGCACAGCTGTCATCCTTTATTCATGACACACATGATAATAACGCTGGGGCGATCGGACACTGCATTACTGCAATTCCTCATCACACAGTTTGGCTTCGCCGGTTTCGTACCGTAGCACACCGTCAACAATACTGAATAGGAACCGATGCGTTTAGCCGTACTTAGAAACAAAGTAAAAACTGCAGTGCACGGATGTGTTTTATTCAAAGGGCTCGGCGACTCCTGCAGATGAGACGGAGAGCACACACAGTCCCCATGACAGTCCATTCACATGCAGCAAGTCACACATGACAGAGAGCAGCCTCTCATATCTCATCATAATAACACTGCTGGGAGGTCTGCACCTCATGCACCATCACGCTGGAGACGCAGCACATAAGGTGCACCGATTCCCGAGAGGAGAGGCACCGTGTGCGCGCACACGGCACATCTCTACGGAGGTTATTGGGAGAAACACACGCGCGGAGTGAAAAGGTGTGTGTGTGTGTGTGTGTGTGTGGCCAGGTCAAAGTGACGGGGGGAGCAGGGAGGCGATACGCACCGTATGAAGCTGCGGATGGACGGAGCCAGGGCGAGAGGACGCTGACGAGCAAAGTGGCCACAGATATCAAACGCATGATTCATATTTGAGAGCTGGAAATATCTCGGTATCAACACATCAGCGCGGTGGTTATTAGCTCGCGGCCCATCGCGGCGGGGGAGGTGCCGTGCAGGGGGGCTTTCTTCATGGATCCGGGAGGCACCGGGCTCTGCGGCTGCAGTAGCGGCTGAGAGGAGGAGGAGGAGGAGGAGGAGGAGGAGGAAGAGGAAGGGGAGGAGGAGGAGGAGGGGCGGGGGGCGATCAGGACGGGAGGGGGGAGCGGAGAAGGCGGTGGCCAGGCTGCAACTGGAAGTCAGGCTGGAGGCAAGGCTCCGCCTCGGAGAGCCTGCACACACAGACACACACGCACATACACACACACACACACTGGTCGTCTCAGTGAAATCAATTATTAAATACTAGAATAAAACTACTTGCAAAAAAATAGCATTAAAAATTCAAATCTCATACATAACCACACTCCAGTGGATTTTAAAGCGTGGGGAGGGCTGTGGGCCATCAGGGGGCTGCAGGGCAGCAGGGTCAAGAAATCAGGGGGGGTGTTCCTCTTACCTGCGTTAATTTAATCACATTTTTATTGATATTTTTCAGAAGATTTTATCAATTAATCCATCGAACCTGCAGCCCTGCCTGGAGCCACACGTGGCTCTGTGGGCCATCACTAACCTTTCACAGAACTGCATTTAAATATATGTTTTTTTCTTATTTTCTTTTTTATTTACAAGCCAGATTTACTATCAAAATCACTCTTATCCTTTGGTTTTTTTTAAAAAAAAATCATATTTTACTTTTTATTTTATTTATTTGACATAAAAACAAAACATGAAACCCCCCAAATCAACAAGAATTTTTCAATGAAAAGCAGCTTAAAATGAAAAAAAAAAGTGGGAAAAAAACAAGCAACACTAGTTAACAAAAGTCAAGTCAAGTCAGCTAACCTGTGTTCGTTACCACACATGGAAGAATGGGAATAGTCACTTGCATAGGAAAAGTGTAAATACTGTCCTTGTTGTTATTTTCACACTTTTAAAAGTCGTTTTGCCAAGTTGGAGCTTCCAGCTGTCTGATTTGGGCGCTTTGGTATGAAACACACCTAACATAGAGCATAAGTGTTTGTTGAAACAGCAGTGGAGGAAAAGCCTCCTTAATCATGTTCAAAATGATCCTCCCGTTCCAGGAAACACTGTGTCCATTGTGTTTTCTGCTCTTCAGTTATTCAGATGACAAAATTACTTCAAGCAAAACTTATAAACATGGACTTTAAATTAGAATTACACTGCCACCTTTATATGTGATATAAGATCCACAAATTATGCTGACATGCAGACACAGAGAGAAGCCTTTGATTGATCTAATAGTCTCCTCTATGGCCGAAAAAGTCCACAAAGAAACGGTCATTTTGCATCACTGGAGACTGAGACAGCCGAGACAAGCCTGTCTGGCTCTCTGGTGAATCAAAAGAGAAAAGATGCATATGAATAGTCTGAAACTTATTAGCCTTAATCGCTGGCATTCTGAATAATTTAACATGAACGGAGGGGTTGAGCCGGGGGAAATTGTAACGCTGCAGTGTTACATGTACAGTCTGACTGTGGAAAGTAAATGAGTTGATTTTTGGATGTGATATCAGGACAAGATGATTAAGATTATAGATAAGATAACTTATCAGTCTATGTGTATATTAAATCCATAATGTATTCGTCTATCGATGTGTATATAAACATGATCCCAAACACACCCAATCTCCCCAGCTCTTTGAGCCCTGCACACAACACATCCTCTGCACCAGACAGTGTGTGCGTGTCCAGATGGCAATAAAGTTCTTGACCTGACTATTATCTAAATGCGACAGACTGCAGGTGCACGGTGTTTTGCTCCCACAGTTGTGTGGCGGCGCTGATGATAGACTGGGATGCAGATGCCTCTCTGTCTTTCTCTATAATTTCTGAATCACACAGACAAACCAGCTGCTTTTAAAGGAGGAGCACACTTTGTTTTCCCATATTTAGGAAAACACTTCAGGCATTTTTCAGATGCCTAAATGACTCACAAAAACAAAGTTATCATGATTAGTTGGACTTCAACTCCATGTGACCCAAAACTAGATAAAGACAGTACAGAAGATGGTTAACAGTTCTAAATCATGCAGCAATCTCACTATACCTTTGCTGCTGTGTGTTGATTTGGCAGGAATATTGAAAGAAATACATGAATTTTACACATGCGTACATCCTACTCATACTTTTTTCAGACTAGGGGCGCAGAGGCCTGATGCTTTCCCCAAAATAAAGAGGTCAAAAGGCAGAGCACACTTGTAAAAAGATCACAAATTAACTTGACATGTATGACTTTGAGAGGATCCTAGAAGAAACTCTAAAAAAAATAACATATTTTGGTGAGACACATTCATTTTAGTAATCATAAATATGGGAAAAGAAAATCTGATGTGTATTGTCTGCTTGTGTGTCTGTGATGGAGCTTAAACTTTGAAATGATAACTTGTTGTGTTTGGAAACCGCTCGGGGACTTTTCAAAGACGCGAGTGTGTGCCGCAGACCGAGGAGCTCCTTAATGGGTTTACTATGTCGGAGCTGTGGAACTTGGCAGACGGTCGCGATAACTCAATATACTGCATCAATTTTTCCAACTTTTTGAGAGTAGAATGTTAAATTGCGGGAATTCCCCCTCTGACTGAACTTGAGTCATACAGTGAGGAGGCATAACATTCTGACCACAGACACTCATTAACACTTTATAAGGGGGTGATGAAGCCTTATGGGCAGCATGTAGCGCTCTCTAAGGAAGGGACCACCTTGAAATTGCCATAGTTTACCTAAAGGATTAGCAGCAGAGCCTTCAAGTCTGTAACTCGCAGCCCTTGTACAGTCCACATAAGGCTGAATCTTTTTTGTGGCTCTGAACAAATTGTATTTGCTAGAAGGGGAGTAAAAAACAGTTATTTAGTCAGGAAATTCTGATCTAGTCAGGTAAAGATTTATAAAAAACATAATGTTAAGGATGATTGGTTTAATGTGTAAAGTGAAGTCGTCATATAAATCAAACAATCTAAATTCACAGATTTGACAGATTTGAAATTAGGACCAGCCCAGGATTTACCAAACAGTTTACAGTGTGATAAACCATCAGGGTGAGCCACAAGCCTTCTCCTCTAATGAGCTCCATGCAACAAGGTGCTGAATCAGAATTACAGCAGGAACAAACAGGCCACACACGCAACATGAGTGTGTGTGAGTGTGCGTGTACTTGAGAGAGGAGGGGGAAAAAAAATCACGGATCCCCTCCAAAGGAAAAAAAAAAAAAAAAAAAAAAAGAAAAGAAAAAGGAAACGTGTGCGATTGGTTTAGTCCAACAGCTCCGCTGAATGAACGCTTTCTTCTAAGCAACAACTTTTCTTCCCTCTGCGGTCAGTTTGACGCGTCAGCCCGGCGCACCCACCGCACATCCAGCCCCGGGACCGGAGACCCGGACACCCGCACACCGAGCCCTGCTGCAGCCCGGTCCTGGATGCACCGCGGATGCAGTGAACTTCATGTGGGGACTTTGTCCGGGACTAAAGAAAGCAGCGGGACCTCCATACCCGGCGCTCTTTACGCACAGAAAGGAAGAAGAAAGAAGAAAAGGAGGGCTGTACTTTCAGTAAGCGATGCACGAAAACCTCAAAAACTCCACAGTTTCAACATGTTATGCCTCTTTGCTTGCGTTTGAAACTAGTTTCTATTCAGAGGTTAGCCTTTTTCTTCTCTCCTTGGCGACGATATTCCAGCATCTTCCTCTTTTCTGTTTGCTGGTCGCATTAAATCTCCATTCAGTATTAAGTCCACGTAGTCTCTTCTCTTTTCTGATGACTTGATGTTTTGTAGATTCCTTAACTATTAAAGTGACCATATTTGGTCACTTTTGCACTTAGATTTGTTTATTTTTTAAACCTAATTTATGACAATCATCCTATAAAATATGATCGAATTGTTCTTGAGATCATTGTTAAAGCTTCTTTTCTTCCTTCTCATTCCATCTGAATGGCGCTTTCAGCCTGAATGTATGATAAACAGTCTTTAAAAACATTGTGTATGCACAGTATTGTACAAGTAAAACTAATATAATTAAGTCATATTTAGTGTACATTTCTTTTGTTGAAAAAATAAAACAAATAGTTGCACTTTGGTACTCAGTCAATCTGGTACAGAAATCTAGACAGAAAATGATCCAATGTAGACACCTTTTAAACTCGAAAACAAGGAAATATGTGTGATTTACATCAGTTTGATGCTTTTTAAAACATTTTATTGTGTCTACATAACACACAATTGCATTTACATTGACTTTAAACAATTCAAATATCCTCTTCTTACACTCTGGTATGTAGTATTTTAACTGTGACCTAACAGTTTATCAAAAGTTAAAATGTCCCAATCTGCATGGTCGTGACTTTTTTTCTTTCATTTTCTTATTTGTTACTGTAAAATAGGTGCAAAACCTACTTATTTCACAAAGTATTTTATTCTTCTTATATAGCTTTCCTTTGAGCATTTGACATGATTTATGTCAGATTCCTCACGTCCGTTTAAGACTTCTTTAGTTTGTTTGCTTATCTGAGAGGTTTCCTCCGAATACACTTACAATGCACAAGGAGGAATATAAACACTCCGACATAAGACAAGTGTCTGACTTCCCCCTGCGTTCAGCTCTAAACACAGCTTGATGGGGAATGTTTCTCAATCTGTCGTTTGAAACATACGCACACATAAAGGTCCTAAAATGACCTTGACGGTGATACCGTGTGTTCACCTTTCACCCACATCTTTTGAGCACTTGCTGAAGATGAGCGATGTGTTTTCTTTCCATCCTGCGATGTATGTAAACTTTGTGAAGCTCCAGTCTTTGTACGTTCCTCCCTGTTTACTTTCAGAACAAACTGAATGAATCACACCCTCTGAAGCATCTTTCTGTTGTTCCTGATGGATGTTGACCTAATGTTTCAGGGCTGCTCGGGACACACCCAGCTGAATGTCCAGCCGCAGGCTCGGAGCGAGGCGTGTGTGTGTGGAAAACAGCCGGGCGGAATCACAACCAGTGCTCGGTGAGAACGCGCGTTCCGGGATGAGCGTGTGCAAATACTGGTGTTTACAGATCACTTGTCAGGAATGCATCTTATCATGGATTCCGTTCTTCCCACAGATAAACGCTGAGCTTACGCCCTCGCCACAATGGAGGAATCGGCCGAAGACTATGGAAACTACACGTACGAGTACTACCTGGAGTACGGTGACATGGAGGAGCTTAAAGTAGACCACAGGCAGAGGGAAACGATGCACATAATCTCAGTCGTCATCTACATCGTTTCCTTCGTGCTGGGCCTAATTGGGAACGGGATCGTCATTTGGGTGACAGGGTTTAAAAGCAAAAAGACGGTCAACAGCGTGTGGCTGCTGAATCTCGCCCTGGCAGACTTCGTGTTTGTACTCTTCCTGCCCTTCTACATTGATTACATTCTGCGGGACTTCCACTGGGACTTTGGCGTGGCCATGTGCAAGCTGAACTCGTTTGTGTCCGTGATGAACATGTACGCCAGCATGCTCTTCCTCACAGTGCTCAGCATAGACAGGTATGTCTCCCTGGTCCACGTGAACTGGTCCCAGAGGCACCGCACGGTGGAGAGAGCCTGGGTGACGTGCGGTTGCATATGGGTGCTGGCTGCCGCCATGAGCTGCCCCGCTCTCATCTTCCGTGACACCATGCGCTTGCACGACAAGGTGGTGTGCTTCAACAACTTCCACACCCAGGACGGACACACGGCGGCCATGAGACACATCACCGTAGTGGCTATTCGCACCACAGTGGGTTTTCTCCTCCCGTTCACAGCCATATGTGTGACAGGCATACTACTGACAGTCAGAGTGAAAAAATCGGGGGGTTCAGTCCGCTTGTCCAGCTTCTCCAAAACAGTCACTGCAGTAATCCTGGCTTTCTTTGTGTGCTGGGCCCCTTTTCATACCTTCAGCATAATGGAGTTATCCATACATTCCTCATTCTACCTCCACAACTTTCTGAAAGCCGGCTTCCCTCTCGCCACCAGCTTAGGCTTTTTTAACAGCTGCATTAACCCCCTGCTGTACATGCTCTTGGGCAAAAAGGTGCGCCGCATCCTGAAGCGAGCGTGTCTGGACATCACTAAGAGCTCGCTGAGAGAGCTCAGCCAGTCGATCTCTGCCACCGAGGTGGAGTCTGTGGCCGGACTTCATCCGGACAGCGTGCCTGAGGAGCCGCTGGAGTCATCAACTCTATGACTACAGCCGCTCGTGATCAACGGGCGGCTACGACCGAGTGTTAGGACGCACAGGATTGTCACTGCCAGTCTTGCCAGTTAACATTTTCAAAATCAAAATCAAATTAAAACTTGAGTTGAGATTTAATCCATTGAGTATGAATTATTAGGCAATCATTCTTATAATTCATAATCCAGTCATGTTTTTAATCACAGTAATTTCAAGAGTTGATTGGGTCCATCGTCTTGTTCCTGTCCTCTTTGTGTAATACCAACCCCACATTGTGTATTAAGACAGACGCTCATGCTCATCAGGCAATTTCAAAAGGTTTCTTTGGTCACTGGATGATTGTGATGCTTTTTTTTTTAAAGATATATTGCATAGTATTTAACTGTTACAACCTCTTTGACCAAGACATCTGCTTATTTATGCCCCTAAGCCTTCTGCAGGTGTCTGGTTGTATAATGTAATGTATTTCCACATTGTGTTTGAATGCATTTTTATAGCATCTGCAAGGTTCATGTATTGATGTATCATACTTTTTGTAACTAGTTAAGAGATACATAAACTTCATTACTTTAATATATTTAAAGTAAACAGTATATATGTACATATATTCTAATAAAAGTTATTGTTCCTAACATCACAGTACTTTGCATTTCCTATTTTTTCTTTGACGTGTGACCTTGGATGTGGATGTGCAGGATGTGCAGACCAGATTTCCTGGAGGACTTATATGCTCAGAAAGTATGCACGAGCCAGACATAAATCCAGATCTGCATTTCCTTTCTATTTCCTGAGACTCTGTTTACAAATTCTGGCATTTCCTGTTTTCACTCAGCGATGATTTGAGAGAATGTGTCGGTGAGAGAGAGAGAGCACCATCCTGTGACTGGGAGGATGACACATTTGTTTTTCTGTTGATATGACAGAAATCTTCAAGAACAGTGTGTGTGTCCATCTTGAACTTTGCAAACACTTCCAGGAGACACATAACCCTACAGGCTGTTTTTCAGGTAAATGTGCTGAAATGGCTGAAAGAGGAAAAGGCCTTCCTGTCAGAGGCACAGTGCCACATCGGGCTGAGCGGACTGGAGGCTGACAGAATGAGTCACTGAGCGTCTGAATGTATATGAGAGGGTAAACAGACATTCGCTTTTACTGAGACATTTCCTCTGTTCATGCCATGTCCGGTTTTCATTGTTTGCATTTAAACTGACGGCCGCTTTGTACACATAATGTACTTTGCTGTGCGCCGCATTAACCCTGAGACCAACCCCCACATTAACCCTGGAGATGAAATAACATCTGACCAAAAGAGCAGCATTGCCTTTGATCTGCATATAAAATGCTGGAATTAAAATGATGCTGCTATTAATATTAAATTAAAATACAATCCTTCATTTCCTCAGTGAAAAATGGATATATAAGCTATGAATTAAATATTAGTGTCATTATACAACAGAGTGGCAATTAAAAATATGCTATACAACAATTTAAGTATCTAATATTATAGAACTGTTACTTAGTATTTTGATTCAAGGGGCAAGGCTAGATTACTTAAAACATCCTCCTACTCCTCTTCAGGCACGTGGAAACACAGGGAAAGTCCCAATGACTT
Organism: Salarias fasciatus; assembly: GCF_902148845.1. NCBI lineage: Eukaryota > Metazoa > Chordata > Actinopteri > Blenniiformes > Blenniidae > Salarias > Salarias fasciatus. Next base: position 24,037,441 of record NC_043760.1, read on the forward strand.
CCATTGTTTGGTTTTGGGTGTGTTTTTCTCTTCTTTATTGTTCTCTTTGTGGATGTGTATCTTTCTTTGTCTTTAGTTATTCATGTGTTCAGAATAAATGAATTAAAAACAAATGTATCTTTGTGAAGCTGTTTATTTAAAAAAAAAACTTTATTACAAAACCAGTAACATTTACTTGTTAAGGAGGGATTTTCTAAAATAATCAATGCAAGTTTGCTGAAGAATTGTTCAGGATATTCCTTTTTAAAATTTATTTGCCCTGTTGAACAATGATTTTATTATTTCTAGCGTATTTTTGAGCCACACTTTTTTTCAGAAACCTGAGAAGATGTATCTGGATAGATATTGTTTTTGGGATACACCCTGATTTTCTATTCATAAAGTCATATTAAGTATCAAATATTGAGACATTTTCGAGTATTTTTTAATAAAAAAAATGGGATTGATTGCAGAAAAGCATAGTTTTGTATCATTTTGCCTATTAACGATGACTGATGCTAGTCAGTAGTAGCCTCAGTAGTAGTAGATTAGGCAGAAAAGTAGCCCTGTCATGTGGATTATGGGAGACAGGATTACTTAATCTGTGACGCAGCAGAATAACGGACGGTGCGCAATCTGCGTGGCAGGCAGTCTCGTGGGAAGAAACCCTGGCAAGGTAAGAAAAAATCAGCACAATGACACTCGTGCCATATCGGGTGGATTAAATCTAAATAAATCAGGACGATTATTCCCCGTTTGGTTCGGAGTGAGGTTTGTTCAGATCAGCGATGTTTAGTGATGAGTTGCGTTGTGGCTGCTGACGAGACGTGGCTCCGTGGATGTGATTTCAAACCAAACCAAGCTTCACGTGCACATTTTTATTACTCGTTTATTATTGTTGAATGGTGTTATAATGTCGCGAGCTAACAGTCTGATAAGCGTGACGCCATCGCTGCTAACATTAATCACGTTTATCGTTATATGTCAAGACATTATTAGTCATATCAGCACGGTTAGTGGACATTTTAGTCACATTGTTATTAGAGTCGTGTTTTTTATTCTCTAATAAACGTAAGCGACCAGACTTTGTGTTTTTGTTTTGGTAGCCGCGTGGTGGCTAACTTTAGCTAACGTGCGGTGGGAGTCACGCTAACTTTGTCCCGTCTTCAGCCCGGTTATATGTGTGTGCTCACGCTGGGGGGTTAATGTGTCTGTGGAGTTATGAACGTCCGGCCGTAAGCATGATGCCGCGTCTCCCTGTCCATAGACGGATTATCATCACCAAGAGCCCTGGACACAAACTTGTCATGGGCCCACGGCCACCATACAGAGTGTGCGTCACACACACAACACTGGGCAATACACAACCACAAAAAAAAAGCTCTGGCGCTGTCCACGACACACAGCCCAATGATCCATCTACATATATCAGCACTGATGCGCGTACCAGGCCACCTAACAATAAAACACACCTCAAATAAAAAAAACCAAAACTTACCTAAACTGCTGGCTTTTCCCTGGCATTCCTCGAGGAAAAGTCCTGCTGTCACTGCTGTTATGAGTAGAACTACTATCATCTTGCCTCTGTTTTCTTGAGAAAAATGTTGAAATCGTTGGTATCTGCTGCACCAAAGCAGAATTTTTATCCTCTTTTTCTTTCCTTAGCTTTCATTTTTCCGAACCACTGAGCGTCCGCTTGGCTGGGATGTATTCCACATGGGTTTTCTATGTGTCAAAGGGGCCGCATGTTTGGCATACAAGAATAGAGGACAGAAAAAAATCCCAAAAAGTGCAGTAAATAATAATAATAATAATAATAATAATAATAATGATAATGATAATAATAATAATAATAATAATGATAATCTCGAGTTAACAAATGTATGGGAAACGCTCATAAGTGCAAATATAAAGCCCATTACATGTGGACCATTATTGTTTTACAACCACTTTTTATCGGTTCAACCCGGTTACAACAAGAGTAACAAGTTCACTTCTTCTCTTCTCTTTTACTGAAAAAGCGGTGTCCTGCCCGCTTTTTCTCACAACATGCAGAGAGCCTGTGTAGGTCAATGACGTATAGAATTAGAAGTAATGGGTATTTTCACAGCTTCACTACTTCCTGAAAATAGCTGTGCACATTCATTTCCTGTCTTACATTATTGGCCAAACTGATTAATCCAGGTGTGTCTGGTTTAGACTGCTGCAACAAGACACACCTGGATTAATCATTTTGGCCAATAATGCAAGACAGGAAATGAATGTGCACAGTTAATTTCAGGAAGTAGTGGAGCTGTGAAAATGGCCCATTCTATACGTCATTGGTGTAGGTACCTACGCCCATAGATATCTTATAGAACACTAGATGCCTTACGGCAGATTCCAGGACGTCCGCAGAGGTCGGCCATCTTTGTACGGGAAAGTTGTCAGAGTTTCTGTGGAACGCAATGTAAGGTTGGTGATCTGTGCAGACTTTTATACTCTTATTTCACTGATTTTTTTAATGGAACATCTTAAAGCACTATAAGGTAATTGCTGTTTTGACTCTGAGTTATATAAAAACTGATTGATCAAGAGATTCACTCAGTTGCCTTTTACTCGTTTACCTAATTATATTGTGACTGTAATTCCATTATTTGACTTGAAACTTTCTGAGCTCCTTTTATACATTTTTACAATGCCTAATTATTTATTTTTTTTAAAACAATGTGTTTTCTGGTGCACTATTTCATGTTTAAATAATCAATGGGGGGACATTATACATTCACAATAGATTTAATAATGTGGAAGGTTACTGTTTAATGTTATATATTAATGAAAAATAATATAATACATTCAATATAATGAGGTTCATGAGATTTAAGTATTTCTGAAGTTTCAGGTGGGTAAATTGTTTATCTTCAGCCTCCACTACAGCCCTGCCACGTCTTAAAATATTTTCACACAAAACTAAAAATATGGACATGTATGGCTTGTCTAAATTATTCGTAAGTGCTATAAATATATCTCAGTGTAAGGATTTGAAACATGGAGCCTAATATGAAGAATATTATGAATATTTACGATATGATATATATTTATTATATATATTTAAGGAATGCCATACTCATCAAACATATGTCATGTCATTAACAGAGATTTGATGTTTATTACAAACCAAACCGTTTGAAAATCGGCAAAAATTTGAGCAAGTTATAGCTTGTTAAAGAGTTCATGTCTCATCAACACAATGTTATGAGCGAGCCAGATTCCCGTACAAAGATGGCCGACCTCTGCAGACGTCCGACTTCATTGGCCAGCAGCGGAGACGAGGCATCTAGTGTTATATAAGATATCTATGCCTACGCCTAAGCGGGCCCTTCTTCTTCTGTGGTGTCTGTGTAAAATAAGGTTGAACATGCAAACAGCACACCTAGTGGCATGAAGTGCGAATGCAGTCATGGCGTCGTATTGACTGCATGTAATGCATCACGTTGACGCAAGCCGGGTAGTCGTGGGGCCCCATTAGGTAGAATCCCGACGTGTCATTGTAGCACTCGGAAAGGGCCCCATGCGGGGGATTTTCGACGCTCTGTCGTTGCAGCGTCGAGTGTGGCACTTTTAATTTGTCATTGAAATTGAGTGATGTCAGCCGTCCCTTGACCTTGGGGCCCTATATGCAGCGGCGCCTCTGGCCTGAGAGAAGCAGCTGCTGAGCTCATTCCTCCTGGGATTTAAACAAACAAACAAACAAAAATCCTCGGCAGTGGATTTCACCACAAGAGGGCCCGTGGGTTTTCATAACCTACCAACTCCACGTAAATTATGCTTCTGCGTTGTACATACTTTTTTTTTTTTGTTTTGGACCAAAAAAAAAAAAAAAATTTAAAAGCCTGGCTGAGGGCCCCTATTGGCTCTTGGGCCCTGGGCACATGCCCACTTGGCCCATGCAGTAATCCGTCTATGTCCCTGTCTCTCCTCCAGCATGTTCCGTTTGCCTGTTGCGAGCCGAAACCTCTTCCCCGCAGCCATCGCTAAAGGAGGCGCGGCTGCAGCGCACAATGGTAACTATATTCCCCCCTATATGTTTATTACGTTCAAACTGTGTTCTGTGTTTTCCGTTTTACCAGCCATGAATGCCTCTCAGCCTGGTTACTTCACTCAGTTGCTGGATTACAGACAGGAGGATTACAAACCTGCCAGCTCCCGTGCTCGGTGCCAGGCGGCTGTTGGCCCAGTTTTAACTAAGACAGAGGGCGTCACCAGTCTCTGTTCATTATTATTAACTGGGCTGGTAAAAATAGATTTTATTGGTACGCTCTCCAAGAATCATTTTCAGAAAGTAACTAGAAAATCTCATTTGCTTAATGGAAATACATAAGTCAGATGTAATGAAAGGCAAATTAAATTTTTTAAAATGAAGTGTACTGACTGACTATAAGAGGTTTGATGGTCAGTGAGAGGTCAGTTTATACTGACACGCCCATCTGACTTTCACTATCCAAGTAAAACAGTAACTGGGGCACTTCTTGTCAGGCTTTGTATTGTTTCTGGATCAACAACTATATGGTATGAAGTGAAATTCCTCAGGAAGCCTGACATCAGCCAAAATGCTCTCCTCAGCTGGCTGTAGCTTTTTATGCAATAAAATATTGTCATCGTCATCATTATTTTTAATATTTAATATTTTTGTTCACATTCTTTTGCTACCCATTACTGTCTACTTGCTTCTACAAAAATGCAAATTTCCCCATTGTGGGGCAAATAAAGTATTATCTTATGCAATTATTCAGCGTGTTTGGTCTGATGTTGGGTTTCAATCACCACAGGAAGGAGATCATTTTATAACCCTTGCAATAAATATACTTCAGTAGAAGAAGGGTAAACGCCTCCCTCACTTGCAAATTTCACCCTGGTTACATGTCTTAACATTTCTTGAAAGCACAGCGAAAAAACAAAACAAATTTATATTGCAAATACATTACGCAATTCTAGTTTTGAAGTATTTGACAAATGACCTGAGTATTTCATTTCTTGCTAATTTCCAAATTTTAGATATAAACATCTAACGTGTTACACGGATTTGACAGTATTTGTTAAATTAGAAGATTATGCATTTGAAAAACAAAAAATTCCACAAACATTGTGCAAGAGGTTTCCAGTCTTTTCCATCTTACCCAATATAGAAATCTTCTTACTTAGCTTAAGTTTTTACTTCTATTTAAATCGCACAATGTCTCATTAAAATCTAGCGTGTGTGTCTGTGTGTGTGCATCAGTGTCATTTCACCAACTAAAACAGTGTAATCTTACTGCACTATTTTTACGAGAATTATTGTTTTCATGCAAAAACTTTCAATGAGTATTCTTTTCATTTTTGAAGAAGCATATTTATTTAACGGCCTGATATTGTCTCCTTTTTGTGCTTGAAGCTCGCCTTGCATCTGCAGCAGCGGCGGCGGCGGCCCCCAACCTCCTGGAAGTCTTTGTGGATGGGAAGCCAGTTATGGTGGAGCCGGGAACCACCGTGTTGCAGGTCAGCATCATTAATCCGTTCATTCGGTTCAGTGAGCGGAACGAAGCTGCAGACATTTTCACATGTCCGTATGATCTGAAAAGTTACTGTGATTATGAACTATTTCAGGCATGTGAGAAGGCGGGGATGCAGATTCCTCGCTTCTGCTACCATGAGCGTCTGTCAGTGGCTGGAAATTGCCGCATGTGTCTTGTGGAGATAGAGAAAGTTCCCAAGGTACGTATGTTTTGTTCCTTCCGGTGAAGATGTGCGTCTCATATCTGTTTACCTCTAACTATGATACAGTGCAGACCGTGTGTTCTGTAAATAACCACCAATTATTTTTCATTTACCCACCAGCCAGTGGCAGCTTGTGCTATGCCTGTCATGAAAGGCTGGAACATTTTAACTGATTCAGAGAAAACAAGGAAGGCAAGGTAGGATCACTATCACAGAGGTAAATTCATTTGAAGTTGTGCAATTCACCAGTATTTGCAATTAATTATTTTATTATATGTGACACAATCGTGGATTTGGATTTCTTAGGTGGGGTGATTTAATTATAGAGAGTTTAATTCGTTTGACTTTCTTTTGAGGAAAATAAACTGTCATAAATGGAAGCAGTGTTACTGAGAATTGAATGTTATTTATTTTCATAGAGAGGGTGTGATGGAGTTCTTACTGGCTAACCACCCATTGGACTGTCCCATTTGTGATCAAGGGGGTGAATGTGATCTACAGGTAAATTACAAAAAATAAATAAATAAATAAATAAATAAAATTTACACCTGTCTTTATCTGTTTAGTGTTTGGACGCCATTTCTGTTTTGCTTGGAATTTTAAATATTATTTGAAGATTGAGCGATTTTGTGTGAGTAAAGCTTGAATCTATTTCATGTGAAGGACCAGTCCATGCAGTTTGGAAGTGACAGGAGCCGCTTCACGGAGGGCAAGCGAGCTGTGGAAGATAAAAACATCGGCCCTCTCATAAAAACTATCATGACTCGCTGTATCCAGTGCACCCGCTGTGTGCGGTGAGTCGCAGTCTATTATCAAAGTAAGTTTGAGTTGCTTTAAGAATTTGAAATAACATACTTCATGTTGTTTATTTCCTGCTGTGGCAGCTTTGCCAGTGAGATTGCAGGTGTGGAAGACCTGGGCACCACCGGCAGAGGCAACGACCTGCAGATCGGGACTTACGTGGAGAAGATGTTCATGTCGGAGTTATCTGGGAACGTCATTGACATCTGCCCAGTCGGGGCCCTGACCTCCAAACCATACGCTTTCACTGCTCGGCCTTGGGAGACCAGGTTTTTGGACTGTGCTCTGAATTATAATCAAGGTTGTGGGTCTGAAAACGTGCACCACTACTCATGTGTTGTCTTTGTTTTTTTTTTTCTACAGGAAGACTGAATCCATCGACGTTCTGGATGCTGTAGGTAGTAACATCGTCGTGAGCACTCGTGGTGGCGAGGTGATGAGAATCCTGCCGCGTCTCAATGAGGATGTTAATGAAGAGTGGATCTCAGACAAGACCAGGTCCCGCTTTCATCTCACAAGTTAATATCTTAGGAAACATTGTGTAACCTTTCATCACAGCTTAACTCCGTCTTCTTCCTGCCATTACAGGTTTGCTTATGATGGACTTAAGAGACAGAGGCTTACTCAGCCAATGGTGAAAAATGAGGATGGGCAGCTGGTTCCCACCACCTGGGAAGATGTTCTGACTCGAGTTGCTGGTGCAGTGAGTAAATCAACACATTTGGGAAGAATCTCCTGTGATATTTTAATATCAGTGCATTTAAAACACATCTGATGTGAGTTGATGTTGCTCTACTGAATGCATTTTATGGTTGTTGTTTTTTTTTACATTTTGACAGCTCCAAGGAGTCAAGGGCAATGACGTTGCTGCTGTTGTTGGAGGTTTGGTGGACGCAGAGGCTTTAATCTCTCTCAAAGACTTACTGAACCATTTGAATAGTGAGAATCTGTGCACTGAGGAGATGTTTCCCACATCTGGAGCTGGGTAAGAGCTTACAAAAACAAAAGCTGGAAGTGGCAACAATTCAGTTTGGCCTGCACTGGTGTTTTTTTCCTCTTTGTCTCTAGATCCGACCTGCGTTCAAACTACCTCCTCAACACTGGGATTGCAGGCGTTGAAGAAGCTGACCTGCTGCTTCTGATTGGCACCAACCCACGATATGAGGCTCCTTTGTTTAATGCACGGATTAGAAAAGGGTGAGCAGCCCACTGTAAATACACTATGGCTGTTTCGTAGTGAAACTGTGGGATAAATAAACTAATCTCTGCTGTTCAACGTGTCATTGGGGCCTGTGCTTCAGCTGGCTGCACAATGAGTTGCAGGTGGCTCTAGTGGGGAAGGAAGTGGACCTCAGTTACACTTACGACCATCTTGGAGAGTCTGCTAAGGTTCTTCAAGACATCGCTTCAGGAACTCACCCTTTCTCCCAGGTAAGCCTGAACACTTTAGGTTGTGAATACCATCTGTCAACTCAAATGTCCCCCACTAATTCCATGTCTTTTATCTCCTCTCGCAGGTACTGGCTCAAGCCAAGCGTCCTGTTGTTGTGGTTGGCAGCAGCTGCCTGCAGAGAGATGATGGGGCAGCGATAATGGCCGCCGTGTCAACCATTGCTCAGAAAGCTCGCGTCAGCAGCGGAGTGGAGGAAACCTGGAAGGTTCTCAACGTGCTTCACAGGTCACAGGAAAATTAAAAGACAAGGTTTTGGCATTCGTGCTGTTTTCAGGAAGGACTTTAACTGTAATCTGTATTTTTTTTCCTGTGTTGTCAGGGTCGCCAGTCAAGTGGCTGCACTCGATCTTGGCTACAAGCCAGGAGTGGAGACTATCAGGAAGAATCCGCCCAAAGTTCTGTTCCTACTCGGAGCTGATGCTGGCTGTATTGCACGCCAAGACCTGCCGAAGGATAGCTTGATAATCTATCAGGGTCAGTGTTTCTTTTTTTCTTTTTTACATTGCAGCAACAGAATCTCGCCGTGTAGTTCCTGGCTTGTCATCTTCTGCATATAAAGAATATTGGCCATATAAAAACTGGACTGCGTGAGTTAAAATATGAACTAAATTAATGTAGTGCTTATATATATTCCTGAGTGGGTTTATGAGAATGGAGTGATCATCATACTTTTTTCTGTAACGGCCCAGGTCACCATGGAGATGTGGGAGCACCAATGGCTGATATCATCCTGCCTGGAGCGGCATATACTGAGAAATGTGGCACCTATGTGAACACTGAGGGCCGAACCCAACAGACCAAGGTGGCTGTGACTCCTCCAGGCATGGCCAGGGAGGACTGGAGGATCATCAGAGCCGTTTCTGAGGTTAACGACAGTTCACAGTAAACATCTGATATCCACCAGACCAAAGGGAGGCTTTAACACTGCGACTTCCTTCCATTTCCGAAGCTTGCTGGAGTGGCTTTGCCATACAATACTCTTGATGAAGTGCGCGACAGGCTGGCGGAAGTTTCTCCAAACCTGGTGCGATATGATGACCGTGAGGAGGCCAACTACTTCCAGCAGGCTAATGAACTGTCTAAGGTCGGCAGTTGTTTTTCTCCATTATGCGTTTAGCTGGTTAAATAACAGGAAACTAATGAAGCCTGATTGAGACGCCGGCGTGTACAGTTAATTTATCTCGGTTTGTGTCGCGCTGTTCTCTGTGATGATGTTGATGCCTGCCTTATCTGTTTCAGGCAGTGAAGCAGGCTGTCCTAAATGAACCTTTAGTCCCTCCACAGCTCACTGTGAAGGACTTTTATATGACAGGTGGGACACCAACACTCGTCTTAATCAACTTTAATTGTAGTTTAATACTAGCACCTTCCAGCCATACAATATTTGTCATATCAAGATTAATGTCATTGAAATAAATCAAAAGCAGTAAAACTATCTCTTCGTGTGTCAGGAGATACAAGTAGCAAAATGAACAGTGCATCGTTAAAACAAATCTAAAACATATAGTATTGCATTTGGAGTACATTTATTTTTAAATGATATAAATTCAAACAACACTGTTCACAATACACAGTGAAGATAGAAACCTAATGTTATTGTACAGTAAAGAAAATAGAGGGATTCTGATTTATTATTGGTTCATAGATTGAATAAATTGTATCTGAGTCCAATGCTAATACAAGTTATCTATAATGAGTGATAAAAACGGTGTTTATTAAATAGGCATTTTTATGCAAAAAGGAGATTTATTAAAAGCATCATCAAAAAAAAAATAATTCCATACAGAACAGGTGTCAGTCATGGCCAGGAATAAAAAAAAAACTTTCTTTAACTTGCATTGTAAATAGTACAAAAAAAATATTGTCACAATATTAAAAATGTATAAAATATATGTACAAATCATATTACCTAGAATCAGTGATTTAATTTATTTAAATGACAAATATAAAAGCTGAAAAGAAATTGTAACATGACATTTGTAAAAAAAAAAAAAAAGAAGATTAAATAGCACCAGCATTTTATGTTTAAATGCAGCAATTTCTATAACTTTTGGATAGTTTTAGGTTTTAAATACTGTCTCAATTGCTCCCTTTCTCCCCACAGATCCGATAAGCAGAGCGTCCCAGACCATGGCCAAATGTGTGAAAGCTGTCACAGAAGGAGCTCAAGCTGTGGACGAGCCAGCCATATGTTAAAGCACTACATGGAGTTATTCCAAGAAGATACGCACAACTATTGTATTTGCACATTCCTAGAAAAATGTTGATTTGCACCTGTGTTTTACTGTAGTGTCTGCTTGAACTGATGGTAGATACCTTACCCTCTATGCACACATACCTGCAGAAAAGTGTTCTTTCAGTGTAAAGATGCCAGCGTAGATTTTGCCAGATCCCCAGATGCACTCCTGGCAATCCTCCTGACATTTCAGTAGATGTGACCAAAGATTCAAGGTTGAATTACATCTTCCTTTAAAATTACCAGCAAAAAAAAAAAAAAAAAAAAAAAAAAAAAAAGAGTGTTCAGATTATATTTTCATTATAGTATTTATATTACTGAAGGTGTGGCTATTTGTACATGTGACATAAATTAATAAACATATTTCTGTAGCAAGTTTAAAAAATCTTTGCAAACTCTTTAATTAATTCAGAATTACTAAAATTACTATTATTTACTGATAACATGCATGATATGTAAGTGCTGTGTGTAACTTTTGCAGTCGGGATCTCCGGTGTGTGATTGGCACATGGTCCATCATTAGTGAGCAGCGGCAACAGTGTGGCAGCAGGGCTGATAACTCATTCATATGGAGGATGAGAGTCGTGGTCCAGGTGGATTGAGCACTGTAACACTTTGTTGGACCTCTCAGTCTTATCTGATTTATCCCCGACTCTGGAAAAGTGAAGCACGCAAACCGCACTGTCCTTCAAATGAACTGTACTTGGTGTCCCTAACAGATTAACAGATAGTTGTGCACTGTGAAGGCTTTTAACAAAGTTGAATTTCCAATATGGTAGGAGAGGTTGTTGTTGTTGAGCGGATTGTTGTCATGTCCCCGCAGTGCCTGTAGTGGTGCTGTGAGGAGTCTGCTGTGGATCCAACAAAAATCCTCAGCAGCCTACCTTCTGCTTGTAAATTGCTCTGGGTAGCTTATATTTACATGCATCCTTATTTCGAGATACATCGAGCTCGATGAAGATCGCCGTTTCTATCCTATCTCGAATATCGATGCACGGATAGCCTAGCTGATTCTAAGAGACATTTCGGCCGTCTGTCTGGAGCGAATACCTTACACAGCCCATACCAATTCAAGGTAAGCGAAACCGCACACAGCCTCGGCCTCGACTTTTGAGCGTGCCGCTTCGCACAGCCCGTAGCCGGCCTAGCCTTCTAGGAAAGGCCGACGTCGTATCGAAGCTAATAGGCCTTTTATTTGTTACATATTTATTTAATAGCTTCTGATCCGACAAAGTGACTGCTTGTCTTCGGTAGGTGCGGAACTACACCCAATATCATCAGTTTTAAATCGTGTGGCTTGCCAATGTTACATTATGTAACGATGGTGGCTATAAATCATATCGATTATTGCCGAGGCCTTCGGTAACAGGCCTTAAGCCTATGTATACCCTTTGTTAGGAAGTATTTAGCCATTAATATCTCTTGTATATACACCCTAAACTATCACGGCTTGAGGTGATCTTTTACTGCATATGTCTTATGATCATATTATTTTTTTATTAATAAAGTTAAACGGGAAACGGACCTTTATAGTGTTATCATTTGCCGATGTTTCCGTTTCCTGGTTAGCTACCGCCTACTAATGTGTGTTTTTAGCTTTGTTAGCTAACTGGCTAATGTGAGTTTTCATGGTAGGCTCATGTAAATATTACGCGTTTTTGGTTATAGAGGGATCAAATTGTGTGTTTTGGGGGTTTGACACGAGTAAGCGTTGCACGTATATATCTATAATACTTCACAGTTTAAAGTTTTCAGCTGTCTGTCGGCTCCGAAGCTAATGTGGCTAGCTAGCTCTCCCGTAAAGTAACGTTAGTCTGTTTGCTGTCAGTCAGGTTCTCCTGGTTTAACTAAAGTTGGATATTTGTACAACAGATGAAAGTGTGTCGATTCGAGCGGGTACGGTGTGACCAGTGCGCCCTGCAGCTGCTGGAGTTACCGCGTTTTCGTCAAACCCGATAGCACAAAGTTTAAGGTAGCTAGTTATTACAGTGAAAGTAACGATAGCTACAATGCTTTAAAACACTTTAACGATGAGTTGAGACAATTCTGCAGGGAAGCGTTTTCCAGTTGATCTCCCAAGCCGCTCCATGCAGTCATGCTGTGCTTTTATCACCATCACATCATCCCGTGAGTGCTACATACAACTGTAATAACCCGGAGTGTGTGATAGAGTCACATGCTCTCCGTTGGCCACCTACGAGAGGCTTTTACAGCTAGAATACATGAGAGGAGCTACAGGATCATCAGACTATTTACAATATTACAGAAAACATTAAAATTCAATTGTTGTTCGATAAAGAACTGCATTTATTTAATGGGAAGGAAGTGAGATCTGTGAATTAGTCCTTCAGCAGATAATGCTCAGACAGGTGGGCACTGCATGTCCTGAAGGACCAGAGTCCTGCATGGTTTTAATGTGTCCCCACTCCAATACACCTGATTGGCACGAGTGCATCCTGATCAGGATTGACAAATTCTTCAGTTTCACTTTAGCTGGAGCAGTAAAATCATAATCGTACTTGTTACTGTCCAGGACCAGAAGTGATCACTTCTGCTTAGAGCTATGAATGGATTAACTTGTTAAACAACCTCACAGGGAAGCGACATCGGTAAAGGTGTGTATCAGAAGAGAAGTGTAAATATATCAAGCTTTCATTGCAGAAATAGTTGATGGTTAACGAAATGAGTGTGGGATGAGTTTGCTGCATGAACCAGTAATACAAATTGAAACATTGTTTTCTGCAAACAAAAAACCCCCCCAAACATATGCAGTTAAACAAAGATTCAATTTTAATTGTCTTCATGTCCAGAAAGGTGAAATAAGTGGATAAAAAAGGCTTGTGGACATTATCAATGAGGAATACCTGTTATAAGAGGAGTTGACAATAATCAAAGTAATTGAATTTAGTTGACCAGAAACAAGAATTTTTTAAGTGTTCTTCATTTTATTATTGACAACTGTTTGATCTTTGTTCAGGACCAGTTGTCAGAAGCCTTGTTGAATGGTATATGGAGATAAAATTTAATGAGACTGCAGTGCCACGTTTTTATAAGGTTGTTCTGAATTGTGAACGGCTGATCTGAATCATGCAGCTCAGTCTGTGTGGTGAATTAGTGGAGATCACCTTTCCCACGGATGGAGCCTCTGATGTTCAGCAGAGTGGTATTTACACTAACTGTGATCTGATACATGCTCAAATTGACCCAGCTGATCAGCAACTTTATTCTGAAACTGCCAGTTTCACAAAAAAATTAAAAAAAATTCTGGTATCAAAATTCACAGCCGAACATATGAGTTTTATAGTTCAGGCTGTTAATGTCATAAGCGTTTCAGTTCGGAGGTAAATCTGGTTAAGTCAGCACCACTGTCCTACAAAAGAAGTCTTTTTCTTTCCAGTTTGTTCATAAATCTCTTCAAGTGGTTAAACCCAAATGAAGCGAGTAATGTGAAGTATACCGAGTTTCCACATGATCACTTCAGTTTATTGTTACTGAGAGTGGCTCTTGTACTCACTCGGTTCTCTCCTACTCTCTGTTTGCTGACTCTTTCTCAATAAGAGATTAAGTGCAGTGAAGATTAGCGTGTGTCTCTATATTAAAGCGCTACATTGTCCAGACTACAATATTCTTTTGTGTTTAAATTACAGTCTTAATTGAGTATTTATTATTCGCATCACATGCGAATAATAGTAGTTTATTGACAACGCGATGATTAAATAAAGTTATTAGCTGGTCAAGATAAGACACTTAAGCAGTATTTACACAGTGACTGATAGCAGCAAAGCGTTTGCGATTGAATAACCTGTTTTTATGGCCTGTTGCAGTATGAAGTGCCACTGATGTAATTCCTGCTTTTTCCTTGCCTTTATCCCATCAGCTGATGTTGTCAAGGACAAGAGTCACGTGATGTATGAAGGCAAACACATACACTTCTCAGAGGTGGACAATAAGCCGTTGTGCTCGTACAGCCCAAAGCTCTGCAAGCAGCGCCGGCTAAACGGCTATGCTTTCTGTATTCGGCACGTTCTGGAGGATAAGACGGCCCCCTTCAAGCAGTGTGAGTATGTGGCCAAGTACAACAGCCAGCGATGCACCAACCCCATCCCCAAGTCCGAGGACCGCAGGTGTGTATGTCTGCACACCTCTCGTTGTGCCGATGGCTTTTCCTGGTTGAAGGTGTGCTGATGGTGGGCTCCTGTCTTCCAGGTACTGTAACAGCCATCTGCAGGTTCTGGGGTTTATCCCCAAGAAGGAACGGAAGAAGAAGCACGATGCTTTGGAAGAAATGCGCTCGCGGGCTCACCTGGAGTCGGTGGCTCTCAACATTACTGTGCCCTCTCTTGCTCTGAAAGCGTCTAATGGTCTAGATGAACTTCCACCTTCTCCCCCCTGTTCACGCCTGTTACCCATCCCCGACGGGGACTTCCTGGACCCTTTCGCTTTTTACGAGGATGACACAGACGCGGAGGAGCTGGGCACTCCTCGGAAGAGCAACGCCATCAAGAAGAAACTGCAGAGTCGCCTGGTGCTCAACCAGAAGCTCTGCCACGACACAGACCTCTTCCAACCACCTCCTGAGCACTTTAGCCCCGCCCCCGCCTCCCGCGTCCACCCCTCCTCACCGCTCAACGCCCATCTCCCGCGGCAGCAGCAGCCAGGTCTCCTCCAGCTGCCCCAGCACTCCAGCGTTACTTCCTTCATCTTCCCAGGACAGCAGCAGGGTCTATTATGCAATCCACCACCACCTCAGACGGTCAACTTTCTGCCTCCAGGGATGCCGGCGAACGCAGCACCCAGTCCAGCGCAACATTCTGGGCCATCGCTCAGCAGGAAAATGCCTTTCACCGCTCCTCACTTGCCTGTCAGTTGCAAGGACAGCGGCAGTACCAATCAGCGGCATGTGGTGGTCATGCGCCCCACAGCCTTCTCACCCTCTGCCAGCTGCCTGGCCAGGTTGCAACATCTGGTGCAGCTCTGTGCCAAGAGACACCGGGAGCATGGAGATCTCTTTCCTCATTTAGGTGACTCACTTTAACCTATTTGCCTCTATTTCTTTTTTAGCTGTATGCCACCTTCTAGTGCTGTGTAAGACATACAGACAGGCGCATACTGAAATAAATGAGCTGCCCTAACAAGCTTCTCTTGCAGGACTGGACTGGTCCGAAGATAGCGCCGATGACGACGACGATGAAGAAGAGGAAGTTGAGAGATATGCTTCTTTTCAGAGCTCTTGGAGATCACCGAATGGGTCGGTATCTCAATCCCGCACCCCACCGTGCAGCATTGTGGCTTCTTGTCATGACGAGACTGTCACGTCTGTCCCCACACAGGCTGGACGAGGACGGCGGCTCCTCTCGGAGGACGCGCCTGCTGAGGCTTTGCTCATACCTCCAGGAGAAGTACAAGCACATGTGCAGGAAGGAGAGGGCGAGCATCCGCCAGAAGAGGTACCGCTATGCCTTCCGCAAAGCCTTGCTGCACGCCGCCAGCAACAACCCGGACTGCGCGGGGCAGCTGATCCAGGAGCTGAGCGATGCGTCTCGCAGCCCTTCAGGGTACGATTTGCTTTACCCATCATTTCAGGAAGAGACAGTATCAACAGCAACAAAAATCAAGGCACTTAAGGCACTTAAGGCCATGGCATGAGTTCAGCCATTGTGAAAGTGACACCGTGACAGTGCAGACATGTTCCACAGAGCAGCGCCTTCACCAGTTGGTCTGTTTGGGTTTAACTGAAGAAGTTGAAGCATCTCTACTTTGACGTTACCTCGACTGAGATGCTCTAATGTGCTCAGGCTGTCTTCCAATGTACACACAAACCTTCCAATTCATTGCAGACGTAAACACAAGCATTTACCTGGAAACAGGAGAGGTCACAGCGACTGGGTGCAGCGCCATGACGGCCCCTGTTTACATGAAAACATTTGATTTGGTTGTATTATTACGGTACTTATTACAACAGAGCCATCTCAGGGCTCTTTACATTCAGGCATAGAGGCAGAAATAACACCACCAAGGAAAGGAACAACTCAATAGAGGAAGCAGCTTTCAGGTTGTGCTGGTTGGGGTTATTTGATAGTAAAGAGCCATAGATACACACACAAACCTTCAATTCTACAGATGCAGAGAGAAAGAAGGACAGATTTAGTCCTTACCAAATTGCACATCTGAATATCTGCCTGCAAATGAAAACTTCAATGTCACTCAGTAACAAAATGTCAAACTCACATCAGATAGAAATATATTCTGTGTAGATTGTTCAGATTTTGTTACATCTGATGTTTTTCTCTTTCCACTGATTTGTCGTCTTCTGATGTTGCTAATCTCCATCGTTCTATTTCCAGCGAGCGCAGTGTAACGAACGTGGGTTGTTTGTCGGCGTTGTTGCTGTTTGCTCAGTCCTTGATCTCTTCGTCTCTGCAGAGCGGCTCCAGCACGGCCGCAGAGCACAGACACGGGGACCTGCACCGGCAGCACAAAGGGCCAGGCCTGCAACAACAGAGCCCTGCCCTTCACTCGGCACTGCTTTCAGCGTATCCTTTTTTTTTTTTTTTTTAAACACACTGACAGTACAGCTGCTGGCTGCAGCCGCAGGACAATAGCCGCGACTCTGTGACCCCCATATAAAGTCTGATTTAGTCTCTGCAGCGTTTAAGTTGTAGACATTGTGACGTATATTGGTGATCACGTCCTCCCTGTGTGGCGCATTGTGTTATTTTCCTTCATTGTTCTCTGTAGACATTCTGTTGAACCGTTCCCAGCAGCTCTTCGCCAGTTGTACAGCCAAATTCGCAGATGGTCAGCAGTGCTCCATCCCCGTGTTTGATATCACGCACCAGACACCCCTCTGTGAAGAGCATGCCAAAAAGATGGTGAGTGTGGCGTTCAAGGGGAAAGCTGGGAACGTTTTTTTTTTTTTTTGGGGGGGGGGGGTGGATGTGTGTGTTTGCTGCCTGCGGAGGGATGGAGTGAGTTTGACCGGCGTCGCGTTTGTTTGCTAAATATGTACTGTCTTCCAGCTGCCTGTTTTAAATGTACTAAACGATTAAACAAAAAATGCCTGCCAGTCCCAGTCCTCCAAATGAGGAAGTTCCTGGAAATTATGTCTAATTTTCATTTACTGTTTTTGTTTAGAGAAATTAAAAACATTGTTTTTCTTTAATAAACATTAGATGTGGCGATAAGGTGATTTTGTTGTCTTCCCACTGTTGAGCCACTTGTTTTTCGAGAGTTTTCTCAGACTTCCCATTTGCTAAGAACTGCATCTACCTGAATTAATGTTTTTCTTTCATTTCCTCCTTATCTCACGGTGAACATATCCACTATACCTCATATATGTCTCATATCTCCATATCTCCAGGACAACTTTCTGCGTGGGGATGGGAACCGGCGAGTGCAGCACCACCACCAGCAGCAGCAGCAGCAGCAGCGAAAGCCCCGTAAAAAGACCAAACCCCCGGCACTCACCAAAAAACACAAAAAGAAGAGGAGGAGAGGGCCGCGGAGGCCTCAGAAACCCATCCCGCCAGCGTTGCCGCAGGGGAACCTGGGAATGCCTTCTACGAGCCTGGCGATGCCGCTGCAGGCCAGCATCAGGTCCGCCGCAGCCGTAGATCCAGTGTCCGGAGAATAGCCTGGTCACGTTTGAAGCGTTGTTACACCTCGGTAGCACTTTCGGTTTCTATTTTCAACTGTGTGGGGTGTCATTTGTGTGGCAGGAGTCCTTCAACTCCGGACCTGAGCACGGAGGAGCTTCCCGACGATATCACCAATGACATGGCAGACATTCCAAACGACCTGGAGTTGAACCAGGAGGATTTCTCCGACGTGTTGCCCAGACTACCTGACGACCTGCAGGACTTCGACTTGTTTGAAGGTTGTCTTCCAGCTCTTCTCATTCACCGCTTTGGCCTGATCTGTGTTGATGAACAGACAGTGTTTTTGGGACGTTTGGAGGTCTGTAGCTATTGACAGCAGAAAGTTAGCCACCTCTATTCCACTATGACTTCGTGCCTGAGTTGCTGTTCCTCCGTATCGCTTCTCTTTTGTTACAGTCCCTGATTGTGGAATACTTTGTGGCGAGGAAAGTTCACTGTTAGACTTATTGCACAATTGGCTTCCTGGATCACACTGGAGTTCCATTCTTTCACAAACGTTTGTTGAAATAGTCTGCATGCCCACGTGCTTGATTCTATACACCTGTGGCCATGGAAGTGAGTGGAAAACCTCAGTTCAATGATTTGGAGGGCTGAGCGAATACTTTTGACAATGTAGTGTATTCCTCCTCACAAGACAGAAGTGTAGCAATAACACCGAATCCTTGGCGGATGAATCATGCTGAAGAACTGATTACATGTGTATTTCAAACAGTAGGATCAACCACTTAACACATCAGAGTAGATTCAACATCCGTCCAGCAGCAGCAGAGAGATGGGAAGAGGAGAGTTTGATCAGCTCTAAACTGCCTCTTACAGCCGTGTTCTCACTCATGTTGTATGATAAATTAACTGGATGGATTATGAGGTTGGTGTTTTCTACTCACAGAGAACTTATAAAATGTCCCAGAATCTGAGAAACCACAGGAATCCCTCTGTTGTGGGACGTTACAGCAGCGCCGACGTGTGTCACATCCTGTTGACTGAGGCTGTTAGATTCAGCTCATAATGTGTGGCGTGTTGTTCAGACCACACCGGGATTATTTTATTAGTTCCTCAAGAGATCTTGATCTCCTTGTTTGGATTTTAGCTGTTCCCCCTCCGTAGCTGGATGATAGTGGTACCAGTGTTTTTACTGAACTATACTCGGTGTGACCCCAGCCTCCGTCTCTGACTTTGCAATGCTTTGACTGTGCAGGTAAGAACGGCGAGCTGCTGCCCACCACGGAGGAGGCCGAGGAGCTGGTCCGCGCTCTGCAGGCCATGGGCTCCTACCCGGACTCCCTGGTGTGCCTGACCTCCATGGGGGACCTGGCCCCGGCCGACGGCGTCGACCACAGGTCCCTGACCGTGTTCCCCGGCCCGGTGCAGCCGGGCGCCATGGGAGACCTGCTCCACAGCCGCATCCCGGCGGAGAACTTCACCAGCCTGGAGCTGGAGGACAATCTCCTGCAGTCCACCGGGGACCACTTCGCCCCGTCGCCGCCATCTCAGCCCGCCAGCCAGCCCCCGACCTCGTCGTCGTCGTCGTCCGCAGTATCCGCCACCTCCATAACCGAGAGGACGTTCTCGCGGACGCACCCGTCGCACGTGCTGGCCAAGCCGGACGCCGCGTCCACGTCGTCCCCCCAGGGCAGCCACTACAGCAGCGAGCACGTGCCATCCCCGTACAGCGACCACATATCGTCCCCCCACGCCAGCTCCTTCCAGACGGACGCCCCCCTCCTGCTGGAAGTCCCTCTCAGCGGGGTGCCGGGGCCGCCGCGCCCCACGTGGAACAACCTCCCGCTCCCCATCGCCGACCCCACGCAGTTCGGCAGCCTGATCGGGTCCGAGAGTCACCTCATCTCCACGTCCCTGTCCACCCCGCCCGCCACCACCACCCACTCGGTGACCCTGCAGCCCATGGCCGCCCTGTCGGCGATGCCCCAGGGCGGCCTGACGGGCCTAACGACTGCCCCGGCGCCCGCGCCCTCGTCCTCGCTCCCCTCCCCCTCCCACGACCTGCTGGCCTCCTCGCAGCCCAAGCAGCAGCTCCCCCAGTTCAGCGCGGCCTTCGGCCATCAACTGGCCTCCCACAGCGGCATCCCGAAAGACGTGCAGCCCAGCCACAGCTCCACGGCGCCCCCCGCCGGCTTCTCCATCGTCAGTGCCACCGCTGCAAGTGCCAACAGCGCCACGCCGCCGTTCACGCAGAGCAAGTGAGCGCCGGCAGCGGGCAGCGGTCCGTGGACTGGCAGCCACTTAGGATCCGGCCGTCTGGCTTCTCATTAACCCCCCCCCATCCGCGACACGTGTGCAATGTGGTAATCGTGCACTATTTGATAATGAATTTGCACAACCTCAGATTTTCCTCCAATCGTTCTTTGTCCCCCCTCCCCCCCCCCTTCTGGAGCCAGACGTTGCCCGAGATCTTAAGTCGGTGCGAGTCCACTCGTTTGATGCCTTGTGGTTTCGTCAGCAGGGGGTTAACAGTCAGATTTGTTTTGTTTAGTTTTTCTCGATCGTGGTGATATAAGCGGGTGAAAATTGGCGAGAAGGACCTTTAGCAGAGATTATCTGTGTCACAGTGCTCAGAATTCATAGACGCCTCAATCAATGGTCAGTTTGGTTTGCTTTGCCAGTTCCAGTCCTGTCTTAAAAGGATCAACTGTACCCTGCCTTGCTCAGATGGCCATTGCTTTTTCTTTGATTTATCGTTTTCTCTCTCCCCCCCTCCCCCACCTGTTTCACACACCGCTTCCGTCACCCTCTGAAAAAACACCAGTACAGATTAGTGACATCTTCGTGATCCATTATGTTTCAAGCTATTTAACTGTTACCATGATTATAGAGTCGGATTTCACGGTCGTGAATTTACCAAAATACTTTAAACAGCTGTTTTTATATTGTGTATATTGTACATGTGCTCATTTATTGGTTTTGCTCAGACGTCAAAATCTCTGACCTCGCCATTGGTTGTGGGACTCTGAGTGGCCTAGTAGACACTTGAAGGTAACTCTAGTTTCTTAAAGCAATAAACACATTAACGTTGTAAGATATTTTTATTGGTCTCATCACATGTAGCTTCACTTCCTTAAACCAGGCTGGATCAGGACTCGTCTTTGATCTCGATTAACTTGTAAAAAACGTTTAGTTTTTTTTTTTTTTTTTTTTTTTTTTTTTCCATTTCAGAACCGACTCCAGACACGATAAATCAGGTTTTTCACTCTGAGTGATTTTTATTTTTTGGCTAATAAATGCGCTTCAGTGTTACGGGGAGGATGAAGACGACTTTAATCCAGGGACTTTAAGTGTCTACTCTCACAGGTGCTCTGTGGTCCACATGCACAATGGTTTTTTTTTTTTTTTTTTAATGGCTTGCATGTCTGACAAAAAGCAAAGTTTCAGGATTTCCCCCCCCCAAGGAAGACCAGATTACCCACAACAGACGGCGAATTGGAACCTCCACTCGTAACGCGGCGGTAGAAATTGGTGTATTTTGCACGTCTGAAGTAAAGCAAATGTCCGTTTTACTCGGTTTTAAAAGTGATGTTTTTAAGCGACGAAACCGGCGAAAACCTGCAGTCTAGTTCGGGAGTTTTGGAAAGCGAGGACTCGTTGGCCTCGGCTCACGCAGCAACAGCAACACCATGGGTTTTGATAGATATTATATTAGACATTTGACGGATCGTCAGACATTGTTGAGTATTAGGTATATAGAATAGCAGTCTCTATCTTGGGGTTTGTTGGTGAATTATTGAGTAGCAATGGATTGAAAATTGTTATTTGCAATGTATTCAGTGGAACCTGTGTCTTGTGGAATGAGTCTCTTGCTTTTAATGGCTATCAAAATGGTCGTGAGTTCTCTTTCGTCGGAGGGATCAATGTCTGTATGCCGTCATTCTGTTTGTGATACATATTCTGGTGGAGAATTTTTTTTTGTTGTTGTTGTTGCTGTTTTTTGATAGCTATTAAACTCCAGAAGGAAGTCTGAGATGGCATGGGGCAGCAAACCTATTTTTTTTTTTTTTTTTTTACGTGAGAGCGTACAAATGGTCACTGGCTTGGAATGAAAAGTTGGACTTTATGCATCATTGGAGAAAACAAAAAAAAGACAAAAAAAAAACAGATCACCGTACTATTTCAACATAGATTTTGCACAGGAGTGAATGAGGCCGGTGGTGTTTCACATGTCCCGTGTCCGTCTTGCCTTTCGCCCCCCTTCCCTCTTTCTCTCTCTCTCTGCTCATTACATGAACAGCTGCCATCCTTACATCTCTGAGCCTGCACCAGACACCCGTATTTCCAGCTGTGAGAAGGCCCAGTTCTGTCTCTCCCTTCCAAAGAGAGAAAAAACAAAAAACAAAACAAAAAGCACGTTATGAAGTGTGAACCTGTAGCTCCGCTGGAGACGGACGGCTGGCCTTCTCCTCCGCCATCGCAGTGTTTCACCCCCTCCCTCCATCCCCTCCCCAGAGTTCAGACGGAGACAGAGTATGGGTGAAAACGAAATAAGCAAGGCAATACTGCTGTAACCACATCGCATGAGATTAGTTTCCCCTCCCAACAAACCGCGCAGAACAAAATCCGACAGGGCTCGTAGGCACGCGCAACTGCTTGAATCCAGAGATGGCTGACAAATTCCTATACTCATTGAATGTACTGTATTACTGTTTTTAAAGATAGGATGAGCTAATCTAGTCACCTTTTGTTATTGGTCCTTGTTTAATTTGTCTAAGGTATTTTTTGTATACAAAAGTTTACATTTTTATGTATATTTTTCTTGTGTACAAATTATGTAATAAGTGTACAAACACTGTATGTAATATCTGTATATAGTGTGAGAAATTTGATCTTTTGTTTTTGGATGTATAAATAAAACTTGCTGTGAGGTTATTTGCTGACATGGTTTGATGTGGGTTTTTTTTTTTTTTTTTTTTTTTTAAAGCGGTTAATTCATAAGTGGTAATTTACCGGGTATTATATACTAATGGCCAATTTTATATGTAATTGAAAAATTTTATTATTGCAAAACCATGTAATTAAATTGAGCTGCAATCTCATTAAAAAACAAACCGTTGAATAAACGTGAAGGACTAGTATGCAGGTTGCAGTGACACCTAGCGGTGTGTTTGCGCACTGCAGCCACACCCTTCCTGAGCAGCCATGAAGGTGGATGAGGAGAGGTCAAAGCCTGAAATGCTTTAAATATTTCACTTTCTGTGATAAATAAATAAAATGTAGAAAGGTTTCACTGTTTGGATTGAATTATGGGCGGTATTTGAACTTTTTTAGAGGCGCCTGGACATGAAGTTAAAAATAAACTCATAAATGAATTAGCGGCCATCTGCCAATGAATGTGTGACCAAGGCATCTGTGCTCGACGGACTGCGAAAGATAAATTTCACTGTTTTGACTTTGAATTAAGTGAGGAAGGAATGTTAAAGCACACGAAACATCCAAAAGTCCAAGTCTTGATGCTTTATCACATAAAAACACTTCTACGTCTCAGTTTCTGATAATAGTGCCTAGTTTGAAATCTAGTTTCTATTTATATTTCAAGAAAATCTACTTTAGCTCTTGGTTAATTACCAGAATAAAAATAATTTTAAAGTAAATGAACTTCTGTTTCACAGTATTGAATATTTAAATCAGAACTAAACCATTTTGATTTACATTTAATAAGGTATGTCTAATTGTCTAACAAAGTGATTTGTTTTCATAGAACGTCTTCTTGATGTATTCAAGTGCTTCAACAAACTCGCATTTGAATATTTCACTTCTGTTGTGAATGTTTGACACTCAAGGTGAATAATATCTAATATCAGATCGCTTCCTTTACATTTCACCATTTCCAAAAAGTCTAAACTAACATCAGTAATCAAAATAAAACTTTAACCACAAGCAGAACGATACCGCTGCTGTATGTCCACACTGTGCTTCAAGAAGCTGTTGAAGGGAAAACAAACATCCAAACAGCTCAAATCCGGACTCTTTTTCAATTTTATTATTATTTAATCATTTGACAACTTCCAGCAAATCCAACAGCACGGTCTTGAATTAGCAAACATGAATACTGGACTCTAAACTTTCAGCAAAGTCACACAAAATCAAAAAGTACATTTCAAATGATTGCTATCCAGTGTTAACTGAAACTCGAGCACGTCACGGAATCAAAATGTACTCTCTCTATTACATAATACTGCTCTTTGGGGGTTATAAAAATAGTTTATTATATGCCTACCTGTGCTAAGAAATGACTCGTGTCAATCACACTGCTTTATTGCCAGAACACACACAAAAGGGGGGGAAAAACTGCAACATAAAGGATCCTTAAGTACCATTTAAAAAAATAAAACAAAAGAACTTGCAAAGTGCAACACAAAGACATGAAGAAGGTGCAAATTGTTTAGCATTTGTTTGTGGTGGAGGGTTCAGATGGCACATTTCACATCTGCGATTGAAGAGTTGAGTCATTTTTGAGGGGAGAGCAGGAGAAACAGAAAACACTTCGACGTGCTGAACGTTTCACTACTTTCAGTTCAGCGTCACTTTCTGCTCGCTCGCTGAGCTGTTCTGACAGCAGCAGGCGGGGACGAACAGTTACACGGCGTTCTGTCAAAATCCACAACAATGATTTCTGCACGCCTCTCTTCTCGGGAATAACGGCCCAGTCAGCCGCCGGATCGCTCCATGAACAGCTAAAACCGGCTCAGGGAAAAGTAACGGGAGTAACGCTGCGGGATGTTACAGAGGTTTATAGTCCGGCAGGGAATATGGAGCTGGAATATTTTGGTCACAGATTATGATCCAACGCTGGATTGTTTCTGCACGAGCAGACCAGACTTGGAGACATTCCTGCTCCCGGCTGAGCCGCCGAGAGGCAAGTCGACTGCCAAATTGTCACTTTTGCTCCCAGACTTTTGTACCGCTTCGATGAACGACATGCCAGGTTCACTAAATCAGCTCTGAATCCAGATGGAAAGATTGCCATTTCATGTTTTAAACTGTTGACGAAGCACACTTCAGATATCCTCAAAATAGGTCCTCCAAGATCAAATAACTGAACTGGTGTGAATATTTCTAAGTTATTCTGATTTAGTAAACCCATATTTGGAAGTTTGCATGTTCTCGCTGTGGCTTTTCTCCTTCTTCCACTACCTAAAAACACTCCACTGTGGATCTCAGCAGCTCCTAATGTAGCTAAGAGATATGTCAAGTTGGATATATCTGGAAGACGAGAAAGACCAAACGCACGTAGGGAGAACGTGCAAACTTCACACAGGAAAACCACTGACTGGGACCAGAGTGCTGAGCAGTCAGATAGAAACTGTTCAAACACAGTTGGAAGCAGGATTAACTAAATACTGGTGACAGAAGAGCATGAAGACAGAATGAGGATATCTGAGTCTGTGAAGTTGCCTCTTTAACAGGAAAACCTGGAGACTCCAAGCAGTTCACAGCATTTTCCACCAGACTTTTGAAACTTTTACCGACATGCGCTTCATGGTTTTATTTTGTTTCCACATGGATGCAAATTTAAATGTTGCAGAAGATGATTTATCATAACAGAGGGATTACATTATACAGGTGTTCCTAATAAAGTGGGCACTTTAAATTATATATTAGTTTCACAAAAAAAAAAAAAGAAAAAGAAAAAAGAAAAATCCATCTCAGAAAACGCCTCTAAAATGCATGAATGACAGTTGTTCAAGAACACGGGACCATTTGTTAATGTGCACCTTAGATGAAAGAAAACACTTTGATCGCTCTGGAGTTGTCTTTTAAAGTTTTGCTGCATCTGCATTATTTTAATACCAGAAAGAGAAAAGACGGGAAAAGAAGAGAAAATGTAAACAAAAACAGTAATTTAACTTTTTTCTTTTTTTTTTAAAGCTGATACTATCCATCCCATTCATCACAAATACTATAAGGCTGATTCGACTCTGTTCAGGACTCCACATTCTCTCCTTCCTGTAGCGGCGTGCTACAACACACACTGCCCAGGCCAACCGGTAGGCTGGATACTGTTAATACTATCATGCACATTCCTTTAAAACTACAGTCGGAAGTAGTAGTAGAAGTAGTAGTAGTAGTAGTGCCGCTTGTCTCCAGACACCTCTAGGCTTTATGCTAATATGTACATCTGAGAGCGGAGTCCTCTGCGGTGTGAGGAGTGTGTCTGAACGTACCACTACCGAACCTCCCACTGATCCAGACGGGAGGGGACAGCCAAGCGAATATCACACTGCACAGCCAGCTCCGGAGGCGAGCCGAGAGACTGCAGGTGGACCCAGAAAGTCCCAGATAGGATGATGCATACCTGCAAAAACACTGTAAGTCTCATGCTACTGTTTTATGGCTACTTTGTTTATAGTCCAAGGCATTTATACTTGAAGTGCAATTAAAGCTGTGGGTACGTGAGGAGACCGTACCGCCGCAGCTCCCAGGAAGACGAACCGAGTCTGCTGATTTAGAGACCAGACCGCAGCACTGTTCATGGAATGAATGGATGAAAACTCACTTCTTCTCTCATCAACCAAATGCATCAATTAAGAAGAAAAAAAAAAGGGGGGGGGGGGGGGGGGGGGGGGGGGCGATGAAGCGGAGTACAGCAAACGCAGCAAGCCGGAGACGGAGCGTCCAGTGTCTAAAGCTGGTGGGGCTTCAGCGATCCAGCCAGTTTCTACATTCTCCGTCAGAGTTACAGCCACGGCGATGAGGGCGGGAGCCCAAAAGAGCTGAAGAGATTCGAGAAGAGTCTCAAACGACACGAGACCAGCTGGAGAGAGAAATCAAAAACTGATATACAAAAGAACAAGTACAAAGGCAAGGCAATCTCGTATGTGGCCACTTTTGTCTCGCAAAATATTTTCCTCACTGTCATTATCTACAAATTGCATTTTGGCCATTTGTACACAGCGGTTCCAAACGAGCCATTGTTGTTTTTTTGTTTTTTTTTTTTTGTTGTTTTTTCATTACTCTGTAAAAATCAGCTTATTTACAAGTCTGTACAGCCACCCTGTAGCGCTCCATCCGTCTCCCAGAGGACCCAATCCACTTAAAGCAGGATACCTGAGTTTTTAAAACAATACTCGCACGCCACTCTCCACCGGACAGCTCGCACAGCACAGCCACGCATGCACGCAATCAATCAATCAATCAATCAATCAATCAAGCAAAGTCTTTACTCCAAACGAACGCTGGATGTAAACCTTTGTGGAAAAAAGACACACCTCACCAAAACCAAAAACTCAAAGAGTCATTCCACAAAGATCACTGCTGACGCTTCAAATAAAACGCTGGAGGAGGAGGAGGAGGAGGAGGAGGTATTGACATCTTACAGCAGGTGACTGTCTGTCCTGAATAGGACCCTCTGGCGCTGCGCTAGCATATGAACACACGTTAACTAGGCCGGGATTCGCTTCAGGCAAGTGAGCGGTGGAGACCTTCCTGGGAGACTTCATCCCGGCTGTGGAGGTCAGAGGAAGCGGTCTGACTGCTACTATCAGGGCGGGGAAGTGGAGCAGAGCCGGACCGAGCTCTTCTCACTGAGAGGCAGCTGCGTGTGGGACAGAAAACCTGGCAGACGGGAGAGAGGGGGATTCCTTACAGGACTTCAGTCAAGACGAGACAAAACATCTGATCCAGAGATAACTGACAGATATGGTCATTAAATACCAATTAACTACAAACAGAACATAATCAGGCTCATAGAAATATTGGCACAACCACACACTGGTAGCCTGATGTTGTGACCATTAAAATTAATTGAGCTTATCCTGCCTTATGCCAGTTAACATGCAGATTAATCACTTAGTACATTTAGAAAATGCAAATTTGTGAGTTTGTTCCAACAGAGGAGCTATTAATAGGACAAGAGGGCACACACCTCTGGAGTCTCTGCACGAGCTCAGCCACCAAGGAGTCGCAGATTCCCGGGTGAGTTTCCTCTGCTTGGAAAATGGCCTCCTGCAGCGCCTCTGCCGTCTCTGGTTTGCCATTACTTGCCCCACCTTTCTCTTTCAGCTGTAAAGATGGACTAGTTTAGACAGCGCAGTGTGGTTCAGCGTTCATTTGCTGCAGCCTGGAGAGAGTTTGTGTTTGCACAGCACACAGCTGTTTTGCCTGACGACAGCTGGAGCGTTTTAAAGAGGGATCACTTGGTTGTTGCCATTACCTCAGAAAACAGCGGAGAGAAGATTGTTGATAAGCTCTGTGACAAAGGCCTCCTTGGACTCTCCTGCACCTCCTGCAAAAACATGTGCAAAAACATGTTCAGGTAAAACGTGAGCGCTGAGCAGCTTAGGGTCAACATGAGCTCATGGGTTGGTGCGGCGCCTCACCGGCGTCCTTTCTAACTCGGCAGGCTGAGCCGCTCCGTTCTGAATCTTCTTCAGATCCTTTTTCTTGATGGTCCAGATCCAGTCGTCGTTTGTCGCTTCGTCACCTCCAGGCCCCTGCCTCTCTAGCTCCCTGCAGGCAGACAGGAAATAGAGACATCGTCAGTGAACTCCTCCCCCTCCGCCACTGAACCGGCGGCGACGTGGGCGACTCACTCGTCGGATTCGTCCGAGCTGGACTCGTCCCGGGACTGCTCGGATTTCCACCTCTTGTATCGGTCGATCAGCTCCGTCAGGTAGGTCGTCTTTTTGGCATGCCTCACAATATACTTGTGTTTTAACAACTCTTTGGCGGTTGGCCTCTAAAAAAACCCACAAAGAACAAAATTCAACCGTGAATAATTACTTCGATGTTTTCTTTCTCATGCATAATGCAACGGAAGTGAGACAAAAGTAGATGTTATATAAACTTACAAAGCTAGGCTCCTTATTTAAACAGGCTTCAACAAATTCTTTTAGTGGTTTACTGTAGTTTCCTTCCAGTGTTGGCGGATTGTTCTTTGGGATGAGAAATAGGACCTTCATAGGATGGAGCTCAGAGTGCGGCGGCTCCCCTTTCGCCAGTTCTATCGCTGTTATTCCTAATGACCAGATGTCCGCCTATAAAACAAAGACGGGGAACAAAAAAAAAAACACCTTTTCAGTGAAACAGCAGACTGTTGCACACTTCTGTAGGGAAAAAAAAAAAGAAAAAAAAAAGCCACTTCAACATGCGTTGTGTGAAGTGACATTTAAACCAGCCGAGTAAAAAGCAGCTGGGTGTATTTGAGGAAGCTCAGCAAACAGAAGACCGACATGGGGGCTGTGGTGACAGGCCACACTGACTCACAACGCGGTTACTCCAAAAATATGCTTTTGAGCCATCTTCTAATCGACCAAGGCACACTTATCACCCGTGCAATGAAATACAAGACAAAATGGTCAAACCACACTAACACACAAACTGTTTAACAGTTTCTTTTTTAAATATAAGGCAGTTGTGTCCACACTCAAAAGAGAATGTTCGTTATTCGCTTTACTGTGACTGCTTAATGTCTGCAGTCAGAAATACACGGTTACTGAAGGGTTGGCAGAGGTGTGACGACACACACTTCAACCTGGAGACTTATTCCTGGGAAACACATTTCCACAAAGACAGTTTAAAGGCGAGCGTGCGAGGATTAATTGATTCTTTAAAAACTGTTTTTGTGGCCATATAGTCACCTGCAATAATTGGATTTTTCTGACCAACGAAACCTTTTCCAACAGATTCACAAACTTTGAAGGCCACCGCAGGTTCTAACACACGGCCCAGCTGAAAAAGTTCTGCTTTGTGATGCATTCAATGTTATTTACACTCTGCAAAATTAATGTCTTTAGAACGAGACAGTTGCACAGCACTTGGAAAAAGTCACTCCGTATTTAAAGCATCGCAGTTCAAACATATTGGCCATCAGCTCGGAATTGCTCTTGAACACATTAAACAAATCTTTCACAACAGCTTGTCAGAAATTACAGCTCCACATGAAGCGTATGTATGACATAACAGAATGAAGGGGATACTGACCTTTGAGTCGTAGGCAGACTGTTTAATGACTTCAGGTGCCATCCAGAATGGCGTTCCAACAAACGTGTTCCGTTTTATCTGCGTGTCTGTCAACTGGCCTGCCACTCCAAAGTCTGCCAGCTTCACATCGCCTTGCTCTGATAGCAACACGTTGGCAGCTGCAAGCAGCAAGGAAGAATTTAAATGGCGTCATAAAACATAATTCTTATAATCTTTATGCTTCCAGGATCATTGAGCATTTTATTGATCGAACTGGCTATCGCTGCACTGCTGAGGTCGAAAGGCTGCACGTAAATGACTGTGTTTCTAAAAGTCTCTCAATGATGCAATACAAAGAACCCACACTGGAAAAGCAGCTAAAATAAAGTCAAATCAGTTGCCTCACACTTATCATTTGACAGGAGTTCGGCTGGTTTGGAAAATGCAGACAAACAAACCTGTTCATGACCTGATTACACCCTCAACTTAGAGAACAAAGGACAGTTAAAGTTGTGGATTTTATTTACTTCTAAAAACCTTCCAGGTAAATACTGATGATGCAAATCACATCAAAGCCTCACTGGAATCTTTCCCCCCCAGATGATGAGAAACACGTTGTCCAGACGACACAACTTGTTGGGGAAAACAATGAGGTAATGGTACGTGTCTGAATTACCTTTGATATCTCTGTGTATTTTCTTCTCAGAGTGCAGATACTCAAGCCCTTTCAGGATTTCTCTCAGGATAGTAGCGATCTGTGTTTCATCCAGAGGACCAGCTTCCAACTAGGAGAAAGAATTTAAAGGCTTAAACTGTTTGTAGAATTTTATGACCACATTACAAAACTGTTACTATGATCAGGTAAGGTATGAACATCAAAAACCTGATTTTTTTTTTTTTTTAAATCGACTTACTAGATCAAGAGCTGATCCTCCACCCAAGTACTCCATGATAATCCATAACTTTGTGCCCTGAAAGGAAGATCACTTTAGTTAAATCACATTAAGAAAACAACAAAAGACAGTACTGTGCTAGTAACCATCTGTTGTTTTACGGGCACTGCAGATGAGCTACAAGTATTTTTAAGATGTTCTCGCGTATTCTGGCTCAGCTATGAGCAGAAGGTTTAATTAATTTTTTCCAAAAAGTTTTACCAATCAAATTTAACAACCTGCTGTAGTCACTCACTCTGTCCCAAACACATCATCACAACTGTCACTTCATATTTTTTACATTATCAAACTACGTTGGCTGGACAGTCACAACAACCTGTGTATTTTCTCCTTAAAGTAGCTTAAGTCTTCACACATTCAGATTTTCCCTGCATCCAATAGAATTACTACACATCCCATCTTTGACTGTAAAAAGGAAAACACCACTTTAAAACAAACAAACTTGTGCATCACATCTGTTTGAAACTGGACTGTGTTGTGAATCCAGAGTATTTTTTTGTTGTAAATGGTTTCAGGAACCAGAGCTGTGTTCAACGCTTGATGACTGTCATGTTGAGAGGATAAATCAGCAAAACAAACTGTGATCAGAGACACTCTGCTGTTATTAGAACTCCAGCATACGCCTGCCCTTTTTACCGTATCTTTGGCTGACGTGTCTCCCTTTATACCCGCTTGTTCAACTCCCTCTGCGCCCTCCTGAAGGGCATTGTTCACTGACAAAACGACAGCTGTCTTCATTAAGGTTTTTGCAATTTTCTTGTTCTATTTTGAGCACCCTATTTGGTAAAAGTCCCCTCGTACAGGCCTGCAGCCTTTCTGAAGGCCAGGCAGCTGAACTGATGGATCAGAATAATCGATCTCAGCACTGAAGGCGGAGAGATACCACTACGTGAGCAAAGCAGCAGCTCAAGAGCTCTGTATCCATCTACTGATCTGGCATGACAGACCTGACCTTCACAATAAGGCATTTTTAGTACATGTTCTTGCAATCAGAAAACAAAAACATGAATTTGGCCCAAATATAAACAAAGCACACTGTACAGAGCCTACAATGTGGTCAACCATGCCACCATATGTCTAGTCACACCAGCCTGTGCTATACAACACAGACAATGGCTGCTACATTGCACATTTGCATTATTTAGTGACCTATATTGTCTACACTTGCGTGCAAAGACAGACTGCTGATGTACCCATCATGTCAACTGTGTTCTCCAACAGGATGATTCAATGAGATGCCAAAGCTTACCTTGAGATAGGATCCAAAATATTTGGTGATAAAAGGGCTGTCACACTGGCTGAGAACCGTGATCTCCTGCTGAATATCTTCTATTTCATCCTCGGCTTCCTCCAGATCAATAATCTTAATGGCAACAACTTTCTGGTTCTGATTGTCGATGCCTTTGTAGACTTCACCGAAAGAACCTTTTCCTATCCTCTCCAGCTTTGTGAAAAGTTCTTCAGGATCAGCTCTGAGATTCTAAGAAAAAGACAAAACAGGAAAAAGTTAAGGCTAAAGGCAGTAATATTTTTAATTGAAATGAAACGCATAAAACAAAAAGGACTTTAGATAACAAGGTGTATTTGAAATATCACGTATTCCTGATAATAAAAACAGTGAGCCATCATTATTCCTTACGATTTTATCACAGCATTCTGTGTATTGAAAGAGTTATGAAAAATCAGAGGTGTGTGGTGCTTTAAGTAGTCATTAAAACATTAACAAGTTTTCCACAACTCTATAAAAGGTGTACAAAGGCTTTCTACTGTGAGGATTTTTAATATAAATATCTGTCTCCATGGAGATCCCAAACAACAAACAGCAATAAAACCCTCTGCCAGACAACCCATTTTACTGGACCTTCCCTTCTCATTTTGACCATAAAACCAACACCCTCTCTCCAACGGTCTCCTTGTTTGACGGTGCCTGTAAAATTCTCTTCACTCCCATATAGAGGACGACTCAGTGAAACGGTTGTCTGAATTCGAGCAGTGAGAGGGGTTCATAGGACGATGGAGAAACTCTGAGATTTCAAGTCTGCTGCCTCACTGAGGCAGTGACTGCTGCAACATGCTGAAGCGACTGACAACCAGTATAAAAGCAAAAAAATAAAACAAACAGATGTAATACTACTACTCCAATTTACGTTTGTTTTTAGAAATGTCTGTTGTTCTCAATATATATATGAAAAGCTTCTTCAAAAGAAATAATTCTTATTGAATAAAACTCAAGAAGTTTCCTTTACTCAAATTAACACATAGTGATTAAAGGCTGTGTATTACAAAACTTCACCAATAACTCCACTCTTGAAAGCAAAAACCTTTGAAATTACTTCTGCAACACTGTATAAACAAATAGCAGTAGTTACAAAGTTTACACTGCTAAATTCACAAAACACTTTATTTAAATGAAGAGAAAACGATCATGTAGGCTATGCTAAACTAGAAAAACTGGGTTTAGTAAAGCCAAGTGATCTGATAACACACCATGTTTGGCCGTTATACTCATCTAGTAGATCGGCCAGAAAATTAAACAAAAACTATGCGGATCAAAAAGTAAAGTAATACACTCTATATACTGTGTGTAGCGTTGAAAACATCAATAACTCTCAAATAGTTTTACTGTTGAAAGAAAGACAGTAAGACACTGACCTTCATGTGCTGAGCTTTTTTCTTTTTAACATGTTCAGGTCAAACCTGTGGCTTTGAGTAACACTTCTAACATGAGATGAGATCCCACAGACCTGACTGGAACTTAATGACCCCCACCATAAAGGCTCAACAGAATCTGAAGGACTACACCCTAAATTATTGAATGAGCTAAATGGCTTATTTCCCTCTGGAACACCAGGACCATTAATGGTCTTCAAGATGGCGAGTTCAATTTTTCCTTCATGCACAGCAACCATTAATCCAAACTGCTAGAATAACAATTGCAGTATCATAATTTCACAGACTAAAGTAATAATAATAATAAAAAAAAATTGCAAGACATTTTAATTAAATATGGACAGTATGAAATTAATGTTCATCAATAGGTTATGTTTTGCAGAAGTTTTATTCAAGATTTGAAGCAAATAATCCTGATGCCTAATTCTCAAGGTGGACCCGCTATAGGATGAAGATTTATTGGTTCACACAGTTTATTGCTTTACAGCCCCCCCTAGAGAATAGTTTCCTGTAAAAGTGCTAATGCACGGTGGTCAACCTTATATGAAAGGGGAGATGAGCAGCTGCACTTTAAAAAAAAAAAAAGGCAAAGAGGGGCTGCTGAATTTGATTGCAAAGGGACTTCAGAGCAAAGACAAAACGGCAGAGCAGCGCAGAACAAAGCAGTGCAGAAACAACACATCCAGAATATTATCATAACACTGGTGTGGTCAGTCATCCAGGTGAAAATTAAAATGTTGAGGCCGACCTTTGTAAAAACAACAGGAAAAACAACAAGAGCACTCTGACTACAGACTACTCATGATGGGAATGTACTTGTTATACCCACAGTCAGCAGGTTTAATAGGACAACTAAAGCTGCCTGAACCTCGCTCTAAAAGCATGTGTTTGATGCTCTCCCATCTGTACGACACAACTGTGTAGTTCAGTGTCATCCACATACACCACACCCTCAGGGTCGATGCTCACTGACAGCTATCCGACCGACCACAAGCTGCAATGCATGGTAACCTACAGAAGGGAGGCCCCTCCTGTTATCCCCAAAGACATTCAACAGTTCCTTTAAAGGTAGTATACATTATGTACCACTGAAAGCCCCCAAAGGCTGAGTTGCACTCAAGAGAGAGAGAAAAAAAAAGTCTTTCAGAAATGTCATAGAGGTTTGACAAATGCACTGCAACATCAAAATGCAGCTAAAGTTTGCTGGAACCGATAGCAGTGTCAACGCTGAGGTAACTCACAGCTGTTATCTTGATGGTATTAAGATATGAGAGAAACAATAACACCCCCCCCCCCCCCCCCCCTCCCACAGACACACAGTTTCAAACTGATCAGAATCAGCACTTAATCTGCATTAAAAACTGTATTTTTTTGTCATTGAACAAGTAATAACTTATTTCTATAACTTTTTATTGTTAGGTAACGCTGTTTGCTTAAGTCCAAAATCAATCAGCTAAGATAAATGAATTACATGTGACAAACATTTATCACCAGCTTGAAAACAGAGTGCAATCAGACTATTACTTCAGGTCAAACACTTTTTTTCATTTGAGGAAAACCAATTTCACGCCCCACGTCACGCTCTCAACGCCAAACCAAGTGAAATGTTGGTTGTGCAAAGTTAGTCAACTTACAAAACTTTGAAGAAATGCAGTCAGTGCAGTTTTTATAAAGAAAGAGCAAGTTTGAGCCGGATAAAGACAATGTACATGTGTGCAAAAGATGTGAAGCTAGCTGTGACAATAAACTGTCAAATAAGGTCTGAAAACACTGAAGGAGTTATTATTTCATATATTACTTGAGTTATACTTTTATTTTTCTTCAGAGAAAGTCAGATCACTGAACTCTGACACAGGTGCAGCTACCAGAGCAAAGGAAAGATTACAGTGAGAAGAAAAAAGTTTTCCTGGCGTGCAGTATGTCAACAGATAAAGTTATATACAGTTATTCTCAACACATAGCTACAAAGAATCACGAAACAAACAAGAAGTCAAGTATATACACCCAGATCTAGCATAGAAATGTATTTTACTTACCTGAATGCCCGGTAGTCCACCCTGAATAGGGGAGTGAGCCATGGCGTCAGATGAGCAGAAAATGACGCCTTTATCGTCTTTTTCTGCTTTCCAACTCGTTACTTTCTTGTTAAACCTCCGATGCAGACGATCCTACTGCAAACCCTGTACAGGTAGCGGTCGTAGCAAGGCAAAAAAGTCGCTTATTTGCGGCGAAAAAGTGTTGAGCTTGTCTTGTCGGCGTCTCCTTCGAGCTGCCTTCTTCCCCTCACTCGCCTTCCGCAGTTAACGTTAGCTAACGGTAGCGACGCCTGCCACTTTAGCGGCTAGTTAGCAAACAGTTAGCTCAGTAAGTCAACCTCAGCCGCCCGACGCGGTCCCTATGGCCGCACTTGACAGTTTCCCGGTGAAGCGGCAGCGCTCCGGCCTGGAACAGTTGCGGGGTGTCGATAAATGCACCGCGCCGAGGAGTTTTATCGCTTGTTTTGTTCTACACTCTCATCACTTTTCTCTGCCGTCCGGCGCCATCTTGGTTAATGTCATTTCCATTTTCCGGGGGACCAATCAGAGAGGGGGAGAGCGGAGCGCGCGCACATGTTGTCATTCATAAACCCGGTCCAAAAAACATTCGCGAGAGGTTAAAGGATGACCTTAAATAGGTGTGGATGTGATCGTATGCATCAATCTGTGTCTCTGTGTTTGTTCTGTGATGGACCTGTGACCTGTCTGAGCAGTACAGTCAGCTGGGACTGACTCCAGTGACCTCTGACCCCGAACCTGAGACAGTGGTACAGAGCAGTGATTCACAAACTTTTTCTTGATGGGCCCAAATTTCACTCTTGCTCACTTAGGGGCTCCTTATAACACAAATAACAGTATTTTTTTTCTTCCATAAATGACATAAAGGCAGACTCATCTACACCTAAGATATAAATAACCATTATACCCCTTAAAATAAAAAGATCAAAAGTGCTTCACCCCTCTCCAATCTTTGGTGTGCCCCGTCCCCATGGGAGTCGGACCATTAAAATACTGTATAATGGTGTGTACAAATTGTGATGAGACTGACATACAGGAAAAAAAATGATGTCAAGTAAAGCTTACAATGATATTTTTTTGTCAGTGTAATGTATCTTAAATCAACAACAACACTGTGTATGCCTGTGTGTATCTATTTTATGTGTGTCAACATCAGTGGGATGTCCAGAGTATCAAAAATACTATTTAACAGAATATGTTAATGATGACAAAATGCAGGAATTAAAAATATGCATTTAATAGGCAATGAACTTTGCCACATATATGTTTATAAGATGTTTTATTATTATAATTTTAAGGCACTTTTAATGGCAATTGGTTGTTCAATGAGCATTTCTGGGTATTAAACATATTGTATCAGAATAATTACATATTAGGTGGTCTTTCCGTGTGGAGTTTGCATGTCCTCACCACGCATGTGTGGGTTTCCTCCAACAGTACAAAAACATGCACTTGAAGTTGATTAACGATCCCAAATTTTGTGTGTGTGTGTGTGTGTGTGTGTGTGTGTGTGTGTGTGTGTGTGTGTGTAGGAGATGGATAATCAGATAAATCTATAATAGAAATAATTATTGGCAGCTAGGTAATTACTTCAACCATCTTCAATGTTTAAGAATGACAAATACATTCATGCTGCTACCCAGTCATCATCGATGTAATATTTATTTATTGAACTATTTGCACCATATGTGTAATAGTTCAGAATTTTTCCTTTTCCACTACACAGAGATTTTTTTGACACAATCACTCTCTGGATAAGAATAGTGAATGTGAAACACACAGAAAGAATTAATTTGATTTATTAATTGAACATAACTTAGACATAAATACAGAGCAGCAATTACAAACAATGGTGTCTTTACAAAAAATGTATTTTACATTTTGTAGCATTAGTCATTTCTTTAAAAAAAAATGTTAAAGGGCTCGGCGATCCTTGGATAAGATAATTAACTTATGAGAGTCTCACACACACACACACACACACACACACACACACACACTAGACTACACTATTTGGAGTTGATGAAAAACTTTAGACTATTTACATTTTGGTTTCTCTTCCATCTTTGTGATCACCATAATCAGATTTATAATTTTTGCTGGCCATTTCAAGTCCTTTTTTGTATTGCCTGCTCTCATCATCACTGTCGTCATCCGTCGACTTCTTGAACTGAGCTTCAATCTCTCTCGGGTCAATGTAGGTGTAGAAATACGCCATGATGGAGAAGATGATGCACACTGCCACCAAGAGAGAGGCGAAGAGGACGTACTCTGCCCACTTTAAAGAGAAGAGGAGAGACATCAGGTGTTAATGTGTTTGAATTATACCACCATGATTGGAATATGCAACAGAGACACATACAGCAACCACATTCACCTTTTCTCCCCTTAATTTATTTATTCT
This sequence comes from Salarias fasciatus, assembly GCF_902148845.1. Lineage (NCBI taxonomy): Eukaryota > Metazoa > Chordata > Actinopteri > Blenniiformes > Blenniidae > Salarias > Salarias fasciatus. Next base: position 24,075,289 of record NC_043760.1, read on the forward strand.
TACCTGCATGGGAAGCTTGGCGAGTTCAGCCACAATTAGGACAATAAAGTTGCCGACGGCCACAGTCAACAGCCAGCCCGCCTGCAGCACTGCTTTCATGTTACTTGGTGCCTTGAAGAAACATAAAAAAAAAACATCTGTGATAAACAAAACTTCATACAGTATTATTATATAATTCACTTTCTTGTAGGGTTGATTATGTGAGTTAAATATTGTAAATAATTTACAGAATTCTGTTCCCCTGGAATTCTTTTTTACCTGTGAGTAAGAGAACTCCAAGCCAGTCACGGAAAACATCACTTCGCCAGCAGTTATGAGGAAGTACTGCGGGATCTGAAGCGCCATGTGCACTGAGTTGGGTTTTATGTCTTCAATCACAGTAATAGACTCCTGGCACTGAAAATAATCACAGGATAAAGAATAAAAGTTCATTTTTTTCATCTACAGGGTTCAAAAGAAGGCGCTCTAACCAGATCAATAAAATAACATATTATACATTCATATATACATTAATGTCACACTGTAACTATTTCTATTTCTCATGTGAATAAGAAATAATGACAGACCATTTCAAAATGAAATATTTAACACCTGGTCAGCACAACACTCCTATGACTCACTCCAGCTGATAACAACCCCTGTTCTTTCCAGACCAAAATTCATAAATGAATTAATGAATTAATGATGATGTGAGTGGTATTGCATTTTCGGGGCAATAAAGGCATAGAAATACATGATATAAAAGACATACTGAAGGAGTGGTCCCCAACCCTTTTTTGGGGTGAGAAATGGTGCAGTGGTTCACTCGTTCATCTTAAAGGAATACTCCACCCAAAAAACGATTTGGCCTCATTTTCTACTCACCCTCATGCTGAGAAACACTCTGGAGCACTTTTTTGACGTTTCAAATGCAGTTGGAGATGTTTGGGGATTTTCGTTGTCAACAAACAGGGACCGACAGAGCCCGACAGAAAAAATGGTCCATAAAATCCACAAAACGTTCCCATTTTCCTTCATACTGCTCGTCCGCTGTAATCCAAGTGTCCTGAGCGCGTAACGTCCATAATGAATTCTTAACGAGGTCATTTAGTACATTTTAAGAGCCCAAACAGGGCGCTCTCATACAGCTCCATTGCATGTCTGCGCGCTCACCCTGAACTACGGAAGCCGCGGCAGACCAAGCCAGACGCTTGCGCGCTTTCAGCGACTACTTTTCTAAATTGCAAGCGTAGAAGAAGAAGTTCCGCTGTTTATATTCTGCTGTGAGTGACCGAGCTGTGGACAATCACAAAAGTGATTGGCTACTGTTTTAAAGCTTTGAATTCGGTGTCCTGCTGAAAGGGCACAAGCGTGTTGCTTGGTCTGCCGCGGCTTCCGTAGTTCAGGGTGCGCGCGCAGACATGCAATGGAGCTGTATGAGAGCGCCCTGTTTGGGCTCTTAAAATGTACTAAATGACCTCGTTAAGAATTCATTATGGACGTTACGCGCTCAGGACACTTGGATTACAGCGGACGAGCAGTATGAAGGAAAATGGGAACGTTTTGTGGATTTTATGGACCATTTTTTCTGTCGGGCTCTGTCGGTCCCTGTTTGTTGACCACGAAAATCCCCAAACATCTCCAACTGCATTTGAATCGTCAAAAAAGTGCTCCAGAGTGTTTCTCAGCATGAGGGTGAGTAGAAAATGAGGCCAAATCGTTTTTTGGGTGGAGTATTCCTTTAAAGTGAAAGTACTCCCGATGAATTTGGTAGAGTTTGCATGATCTCATTGGTTTTGCATTGGTTTTAATAACTTCTATAAATAATTCAAGTTTGAACAAATCTCAGCTGATTGCGGTTGATTGTGGTCGAAGGCAACATACAGTTCATCATGGGGTCAACATGGAGAGACAGACAGCCACACGCACGTTCCCTCACAGGTAGATACAGCCAAACCAATTAACCTTAAGCATGTTTCTAGACTGAGGGAAGAAACTGGAATATCCACAGAAAGCTCATTTGCATGGGAAGAACCTGCAAACTCAACCTTGCAAGGCCCCGGTCTCTGAGCGGTGACAGCGTTAATGAAAACACCAGCAGGTGGCCCCATGTGACTGTGTGCACCTTTGAACAGGGCAGAGCCTGGCCTCACTAGTGGAAGAAATCCAAGACAGGCTGAGGGACGGTTCGACAAACAGGTCCTGCTCCCGTTACATAACATCAAAAATGTTGCAAAGCAGGATTTTATCATTAGACAATGTTTTGAGTCAAGTTACTCTGGCTGAGGTCACATATACAGATCGAAACAGCACATATGATTGTGTAGCTTCTCTTTACATGTGTTTCACTGATTTGTGCGAAACTTACAGTTGTTGGTCCAATGACTAAATTGTTTGGTATGAAGAATGTAAATGAGCTTCCATATCCGAATTCCCTGCTGTAGTCGCATGACCGTCCACCACTGCTCAAGTTGAACGTAATCCTAAAATCGAAGCAAAAACCAAAGAGATTGTTCTTTTTAAACACATTTTTATACTTTTAAGAGTCAAAATGCACACAATGTCCTCACTTACTTTCCATTTTCTACTAGGGAGTAGTTGGAATAACCAGATGGTTTAATTATGCCAAAGTCAACCAGAGAAGAAGACACCCTCACTTCGGTGCTCAGTCCATTTATGAATCTGAAATAGTTACAAATTATGTAAAAAAACATTACAGTCAGACGTGTTATATAAATTGTGCAAAACTGAATGGATTCAATTCATTTTCAACAACTGCAAATATCAATTTTTTTTGTATTTTCACTTCATAAAGATGAGAACAAAACCCTAAAAAAAGCCAATTATTCAATATTGAATGGCGATGAAGGAATTGTTTTGCAAAAATTTCAATATTTGTCAAGAAACCTACCGGATGGCATTGTTTCCCTGCTCTGGTTTGGCTGTCAAATCCGTCGTCTGGAGGTAAAGAAAGTGGTTGTTGTTTAATTCAAGCATTAAAAGTGTTTTTTTTCTCTTCATCTCCTCAACATTTTTCGTCCAACTTACCAGCAGCCACTCGCTGTTGATCACTGCAGGAATAAGAAGTGTTTGTCGCTCTCCTTTGGTCAACAGAATAGTTGTGGTCAGAGCAGAACTGGCGACTGAAACTGTGACTTCCTCAGTCTCAAATGTGAAATATTCATCACTGGCCTGCAAATAATATCAATAATAATTATTAAAACAACATAAAAGAAACATTTGTGCTATAAACTTGAATCACATAGTGGTATTTTGGACTGCATGCTTTTTCCACGTAGTTTTAGGATCTCAAGTTTGGTGATTTTCATAAGATTACTTACTTGAGCCGCAGCAAGATTGAGCAGATCATTATTCGGCAAACTAAGCGTGACTGGATTGTTGCCCATGTTGAGCAGTTTAAGCTGACTTTGAGAGGACGATGGGAATACAGGTAATGTTTTCTGAAAGTGAGCAAAATAGAGTTGTTACAACTGTGTGAACATTTCAGTGATTTTAGCAGCTCTGTACTGTACAGAACATAAAGAGAGGACAACACTTACATCAATTTCAACCTGCACCAAGGCGGCGCTGACGAAAGCTGAAGCGGCCAGTAACATGCCCACCGTCATCCTCTTCAGAGGGCTGTTGGTCAAAGAAACAGCATTTTTATCAAGTCTTTGTGAAAGCATTTTTCTGCATATAATTGATTCAGTTTAGATTGTACAGGAATACACATGTCTGGAGCATTTCTTCAGCAGAACTTTGATAAGGTAAAAGTGTTGAGATTTCACTAAACCAGGGTTTTCTCAGTGGAGGGGAGGAATCCCTCCTCTCAAAGTTGTCACTGAATGATTATTACACAGTAACATTTCCATTTTAATCTTGTGTCCAGTTATTCTCTATAGTGTGATCATCATGCTGCTGGAAACTCCCGTTCTAAGTGTGGAGCTTTCACATGACAACATGTAGCGACAAACGTCATCCGCATTAGGAAACACACAGATGAATGGTGCTTGTAAAGTCAGCATAATTTAGAGACTTGACTCACATTTTTATTTGCTGTTTATTGTGGCTAGAAATGAATTAAATCATGAAAGAGAACGATGGATGGAAAAATCAAGTGATGTAATATTTGCTCCCTTCTGCCTTTGATTGCCTTCCAGTTTGCTTTTCCCACAGGGAAAATAACTGAATAAGTTTCCCACCTCCGAACACTGTATGAACACACCAGATTAATGCTTTTACTTGTCAAAAAACTAAATAAAACACTGATAGTCATGGTGCATTTTAAGCTATTTTGAGAAGGTAGAGGTAGATCTGGATTTATTATGGATTGTAGGAAAGGACCAGGATCAAGTTTACAACTGAATTATCTTCATTGTTTTGGGCAAATAAATGTTATTCTTTTATTAAATTGATTATAGCTACGTCCCCATTACACTGTAAAAAACAAGAAATACACATTTTTGTAAAATTCCTCTATAGACGATGAGTGAGGAGACATTAACTGGATGTTTGTCGATAACCCTGTCAAGTGATTTATCAACACAATGAAGAATTAACGGATAAAGGTCACACCTGAAGACTTTCACACTTACGTAAAGTTCAGGCCGCACTTCCTGATAAGAGGATAAATCACACTGTCCATGATAGGAACCAGAGTCAGGATCAGGATTGGGTTGACAGTCTGTCAAAAACACAGATGCATCTGTAAACATGTTTCAAATAAAGCACAATTCATGAGTGTTGACTGACAAATAAGAACTGTGAGAACGTACTTGCATCTGATCAGGCTGGATAATCAGCAGACCCTGCAGACATGACGAAAAGTCACATGATGAACAAACAGCTTCCCTCTGTTCCAGGACGGATCATAACTGGGTTTCTAAGTGCCACTTACAAAATTTCCATCCATATTGGTGGCTTGCAGAGTCCATCTTGAGCCCTTTATTGGACGAGCGAATCTCATCTCAGTGAACACAAACAACAAGTAGGCTAATGGAGAATTTTAAGGGGAAAACACACTTAACGATACCTTCTGGTCGAACAGCGTCCAGAACATCGGCAGAGGGATGTATAAGAACAAGACCTTCAGCACCATCTTGATTTGAGCAATAAGAAGTTTCTACAGCAGGGGCAGACACAGATTCATCAGGTGTTATTCAACTGAGGAAATATCTTAAATTAAAGAAATAAAAAGTCAAAGCTCACATCATATTTCTCCTCTGCCCAGTCCAGCCAGTGCGCCCTCTTTGGGAACTGTTTGCCTCGGTGCCTGTAGCGGTTTTTAATGGAAAACTGAGAGACACAGTGAGGAAGAAATCTGTTTTTAGAAACAGCTGCAGTCACTGTTTGCACCAAGCATTAACTGGCGTGTTCAGAAGAGGCTGGCTTACCCCGATGCATTTACACACGTCCAGCATGATGTTTCCTTGGGGCTTAGCCTTGTAGTACATACCACTCCCAACAATAAACACCACTGTCAAGGGGAACACCAGAGAGAAGTCATCCACTTATAAAGTATTTCAGCTTGATGTGTGGAATAACTCAACAGATCGCTCAAACATACCGAGTGAAACCACCATCAGTGCAGCAGGCACGCCGAAGGCCAGAGCATAGCACTTCTGCTGGGTGTAGATTCCACAATCCTGAGCTGCAAACATACAAATTATAGTTAAACAACTGCAAATTCCATTTACTCAATGTTTTTTTTCAGTGTTTGTCACATGTTCGAGTAAGCATCCTTCATGAAGTTTTATATTTACCTCTGAGGAGTGGGGTGATGATGGTAGACAGAAGACTTCCACCGTTGATGCAGAGGTAGAACACAGAGAAGAAGGTGCTCCTCTGTCTTTCCTGCACAGGAAGATCAGAACGTAAATACAGTCTATGCTGTACCATGCAGAAACTTACCGCTGTTAAAATGATCATCAATCATTAATATTGTGTCTGAAGTTGGCGAAAACAACCCGCTCTGTTAAGAGCACCATATTTTTGTTTTTCACGCCTTTTTGCAAACTTAATATAGTGAAGGTGAACGCCAACACTCATCATTACGTAACAGGAATAAAATCAATGGGCAATTTCCCAAATCCGCCATGAAAATTTTATAGTCTACAAGCAACAATCAGATTATAAAGAAACCATAAAGGCCTGATGCATTATATTGTTTCTAATTCTCATTGGAAATAATAATTTTTCCTGATTTTAAACTTCTACTGAACAGTAAAATAATTTGTTGGGTTTGAAAAAGCTGCTCTTGAAGTTGCAGTTGAATGTTTAGATTTTGAAAATATTAAACAACAAGCAGTTTATTACAGACATCACTGTCACTGTGACCACGATAACAACAGTGAAGATTGGTCTGATTGCAATCAGACATACTCTGGTAATTGATAGGCAATGGATAGAAAAACAGGGTGACAAAGATCAGAGGGATCACCTGCAATAAAGGAGCAAAAAGTGTGAATGCTGCAGCTGCATGTTCAGCGTCTCGGCCAAATACCAAAGGTCATGTCCTGGATCACAGGACGCAGTCAAAGCTGGGTTTAAAGGTGGTTTTCTAACCTGGTGATCACTGAACTGGTCTCCGCCAAAGGCAGATACGCAGGGCTTGATGCCACCGGTCCCCAGAGCGATGAGAAAGAGGCCGGTCATGGACATGGCCCTGAACACCAGGAGGAGATGTAAGAGTGAGCACTGTGACACTGTGACCACATCTTGGACTTTTTGAAGACAGAACGAAACAAGATGTACACGTGAAAGGTCATGTTGTCCGGCGTCCCGTCTCTGTCTGCGTCGGTGATATCGTGGATGGCGCTCACAGCCATGGCGACCTGACCGACTGCGTACACGATGGACAAGTAGATGATGGTCCTGAGAGAGGAAGATGAAAAGAGTGAAGGAAGATCCCTGCGCTTTACAGAGAAAATAAACAAGTCCCAAGGATCACAGCTGTAAAATTCTGACTCAAATATGATAAAATATTCATGAGTGGCATTTATATTTTGGTAAGACATCATTCTTTGAATGAAGCGACTCACTTAAACTTTCCCAGCCAGGAGTCGGCCACAATCGCCCCGAGGATCGGGGTCAAGTAGCAAAGAGCCACAAATGTGTGATAGATGGAGGTAGCCAAGTCATCATCCCAGCGCAGGAAGTACTTAAAGTACAGCACCAGTACGGCTGTGGACAGGCAGGGAGAGACGCTCGTTCATTTTCCATCGTCTTTTACAACCTGGAACTGTTTGCCCCCGTTATGCACGATTAATAACTGCTTGTTTAACATTTGATAAAAATGAGTGCTTAATTAAGATAAGAGAAACCAGCCTATAGGCCAAAATCTCTTCGATTCATGGAAATATTCATTGGGATTGAAGAAGAGGTTTCGCAAAACGATATTTCTCACCTCGCATGCCATAGTAGGAGAACCGCTCGCAGAACTCATTCACAATGATGAAGAAGATGCTGAGAGGGTAGCCACAAACTTCTTTGCTCTGATAGAGTGGAAATGTCAAAAATAAATAAATAAATAAATAAATAAGAAAGTCTTGATGTAAATATTTTCCTTCATGTCAGTGATCACATGTTCTGACATCTAAAGATCATTTTTTAAATTCAACACTACTAAATAAATTCAGGAAAATAAGGACAAATGCATCTGTCTGCAGAGGAGCGTGAAGTGGTACTGCATGTAAATATGTCCGATTCAGTTATTTGAAATATGGAGTTATACTGAAACAAAACAAAACAAAACATCTGTACTTCACCTTTCCTCTGCTTTTCTTCGCCTTTTTCAGATCCTCGTTATCTGCATGCAAGATGACACTAATTCAAATAAAAGCAGTCTTACATATACCCTAAAAAAACACCTTATAAGACATCTCTGTGTTGTATTTTTTCATATCTTTTCCTGTCAGTGCATCAGTTTGTAACATGAAACCACAAAGCCCTCCAGTGACAGCACTGACGGATTTCACTGGGATTAGTTAAAACATACAAACACACAGAATAAATAAAGTTATTTCCACTCTCACCTGCCATTGTGGCCCGGCGTGTTTCTCCCTGCTGGAGTTTGATATTCCCCCGAGGTTGGAGCAGCTGATGTGTCTGTGTTCACCGGTGGAAGTGGGAGTGGAAAGAAGAAACAACGCTGCTTGTATTAGTCCTTGATCTGTCTGTCAGTCTGCTGACTGCGTTGGTTTTATGGTGGGAGGCGCAGGAGATAGGGAGTCCTGCGTGTTCTTAAGTGATGCAAATGTGACAGCGGCGGACGACAAAGAGCGCAACAAAGACGCACGAGTAAAAGTGCAGAAAAATGAGTATATTTTATTTAAAAGATAAGCATTAGGTAACATCTGTTTACAGCAGAACAGTGACTTTTTTTGTTAAATAAAATATAAAAAAAAACACATTGCTGCCTAAATATAAGACATTTTTTTTAAAAAAAGAATTCTTGAACATTTCATTGAACACAAAATGGTAAAAGCTTCATATTTCTTCCACAGTAGGCGTAGTGTTTGTTTCCACACCTCATCGCTTTGGCAAGAAGGTGAACATAATCTTTACAGTGTATGAGCCCCAAACAGCAAGATACTTACTGCAAATATTGCACACACTCCTTTTTTTTTTTTGATATATACATTATTAAACAACTTGGAATATATCTTTGTGTGCAATGGCTTTAAATATTTAAAAAAAAAAAAGCATAAAACAAAACAACTCTCCCGTTATAAGACATTGAAGTGATTTAAGGTTGAGTATAAGTCATAGGTGGCCCTTTTGCAAAATTGCATTGTTTTAGAAATATAACTTCATGTACAGGGAGACGAGTATCGATGTACGCAGCATATACTGTTCATCCAGACATCAACACAGTGGCTTATAAAAGTGGAATACTGTACACAATGTGAAACATTATCAAAATGAACATAAAGTGGGGAATGACATGCATAATTAAAAATCCCAACAGGAAAAACACTGCTCAGCCTCTTCAGGTAGAAACGGGTGAAGACGGGGCATCATCAAACGTGACTTCTGTCCACGAAGCGGGAACAAAGTCCCGTGGCCTCTGCAGCGCGGTCGCCCTCCGCGCTTTTCAAGTCTCGTTGCTGATCCATAAAATTCAACCCGCACAGGCCAAAATGTCTGCTGTGAATCATAAAAAAAGTCCAAAACCTTTGACTGAGGGTCCAAGACAGCAAAAAAAGAAAGTGATATTCCCTGTTTCCTTTGGTTTCTCTTGGTGATATAGCTTGAAAAAAAATGGCTTCACTGGCTGGGGGAATCCCGGCTGCTCTGCTTCACACCACAGAGGACGAGCTGGGGATGCCCTGGATGGTGGCACTGGTCGGCGTGCCGCTAATGGCGTTGAAGATGTGGAGAGAGTCAGGAAGGATGCTCTTCATGCCGTCTTCCACCGGACTGATCTGGAAGGAAGAGGAGACGAATGAGACAGTCTCGAAAATCCAAACGTCGCAGTGGCTTCAACAGAGCTCAGAATTGTCTTTAGGTTCTTGTTGTTACATCTTATAAAACAATTTTTTTTTTATTTGTTGCAACAAATTTTTGACAAAATAAGCTTCTAAGCACATTTTCTAAACATATATGAAACAAAAACAGAAGACAACATCGCACATTACATCAGTGTTCAGACAAATGTGTGCACGTATGCATGCACCAATATTACTATGTGTTACAGCACTCACAATCCAACGCACATTGTACTGATCATAAGCAAACAAAAGTAGACATACATGCATACATATGCGTTATACCCATGCAAAAAAAAAAAAAAAAAAGCCAGCAAGCCAAAAGAAGTAAGTCAAAAAGAGATTGTTGGTCTAACCAGCTGAATAAAGGAGGATGTGAGTCTGAGAGCACTTATTCTCAGAAAGTTGTTCTCAATGTTTTCAGATAACACACTAATTATTTTGTAATACTGCTACAGTTTTCTGGTTTAGTTTATGTAAAACTACTAAAAAACAGAATAAACAGATTCCTTTAATAAAATTAGCCTGTAACCAAAAATCCAGAGTATTATTAGCAACAGCAATGAGTTTTTACATGTGACAAGTAATTTTTCATTTATTGCACTGATATAAAGATTTGCACATGTTCTGATTATTCAGCATTCTGGTTTTTAGGAACTCTCTCTTTTAGTAGCTTAATTTTTCAGATTTGAATTCATAGTTTATTTGTTGTTTTGATTTTTTTTTTTTTAAATGTCAGTTACATACTACAGAATCTGACAATCAGCTGTATTCTTATTATCATTTACCTGGCTGGACCAACAAGTAACACCACTGCCTTTACTGCAACACTAATGCTCTTTGAATTACCATCAGATCTGCTCATGTCAGCACAAAGGAGAAACAGAAAATTAAGTTACAAAAGAGTGAATCATATTTTTATCACACATATCGGGATAGAGACAGGAGGTCAGTTTGCTTGGCGGTCTGCAGCCCGTTTGAGAGCTGCAGCGTTAGAGACGCTGATAGCAGTCATTGCAGTGATACTAGAGGGATAGGAGCCGGTCCGGCACGGCGTTCACCTGCTCGTGCATGATGATGGAGAGCTCTCTGGCCAGGTCTCGATAGTTGGCCTTCATCTCATCGTGGTATTCCTGCTGGTCCTCCTTGATCAGGCGCTCGTTGATGCCTAATCCGTGACCGCACGCCTCCACAAAATGCCTGCAGGCAAAAACAGTGTTGAAGTGGAAATAACATCAAATGGTGCAATCTCATCAACCTTGCACAGACACATTTCCAGTCTCACCTGAAGACCTCTTTCAGCTGTTTGACCTTATTATCTGGATACTTCTTGGCACTGGCATCATCCAGAAACGCTCTGGCATACGCAAGAGGTCCTGCATTTACCTGGGGGAAGATGCCACATTTTCCTTTAATATTAACACTATAAGGCGAGTGTGTGTATATGTGTGTGTGTGTGTGTGTGTGTGTGGACTGTCTGAATCAGCCACCTGGACGCTGATGCTGCCTTGCAGTTTGAGCTGCAGGCGGATCATGTCCACCTCGCTGGAGGAGCAGAGCTGCTTGATCTCCGCCACCTTCTTGCTCATCTCGTCGATGGCCACCTCGATGGGGCTCAGGTCGGTGTGGTGCTGATACATCACGGGGATACGCTTCTTCACGTAGGGGAAACAGTGCGTCGCTACGGTCGGGAGGAGACAGCAGTTAGAGGGGCGAGCGACATGTGCGTTCTTCACTTTTACAGCTCGTTAGCTGCTCATACGTCTATGGAGGCTCCCACATAATAAAGATAAGAAGGGGCACATGCCCTTTTGGATCTTTTGCGCCATAAAACAATACAGCAGTGATTAGGGATCAGGAAAGGATGGCGACAAACAGCTGACAACCTCAAGATTTAATCTGGATCTTCCATTTTGCGCAGTTTCTGCTGAGTGCAGGTAAACAATTGATTTAACAGCCTCTGACTCACATGAGGCTTGATCTCTCATATCCCAGTGATCAGAAAACTGGAGCTAAGTGAAAGCCTGGAGAAGACTGGAAAACTGATCTCTTTCTGAACTATTTAAGAACAGCTGATGGAGAAGAATCTACAGGAAAAACACTTGATTACAATCTTGGGAAACTGATAAGGAGTTTGTTTATCTGAGGTAGATATAGAGTTCAGATGAAAGGTTAGTTGCCAGGCAAAGAGATAACAAATCATTCATTTGTTTAACAGTAACTTACAGTCATTTTTTTCCTTTTTTTAAAAAAAAAAGATTTTTGCCATAATTATCACAATCAAAAAAAAAAAACAGCTTAGAACCTTTAATGTTGTGAGTGTAGAAATAAATTCACTTTTTTAATGATATTCTCATTTTTGTAGATGCCACTCACTTGTGAGGATGGTCCTGCGTTTGCACTGCTCCTCCACGCCGCCCTGCTTTTTGCCTGATATGGTAAAAGGCATTTCAAACACAAATCGCCGAATGTTGTGGCTCTTTTCAAACTCCGTCTTCCTGTCGGTCAGCTCCTTCTCCTCCAGGTATGGAGTCACGTGGGTCACTTGGATGTATGCGTACTTGGAGTCCAGGTCTTTGGGATTAATCTGCAGAATATAAGAATATAAGATTACAAGAGATCAAAACCTTGCTTAAAAGAAAAATAAAGTATGGGTCAGTTTAGTTTGGAATGGGCGAAGTCTCACCCGACCCGAGTCCTGGATCATCTTCACATTCTCCTGTCCAAACTTGTCAGAGTAGAGCTTGAGGAGCCTCTGCGATATCTCCGACAAGGGAGTGAATTTGGGTTCTTTGTAGATGTACTCCTTCCCATCTTCATCCTCAAAGAAGCCCTAAAAAAAAAAAGGAAAATGATTCCAGTTATCTCGATACTCCAAATCAAAGCACTCGTATGATTGCGTTTCTAGAAACAAACGGTGTCACATCAAGCCACACACGAGTTGTGAATGGGAGTCTGATCAAATCCAAATACTGGTAGAAAGCAGCGGAAGCGTTTGGCAGACTCCATAATACACAACCCCTCTATCTAATGTTTTAGTGACAAAACACTACAATGGCGAGTGTTAGTTCGTTAATGTGAGCAAAAGATGGTGGTTGGGCGCACTGGGGGCCCGTAAACTGGTTATTTATGTTGTTTGTGAATGGTTGAAAGAAAAAATAAAACAGTCCCGTGAACAGACGGGTGACATCATGCATTTTTACCCAGTGAGAGAAGAATCCTGCTACAAGAACCTGAAGGGTTTCTACCGAGGATTAGCGCTACGCTAAGGCTGGGGCGGAGGGGGGGTTAAAGGGCTCAGAGATAAGTGATTAAACAGCACTGACTGCATTAGCAAAAAGACAAGCACGGCACAGTCTAAAACATCACCGCAGCCCCAGCTTTCACATGGATTTACCTCCGTCTCTGAGTCAGTAAACTGGTACTGCTACAGGGGTGTGGACGACACAAAAATAAACCATTATTTCCTAAAAACTATCGACCACAATAACATTTTGAAGACATGTTAAAAACCACACCCAATAAATCTTTTTTTTCTCCTCCAACTCCAAACTTTATCAACAAAATCTGCACCACACAAGCAGAAAACACGGAAATGAGTGAGTGTCATGCAACGCGACCTTCCAGACAGAAAGCAGCAGCGTCGGCTGATCGCTACGGTCATTTGAGGCGGCGGACTATGGCTGAGGAGTGAAATGGATTACAGCAGCGACAACACCACACACACAGACTCGGGCTGCTGCGTGACTTACCGCTGCCTTCAGAAAATAAAAAAAAAGCAGAGAGGTGTGTTAGACGGCATGACGTCATGCTACGCCAAATAATGAAACGCATGCTTCATGTTAACTCACAACACTGACACAAAGGACTCTCATTTCAAGTTTTATGGATTTATTTATGGAGTGAAGAACAACTTAAATGCAACTTTTCCTTGTGGACATGATGTTCTATTACTGCTACTGTACGGCTGAACTCACCTGCCCAAAAAAAGCCACTCTGAAGAAGGTGCCGAGCAGCCTCTTCCCCGTGTGCATGACCTCTGTCACCTTACTGTACGCCCGGTGCAGCGTGTCATACAGGTGGGCCAGTTTCTGGAAAAAGTCACACACACACACACACTGAGCGTGAAGAGGCCGAGCGCTTCGGACTGCGGTAAATTAGACCTGATTGTTGTGGGGAGGAAATAAAATCTCCCGGTGAGGACGCCTTGTACCTCGAAGTCCCTGCGCTTCTCATAAATGGGGATTATGAGCTTGTAGATGTCAGAGATGAGCTCGTAGCGCTCGGCTTTCCACAGTCCATCTGCGCACTCCTCCAAAAGCTCCATTAAGACGTCCTGAGGGAGCGGCAGAAGGTGAACACTTTAGTGTCTGGTAAGTCAACAGCTCTTTTCATTGAGGCGAAAACAGGATGGCCATAAAGACTTTTGAGAAATACGTGAAATACGAGAGAATATAAAATATAAAAGGCAAAGAAGAGCGCACACTTTGTGTTCCTCCCGTTTCTGAGCTAATCTAATTATGATATTAAAAAAGACACTTGATAGGTTTTCAAAAGTCAGCAGGGTTTCTATTCGTACTTCGTTGAAATGAACATCCTGCATGCCGACGTCCTCCATCATCGCCGCCTCTTCGTCGATGTTGGGCGTGACCACCCGGAACGCCGTGCAGCCCTGCTTGAACATGCCTGCACACAGCAGAGGGAGGTCTGACATTATATTAGATTAAAACCACTCCTCCAATCAATCCAACAAAAATTAAACTTCTGGTAAAACTTTTGCAGAGATGACTGAAGCACCTTTCCTCCGCAGGTATTCCGCCACGAGCGCAGCAACGTGCACGTAGCACATGGCCGCCTGTAAAACACAATAATAACCCCGGTCAGATAAGTGAGGACAGCGGCGCTGATAAAGAGGAGAAGCCTGAATCCCTTTGAGAACCCAAGAACACAAACTGGAGAATCGTTGAGCAATCTACTTGCTATTTGATTCTTTTCATATCCTACATCACGGCGAGACACAAATAACCTTCCCCGCCATGCGATTCGCCCATTAACAGCGTGATCACACACACCTCCGACAGGTCTCCGTTCTTCACGTGGATTCGCGCCATGCTGTCCAGCCACGTCTTGCGCAGCTCAGGCGTGCTGGCGTACGACTTGGCCAGGCTGTACTGCAGATCCACCAGCATCTCGGGGTCCCGCTCGTGCTCCTTCATCTGGGCCGTGGCCATCAGGACCGTTCTGATGCGTTTGGTCAGGTCCTTCACGTCGGATGGGAACGCCGTGTTCTGTTAAAAGGGGGGAAAATCAGTGGTTTTTTGGGGGGAAAATGTCTTTATATTAGTATTTCATTAGGAAAAAGATCATATTCCTGCACACGAAGAAGCTCCTCACCTTGATGGTTTTATCGCTGTTGGCACAGGTGTTGATTATCGACAGCGACTGCTGGAAGCGGGTGCTCCCGATGCCGATGACATCCGCTATCAACTGACTGACTGCAATCACCACCTGAAGAAAAGAAAAGATTACAGCTCCTGGCTTTAGTTCTTTGATTTTGGGGTCTGTAAAGGAGTGCAACACTGAGGAAAAATACTTAAAAATAGATCTATATTCTGCAGGAGTTCAATAGAAAGTCAAGTACTTCAAATAAATGACAGAAATGGAGCATAAGACGCTTCAGTTCAGATCATCTGTCTCACCTGCAAGTGCGTCCTGACGAAGGACTTGCGGCCCGTGTAGTCAAAGTTGCTCTTCATGAGGAAATAGAGCAGGTGGGCCGCGTCGCTGCGAATGGAGCTCAGCTTGGAGTTACAACACTTCAGAATCTCGTAGCAGAACGCCGCGCACATGTCGGCACGGCCCTCAAAGAAAGTGCAGGGAAACTGAGGAGAGAAGACGCCGTCGGGGCATCGGCCATCAGCACGGATCAGGACGAAGATCAGCGAGTTCAGTGGTGCGGTAAACGTCACACAGACCTTGTAGATGAAGGTGCGCAGCGAGGTGAAGACCTGCTTGAGGGCCGTTTCAGACTGATTGATCCGCAGGAAGCAGAGGTGGACTTCAAACACCTTCTTCATGAGCGGACTGTGGCCATGGTCCGAGCACAGCTGCGTCTGAGGAGGAAAAAAAGAATTCATCTTAAAAACTGACCTCATGAAACACTGTTTAGACATGGTTAAAGAAACACGGCGGTGCATTTTCTACCTTGAAACCCATGATGAAGATGCTCAGCGTGTCCAGGACAGTCAGGCACACCTCGGTGGCGATGTTGGCCTCCAGCAGAGACTGATTCAGCACATCTGCGTCCGAGTGGCTGTAGGCTGAGGAGGACACGGCGAGCAGGTGTGATTCATCCATCCCACCGGTACAGTGCGTACCAGGGGTGTCCAAACTGTTTTCACTGAGGGCCGCTGACAGGGAAAAGAAATCTACAAAGCGGCAGGTCACTCACTAATCTCTCTAGTTTATTAAATTTAGCGAATGTATTCTTTATAGCAGCTGGAGGCCAAACAAAAGTGGATTATGGGCCGCAAGTGATCAGATTACCATAGTTTGGACACCTCTGTGCAATATAAAAGCACTCTACAGTAATGGTAAAATCTTTATGTCTTTCAAAACATGGGAACTTTGTTAAAAGCAAAGCTGCTGCTTGAAGGATGGAAAAAAAAAGATTAAAATGATACAAAAATAAGTTTCATTCCAAAAAGGAAGCAAAACAGCTGACAAGTAAATAAGCATCTGAAAAAAATGACATGCAATAACTACATGGAACAGGATAGTCTCGAATACTTAGGATGGAAACGTGAGACTCTTATTCTTAACTGCATGTTAGGAGTACATTTTGGAATGAAAGCCTTCATACTGCTTTCACAGAGCGAAATATAAAGTAAAAGTGGGAGCAGATGAGCTGGGCGGAGGGATGACGGAATCATTTAAAACAGGCATGCTCGTAATCCAACCAAACGAACGGAGCCAAAACAAACTTCCTGCCAGCCCGATACTTTCTTACCATGGTCTACAGATATTCCAAGAATACTTGAAATCTTTCTTACACTGAAAACACAAAGACACTTTATTAAACGGCGCCATTTAACAGAATGACCACCTAGCTAAAGCCTCATTGATGAAGTCAGTGCAAAGCTCCTACGGCCCCACTTTTATTGAGTTTATGGACGTCTTCAGGAGAGTTTTTCTGCTGAGTTCAAACAGAGAATGAAGAAGAGGAGGAGTAGGAGGAAGGTGATGACGATGATGTTGAAAAAGCATGAGGAGTCAGACTGTGGAGAGTCAGCCGCAGGAGGGCGTGGGCCCTCTGGCGTGAGCGGCGCAGTCTGGTTCACTTACTGTGGTTAAAAGTGTATGAGTTATCCAGGCTGCTGAGCTGCTGTAAGCGGGCATGCATCATTCCCGCCCTGTTACGGGACACAGGCAGAGTCTGAGACTTCCGCTCATGTGCTACGGGTCCCGCCCCATCCTGGTTCCTGACGAGGAAACGGGACAATGTTAGACGGGCGGCCTGCTGACCGGCAGGGCCGGAGTTTTAGTGAAGCGGGGTTACGCCGAGTCGCCGCCACCCGAAATGCCCGCGAACATTCAGAGATCTCATCAGAGGCTTACGAGATTTTGAAAGAGAAAATCAAGTTGCATGTTCATCGTGCAGTCCGAAAGCGCGGCCGTCAGCGGCGTCAGCAGAGTTTAAAGCTTAATCCAAGCATGCAACGATGAGCGAGGCGGTGAAGTCAGGCAGGCTGGAAAAGTCACAGCAGTGCAAGCCTTCTCAGGTGATAAGATATCATGCAATTAGTCTGAGAAAGTCAGTTCCGCCTTCGGGCTTACCCAAGCAGGAGAGGGCAGGAGCCGGGGTTTATTTCATTATGTTAAACTTGCCAGCATTTGAGTGAATAGAGATAGAAAGAGTGGTGGGGGGTTAGACAGAATGAACACTCAGAGCCCTGTGGGAGACGAGGCCAGAGCTCCCAAACAGCCGTCAGAGTACAATATGTGTGTGTGCGTGTGTGTGTGTGTGTGTGTGTGTGTGTGTGTGTGTGTGTGTGTGTTGGGTAGGAATAAATTAAACCCAAACAAGTGTGCTGATAACAGAGTAGAGACATTAACTGTTCTTTACAGCACTGATAACATAAAGGTGGGTAATAATGAGAAACGCTGAGTTACCTGGCGATGTATCTCTTCCCCATGTATCTGAACTGATGGAGGCACACTCTGAGACGGAGAGGGGAAAACAGTCACCACAAAACCTGAAGGGTATTTTCAACCTCAACGCTTATCGTGTTGTAAGTCGCCTTACTCGACTAAAGTGAAGAAGTCCATGAGCTCGGCGGACGAGGCCTTGTTCCAGTAGGTGAACAGAGCGTCTGGGCCGGACGGACGGAGATGTGAGTTTTTAAAGCGTCACGATGAGGGAGAGGGCAACAGAGTGATGGAGGTTTTACCTTCAGACATGCTTTTGAGCACGTGTAAGAAGCACATGAGGAGGCTCTTGATCTCGACTTGGTCCAGTTTATCACACCTCAGCAGCGTGCTTCCCAGGGTGGAGGCAGCCTGGCTCTGAGGAGCAAACAGCCCGGTCAGACAAATATTATCCAATCTGTGGCTGTAAAAATGTGAAAATTAAACTGTGTGTCGTACTGTTCAAAGGCAAGATGTTTCTCAGAGACACTGTGAAACAAATAAACCTGACTTTTTCTGATTAACAGTGTTTATGCCATCATGAGCGCACGCTTCGAACCGCATTCAGCCGCTACACGCCGGAAAATATGACTTTTAAAAACAAACACCTTTTTTTTCCCTCTCTCTACAAAATTAGAAAGCGAGCAGGGGGAGAGCACAGCCAGCCGGTGGAGCAACAGCTCCACCACAGAGCAGGGCTGCCGAGCGCTGCCCGGTTTCTGCCATCTTCTGCCAGCAGCTGGTCGAGACGAGGAAACTGGATGTGGATGACTTCATGGAAAAGCATGAGGTTATGCCTCTGGGAATTTGTTTTTAAGGGTGATTTGCAGGGGAGGGAGATTTGAGGCTAAAAATAGAGCTTAAAAGGTGGAGCTAAACTGTGAAGTTGTGTTTTTTTTTTTTTTTTTTTTTAAAGATCTTCAGCAGATGTGTTCTTGGGCTGCTGTCATGCTGACGTCGTTTTGTTCATGACTAAATTTATCACACACACGCACACGCACACGTACACGCACACGCACACACACACACACACACTCACACTGCAAACAAAACAGCTTCAGCAGAAACACAAAGTCCAGAACAGCTACAATCCAGCTTTCGGTGCCTGATGGACCTTTTCCTGGATTTAGTTGTTTCTTCAAAATGGGAGAAGAATTTACAAAAGAGAGGAGTTTCACAAGCGAGCAATGAATAAAACATCTGGAAAAAGAGCAGACAGGAGCCCGGCGAGGTCCCAGACCTGCTTTAAACAGCAGGACAATAAAGAGCAGTCTGACAGTCCTCACACGAAGAGAAAAAGCAGAGGACCTGTGAATATTTTCCATCAATGATCACTTTTTTAGCATTGATGGAAAAATCAGAAGTTTGCCTGTTATTTTGACACAGGAGGAACACAAAATCACCCAAATCAAAGTGGTTATTATAATTATCAAGGAAAGATAGGGGTGAAAAAGACAAATATTGACTAAATACATTACAGAACAAAAAAAAAAGTCATATTATAACTGAAACTTTTCATGATGTATAATGATGAATAGGGGATTTCAATATTTCAAAAGTTGAAGAAAAAACTTTTTAACCACTTAATTAAAGTAACAAATGTACCAAACATCATTTTGTACCAATACTTGATAATACATTCTGTGGGAAAGTCACATATTTATAGATTAGAAAATAAACTAGATATTTTTCTCACTGGTTTTCTGTCACAGGCTCTAAAATCTAACATTTAATTGGTGCTGTGATCAGATTTTTCATCTCATTTCTCATTGAAAACCTCAGGTTTTCAAATGAAATCATTAATAATTTGTAGTAATTGGAGGAAGAAATGCTTCTCCAAGGTTTAACGTCATTTCATGAGAAGTTACTATGGAAGCACAATTTAAAGAAATTGTGCAATTCTTCTACAAAAAGCAATTATTTCACTGTATCGCACAACTATGTATCTTGTCAAACATTGTAATAAAGTCGTAATATTTAGTTTTTTTAAAAAACTGAAAGAAATGAAAAAGTTAAATATTTTCAGTAATCATTTCCATAGTAATCACAGAATGACTGCTGTTAATAAAGCTGTTTAATGCTTCTTGAAGGTTTCTGCTTTTGAAAACTGTTTGATTATCGTAAATGACAGTGATCATTATCTTCAGTATTCTGTCAAAATAACAGACCACTAGAGAGTAGAGTGGAGTGCAACCAGTGCTGGACTCCTCTCACACACTCTCACTCCCAGACAGGACACTCTGAGCAGGAAGTGTGTGAGGGACGGAGGCGGTTTGTACTTCAGCTGAATCGCTGGACTGCAGGCTGCTCTGTGCACACACACTGGGCACGGCGAGCAGGGAGAAGTCCATGGTGGCGCGCTTGGCGCGCACGGGGGGCGAGGACTCGTCTGAATCCGTAAAGAAGCGGAGGACATTGACCGAGTGTCTCCGCCTGAACAACTCAGTCTGCTGCAGCCAGCCACGCAGCGAGGAGACAGTTAACGGCAGGATGGTGACTTTCTGCGTGTCGTTAGCACAGATGCTTTAAACTTCACTTGAACCCTGCACGGCCTCCTCACACATACCTTATCCAGAGAGTTGCCCTTGTCGTTGCTCCTCTCTGGCAGGCTGTTGCCTGAATCAGTGCTGATCAGAGATCCCCGAGAATCCGCGTGGCGCACCGAGTTAATGTTGGGAGTGGACGCCGCGTGAGGCGAAGCTGCAGGACAGAAAAAAAGAAAACCATTTGACATGAGCATATATTAATGCTGAAGAGGGTTTTATCAGTTTTGAAGCTGACCAGTGCCTGATATGACTCCAAAGACGTCTTTGTGCAGGCTGGTGTCCAGAAAGGTGCTGGACCTGGGAGGCGTCATCAGAGCGTTCGTGAGGAGTAAATCATCTCTCCCATTCTGATTTAAAAACAGAGAAAAGGTTTATTAACTTAAAGCACACAAACATTGGCATGTTAATTAAAAGTCTCACGAAGTTGAGTGAAAAATATATTATCCTTCATCCTTCCATCTTCCATGATCAACTTAGGATCACTTTTATTTCTTATCAGCTTCCCTCTATATCAACAATTTGGGATACAACAAGTATAAATGTCAGGTTGAACAAAGCGTTTTGACTGAATCTTCTTGGTTTGTGGTGGCTGTTGGTCAGTGAAGTTGCTGGTTGGAGTCCAGGCTGGCCTTCCTTTCAGTGGAAGATGGATGTGCTTTGAGTTTTACAGCTTTATGTACTTGAAATCAGCCACTAGGGGGCTCCCTTACATTGTTGGTGTGGTTGACGGGGAAGGGGGTGACCTCCTTCACATTCAGTCTGTTGACATTTTCTTGAAGCAGACCGAACAGGGGCAAGTAGAGGGTGGCCAACCGGGCCTGCTGGCTCTGGAGAACAAATAAATCATTCAGCAGAGTCATCCCAAGAAAAGAGAGAGAGAGAGAAGCCGGCGGTCGTACGAAGGCGCCGCCTACCTTGGAGGTGTAGCGGTCATCGAAGGTGTGCTTCATCATGAGGGTCTTCAGCACCTGGATGGCGATCTGCCGGATCTCCCTGAACTCCTGCAGGGCCGCGCTGACCTCCCTGAGCAGCAGCCCCACCAGGAAGTGGTTCTTACAGAAGTCGTCCGTCAGAGAGTAGTCCAGCTGGAGGTCTGGGAGGAAGGAGCAGAGCAATGAGCGGATTAGGACTGGGTGATGAGAGAGACTGATTAATCAAGTGAGAGGAGTCGAATCCATAAAAACCCTCCAGATATTCACATAAAGGCTTCATTGAATGTGACATTCATAAATAAATTTAAAGAAAAATCATCCAGTTTTGCATAATATGAAGATTACAGCTAACATAAAAATTTGACAAACAAGGAAAATTATCCTTGATATATTCTTAATGATTATAATCACTTTACATGAGGGAAAAACAAGCGGACAGTCATATTTATAACAGTTTGAAGCAGAGAAGCTGCAGCAATACATCAACACTCAATGAGAAAAGGCAAACAGCTGGCGGTGGACCAGCAGCAGATGGCATCCAACAGCTTTGGAAACATGTAAAGCAATCAAACACATTTTCATGTACTTCTGTCTTTTTAAAGCCTGCACTTCAAACATGCGTGCATTAAAAAGACTTTAGATTTCTGAGGAACGGCAGAGAACAACAAGCCCCCCCTCATCGGTGGCCATAAACCCCAAAGCACTCCAAGACAGGAAGACGCCTGCACAGAGAGGGAAATTTAAACCATCGGATGCAGGGTGAAAATGATCGGATGATAAATACTGCACATCTCCCAGTAAAAACCATCCGTAGCAGAGCTGAAAGTTCACCGACAGAGATCAGATTCAAGAGAGAACTGAAAGGTTTCTCTCTCCGTGACGAACGATCGGATTTGAAGTCTGCTGGTTTTGGAGATAACATGCAAGCACAACACCTTGAACCTACCTACTGGACTATCAAATGTTTCCACTGTATCATTTGGAGAATCTAATGCTAACCAAGGAAAAGAAAAAAGTTACAGTAAAACATCTTAAAAAAAAAATCTTACAGAAACTTAAATATTTAGTTTATTGTTAAAAAATAATGCTTTAAAAAGTGATACTACACAGAACGACAGAGACATGTTTTCATTTCTATTCATGAATAGTTTTACTGGTTGGGAACATGACCGAGAAGAACATGCTTTCCTCTCACCTTGAAACCTCAAAATCCTCCCCTTTCCAAACGGCATGGGCAGGTTTAAAGGGACGTAGTGCTCGTGGTTGCACACGACACGCAGGAACTCAAACTTGAACTCAAACAGTGTCTGCAGAAAAAAAAGCAGAAACCAATTCTCCGCCTTTAAAACAAAACCCAAATGTCCTCATTTTCCAACGCAAGCTCTCATCACACTTGTCTCTATTCAGGATGCTTGTATCATTTCTGCACCTTTGGGTCTCCGGGCATGAAACAGTTGCTGTAGTTGTTGATCTGCTTGAATACGAAGCCTCTGTCCATCAAGTTGAAGCAGCGCTGCAGAGTGAACAAACATTAAAGTCATTATTACAAAGAAACAACTTCAGCTAGTTTTCAGTGTTCAGTATTTACTAAAAACATTGTTCCTTCAAAGCCATGTCAGACTCGGGTAACTGCAGCTTTTTCACCTTGATGAAGACTGCCAGGCTGTGGTTGGCGTTGCGGGCGGCATCCAGGTTGTCCTTGTATTTCTGGGTAATGTGAGGCATCATCATGTTGACCAGAGTCTCCACCGTGTGGTGGAAGGAAGCCGAGAAGCGCTGATTCCTCGACAGCTGAAGGAAAAAAAAATTGACTCAAATACAAAGCTAATAAACCCAAATTCTGTTAAATTCAACGATAATTGTTAGGTTCTACTCGTTCGTTATTAATTACCTAGTATAAATTAACTAAATGATCCTATTTGTGTACGTTTGGAGTTCATCACAGCCGTTTTGTGGCTGCTTCTCCTTTTAATTTGCTTCTAAATGGGTTTTTTTCCCCTCAGAACTGTTAACACCATGATGTTTTAGCATCCAGTAGAACCTATTGAGTGATTTGTTCAACACATTGACCCACACGGTGCAGTCAGCCCTGCTAATGAGTCACAACACTGCAATTACCCAGCTGTGTGCACATTCATTACACCGGCCTGATAAAGTGCAGCAGCTTGTGAAGCGCACACACACAAACACACACGCTACTGTTTAAACCAGGAACTACTAACTGCAATAAATCACATATTTTCCTTGGTTGAAAATATCAAATGTGCAGAATGACAATCAAAAACAGTTCCCACCAGAGCACTTCCTCAAATGTCGTATGATTTTTTTAACTGTAGCCAGTGTGAATGAAAAGAATGTGGCTAAACATCACGGACATGGTGGAGACATCTGATAGCACTCCAAGTCAGACTGATCATTAGCTGTGGTGAAAGACGGCGTTCTCCATGCGGAGTCCAGTCAGACTCCACAGGATCTTAATGCTCCCAGTCTGCTCTGAACGTCGACTGTCTTCCACTGCGGCCGCCGCACTGTGTGCCACAGAAGGTTAAACACAGGGGATTGCGGTCGCCTGCAGGGTTCAAACGGACGCGGCCGATTACAGCGGCGTGGGAGAGACTGCGGATACGTGACGCTCCGGCTGCAGCGCTGCCGCCGCCGCCGTCCACAAGACCCGGCATGTAGCGAACCGCAGTCAAGGAATGTCTGCCATAAAGCTGACAGAAACACACATTTCTGAGTCGAAAACACGTGTTGTGACAAACTCACCTTCACTTTACAGCTCTCAATCAAGTACTGAGCCATCGACTTGACTAACGCTTCAAAGAAGTACCAGGAGTACTGTGGGGCAGACGAACAGCGAGGAGAAAATCATTGTCAGTTATAATGACGTGCTTTTTCATCTTTTCAGGAAGTGTAATCACGTTACCTTCAGCAGTTTGTTACTCGTGAGGAAGTCGGTGGAGGGCTTCAGGATTGCAGTCATGGCTTTGGCCAGCTCCTCGTGCACCGTTCGGGTGGTGGAGGACGTGTGGGGCTCGGTCCTGAACACAAACTGCGTCGCACAGAAACAACAAAAATATAACATTAGACAAAGTATGGGCAAGGCAGAAGTATGTGTGGTGTGAAATGTACCTTTACATAAGATCTCAGGTAGTGCTCCAAGCCCTCCTCGTGGCACTGGGCGACTATGTGAATCATGACTCTGCAGAGGAAAATCATGGAATCTGAGTGAGGAATTGATTTACGGTTTCTAGTGCACTCAGATAACCTTATAATGCTGCTTATGATGATGAAAATGAACATTTCTATCACAGCGCCACATATTTAACGATGCTTTGGCCTTCAGAGTCAAAACTGAACCCGGTCCTGGAGGCTGATTAGGAATTCACAATACAAACTATTCCATAAGAAATGACTTTTCCACTTAATTCTTGTTGGTAATTAGAAATAAAATGATCAAACTAACGTGAGAGTAGTTTTGTTTTCACAAAATTCAGTAGATATGAAGAAGATGTGACTCTAAACTCAGCATCACCATTCTCAGTTTGGTTATTACAGTCAAGTCAACTAATCGTCATTTATAAAAATCTGAATTCATTCAGATTTTATGTTTCATCAATGATAAATCACCTGAATTCTGGAGTCAAACAACACCGCAGAGACTCTCACCTTGTGACATTGACTGCGACATCCTCTTGAGTGGCACTTGTTAGGACCCGGAACAGCTGATTGAGGGTGGTGGGCAGGAACTTGATCATCACATGACTCTCCATGGCGTGCAGACTCTGAAGGTGAAACATCCCAGAAACAGACGGTGAGGGGAATGAAGCCATCTCAAACAACACAATTCACACACACTGTATTCGGCATGGCAGCGTGTGGACACTGGTGTGTCTGTGCATGTGTGCAGGGAATGAACAAAAACCTGCAAAGTGATTAGGCAAGGTGCCAGTTAGCACAGATGACCAACATAATAGCATTACATCTAATCAACACTATGATCAACAGTCTTAGAACATGTGAGCTGTATGGTCTTTTGTTTAAAATTGGATTTATCGATGGAACAAGATAAGAGAATGAGCTTTATACAAAGTGATGCACTGTTGGCCATTTAAAGCTCTGAACTAATCCTGTGACTATCGGTGGTTTCATGGTGAATAAGAGCTGCAGTTAGTTTGTAAGTTGGGTTAAGTGTGAAAATACACAACACTTCTCTTTGGATGCAGAGAGAAATGTCTAAGATTTTATGCATGTGTGTAGACTGTGCACAGATTGTGGTTTGAATGTGGGTCAGCAGTCTCTTTAATGTCTATTTCTAACTCTGCTGCTACTTGAAGCCGGTTAATTATCTCCACGAATGCTGGTAAATTCTAAATTGAGGTCACTTCTCCATTTAGAGATAAAGATACAATCCACTACAATCCGCGTTTCTAAACTGAAATGATAATTTATCGGGTTGCTGATCCAGAACGCTTATCGTTGTACCTTCAGATACTTCACCAGCTCTCCTCCTGAGCCCTGGGGCGCTGAGGCGATGCTCTGACAGTGATGGAAGAAATTGTGTAAATGTTGATCCTGAAACATGAAAACAGAGCAGACGGTTTATGGTTTATATTTTGTGGTTTATGTCATGAAGTTGTGTTTTGCATGAATCGGTGTTGCTCACAGGACAGCTCACTGACCTGAGTGTAGACGGTGGACACAAGGTGTGTGGACACCTTGAATAAGGGCTTCCCTCCATCCACCCATTTGACCTCGGGACCCGCGTGCTGTAGCATGAGACATCAAGGCAATAGCTGAAAATCTAATATTTTTAATCATTATTGTGACATACAAATGTGTAAATCCATTAAATGTGTTTGAGCCCGAGTTCACACTGACGGCTCTACCTTGCTGGCTCCTTCCTGGCAGCTGAGATATCCAGCAGGCAGGTTGGCGGCCACCGGGATGTGACTCTCGTTCATGATCACCCGGCCGTCCTTCAGCAGGGGGAGCCAGGCGAAGCCCACTGAGCGCAGAGACAGAGAACAGGCAGCTGAGAATCTTATACGACATGAAGTCAAGGCCTGAAGAGACGACTGGAGCCTAAACCCACAAACAAAACCCCCGACCCCGAAAGCCATTTCCATGCACATTTGTCAGTTTGCATGTTGTGAAACTCGCGTTTTCACCTTGCGCCTCCACCAGGTCTCTCTTTTTGGTGCTGGCTTTGCTGTTGCTGTCACAGCTGACGTGGTAGAAGGTGAAGAACAGGTGGTGTTTCTCGTGGAGCTGGGTTGGCAACTCGATCTTAAACTTTTGACACGAGAAATCGTCGTGTCGCTTATTGTTCGTACACATGATAAAAGTCCACATTAAAACTGTGGAAAGCTCAGGGTTTCTTACTTCATCGTAGAATTCCGGGTTGTGCTGGTGATGCAGTACTGAGGTAAAGGCATTTTTGGTAAACAATGGTCCTCCGGGCCGGCGGTAGATGCACTGTGGAAGAGTAACAGCAGCTTGTTAGTTTTTCTGACCAACATCTGAGGAATTTCTGAACTACTGCAGCAACACTTCAAAGTTTACCTTAAGTGAAACGGCCTCCTCCTCGTCGGAGTCCTTGAACTCAATGCAGACGGCTATGTTTCTAGCCTGAGGGCAGCGGAGGCGGCGAGCAGAACCGGCCCGGTTAGTAACACTCTGAGATAAAACTGTCATAACTTCTGACCACAAGAAAAACACGACTGCTGATTAAAGTTAACAGAGCATCTGTCCACAATTCCACAGTGCATAAAAGTGGAACTTCCCTTGCTAGATAAGCCCGAAAAGCAATAAGAATCCCTGCTCCAGTTGTCGGTGGACTCAGAGAATCCCTCTTAATAACAGACGGTGTTGATACCTTTGCGAATGACTTTTGGCCGTCGTATTTCAAGTGCTTGGGGTAGACATAGAGGTGATTGTTGTAGATGGTGAAAGGCTGAGAACATTTGGCAATGCACGGCACAAATTCCTCCACTTCAAAGAAGATGTTGGTCCTCTCGCTGACATCAAACTGCTTCACAGGAATGTAGGATGAGGTAACACAATCTAAATACAGGAGCAAGTGGGAGAGGGAGAGACCAAATAAATAGCCCGCAGACAGACGAGCCGGCCCGGCCTGAGCTGGAACAGCTTTCATCTCCTGCGCTGGCTCGGCGGACTGGGCCGGGAGGGGCTTACTCGTCAAGTCGGGGGCTACATTGTCGATGGTCACGTCGAGGTTTCCCAGGATTACAGGCAGCTTGGCCATCTTCTCCGGCCTGAGGCAAGGAAGACAAGTTAAGCCGTTGGTGAAGGCTGAAAAAACACTGGCAGCTTTAAAATGCACAGAAATGAGAAAAGTACGGGATGAGTTTGACAGATGTGTTGCAAACTTCTTAACAAATCAATATTTTTTCGCGTAAACGACAGGCACAGAGTTCCTCTCTGGCTCAGCGCTCTGACTGGTTCTTGACATACTTTCTGAAGTCGGCCAGCAGCTTGAGCATGTCGTCGTTGGACAGTTTGTTGCTGTCCTGTCTGTACAGAGGCGAGAAGCGAGCGCCTTTATCCAGTGTCCCTGAAGCATCTTTGAACAAGGTCCTGCAAGAAAGACGAAAGAACGCTCAGTCGCACAGGGTCGTGTTCTGGATGCAACAGTGCTGGAATAGAGGAAGTACATCAGCACTTCAGCACTTGAATAAATTTACTATTTCCAAGATAAAGTGATAATAAAGCACCTTGCTGCCCAGGCGAAAGGCATCCTGTACTGTCCCAGCCGGCTGCAGGCCAGCTTGGCATTTTTCAGGACCTTCTGCGCCACCTAGTGGAGAAGACAGTGATTCAAGCCACAGCGCTGAAGCTCATGACTCACAGGACTTTAATAGCATTAAACTAATAATACTAATCATATAAAAACACACACACATCAAACACTCCTCCTGGGGAGCTCAACCACATTTATAATATCAGAATGTATACTTGGGTCCATTTTTTGGGGGGAGTTTTGAACCTGAAGCCTTATGAGGAGGTTGGTCATGAGGCTTTTTCACCTTAGTGGAGTCGGAGTTCTTCATATACGGCTCGGCACAGTGGTTGATTCCTCCCTGGAGCACTTTGTCTACGCGAGCCACCAGGAAGATGTCCGGGTGAGGGCAGGTTACCGAGAACACTCCCTGCAGACACAGTCGCAGAGTTGAGGAGGAACGTCAAACACTCACAGACAGATTTCACTTAACTCGGAATGTCTTGTATTACTCATTCACCTGTCTGGGGTACTGCATGGCCGCCTCTGGCACCCCGTGGATTAACCTTTGACCTTCTGGCCGGGCGTCGCCTCCTCCGTTCATGTACTGACTGCTGTTACTGGGCACCATGCTCCTGACGGACGGGTGGTTTAGGTCGACGTGGAAGTCGGAGGAGATCTTCCTGCCATTCTGGATGTCGAACAGCGACAGGGTGATATAGAACGGCTCCACCTGAGAGAGCAGAGCGACGGGCTTTAGACAGACGAAGACCTGTCTGTGCGGAGTGTTCACCGAGTTCAGGCAGCTGGGGTCAACTCCAGGGTGTTCACTGTTGCTGGTTTTATCATTCGAATCTGTCTTCATTACATTCACATTGTAATCAATTCAAAATAATTAACTTAAAATTCCACTTAACGACACATTCAGCAATATTTTCCATAAATGAATAACATGGAGCGTTACATTCTTTTTTCTTTGGAGTGCACAGAACTGGTATTAAATATGTAAATGTAGTATAATCCATATCAGTAGAGACAAAATATGATTAATGAATGTAAATTTGAATAAATTAAATGGTTGCTATTCCAAAGTGTTGGAGCAGGAAGATGTTTGAGGCGCTACAGTTTGTGCAGACAGTGAATGGCAGGTCTTTACTGGAGAGAGACGGCAGACATTAGACTTCATTACACTCCCATTCCTGAGCCTGGAGCCTGGTTGCTATGCTAACAGTCAAATAAGGAGAAGACCATCCGGCGCAGTGACAGACCGTCTCATCCGCCGGGCAGATAATGACGTTTCGGTTATTCTGGGTCTGACGTGGGCAGAAAATGATCAGCCTTACGTTCGTTGTCGGTCCTTCCTCGTTCTCGGCCACACAGCTTTGCAGGTTGAATGAGAGGTCGTTGCAGTTCACCAGAACACGCTTCCCAAACTTCTCCTCGAACTGCTTCACGTCCGGCTCGATTCCGGAGAAATCCAGCTTCTAAGAAACCGCAAATGGAAAGTATTGAAATTATTAGGTTAGCTCTTAATACAAAAGGGGAAAGAATGAACCTCGCTGTGATTTGTGTTTAATCACCTGCGTGTCTGGATCCAGGGTGAACAGCTTCAGCCTCGTCTCGTTCCTCATCCTGGACTCGATATCTCTTGTGCTCTGAGGAGAAGAAAGTATTTCTTCAACTGCGCCACAAACTGTCAGAAACATCAGGAGCACCATTTGTGAGACTCAGCTGGTTTTATCATTAGCGCACTTTCTGTCATTCGCACCGATCTGGAGGTCAAACTGGACATTTTACATCCTCTGCAGAGTCAGGTGGCACCAGAAAGACTCTTTAATGAAGCACACTGTCTTCAACTGGTTTCCATCCACATATCTCACTGCGCCATCATGAAAAGCTTGTTCCCAAAAAATAATGGATAGACTTTTACATTGTGAATAATTCAGATACTTTCCTCCTTAAAGTATCAAGTTGTTTCATGACTGGATACATTCATTTTGAAAGCTTTTAATCTGGGATAATCCCCCTAATTCCACTCTGCAATGAGAAGCCATGCTGATTGTTACCCTGAAAAGACAAAGATCTGTTCATAAAGTCAAAACAGATCTCTTAAAAATCACTGAAATTAGGTCTGCAACATCTAAATCTTACATCTAAATTCAAGCCACAAGTTTCAGGGCATTTTTCTCACCAGGTTTAAGTCCACTAAATGACTTGTACTGAGCAGACGAGCGTCCGGCTCAGGAAGTCAGACCCACCTGAAAGCTGTCCATACTGCCGGAGGAGCTGTCCGACTTTCCCAGATCATCATCTATCAGAAAACACAACAACACAGTTGATTTAGAGCAAAGATGGAGAATTTGAGAAACTCGCCCGGTGCTGTAAAAACCTCCTTGATCGCACGCCGACACGCAGCAGTTCAGTAAACAGTAATTAAAGCGAGAGGGAATGGATCAGGACCGAGAGCTGGATACTTGACGTTTTAGCAGCACATAGTCAGAAAGTTTCCAGATCTTCTCTGTGCTTTCTTTTTCCCCTCACAAGCGAAGGGATGATTAATAAAAGCTTGAAGAGTTAGACAGATTAGTGGAGCGTTTTACGCAAAGGCAATCAGCCGCACTCCTCCACGGCTAAGCCTTCTCCAAGACGAGAGGTGAGCATTAAAAGTCTGGGTGGTCTCGTATCCCCGCTCCGCAGAATTGAGGCGGGACTTGGGAGCGCTGGTGTGAATTACAACATATAATTTAAAAACATCAGCTAAACCCACCGCAAATACACTAATAGTGATAAGTTTATTCACCGGCTCATATTTGCTGCTCATTCCTGGAACTTAGCTCACAAAATAACATCATTGTAGTTTTCATACTGACTGTAAATAATGTCTGAAAATAACAGTTAAAACAAGATTTTTTTTGCCTTTAAAGAGGGAACAGATTATATTGTCCTTTTTTGATGTTTTTTTGTAATGCTTATTTTACATTCAATGGATCTAAAAGTTCTAAAAATAACTAAATGTTTTTTTTGCTTGAAAGGTTCTGAAAAAGCTAGAAAAAAATAAAAATTTTCTTCAGTATCTGAATCCAAGTATTGAATCACATCAGAAACTTCAAGAAGGTTGCTAATTCGCAAAACTTAAACTATTAACATACTTTTTGTGTTGCTTCTTTGTAAAGCCAATGATGTTTGAATAAAAAAAAAAATCCAATTTTTTGTCCAGATTTTGAAAAATATTTTGACAAGACTGTGAAAAAAATACTTTCTCCTACTGTCATTCTATTAAACTAAAACAAATAAAGAAACTTTCTTATTGGAAAATGACATTTTCTTGTCATGTCGGGTAAATAAAACAGCCTAAGTCACACGTTTGAGGTAAGCTGTGATGCTTCAGGAGTAAAACTACATGACTTGTTGACTCAGGCTTTTCATATGAAAATGATCCGGCATCATCAAAAGCTGGACCCAAAAAAACCAGACACACCATCATGAATGTCTCCGTTTCTCTTCTCCTGCATCGCAATCTCGAAGCTGCTGTGCAGGATCTTGTTGAGTGTGTTGATCCAGTCCTCCATCTCCCCCTCGCTGTCTGCAGCCAGCAGGTAGGTGCTCTTATCCTGCATCTTCAGCTCGAAGGCAAACCTCCGAACCTTGGTGTTCTGCAGAGACAAAGTGGGAAAGTGTGTAGAAAAGACTTCACTGTTTCCAGAACTATAAAAGACTTTCTTAAGAGGGATGGAGAAGCCGTTGAGAAAGAGGTAAACTGCAGCTTCTCTACAACTGACTGAATTACAGTCCAGTCAGAATCAGACTCAGCTGAAGTCTACGACCCATTATGCATTTATCTATTTTATTTTTCCTCATAATTCTCCCAGAGAAAACGGGCTCGTCGGGTCATTATTGTCACCAGGCAGTGGACTGTTACGTCTTGTTTATCCCCGTTCTCCATCAGCTATGTAGAAAGAGCAGAGTGGGAGTGAAGGGGAGGAAAAGTCAATATCTGCCGGCTGATAGAGTGAACATGAAGAGGGTCATTTAGGACGGACATAAAACTGTAGTCTTGATAAACAGAGTGCGAGGATTCGTCTTAATTTTGGAGACGACATTGCTGCACAAATAGTCACACCACATGTCAGCCCAGCTGCAGCGTTAAACATCTGCAGTTCTACTCAAAGAGTTTTCTTCTGGAGTTTAACTTATACAGCAGATCACAGGCACCCGGTTAGCGGGGGTGAGGGGCAGCACACTGCCGCTGAATCGTTTTACGGCTAATTAGCAGTTTGCTCGTAAATAGGCGATGGATAATTTGTTGGAGTGAAGCCTCTGTTATAAGAGCATCATGACGAATAAAAGGAAAGACAGCTTGGCCCATGTTAGAAAGGCAGAGAGCATTTCCAAGACGGGAATGCATGATTTTAACAGATATCTTCAATTATGAGACCATTACTGGGAGGTAGCGCAGACACGAGCTCATATCTTAATGGAAATCACACCAGTGAATATATATCAAAAATATTTGACAGGAAGTAGCATGGGAAATCCATCATGCATAAACTTTTTCACAGATATGGAAAACTTTCATCGAAAAGAACTCCTTTTCTCTTCGTCACAGTCAAGGTGATGGTCAGAAACTGTTTGAGTTGGTAGAGATCTGTCAAAGACAGTGAAACCGTGTGTAATCGGAGAACGTTTACAAGAGCTGAATCTTCAAGGATCCATGTAACTGATGCATCCATCCATCCATCTGCCAAAGCGTTTAATACCCAGTGATCATGGCTGAAGGCAGGACCTGAACAGGAACAACCATCAACTATTTATTCACCAATTAACCTCCGATGCATATTTTTGGACTCTGGGATCATTTGATGAGCATTTGATACAGTAGTTGTTGACTGGAGGTTGATGGTTCAGCAAATTTAGCAGATGGTAAAAACATCCTCATCTGCTCTCACAAATCACCTTAACATCCTTCATCTGTCTTCTTAACCCACTTTGGGCAAAGGGCCTGGCACAAGGTGAACAGGATGTAGATCCATCACAGGGCAATTTAGAGGCAACAAGTAACCCAACAAGCATGTCTTTGAGTTGTAGGAAGAACATTCAGACAACACACAGAAAGAAAAAAACAGGTTCTGGTTGAGAGGCGAGAAGAGCTAGCCACTACACCAAAGAGAAAGTCAATCCTCCAGGTTCCTGGTTTGATGCCTTACAGGTACAGTCAGGTTCTTTCCATCTACTGAGTAGAGAGACATGTGATAGTGCACCCTGTGGGTCTCGGACTGCGATCGGACGAGAGCACGTGGCATCGATCGAGAGGCCGGGGGAAAGTGCTCGGAAGTGAGACCTCAGCATTTACACCGTTTCACTGGCTGAGAGTCAGCAGGAAGGCTCGACCTCGGGGAGGAAAGACAGCTCAGGTTTCATGGAAGTGGAGGAAAGATACTTCTCAGCAGAGGTCCATCGTTGTTAAGAGAAATCTGTTGTTGACATTCTGCCTGGTGAAACGCCAGGTTTATCCGACACATTGTGAAACTCATTAACAGGAAGAGTTCGAAGCCGCGTCCGTATTGTCAGGTTATTCTTGGTAGATCGCACGTTAATTTCCGTCAGGGAATGAGCCGCAGCATTTACGGATACAACTTCGGCAGGGATATCCTGTTTGGCAAAGCAGTTATTGGTCTTTCAGGGTCGCGGCGGTTTAACAATGAGTGACCTTGGTGTTGTGGAGCGTACCTGAACTACACCCATGCAGGAGTCCAAGAAAATAGTCCCCTTGGGCTCCTTGGAGATCTTCTCATCCTTGTAGAAGTTTAAGTTGTAGGAGCCATCGCCAAGCTGAGTCAGGTGGAAATACCTCCTCTTGAATGACTGGAAAAAAAAAACAAAACAAGAAAGAACAATGAAATTCCAGGAACAATAAAAAGGCGAGAGCAATCTCAGTTGTGCAAACCTCTCTGTCGAGCGAAGTTCTAGCCATTAAAAACCACCATGACCTCCAAAATTTCAACAATGGACTGTTATGGTGAGGAAGTCACACTGACAGGAAAACCTGATTTTCCATGAGGGGAAAAATGGAAACATTTCCAGGAAAGTAGGCAAACAACCAAGAAACCTGTGGCACATCAGCTGTCAGGAGTTGGGTAAATTCAATAAATCTAACTGTCTTAATAGCGGTTTCACGTAATGTCGGTTTGGTCGCTCGCTGCCGTCTCACCCTCATGGTGACGCTGATGGCGCTGTTCATGTTTCCTTTGTACAGCCAGCCATGTTTGGTGATTCCTCCTTTCTGGGATCCTAAGGAGGCTGTATCCTGCAGAGAGACACAGAAAGGATCATTTTATGCCAGCTGCAAGAATCCAGCTGTGAGCTTCATCTTTGGGTCTGAAGCAGTTCTAAATACATCGATACAGGCAAGTGAAGATTCCATGATACTGTCATTCTGTTGTTTTAAATATACCTCCCTTCACATCTCTCTGGTAAATGAGTCCCTGAGGAAAACAGGACTAAAATTGTGGTGTAAACTGAGCTCTAGTCTTTCTCATTTTGTGCGATTTGGGTGTTCACATTTTGGATTTACATTGTGTTGAATAAACAATCTCTCTACCCGGTGAGATTATTTTAAATCTCCTCTATTTTGAAACGTGAACAGAGGTTCTAAGAAAATTAGAGACAGATTTTGCTTTGGAAGAAAAAAAAAAAAAAAAAAAAAAAAAACTCTAAAGGTGACTTCATCTGGATGTTTCTGCAGTCAGGAATCAGAATGTGATATCATGTGACCAATTCACACATTCGGCCAAGGCTTTGTCTCACCGCACAAAAAGCCTCAGATCTTTTTCTTAAAGGAGACGAGAGCTCAGCACTTTGCAGGGTTTTCTCTTTCTAAACAAACAGGCAGAGGAACATAAAACAAACTCCGGCCCTCAAACTAAACAAGCGGCCGACCTGACACACATGGACTCGGCCGTCTCACTTCTGAGCGGGGAAGAGTGAGATCAGGCCTTTCGCTTATGACCAAACACGAAGCTACCGCGGCCCGCCCGCTCTCATGTTCTGAAAAAATAAACCAATTAGGAGAGGGGTGAAGGAGGAGGAGATGGGAGCGAACTTTACGGCCTGTCCCTGGTTAACATCAGCCTCTGCGTGTCGCTTGCTGCTAGATTTCCCACTTTGAGGGAGAACAGCGAGCGACTTCATCCCCAAGCTCTGAGAGAAGAGAATGGGATTTCAAGACGTACTCCTCTTCACTCAGCCTAGAAAAAGAGGATTTTTAATATGCTGGCAGGATTTGTAGTATTGTCAATGTGGAGGAATACTGAATGAGCTGAAAAGCACCTGGAAGGGTTGAGAGCCCGATTCTGCTCGTCACTGTCTAGACAGGACTGACCAGAGGGACGGAAAGTCACCGGGTTTACTAACTCTTGACTCCACAACTCCAGGCTAAGAGTTCGAGTAGGAAGGACCAAGCCACATGACTAATGCAGCAAAAGGTTCAAATGCACAATCATAACAAAACAACACACACAAAATCACCCCTTCTGGGGATTTCTCAGGAAGACTTTAAGTGCTTTTCTTTTAAGCGCTTGAGGAAACTCCCCTTTGAGATTTGTTCTTTCTTTGGCAGTGTCTGGAGAGGAGGGAGTTGAATGAAGGGTAATTTGGATCCTGTCATTAGCTTTTGTTGCCCCTCCTGCCCTGCCTGAGGTAAAGTCGACTCTGAGCCTGAGCAGGACACACTTTGACCTCGTGAAGACGTTGAATAGTTTTTCCCTCCGAGGAATGCCTCACTTTCAGCCACAGCTGTATTAATCAACACACAATTAAAGCAGACTGGAATAATCGGCAGAGTTGCTGTCTAAAAAAAAAAGACCCTGTTACTGCATTTCAGCTCATAATTAGGGATAACCTGGTAAATACAGGAGGTGTAGTTTGACCTGGCTGGTCAGCATCAACACTACATTTCATAAAGGAGAGCAGAAAAGATTTTTTTCTTCAGTAACTTCTATATGAGCAACAGCTTCGTCTTATCTCCGCCGCCTCGAACACTCCCTGTAAATGTGAGTGCACCAGGTGACTTATGTTCCTCTTTATTGTGAACTCCTGCAAGTCGTTCCAAAGACAACAAACGCTCGTTTAATCTGTGCGAGACTACACACCCATTCTGTCACACATGAATTAACCGAGGATGAAAAGATCCAAATGCTGCTCTGGAGCCTGAGACCAAAATAAGGCCTTTAAGACACGGTACAGTGGCACAAGTCTAACCGTACTTAGTGATTTCCTTTCAACGCAGCTATTAAACACTTTTATCTTAACCAAAGTTACAAAAGGAAAATCAGAGATTCTTGATCCACATGCTGTGATTTGTTGCTACCGTAAATGAGATCATGAGCAAAAGCACAATCAGAACACTTTTATTTCAGAATAAAGACAGTGAAGATAATTAAACAGTGAAGCAATGTTTCTCTTTTAGTAGAGATGTAATGAACTCACCTCATCTTTGTCCACGTCCTCGTCCACTTCAAACACGTGGACGGCAAGTTTATCAGGCCTGGACACTTTCCTGTAAGAACAAGGACAGAAGCAGTTTATTGAGGTATAAAATAGAACATAAAGTCATCAGCGTAGTAGAAGGTTGTAGTAACTTGACAGTTACTGGAAACTTTACTTCAGTATCTCCTTTTAAAATACTGTATGTATTTATAGGAAGGAAAAATCAAGAAGAGAAGCAGAACAACAAAAAAAAAAAACCAAGCATAAAAAAGATACAAGAACAACACAGTTGTAACTGCATATGTGTGCGCTTCTCTAAAGTAAATTACTGATTTGCACTTGAGTGTTTTTCATGCTATGAGATTAATCCTGTTGCTTGAGCAGGCAGTAAATGTGCATACAGGCTGCTGGAATATCAACATCTCCCAAAGGTAAGAATCTCTGACGTTACAAAAGGTTTTTTCCAGCAGTCTGCATCCCACCGTGTCGCTCAGTGGAGCTGGGGAAGTTAAAAAAACGACAAAGGATTTGGCAGCTATTGTCCCGCCAAGGTCACTGTCAGCTCGCATTAACACACAGGCAGTGAAACAGATACTCTTCAGGGAAGACGTTGGAGCTGATGACACCATTTCCTCACATTCGGGGTGGTTTCAACATTGGCCGCGTGCATGAACTTATCAAGCGTGCAAAGGCACACGTCTTCCCACAGAAATGAGAATAATTTCCGTGCTGCGTTTCCCTGTAATCGAGTCACAACCGACATTTTGTCAGGAGAGGAAAACAAAACAGGTGACAGTCTGTCTGTGTGACCTGACGGCGCTAAAACCAGTGAGGAAGGGTGTACAAAGAAAGAGTACCCGGGTGATAAGTCTCTGGCATCCCTGTATTACAGAGGAGATGCTCTTACTCACCCGTCATAACAACATCCAGGCACACGACCACATTATCTCTGTGAACACAGTGCGAGGAGGAGCGGAGCATTTTAACTCACTGTGGAAGTTGTCGAAAGTCCCCGGAGTAGTCCTCGTACTTGTAGTTGACCACGTGCCAGTCAGACTTGTAGGTTTTGATGCACTGAAAAGACAATGCAAATTAAATCCATCAACAGTTTCTCAACACAGTGAAGCCATTGGTGTGTTTCTGATGTGATATGTAAGATACAGATCTAATTAAAATATCAAATGAATTCCTCCCAATGTCACAGAACACCTTCAAAAGTATACAGAAGTATTAAGAGCAGCTTGAACACATTAAGAGGAATGGTTGCAACATGTTCAATAGGGAAACACACAAATCTATTAGTAGGGTCCAAGAAGGCTATAATTTCCACTAATTATATATTCTATTTTTTCTCCAGGAGAAAGGTCACGACCCGGCGTTTCTCCCTTGTAATTCTCCATTTATAGAAAACAGTTCCGCTGCCGGATTATTACTTTGGGAAAGTTAAACAATGGCTGGCTGATATTTAAGGAGAAATGTTGTGCACATGTTTAACCTGCCAGCTCACTTTACAAAAACGACTTATCAGAGCATCGCGACCCCACCCCGACACATGCTAATGTTGCATAACAGCGCCCGACCCGACTATTTGTGCAACCTACAGTCGCACCTCAAGGGCGTTATTCGACGACAGCTGATTCTTTTCCATTTTAAAGCTGAACCTCAGACTTAGATAGCCTTCAGCCTCAACAGATGGCTGACAGATTTTCATATCATTTTGACCAGGTCTGTACTTTTCTAAGGGAGGCCTGATTAGGTCTGTAACAACCACACTTCTTACGAAGGGAAATTAAAAAGAAAAAAAACTGATCATTTACAACATTGAACAGGATCATGTAAAACATTTGCATACAAAGAACTTTGACTCCAGAGGATTTAAAAGTGATTTCAGCACCTTTTAGAGGAGACACACGTCTTTAGTTGAAGATCACTCTGTAAGTTATTCTGTTAATTCATGCTGCACAGCCTCATGAACTAAACTGCTTTGCGATCATTACATTAGATTCATAAAATATGTGTTTTTAAAGCATTTCCATGCAGTGATTCACTGAGAAAGGGAGTGTGTGGTGAGTGTCCACCAACACAGCGCAGAAGGGAGTATATTTCTCCGCTTTCACTTGGAAATGAGACATCTGTTTATTGTTAGTCAGTGATAGGAGCGGCACAGCACTATCTGTTCTTGCAAAAAAATGCGTGCCCTTTACAGAAACCGTTCCTGCGGCGAGATGAAATGCAACCTGATCAGGTGGCGGATCGGAAACAGAGATGATCTCCACAGCTGTGCTGCTGGCGTCACACCGCACTCGACCGGGAGTCTCAAGAAGGTATCGGTTCGGCTTGCTTTTGGGAGCCTTTACTCTTTCAGGGGAGCGTTTCCACTGCTAAAATAGTACCGTACCCCCCCCCCCCGCCTCGACGTCAGTGCGACTAAACCCAAACAGAAACACTCCTCCGGCTGTTCTGGTTCTTAATGGAATGGGAGTAGCACTGCGGCGGCGCTCCGGCAGCAGCCGTGAAAATGCGGTTTTCCAGAG
The DNA here is from genome assembly GCF_902148845.1 of Salarias fasciatus. Lineage (NCBI taxonomy): Eukaryota > Metazoa > Chordata > Actinopteri > Blenniiformes > Blenniidae > Salarias > Salarias fasciatus. Next base: position 24,114,184 of record NC_043760.1, read on the forward strand.
AGCTGCCGGCAAACTGGCTTGATACAAGTGGAACCGTCCTGCTCTCTCTCAATCTGCTCCTCAGGAAGCCACGTGAGGAAGGTCTGCACCTCCTCAAAGGACCAAAGAGAGCACTTTTTTTACTCGGCTTTAGTATCTAATGACTTCAGAGGAGACCCTCGAAACAGCGACCTTTGACCTGTTTAGTGGACTGTCAGCATCCAGCTGGAGCCTGACTAATAAAGACTGTAAAAGCAGTGCGCCTTTCAGCCATAATTCATCATTTTCTTAAGCAACAACTGGAATCAATTCATGCATATATTTTTTACATTGCAATAACCAAAATGTTTCTAAGTATGCAAAAATAATGAAGTGACCTGAAAACCAGTGTTGGACATGTTGAAGACACAGCACACGGAGAAAGTTTAAATAGAATAAACAACCTGATAAAAACATTTTTGGGAATTATTGCACCTGTATTTCTACAGTATAAAAACCCTGACGTCTCCTCTAATGATCACTAATGTACTCAGCTGCTGTTTTACAGGCTAAAAACACACACAGCTGCAGGCTAAACGCATGATGCATGTAAATATATATAACATATGATACAATGGAATGCTATATGCTATATATATATTACCACTAATAAAAGCCCCTTCACCTTTCTATAGAGCTGTAATGACGTCGTATAGTTTTATGTGCCAGTTTTATGTGATATATTTGAACCTTTATTGGTAGACTAAAAACACATGAAATGAACATTTTGCTGTATTTCTTTATTCAGATATAGCACAGGCTCATAAACACTAAATGCTCAGTTATATAACAGCATTTTAAAACACTGTATCATGTGCGCTTTGTACTTACATCTATTTTATTCTCACCTTTATCAATTTCAATTATTTTCTTTAACATCATCAAGTACTTCATTACCTGTAAATGGTTTATTTTATCCTTTTATCCAACATTTTGCATATATTGGTGCCCCTTTTTAAACTGTATCACTCTTGAAACTTGCGTGTGTGTATCAGTACTTCGAGTTGCATTTTAAAGAAGAAGGTGAACAACTGAATGATGTTGAATTAAATGACGAATCTGAGTTCAGAGATGTTTTCGATCAGCCCACCTCCTGGACGAACAGACTCTGGGCCTCCCGCTCTGCATTTTCAGGCACCGTGGGGTACAGGGTCCTCCCATGTCGCCTCAAAGTTGAAATCTGTGAAACAAAGCAGAAAAATCATAACAAGCTTACAGCGGACCACAAAACCTGTTTCAAAACTGACATTTCTAAGGCAATAAACATTTAATTCCCAGTATTACAGTATGTGGTTGAATGCAGCTGGACATGGTCAATTTAAGTGTGTGTGTGTGTGTGTGTGTGTGTGTGTGTGTGTGTGTGTGTGTGTGTGTGTGTGTGTGTGTGTGTGTGTGTGTGTGTGTGTGTGTGTGTTGACATGCGCCTAATTCAAAAATCTGCAAGTTCACATGCTCACAAACTGATTATTAAAGCTTTTACGACGTCGATGACGTGTTACAGAGATGGAAAATAATCCAGTGTGCTCTTAATAACTCCCACTGACTCATGGGAAACGTATTAGTTTTGTTTGCATGCTCTTCAACGTGAGCTGCTTTTTTTAGACCGCCATAATAGTTTCAATAACAGAAAATCTAAAACCCAGTCACCGTCAAATCTTTGTGAGAGGATTAGTTCTCTTTGTAAGAATAAAGTGCCTTTGACTACCCATAATCCCTCCTGGCAGTGGTTGAGTGTGCAGTTCATCCGACTCCGTTTAAGATAAAATAAGTAAACTCTGGCTTTGTGAAGGCGAAATGCTCATCAGCTGCGTGGGCGAGCTGCGGTTCGTTTCCGTCAGTGAGAGAGATTCAGATGAATTTCCTTTCAGTGAAGCTTTAAGCATGTTGAGTGAATGATGATCAGTTTAATTCGTTTAGTCATAATTTTCATCGCAAATAAAAACAATGTTCACCACATAATGTATGGATCAGCGCTTGGTGTTCCAACAAAGTCTTTACTGAGCTCATGTTGAGGAACCTCAAGTTTCCCTTTCCTGTCTGCCGGTCAGGCTTCCTGCAGAGCAGATTGAAATCTTTACACACCGAGCAGCAGGAATAAACGTGCATGGAGGTAACGTAGAGCCTGGATGTGGGGAGAGGGAAGCATTTCATTTGGACGCAAGTCACCAGTGAAAACAGTGAGCCATAGTGACCAGAGCTCTGAAAATATCACACACCTTTCTAGAAAGAAGTGCACTATGAGCCAAATTCTTACATGTTTGGTGGGTGTATTCTTAATATCAGAAATCTTATCTAAGCTAACGGTGAAACATGAACCGCAGAAGAGTCCAGTGTTATGAAAGGTACAGAAAAAACAGGTACTTGAGTAAACATTAGGGGAGTTATGTTATGCTGAATGTTAGGTCAGCTGATCAATGAGGCCCTTCTATTCTGGTAAACAGGAGTTCAGTGAAATAGAAACATAACAGTTCTGCAACAACTTTCCCTCAATACTGAAAAAAAGTAATTGTAACTGTTTCACTTATTTACTGATCAGTTACTACAAAAAGTAGTGGCATTACAATAACACATTTATCTTATAGTAATTCAGTCAGACACCTCTTTATTACAGCAAATGAAGTAGATTTTGAAATAGCAAATATTATGAAAGTCAGCATAAGTTTCTTCCATAAAAGTAACCGCTATTCTATATTTGTTCACATTGTCAGAGCTGCAGAGATCAGCAGACACAACAAAGCAGAACTGAACAACTGATTACTGCAGGATTCTGCATTAACTTTGTGCAACTAAAACAGTGTTTCCGTGGATGTTGAAGGGAAAAACTTGCTCAATGCCGCAGAAATTCTGTTTTTTTCGTTGAGTTTTTTATGATTTCTACTTGTTTGATGCTATCAGTTTGGCGAAGGTGACAGGGAAAGTGTACTGGGAAAGAGAGACAAATTTCTCCAGAAACCTCACACAGAGAAGCTGACACACCATGGCAGCAGCACCCAGATCAAAAACAGATGGGGGTGATATAAACATTGCTTCACAAAGAAGCAGCACATGACTTTGGATGAGCCAGAGGGGAGGAGATAAGGTAGAGGGCTGACCGTGGTCTCTAATTCTCAGACAGACTGAGGATTCATACAAAAATAACTCGCTGACAAAGAAAGCCTTTGTGTTTTAGGTCTCGCTCCGATCACCTGCTACTTACACGTCTGTATGCGCACTGAGGGGTCCCCACATGGACGAACACCACCACACACTGAGACACCAACCCTACAGGCTGATTATAACCCTGACTGAGCACCATTCTGAGGAGCCAGAAACAGATGTTAAGTTCAGTCAATGTGCCTAGTCTGGAGTGTATTTTTTTTTCCTCCTCTCAGTCAGAATCACCTGCCAGCCTCTGACAATATACTGTTTGTGTGTGAGGCCGGTATTTTATGTTCGTGGCAGCAGATCGCTAAGGCATGACACAGGAGAAGAGTGGGTCAAGGCTGCAGACACCCAGCTGCCACGGACACCCGGTATTCACAGAGAAATGCAAAACCAAATGCATTTACATTAAATAGCAGAGTGGAACGAGTGGCGACAACTTCAGCACATCAAACTCCACCAAATAACAATCAGACTCAATCTCTAATGACCGGACTATTCCTGAAACGTCCGGAGCAAACAGCCCTTCGCCACCCACTGTGTTGACGATAACAATGATACTTGGTTTAAAAACACACCCTGAACCACAAGCAAATGCAGACAGAGTGTGTGAATGACACACACCGTTATTCATACCTACAGTCAGTTTACAGCCAGCAGTTCACCTAATACGCCTGGATCATGGGAAGAAACCTGACTACATGAAGAAAATGGAAAATATGCATGGCCATAAAGAAACCCCCCAAACTAGAATTTGAACCGTGGATCTTGCAGTAATGCAATTGAACACAGCATTTAATATTTGGTGTTTTCTCCACTTTGATATCTTTCTTGACATGGCACAGATAAGAAAACATATAAGAGAGCAAGATTTGTGAGACCGATATTTAAAAAAGATTAAAAAAAACAAACAAACCAGCATCTCACTGACTGGGAGTCTTACTGTAATGGATAAATCAGAAAAAAACAGAAAAAAACTCCTGAAATATCTATACTGCAAGTATATAAACAGGGCATATGAAGGATAAGTCCTATAAAGAAGTGAACATCCTGCCCCTCCTACGTCACCATTCTGAACAAATACATACGTCACCATGAAGCAGATTACTGCGAGTGTTTCAACACGTGTCGCAGCATGTTTTCATCTCTAAGCCTCTCATTCCAGGCTTCTCGTGCTCTTAAATGGGCATTCAGATATAGGATGTTAAAGTCATCAGGATTAGTGAAATAGCAGCTTTTTTTCTAATGGAAGGAGCACAAAAACTGGGAAAGCTGCCATAAAACTTTAAGTGCAAAGTGAGTAAAAGTGGCAGGGAGACGTTGGAGGACGGGCTGTACGTCCGACAAAGACGTCCCATTTCCTGAAGTACCAGCGCTGGGCCAGTTTTCCATTTTCCATTTTTCCAGCCGCAGCGTGGAAAGTGTGTGTGTGTGTGTGTGTGTGTGTGTGCGTGCGCGTGTGTGCGGGGGTACGTCCTGCACAATGTGGATGGAGATAACACTTGCTCTGTCACAACATCGGAGACAGAATGAGCCAATTAAACAGATGGCCCCTGACCCCTCTCTCCCGACGCCACGGAGGGATATAAACAAGAGGAAAGCCTCGGCGAGCGACCCCGCCCGCTATTCCCAACAGCGGCCACGCCTGGGTCGGAGGAAAAGGCTGTAAAAGCCCAACAAACACAACAGAGAAAACACACAAGTGGGTGTGCAAATAATGATGTGGGAAAGATAACAGCGAATGGCTCCGCCTCGCAAGCTCACAGATGACGTCCACAGAAAAAACATCATCTGATTTACCGCGCTGACGAGTGGAACACAGATTAAATCATTTTGAGATATATAGTTGCTTTTGTACCTGAACTATTTAAAGAGAGACTCACCTCAAAGTCCTCCAGGGGGAACTGCAGCATGTCTCGGAGGACATCACTGAGGATCTGCGTCTTCCTCTGCACCAGCACATTCTCATAGTCCAGCGGTTCGATCACCTTCGGCTTCACCTGGGAAAAACACGCAACGCCGTCAGTTCCTGGGACATTTCACACAAATTCACTCGTGTTTGTACTTCACAGGCACAGAGTAGCACTCAGCACTCAGTTAATGTGAAATTAGAGCTACTTCAGTAGATATAAGAAGGCTTAGATGAACCCACCAACAACTGAAAAAGGGCTGAGTGGCTGGGCTCATCAGCATGTTGAAAACCGTATTAAATGGCAGAAAAGAAGAGAACTGTTGTGAAGCAGTGTTTGCGTGGTGTTTATGGTTAACCTGCTCAATGAATGCTTTAATGTTCCTGCTTACGAAGCAGCGAAATGGCAGAAAGGTACATGTAAAGCGAAGGTCTGCACACCAGAGAAACCACAGCAAACACAGAGCAGACCCATACGATGACCGGGATTAATCCAGCTCTGCCGCCACACTGGGTGCATCGAGATATGCTGCGTTAGACAGCTTGCAACAAGACTATCAGGACTCCATCTGTGCAGGGAAAATGCTTCTGCCTCGGCGGTGGGAGGGTCAGGAAAAGCTTATCCATTTGCAAGAATAAACACGCATTATAAAGAAACACATCATGCACATTAAAATCATCGTCTTAAACATGTTTTTCAAACTTTCAATTCAGAGGAATCCTAAACCAGAAGTCCGATTTCACTGACTCACTGGCAGAAGCAAAGGAAAGCTTATGAGCTGCAAAAGATACAGTGGCCATTAGATGGAAAGGAGGCTGTCAACACTTGCAGCTGAGGGGATGGGAGGATAAACGCAACAGGAAAGCTGACGGCAACGTGAAAAATGAACAGTGACACACGACCAGACTCAGGGCTGAGCGACAGCTCGGCTCACTCGCCGCCTCCACATCTGGGACTGATAATGCTCGCATGATCTCAGAGGGAGAGTCACGGATATTGACCTGCTTAAATACATGTTGCTAGGAACCCCGGCTAATAACAGAGTCCACGGAGGACAGAGGGGGCAAAGCCCGGGATCACTTTCAAGGACACGGAGGGACTCGGCGAGCGGAGCTGGTGCCGCCGGGTCTGAGAGCGGGGACGGGTTGTGACTTTATCAGACACCTTTTCTTACTCACGGCGGTATCTGAGCATCACAGGCACATGTTACAAGTACAAGCAGTCTCATCTGAAAGAGCTCGTAGAGATGGCTGCAGAGATTCCTGCAGACAGGACAGGTAAGCCAGGCAGGAAGTCATGACGTCAGGAAGATGAAATGCATGAGTGTGTTGATGTCTCACTAAATCCGTTACGTGTCTCTACAGATAGCCTGTGTCAGAGATTGAAGGGTTTAAAACCGAAGGAACTTCCAGTGACTCAGAAGGCGCTTATGAAGAAAAAACTGATGGTACTTAAGATAGCATTGCTGAGGAATTGTCTTCAGAGTACGGATCGACCGATATGGCTTTTTTAGGGCCAATGCCGATTATTGGTACTTATGGAAACCGATAACCGATATGTCGAATCGATATTCATTTTCAGTAAAAATGAACATTTTGGCGTCAAAATTCAGCTGTGGGTGGGACATTGTTACACAGCCCAGAGTAGTGCAGTAGAGAGAGGGAGACGGCTGCATATATGATGCAAAGAGTACGTTTTAAATAAATTTATTTTATCGGCTATTGGTGGAAAAAAAGGCCGATGCCGATTATCAGAAAAATGCCCAATATTGGCCAATAATTGGTCGATTCTTACTTTAGAGTATAAATAAAAATGTAATCCAGAAAAGATGGAATAGTTTTACACATAAAGGACGATTCTTCAGTGCATCCAGCTGAGCATTTTCATGAACAACAAGAACAAAAGTGAAGAAGCCACCCATGGTGTAACTACAGGTCAAAAGTACAAGAAAACTAATCTCCTGATTATGAGGTTCGTCTCAACCAGTTAGTGTGAAAATGCAAATACACATCCTCATCCCCGCCCTTATTTTACAGAATGTCAAGCAATCACAAAAACAAATAGTGAAAAAGTTCTTTAAAGGGCATGTTTTTTTTGCACTTTTCCCTCCAATCTTTTGACTAAAGAAGTTGATCCAGTATTTCTACTTTGACCTTATTTTACCCAAAATTTGTTGTTATTGTTGGACCACAACAAAAACTTGATGAAGCTCCAGCTACTTTTCTCAAAAACAACCGATTAATAACTTAGCAGTGCTAATAATAAAGCAGCTGCTGAAAGGTTTGACCCCGTTCGGGGTGACGGTACCCTTTCCTCACCAGTGAAGGATTCATGAACCCACTCCACTGCTGCTAACCCTCATTTCCCTCCGAGCCCCTCTGGGCTCGTTCACGGTGCTTTGTCAAGAGGCTCGGAGTGGTCAACCGCACCGTGGAGTCAGCACCGCGTGAGAAAACAAACATTCACGAGCAAAAAGCCCTGTCATCGTCTCGGCCCACAGCGGCGACCATAATCAGCGCGCCTACTCCCAACGCTTTATTGTCTCAGTGTCACATCCAACCTGGAGGAGGCCTTCAAAAACATGGTCGCCGTTTTGTTGACAATTAGCAATTTCAGCTTCTAAAATGCAATATAAACAAGTTAGAACAATAACCGGGGGAAAAAAAAGAAAAAAAGTAGGTTCAAGTCAACAATCATGAAGCCGTCTCCACCACCACTCCCTCCGCTGATGGAGCAGCTGTTTCCCTGCAGCGCCCACTCCTCCCATCGCTGCACCCTCACACACATCCAAACAATCGTGCTGTGTTAGTGCCTCCTCTACTCGCTGATGCATTCTGTCTCCCCCCCACCCCGACTGTCCAGAGGGCTGTGTGGAGAAGCAGCCACTGGACATCTCCGTCGCACGGCAGGAAATTATCTGCAACACCAGCTGCGACTTTTGAGCCAAATAAAATGTTTTACAAGGCCAAACAATCCAGGAGAAGCCGTGAGCAGGTAGTAAAGTGCTGGTAAAGTTCAAGACTATTCTCTCTGGTGCCAGCACTGCAACTTTTTAAAGGGAGCTGGCAGCGGTGTGCATGATGACGGGGATGGGAAACACTGACCCGGCCGGCGCAGACGATCACATGACACCTGCATCTGGGACTGGGGTTAAACTTCACCGTGAGATCTTCTCACAGAGGAGAGTATTTTAACGAGTCGTATAGCAGCGGTCTGAAACGTGAAGTCTGTGCAGGACTTACCACCACCTGTGGCACCGAGTCCACCTCTGCCTCGGCTGCAGCCAGCCTCTTGTACTGCTGGGGACTCTCAATCACCAGCTCCTTCTTTGGAGTTTTGGTAGATCTTCCTTGCATTGTCAAAGGTTTCGGTGAGATACTTGCGAGCCAGATCCCAAAGACAACTTGACAGTTAGCATATCAGATGAAGAAAAGTCCTCGTTCTGGAGAAAGTCGACATTGTATTTCTCCCTCTCAGATTGTACTTCAGTCCCAGTCTAGACTGCTCTGACTGGAAGCAGAGGAATCACACCCAGGCTGAGGCCGAGGCCCCTCCCACACTCAGCTGTGCTGCCTGGGGGAGTTAAACGCCCGCTCGCCCACATGCACGCTCACAATGAAGCAACCCGACCCCGCGCTATCCACCTGCACTGTGACACGGGGTTGACAGAAGGAAAACAGAAGAGACACATTCCTCAAGTATTACAGTCTGGTCAGAGACCGTCCACGCCTTGTGTGGGACAGCTGAAATAAGAGCCGGGTTCAAATCCAGCCAGAGGAGCGAGCCCGGGTAGGCCGAGGCAACAATGAGACACTTCAAAGGCGACCGAGCAGCAATGAAACCACTTCAGTACGACGGCAAATGTGAATAAAAGAGTGGCAGCAACTCATCAGCTGGGTGTCAGGAGCGATATTTACACAACATGACCCACATTAAAGGCTGCAGAGCAAAGGGGGACATTATTCAGCCGTGTGTCAGTCCGTACGCAGTCAGTCACCGAAGTTTTTGTTCCTCGCTCGCTTCCTCTGACTGCAGCTCCGATAGCGAGCGTAATCGCAGAGTTGAGATTAGGTCCAGCTTCTGTCTCGCCGCTTGTTGATGCAACTGCTCCAGGGGCATTCCAACACAACGCAGCCCCCCGTTTACCCACCTAAGAGCTACAGATTCCTCCGGTGGGCCACCGCAGGGGAGGATGTTATCTTTTCACGCCTGCATCTCAATTTAGGGCGAGGGGGAGGCCAGCTGCACCCCTCCCGCAGTCACATGCTCCTCCGGACCCCACACAGGTACTGGCAACACGATCCTCATCAATGTCAGGCTTAATTAAATACAATATGTACAACAAAATAAAAAAATGATAGCATAAAAATAATGGATCGGAACCACTTTCAGTGATCATGAGAAGATCCCAAAAAAGTAGAAAAAGTTTATAGTGCATTTTCATCTTAAATCTTGATAATAAACTCAAGCTGAACTTGTCAGACAACTGTAATTCTGACTATCTCTGCTGAGAGTTCACTTTCAGTTCAAACTGCACGTGCTGCTGTCTTTCAACTGTTTTGCCACAACAAGTATAGTTCTTTGCAGATTTAGCCAGCATGGCTGGATGCATGCGGCGACTCGGAGTCTGTGTGAGGAGGATAAAAGTTAATCCTCCTCATCAGGTAAATGCAAAAGCCGTGGAGCTCGTCCGGGGAGACAGATCACTGACTCCAGGCTTCAGGTGCTCGAAGCTGGAAACACTGGGAGGTGCTTCCCACAAGCCTCCAAACTTTGAAAATAAATCGGACGTCAAATTTGTTATTTCAACTTTCTCTGCACTGTTTGATTGGGCGTGTATCGTAACAAGAGGTCCGAGCTTAGATGCTGGCTGCAGACAGCGTAATGTGCTGGTCGGCTTCCTGTAAACACGAACCTGGAATCGGCTTTATCGGACGTGCCTGTTTACTGGATCACACCCTCTGACTTATCTGCAGTTTCACAGACACGCCGTTTAATCCAGAGAGGCATTTTGAAATCAGAGCATCAAACTTTAAGCCAATATCCTCTCAGAAACATCAGCTTCTAAAAGTATGCACATCAATATAATCTGAACTGATAAAATGTTGGCATCATTGGTCGTTTTCTCCACATAGTCAAACAATACTCGCAGTCATGAAACCTGCTACACGTCTCTCATCTGCGCTGATACGAGGGAATTGTTGGAGATATGTTGGCATGAACCAGAGCTCACATTTTTCAGTCAGACGCCCAAATAAAATTCCATGGAAACGAATATAAACATGTTTTTTTTAGGGGGGAAAACATTGGTTTTGGTAAGAAAATCCCGCTGAAGTGTTTTTAACCTGCAGAACAAACGGCTGAGTTGGTTGAAGCAGATTTCTGAGACATTGCGGGTTTCTTCTATCACATGCTGCTCAGCATGCCAGCTCTCTGCTGCTTTTGAACCCACTGGATACAATTACAAGATTTTTTTTTTTCCGAAAACCAAGGATTTTTACATCTTTTGTACTTCTGTCCTTTTATTTTTTTGTTGTTTGTGGATTTTACTTGTTTGAAAATCTACGGTATGAGCATGTTTGCTTCCAAAATGGAGGGAGTGACTAATGCGTCAGGAATGGCAGCTCTAAACTGTGACTGCTGAAAGCCTATTTTTATTGGAAATTTATTACACAACTTACATCTAGCTGCGATCCACTTCGGGCACCACTTTGACTGGGCTTTCTGATTACATAACAAAGGCTTGATGCAACTGGAGTTGGAGCCAAAAGCAAAACAGGGTGTAGCCTGGAATGTAACAATGGGCTCCGGGACCCGCCACCCTGCGGCCTGTTTTCACTCCGTTCCTCCCGATCGCGCCGAGCCGCGAGCCGAGAAAGAGGATTTTAACGCGTGGGTAATAATGACACGGCGGTTCAACTGTTAATGCCATCACCGCTGTAGGATGTGGGACACAATGGCATCAAAAATAACAGGATGCAATCAGGAGACGAAGACGGCCGTCTGGCAGGGCAGAGCCGGGAAGCACAGAGGTCTGCGCTCGCCGTCCACCCGAGAAATGTGAAACGTATTAAGAGTTGTAATATTCCAGACTATAGGAAAAAGATGGCAACAATTTAAGGGCGACTATCGATCAACAAGCTTGAAATGCAGCTAACAGTATCGACTGGGAATAAATCTGCTCTCAGATCTGAGGGAAAATCTAACTTCTGTTGCCAGAGTGTCTTTTAAGTACACGAGCCTGAGTGCTGCAGACAATGATCTTATGAATCAGTCAGCGGCTGGGCAGCATAAACACACACACACACACACACACACACAAACACACACACACACACACACACACACACATCGGTGTCTTGATGTCTGAGAACCCCCTTAAAGCAACAGTTTAAGGAATCGGTTGAAACATTTCGAACGTAGGAAGCAATCACTGAGAAAAGTCACAGTAAGCTGTTGTTTTCCTGCTCATCCATTATATTAGTGCAAACATGAAAGAAAGCAGCCGATCCTTTTCCTTGACTAGTGACCACAGGGAGGGGTCAACATGAAGCATAAGTAGTATCGATGTCCTGTCACTGCACTTTAGGAGAGGTGGACAAAAAACAAATAAAAAAAAAAAATGGTAACACTCTACTTGAAGCCCACCTGTATAACACATTATAAGTTCTTTTATAAAGGAGAACAAGGAGACAAGAAGAACAGGAACAAGAGATAGAATGACAAGAAGAAGACAAAAGAAAAACAGATCTATAAATTGGCCGACGATCTGATCTTGTTCTAACTAATTCAATTTGAGTGTCCGGGTTATTAGAATGAAGACGACAGCATTAGACATGTAACTTCTTATGTAAACACAATGACAGATTATTTCCTAATAAGGATGAAGCACACACAGGGAGTATGACGCACTTTAATGAGAAGGAACATGCTATCATTAGTCCAGTAACCGTGCCTCATAAATTAATCGAATTTGTCAGCAATTTCAGGTTGATGACTTCCAGGAAACCGAGGGAAACGCATGAACTCGTACTTGTTCGACAGAGCAAACAAACCACAACAGGTCTAAATCAGAGGCAGCACTCCCTCAACGAGACTGGAGCAGAAGACTTTCATCTTTCACCAGGCTCCACTTTGCTGTTTTTGCTCTTTTCAACAACATTCCTCTGACGAAACGCGCTGCCTCCAGTGCTTCTGTGCGACCGCAGGGTTCAGCCGTTTCACTCAAACAACAGAAATAAACCCAGAACTCTTGAAGAAACAAAATATCAAGGTTTTCTTTCTTTCCTGTGTTAAACAAGAAGAAACAACACGGTTCGAGGCAGCTGATCTTCTGTGAAAGAGACAAAGTTCTTCAGAAGGAAGGAAAAGGCAGAGCTGCTGTAATTAGTGAGTGAAATAACAGAGCGGTAAACAGCAATAACGGGCAGTTTGGGGTCTAATGAGGAGCTTTCCAGGCAGCTTTGTGTGCGAAGGTTGGTCTATCCCAATCATCTCTGCTTTTAATTCACAGAAATAATAACCTGCTGCAATCCAGAGGAATTAAGAGGGCAGGCAAAAATGGTTTTTATCGTCCTGTGAGCAGGCTTAATGGATTAAAAAGGTGCAAACAGTTGGCACAAAGCAGAAAAGACCAAGCTCAGTTTTTAGACATTTCTGTATAAAGACAGAAAATGTCTGCAGAGAACATCAGTCACAAAGATGTTAACCCTTTCTCTCACCTTTTTATTTATTTTATTTATTTAAACTGAGCTCCTTGAAGTGACTGTATCCTCAACAATGAAATGAGTTTAATATATTATGATTTAGTAAAAGCAGTGAATACTAAAATATATGTAAACTAACTTAGAACTTTAGGAATTATATTTTTCATTTTAAAGTATTCCCAAAAGTTTCGAAAAAGGTAAGATGTTGTTTTTGTGGATTTAAACAACAGAGCTCTCTGAATTTGACAAACAACCTATTTCAGTCTAATGAAGGCTGATGGTGGTGTAGTGATTAGCACTCTCATCTCACAGCGAGAAAACACCCGGTTTGAGTCCAGGCGTGTGGGCCTCCGTCTTTGGAGTTAGCATGTTCTTCCCGGGCAAGCCTGGCTTTACTGCAGCTTCCAATAGCAGCTCATAAAAATCCATTTTGTGTTAATTGGTGAGTCTGAAGTCCTTGCAGGTGTGAATGTGAGCGATAGTCAGTTACTGATGAACGTGCCAAAGGTCGCGTTTCTCACGTCTGCTGTTTAAGAATCAAACAAATAAACTGCTTATCATACATACTATAGCAGCTGGTAGGGAAATGGTTTTATTATAATGGCGTGACCACAGTTTAGTTTACTGCACACAATTCATTACACTACAGAGAAAGACAGACGTCTCAAAATGTAATTCTAATATGATTATTAGTTCAATTATAGCATGAAATGAAAGAAAAAAACAAGAAATTTTGAATTTATTTCTACACTAATCATTATACTCCGAGGTTTTTGGATTATTTATAACCTGTATTTCAGTTGTGACGCTCCCATGGTGCAGAAAAGTGTCAAAGTCACCAGAATCCCCACACACACTCCACTATCGATTTGTAAGACTGCTGACGGAGGATTAACTGATTCTGTCTGGGTGATAAGGCCATCCCTCAGCTCAGAAAACCAGCCGTGCCCTTGACCTAATTCCCTGCTCTCTGCCGGGCCCATGCCACTCAGCTCTCTGCTGCCAGCGTGATGAACCAGCAGCAGGAAGGAGACATCGCACACACACTCACACACTCACACACACACACACGCAGTAGTAACTAAACACAAACAACAAGGAGAAGACAAGCTGGTACGGAGCAGCAGAGGCCCTGCCAAGCTCGCCGGTTCACAGATGAAGAGCAGTGATTGATTTCCAGCAGACACAGAGCTTACTGTCACCCCCGTCCCCCCAACCCCCCCTCCTCTGTGCACGGAGGCTTTAACCCATGCAGTGCTTAGCACGAGGCAGCATCCATCCCTCCTACTGCCCTACTTTTTATACTGTTAACGCTCACTTATACACACTCACATGGCTGGGATGAGGACAGAGAGAGCTGTTGCTGCCGGGGATGCAGATATGGATCTGCGAGATATGAAGAAAGCCGGAATAAGCGCCTGTGAAATGCAGCTCTGTCCATATTTACCGAGGAGAAAACGCTGCACTCAGATGACCTGCAAATGCATATTCTAATGTTACTGTCTGAATCATTTAGAATGTTTATATCATGTGATTTAAAGGCTTTAATGCAGCAAACCGGGGGAAGCAGAGCAGCACCATTACCGTGTTTTTCCAACAGAATAAAAAGCACATCATTAAGGTGGGCCTTCAAGTATTGATCACATGATCAATACAGAAAGGAACCAAACATCTGCAAGTCTAAACTACACAAATTTGGCACATATATGTTTTTCTTGTGCATTTCACGAGCTGAGAAAATGGATATCAGTTTTTATAAAATCTATTAAGTCTCATAAATAATTTCATAACCTTTAAGCATTATGGAAAGTCTAATTGAACAGATAAAAAAAATCAGGGAATTACACTTTTCATCAATCTAAAAAGAGGTTTTCCATTCAGATCCAGCTTTTTAATGTGTAGTTTTGGCCTGAAACAACTGAAGAAAGCATGAATAATTGATAGAGATTGATGATAAAATCATTGTGTATTTATGCTGTTTCTCTCTTTTTTAAGTGAAGCAAGATAAAATCTGTTTTGACCAAAAATAAAAAAATAAGCCTGGGGGTAAAACTGAAGAAAAAACAAAACTCAATCATTCAAGCTGAAATGATACAACAAATCTTTTAAAAGACAAACATTGTTTTGTTCATTTGGCTGCCAAGAACTAAGCTACTGTATGTATCAGGAAGCACACACACACACACACACACACACACACACACAGACACACAAAAACACACCTTCAGCACTCTGGGTGTTGGAAACGCACGCGACTCCCTCCGACTCAGCGCCCGCTCAGCCTCGGACGGCCCCGTGGGCTCGGCTGCCTCTTTGCAGATGTAACCGCTGCAGTTCCTCTCCAGGACGGTCCGCAGCCCGTCCAGCACCACGGTGCTGGTGGTGCACCCCATCCCTCCAGGTCAGGAGAGCCCCCCGGTGACCCGGCTGCCTCCGTCCGCCCCCGCCGCTCCTCCCCGCTCCATGATCCCACTCTGACCTGCAAAATCCACACCTTGCTCACCCGGGGAGCGAGCCTCCGGGAGCAGATCCGAAACGCATCGAGGAGTCTCCTAACTGTAATTCCACGCCGGAACAGACTTTGCTTGCAGGAATCCCTCAGTCAGCAGTGGAGATACAGTCAGTGAGTGAGTGAGGGAGCGAGGTAGAGCGAGGACCGAGGGAATGAGGGGGGGGATGAAGGATGCTGCGCGAGCTTTGCTGCAGCCAATGCTGAGTGTCGGAGCAACGCAGGCTCACACGAGCATCTGTCTCATTTATTCACTCACTCACTTGTTCTCCCTCTGAAGCCGCTAGGAATTTCCAAAATCTTCCTTATCTCTCTTTGTTGCCCCTTTTCTCATTTGCATACTGAAAAGAATTAACCCATTTTTTTGCACCGTGAAGGCTGGCTCCTTGAGGGAGCCAGATGAGTAATTGTGAAATAAATGGGTTACACTAAAGGCAGACTCTCATATCCAGAGGGAGAGTCTGATGCCACGGTCAGGCAAACAGCAATATGGCTGAATGCTTATTTAGTTCATATGAAAAGCCTGAACGGACGGAGCGCTCGCCGTTTGATATTTCAGCATGAAGAAAATACAAATACTCTATATTATAATACACAGTCACCAACAACCTGCTTAATAATTAATACAATAAAACACTATTAATCTGATGCAGTTGCAATAAAATAAACGCTGCAGCTTTCCGTCCTGTTTTGGAAAAACCCAGTGACCTGAATCAAGCCTTTAAGAAATCTGTTGACAAAAACACCAAGAACATGGGAGGATTTAAACCTTTCGGGCCAAGACATCAAAAAGCGAGCCCTTCTTCTCCCCCCTACAAAAGATTAGCTGCACTTGATCACAAGCTGCCCCCACTGCCAAGTACACGAATCTATTCGGCGCGGAATGACAAAATCTGAAAACACACGGGCGTCTGGAGATGCCAAGGGATGATTCATGTGCAAGAAGGAACAACCTTTGATTAAAATGTCTCTGGACTGATCAGGAGCACCGAGAAAAAAGGCTGCAAAGCGGAGAATGTGAATCTTAAAGGTTGAAATGTTGAAAGACAGCTGTAAAATCACTTCTCTGCTTGTCTCTGCAGTTTGGGTTTCCACATTTTTTTTGAAAGACACTCACGCCTGTCTGCCGGGGTTGCTCACGTTTCACATCTCGATTTTGGAGGGGGGCGAAGAAGACAATGAAACAAGGACATGCTGGCTTTGGTTTATTCATCCCCGTCTGCTGCTTCCCTGCAGGTCTGGAAAACACCTTCACTTCAGTGTAAAAAAAAAAAAACAACAAAAAAACTAATTGAAGCAGAGGTTATAGTTACAGAAAATACAAAAATCCCTCCCTGAGCAAGCATGTGTTATATTTTGTTCTGTCAGATATTATCACTGTGTGAAAATGGTAACCCTGTTTAAAGATAAATTTGCATGTAAACTAGATTCACGCAAATTACCACCAACAAACAAGTCTGGAGAAAGTGAACCTCTCCCTTACATCACGGCGCTCGCTCGCTCGCCTTCCCACTCGCGGCTGTGTTAATATTTCAGTAGAGCTTGACACACTGAACTACATTCGAGTGCAGGAGGAGACGGGCTGCAGGGGGAAGAGGCTGAGCCCACGCTGAAGGGGAATCAGGCAGAGAGAGCGAGAGAGGAAAGGACGGAGGGAAAGACCAGACTGCGACTGTCTGCAGTGATCTGCTGGGAAATACATCTCCTCTTTTAGTTCATCCTTTCTCTTGCTTTTCTAAAGGGGGATTTTAGGCTTACTGTGTGGTATAAGAAGAAGAAATCTGGTGTAAAACTGGTAAATTTATGACAAATCTATTGCTGTGAGAGGATGCAGCGAATGTTTTGCTTTAAGTTGCACTAATTCTGGATGGTTTTTGACCTCATATTTATTTTCCTCCATTATTATTATTGAGGACCGACATAGAAATAATCCATGAATTTGCTCAAACAAACAGCAGACACTGTTTCAAGTGTCACAGCTGGTAAATCTTGTCCTCGGAGGACACAGATTCTTCTTGTGCATGTGGCGACACGTCTAGAAAAATATACTGAAGCATGACTGACAGCGCTGCTGCGCCTGCAGTGTGCAGACTCTCCATAGCCTTAAGACCTAACCTGCAGATCCAGTGATGCTTATATGCATCAAATCATTGAGCACCATGATTCCAATGGCTTGTAATGTGAATGTGCTCTGATTTCCAAAGGAACTAATAATAAGCTGAAGGATTTAAGAAATAAACCAGATCAGGTGATCAAAAACAACAGAACGAACTCTTGTTTTTCGTCACTGAAGCAAAGTCACAATCGTCACTGTGCCTGTTGACAAGTACGGGATGAACATCCATGAAGATACTGTATTTACTCCTTTATCACAAGGGATTAAAGCACACAGGAATGTGCGATTGCAGCTGAAAAAAATCCCTCCTGTTTGTCAAGGTAGAAATATCTATACAGTAGTCTTCACAGATTTTCAATTATCTTTTATTTAAACTGAACAACACTCTTAAAACATCAATGCTCACCAGAAGAGTGAAATATGTAATTGATAGTATTCTGACAAAACCTGTGGATAAACTCTAAAGTGACCAGTGAGGACTCAAATGTCAGTATACATTTTTGTCACTTAAATAAAAAACGTATTGTCAAAATTTTGTTCAAAACTGCTTGTGTGCTTAAAGCTGCAGCAGTTCAGCGTTCAGCATTTTCTTGAATGCAAAAACAGTAAATAAAGAAAATATTGTAAGCAGTAATTATTCAGTTTTGTATCACCAAAAACCATCTCATTCGAAAAAAAAAAAAGGAAAGGTTACACACAAAAAGTTGTGAAGCTGTCAGTGTATTTCATGCATGACAGATGTAAAAAGACAGATGGTGAACCTAGAAGCACGACATTCCTCATTTATGGCCCTTTAAAAGAGGAATTGTCCCCTTGAAGAACCTACATTTTCAGTAAAGGACTGTTCTCTGCTCTTTTACCTAAAGAAGTTGATAAACACTCAACGAAAAAAGACACTTGCATGAGAAAAGATCTCTAGGAGTTTGAAGCTCGCTCTCTCACCCAAACGTCCCACAGCTCAAACTGAGCTGAAGTTTCGGTAACACTTTACTTGAAGCACCCGGTGTAACACATTATAGGTAGTTATAAACACTCATAAATGATAACAATGCTTTATAACCCACTATACAGCATAGAATTAGGGTTAGGTCCTGGCATTGTGATCATTTATGAGTGTTTATAACTATAGCTACACAGTGCTATAATGCTTTATAAATGTACTTATAATGTGTTATACCGGGTGCTTCAAGTAAAGTGTTACCGAAGTTTCTTCTGCTCGGTTCAGGGGTCCATGTACTTTTTCACCCTCTGCTCGTTGACCGGTGTGAGTTTGTGCACTGTGTTGTGCCGGTGGAGTGTGCAAAGCGCTTTAAGGGGAGATGAATTATTAAGGCGAGACGGGGGGGCTGCTGAGTCATTAGGTGTGGTGGTAGTGTTTCTCTTTCTCTACCGCTCTGGTGTCAAGCTGCTCCGTCCGCAACAAACCTCAGAAGAAACGCTGCAGGAAAGTTAAAATACCAATACCAAAACACACATAGCAGCCTCTTTCCAGAGTCCGCTCGCAGCTGGAGCACGTCTGTACAGTGACAAATGCAGTGGCCCTTCAGCCTCCAGCAGAACACAGTTGGACTGAATCAGCCGCACTAAATCAGGCTCGGAGCTCCTGTCAGGGCTGCAGATTTGGCACGGAAGGGTATTGAAGTGCGCTGGGGCACAGAGCGGGTCTGTGTGTGGACGGTGGAGTGTGGACATCCTCAGTGGGAAGTCAGACCTCTGCTATACAGCGCCGCTCAAATCTGTGGCAGCTGCAGGGGAGATAAGAGCCGGGCTGAAGCTCTGCTGGCGGAGTGGATCTTCATGGATTACTGCTGCTGTTTCAACACGGCTCTGGACGTTCCAGCAGGCCACACTTCCTGGGATTGATCAACATTTTGTATTTTATGGTTTTATTTATTTATTTTATATTCCCAGTGCAGCTGTGGGTCATTGTTATGACTGGGAAGTCTCTCAATCCTAATGCTGGTTCATTTCTGCATCATGCTCTGTATAAAACAAGCAAGACTCCCAAACTCCACACAGAAAGACCCACCCGGTACTTAACCTCGGACTTTCTTTCTGCGTTTCGAGAGTTCTAACCACTGTGCCACAACCCTAACAGCTGCTGCGTGTGGACACTTATCAGCGGCCTGCAGTAACCTTCCAAATAACACCACTTGTACTAATACAGCAATTTCAAGCTGTTAGCAGCAAGTGCTGGGTGGAGCCACATTCAAAACATCAAAGGCTGCACATGTGGACGAGGAAAGGTCATCTGGCGTTTTCCCTTTCACACGAAAGAGTGGACGATCCCACACTCCGCACAGGCATGTCCCTGCATGGCTCTGAGGAACAGAGCGGAGTTCAGGAAGACCTGGCATTGCATCTGAAGAGCCTCTCGGGGCAAAGGTCAAGACTACAGCTGGCCGTGTTTCCTTGGCCAGGGCCGGCCTAGCGGCTCTGCCGGGAGAAGTGTGTTGTTGTGAGTGTGCCCGTCCTGCAGGAGGTCACGGTGTGGCGGACCGCACTGACATCACCCACACATCCAGCAGGACGGGGCAAATAAAACAAAGTGGCTCCCAGCTGGAACCCTCAAGGGACTCCAAAAAGGAAGTGGCTGTTTCCTGCTGATGTGTGTGTAAACTCTGTCATAACAAAGCCACTTCTCGCTGCCCACCGGCCTTCAGACTTGGACAAAACTTATTAACACTAGACCTTTGGGGAAAGTGTGTAAAAACTCACACTGACCTCATCTTAAGTTCATCAACGCGAATGGAAATATAACAATAAATACTGAAGGAGCACAGACCCAGCAGCGCCTTCAGCCAGTCAGGCTTTTAGCTGAAAATGCGCGATGTTGAGTAAACATTAAAATCAGGTTTTATTTTTCAGGGGGTTTTTTTCTTGATAGTTGTGGACTCTGCCCTCCAGTTACACACACGTGGGTGGGCTACAAAGATAGGCTCGGAATCTCAATAATCCAAATGCTTCACATTTTAGATGCCTAGTTTACATTACAACTCCTAAAATACTCAACACAACTGAAAACAGCTCAGACTCAGACCGCTGTCTGCTCATGTGTTCGTCTACTTCATGTCCATACAAGACGGATAAAGCCTGAGACTCTCGTTGACCTGACGTTGACACGCAGGTTATCTTCACCCTCTTGAAAAAAAAAAAAAAAAAAAAAAATCACACAAGACAAATACAACACAGCCACATCCCTTCCCCTCGGTATTTTCAGACAGTTTATTTATCCCTGGAGAAGAAAATGACCCATTTTCCTGAGGGGTACCACTTCCTCAACTTTGTAGTGGAGCGACAAGGAGCAGAATAAGTATATGCTGCTACCCCCACACACACTCACACACACACACACACACACACACACACACACACACACACACACACACACACACCGGTGGATCTGCAGTGAGATTGCTCGGCGGAGCATTAATATCTGCTTTAAATCCAGCACGGTCCTTCCATTGCTCCTGTTTGCTGCAGTAGCAGGAGAGACTGAAGACGAGCCAAACCCTGAAGGCCAACAGTCACACCGTTCGCTCTTCCAACTGTGGTTTGGCTTCAGAAAACATTCCTTTAAAAATACACAACAACGATCATGAAGCATATTTACAGTTACTTCTGGTTAAAAAAAAAAGAAGTATTTTTGTCTTTTCAATCAAAACAATAAATGAGGCATGTCACACCAGCATTATAGATTATTACTGTGTTATACTGATTTCATTCCTCACAAATATATATATATATATATATATATATATAAAAATATATATATATATATATATATATATATATATATATATATATATATATATATATATATATATATTTCAGATTTACTTTATATTTGTCCACCTGTGCGTCTCTACAAACAGAAAACATTTAAAAACTCTTCAGTAGCAGAAGGTATAGATTCTTCAATATCAGCAGATATATGATGTTACTGCCACCTACAGGCCAGAGGTGAAACTACACTCAAAACACACCTAAACATATTTTACTATCACATACATGAGAGGTCACAAAACTGATCATACTATTTAAGTTTAGTTACAGAAGATACACACACTGATAGGATCCACTGAGTTTTATCACTGCCTTACCAAGACCTTTTATGGAGAAGGACATTTAAAAAAAAAAAAAACCTGTTGTATTCACAGCTTTGAAATAGACTGAAAGCACTGTAATACTTTCACTGAATACTAGACATGTTTAAAATCAAAATCTCATGTTTTGTGCAGAGCAAATCATGTCCGCTGATATCGTCATCGGCCGTTCCAGCAAACGCGGTGACTGTGATTACTGTAAACGTTTCTGTCTGGGTCAGCGGCCAGCGCCAGGTGTGAAGGAGATGCTGGAGGAAATACTGTCATCGTGATCAGGCTCTGACACGCAGAGTGGAAACTAAAAGCCGACGGATCCTGAAACAAGCCCACACTGGCCTGATGTGAGGCCGTCGCAGGCAGAAACGGCTCCACTCAAAGTCATGACTGCTCGTCTGGTGTTTTCCAAAAACTCTCCTAATCGCTGATTCACAACAGTTGTAATTTCCCTCCCTGCGCCGACAGTTTTACACTGCAGAGGATTTTTGTTGTCATCACATTTAAAATCTGAAACAAATGAGCAACACGTTGGAGGATACTCAATACTTGAATTGTTTGAATAATGTTTTCAGGCAATCCATTTTCATTATTATAGGAATGTCTTCGTTGCGAATGCAATTTCAGTCTTCCAATCCAATTCGTCTTTTTTATTAAGCACTTTTAGACGACTAAAGGGCGCCAAAGCACTGCAGAAAGTAAATAACACAATAAAACCTTAAAAGACTAATAAAATAAGCAATATAAATTTAAAAAGCACAAAGAATATCAAAAAAATTAGGAGCATCAGTGTCTTACATGGTGTTAAAAGCCAAGGACGTGAGTTTTAAGGCTTGATTTAGAAAGAGATATCACCTTAATGGATTATTTCTGAAAGAAAATTCAGGTTGAAAAAGTCATCATGCCAAGTTCTCACTAATGATTAACATGTAGTTTACCTATCAGTTTATGACACTTTCAGGGAAAACAACTGAAATTAATGATTAATTCCGGGTCTTTGTTCCCTGTTTGGAGAAGCTAAAGGATGATGTCCTCACACAACCTTAAGTCTTGTCTGACAGATGGACGGCACCGAGACTTATATCCCATGACGAAAGCCAGTTAGACTGAGCAGATTAAAGAGGAGCTTCCTCACTTTCAACACTTGGCGTGCCGCGAAGATGCAAAACACTGTACAGAAACACAGCTTTATGTCAAATAATGTGTTACGTGAGGCAAAGCAGGAATAATCGATATGAAGATGTAAACAAAGAAATTATAGTGAGGAGAAAGATTGATTGTAGTGAGGAAAAAAAAAAAAAACAACCTTTGCAGCTATTAACCAGAAGTAATGTTAACTATGTGTCAAAGATGATGGCCATCTCTGACAGTCTGGAGCTGTTTAAAGCCCCGGAGCAGCAGGAAGATGTTGTGTGGATGATGTTAGAGTTGAGGGAACCTTTCAGGATCGGCTAATCTGAGTTGGCTCTTTGTTTGTAATTAGTGGAAATCCTCCTGAGCCTGGTTCAGTGAGCAATCCTGACAATCAAGGGAAGCAGGGGATGGAGGAGGACATGATGCATGTCCGTGCACCTGCACCGCTAAAGTGGCAGTGGATTTACTGGAGCTATAATACACGCTACAAGGCAGGGCTGCAATAAAAGTCAGCTGCTGCAAGAATCTGTCACCTGACACCCATGCAACCTAAAATTCATCCTGTGTGAGAGATCGCATACAGTATATATTGGTATTTTCCAAACATTAATCACATACCGTTGATTGAAATGTAAGGCAAGTTATGAATTACCAAAAAGCCTGAATATCTGAAGTGAAAATCGTGCTTGCACATTTTTTCCCTAGAAGTCAGCCATCCTGGATGTCTTGGTCCCTCCAGCATGAACCGAATCAGCTGATCCTAAATATTTCAGTGAGGTTAGTGTTACTGTTGAAGGATCATCACATCTTCTCCACTCTGACAGTCGTCTCTGTTAAAGTTCCACCGTGTTATTCTGAAGGAGAGTTTCGCTGCAGAATGTGAAGATATGTTTTTTCATTTGGTCCAAAACTTCATGCCAATCAGAGAGCAGGACTTCATTTGGTTTGAATCTCTGTTATAATAACTTTTCATCACGGTTTTTCTGTGTTTTTCTGTCTCTGTGGTGCTGTGGAAACCTCTCCAGGGTGTAAACCGCCTTCAGCCTCATTCATCTGGGATCAGTTTCAGTCCCTCATACCCTTAAGATGGATCAAAGGGGAATTCTAATATGCAAAACCTGAGATCAATTATGTTTCACTGAAGTCATATTTGTTAAATGGACTGTTGGTGATTCCTTCCAGATTATAAGTGTGATGAAATATCTGAACAGAAAATAAACAAGTTACTCTGCAACGTGACTCAGAGCTGAACACTCCAGCAAGGTTTATGTCAGATGACGGATGGATGAATATTTATTACTTTATCAGCACCATGTTGAAATGTTTTTTTGTTGTTCTTTAGAATTCAACATTTGGGTTTGAATTCCTTCCTGTTGCTGCTGTAGCTACAGATTATTTTTGCCACCTGAACCAAGCTGTGTCTCAATGCCCCCTCCCTCCTTTCCTGACAGAGGAAACGTTTTGTGACACACATGCATGTTTTACAATCGCTGGAGTGAGAAAATGGAAATAGCTGTGCCATTTGTCACATGGCCAGCATGTTGACGAACCCCGTCCCCCCCCCCAGAGTCTCCTCCTGCAGCCACGCAGCTCAGCAGGACCCTCATGAGAAAAGAAACCTCATTATTTGCTCCTCTGTTGTTAGCATTTTGGGAGATTTCGCCTCCCTCGTGGATCATGCTAATAGCACGATGAGCGGTTCGGCTGCTAAGCAACTCCAATGGATTGGCATTTTTGCGAGTCTGGAGAAACTCACTCGGGAAAGCGAGCGTCAAGAAATGGAAAGTTGGATAATGGCTGCAAAACTGCAGTTAAATGAGAATCCAATATCTGATCTTTCTTCAGTTTGTGAGAAAAGTCCAACCTCTCAATCAGATTTATCACAATCCTTCATGAGTGGTGGGGATTGTCGTCAATGGCCTTGAAAGATTAAGAAAGGGAAACTGAGCTGTTGATCATGTGATCCTGCATGCTGGTGTAGGGACACATTATAAATCACAGGTTACTATAAACAAGCTGGTTGCTATTATGAAATTGCAACATAATTAGAAAAACTAATGTTTACCTGAGTATGGTAAACTCTTGTTTACTAGAAGAAATGTTGAACTAACTCAGTAAGCCTGATAGTTCAGAGCAGACTGACTAAAGGTGAGAGCTGTCACATTCACACCTACGGGCAATTTAGGGCCACCAATGAACCCAAAGGCATGTTTTGCAGTGTTGGACAAAACCTGCATGTGCACAGAAAGAACATGCAAACTCCGCTCAGAAACTTCTGTGAAGTGAGAGTTGCCTTTCAGCTGGAATTAATGAATTAAATCAGTCCTTATCCTGAAAAAAACAGCGTCGACAGCTCGGTTCGTGTATCACAGCAACACTACAAAAACACAACAATGTTTTTACATCTTAATGAGAGACACTTCAAAATAAAGCTCATTTCTAAATACATAGTTCTTTTTCTGAATAGTCAAAGTAACTCAGAACTTAGTAACTAGGAACATTAATTTCCAAAAACTTGCATAAGGCTGTTAATGACGCACACCGCCAGACATGGTTTCTTTCTCACAGCCCAACTGAAGAGCCTGAAGAGCAGCTCTGTCACAAACAAGCGTGATCAGGAGCAGACCTTCAGGCGCACCGCCACGCTGCTGCTCCATAAACACCGCGCCGCGAACTTTATTTATCCATCCTAGCGAGCGACAAGCCTGGCGAACACTCAGGACGATCTGCCTTCCCAGTGCTAACTCTCTGGAAAACAAACAGGGAACAAAACAAAAGCAAAGCCTCGAGGAGAAGCCTGTTCTGACTGTACGCACCAGCTTTGACAGAAAAGCCTAACAGAGGTTCCTGAAGTCACATGATTCAGACCACAGAAGACATTCATTTATGTCTACCAGCTATTGTGTTTTCCTCCCTCTGAGTTTTGTGGATGTCAGCTGATAAAACAGCAGAAGTAAAGGTCCTAAATCGCAGTAAACCAGTCACTCACAACAGAACTCATTTGTTTATTGTGGGCAGCAAGTGCAGAGTTGAGCTTTCAAAGAAAGAAAGGAGCTCAGTGTTTTGTGTGGATTTTTTATGAATGGGAAACTCATTGAAATTCATTTTACATCGGGAAGCTTGTCTAAACTGTGAACTGAAAGTCCTCGGGCTGAAGACAGAATCAGCTCCACACTTCCATGATTGAAATAGAGCACTGAATGTTACTGTAACCCCACCACGAGTAACAGATTACAGTTATACTTCCAATTGTTGATGTTTATGTGAAACCTCCCTCCTCTCGTGATCTGTATTGTGAACATTTCAGACTGAATCTGAATAGTCATTTCACTGAGAGCAAACACAGATTGCAAATAATAAACATGTGCTGGAAACACTCATTTGTCTCGATTCCTCGGTTTTATCTAAATACTTACAAAAGTGCATCAGGTGTTGCACCTCTTTAACTGAATAAGACAAAGAAGTTTCTCACTGTTGTGTTTTCAGTGGAAGGTTCTGCCTTTTCTGCATGCAAAACATAAATGAAAATCAAAATGCTGGCCACAAATCCTGCCCTGGAAACACCCTGTCCCTTGCCCCACCCTCATAGGTTGGTCCCCACCCCCTGCCCCCCCTGCCCCCCTCCCTCCCCTCTGGCCTACAGTGTGTCAGAGTGAGGAATGCCAGCTATGCAGCCAGCTTGGTGAAAAGTCATTATAGTTTATCCCCTCTGGCTGTGGCAGGTCTCATCCGCACAGCGTGCATGAGTCTGATCGCTGAGAACAGCAGAGATTTCAGCCCGAGTTTAATTAATCCAGCGGCGTGCGGCGTGGGAACAGAGGGACCCGCTGCTGGCAAAGGGTTAACTCGTCTGAGCCTCAGCCGATTCGTGATGCTGTTGCACACGTGCTGCTTTGGAGCTCCAGGTGCATTCAGACTTGGAGGGAAATTCCAGATGAGCATTAGTGTCAGCTTTCACTTTCATCTTTGTTGATAACAGTCAGGCAGAAACGATCTCCGACACAGAACAAACGAAGCCCTTACAGTGACTTCAACTCCACATACAACAGAAAATATAACCTTAAATTTATCTACAACAGCAGACGATATCACAAAAGGAAATGCTGAAGCTAGAAAGTGTTTTCTATTTATAGATCATCCCCGTTATCCTAGTCTCAATGCAGGAAAGTGGCTTTTGCATTGGCTAATTGTGGGCTAATCCACCCCCCACTGTGATACGCCACATCCGACAGCAGCTGATCCTGGAGCGATCCGCATGGTGAGCATGAATGGGAGGTCAGCGACCACGACGAGGCCATGTCAGAGGAGCCAGAGGGGCAGATATGGCGATCAGAGCAGATTAACCTACTGAGAGCGGGCCGCCTGCTTTTGAGCAGCACTCATAGGGGGGATGGACAAAGACGTGGGATAGAGTAAATGTTTTCTTTTCGTACAGCGATTTATAATTACACCTTTAAAGATGGCTGATATTTCATCTCACTATTTAGACGTCCATCCCATTATTTCACAGTTTTATTTCACTGTCAGCACTTTTATTGCCACAGAAAAGCTACTAAAAGCCCACAATAAACTCTAAGTGCTCGTCGCTGCAGGACAGTCAGAGTGAATAATAATAAACATGGACAAGCATTTCACAGCTAGAAATACAAACATCTCCCTCAAGAGCAGGTACATTCAAAGTGGATAAAGTTAATTATTATGGTGCCACACAGAACAAAGAATACATGAAGGCTTCTGGGAGTTTTACATTATTTTCCTGCAAACAACTTTGATATGAAAGTTGCAAAACAAAAAACGGCATCAACTGGGTGGAAAAAAAGGATTATAAAACAAGGTTATTCCCTCCCATCTCTGCTCAGCCATGTAAGTTACAGTGAAAGAGCAGAGATGCATTACTCTCCCAGATAAATCAAGGATGCAAACGCTCCTCGCAAATCACATCCATGCCCTTAAAAGGAAATATGCAAGTCATCGGTCTGCTCTTTCTAAACATCTCTGCATCAGCCAAGAGGATGCGTTGTTCAGTAACCAGTCTAGAGTGTTTCTGCTGCTTTTCAGGCCTTAATCCAATGAGCTTAATCTGTAGGCTGGTGCACGTGTGCAGAGCAACAATTTGGCCTGCAGGCCTTTTGGCTTGACCAGTTCCCACCTCGTGGTCGGCTCGCTCGTAAAACTGCTGGCAGGGATCGCAGTGCCCACCTGATACACTACTGCTCTCATTCGCTCAGGCTTGAGTGGGCGGGGCCATGAAAAGACCTGCTTGTTATTGCACCGTTCATGTGAATGTGAATGAATCTGTGTCAGGAAATCAAACCCTAAACGCTAAATCAGTGTAGTACAGCATGATCACTGGCGTTTCACTGAACTGATTACTTTTTGCTCTGCGTGAAATCAGCAGAACTGCTGACGGACTCAGGTGTTTGCAGAACCTGCTGTTTTAGTGGTTTCTATTTCAATAAAGTCAGTCATATAAAAGAGATCTGACGTTATCATTAGCCAGTATTCACAGCACCTTTGGTACATTCCTGGCCTTAAGTAAACATTGGCTTATCTTTGTAGGTGCTTGTTACAGCAACACTTCCCTATAACAGCTATGTGCACATTATTAGGTCAGGCCAGGTTGTTTACTTACTTTCTACTCTTGGTAAATTATAAAGTAACTGTAATCACATTTTAGTACCATGCACATAAGAAAACACCTTTAGCATTTTTACATATGAGAAGCTGTAGAACAGCTTTGAGAAAAGAGGAATGAGGAAATCTGATTTGCAGTGCCGTGATTGACAAAAAGCCACGTCCTGGATACGCACGTCGTAAATGAGACTGTGTGTTTGTGTGACATGCAAACTGCAATTTGTTGTGGCTCCTCATTAGATCAAAGCTGATGGCACCAGTGTTATCAGTTTACACAGGAAGGCAAACTGGATTAGCTGCATGGTGATCAGTGTGGCGTGGCGCCTTTTATCTCCACCAGTTGAAATACGGTGTGTGTCCCCTGCAGCCGGAAAAATAGCAACAGTAACGGTTCAAAAGATGGAGGCAAAGCGGCACTCCGCTTGTTAAACTGTTGATGAAAATGTGCAGCAATCATGGCTCCATAACAGGATGGAGGCTGGATTAAGATAGACTGCCATAACAGTCTGCGACCACCCGGCAGCTCCTTTCTTCCACACTAATCTTCCATTTCGCTGGATAAGAGCGGGAGAATCAAACAACCTGTCAGAGTCACCAAGGCAGCCAGACTCCCTCAAAACAAACCGCACCTCAGCAGCAAAGCATGACTGGACAAACAGGCCAAAACACCAAACTTCAGCTCGAAGGCATCTTCATCATCATGGTCTATCAATAATGGAGGCGGCTATAAAAAAGTCCTGGGAGCGTGTAACGCATCCCAGAGCGTTGCCGTGCACTTGCTAAAAAGGAAAACACCCACCAGCCGGGCTCCTCGCCTCTCTCTGTCTGTTATGGTAACCTCATCTGTGCTCCAAAACAGCCCTGCTCTATCAGGCGGAACGGTCAGAGTGGGCGGCTCACCGCCGAGCGCTGCCCAGACGCGCACACAGCACAGGAAACTCGCTCTGTCTAGGAAAAGACCGGCCTCTGCTCTCCCACCAAAAGATGAAGGACGGGAAGTCATGGGCACTTCCTGTTCAGGCAGGATGGAGCTACTTAGGACAGTAATGCTGCTGCCATGGAGGGATGGTCCCATTTTCAGGCTGTGAAATCACTCTTTTGACCGCAGTGTGTTCTTTAAAAAACTGGCATGTAGAAACAACAGGAATGCTTGTCGTGCGAGAATTAAAGTGGATAAACTACATGTTGACAGCTGTTTAAAGTTTGCACTGACAACCAAGTTCCATTACACTTCAGGACAATAAACCAGAGCATTGAGAGCATTTCTCAACAGATCTTTCTGATGAGATACCAAAGTGCACGTACAAATACTGCTGAAAAACACATACATGAGAATAAACTTCACATAATCTTTATATTACATTTAGGCTACAATATAAACATGGATCTGTTTAAGCAGCCACGAAGGTGGAAATCAATGGATTACACAGTACACTGATTTTTAGAGTGTTAAATGTAATTTTATTTCCCACATTGCCACAAGATACCATTAAACAATAAATACTGCGACCAGACTATGAACCCTGGGATTCTATTCTGGCTCGAAGCTCAGATTTAACACTTATTTTGACGTGCGGTTAGAGCAGACTCCCCATTCAAATCCATGACGTTTAATCAGTTTTCATATGTGCTGGAACAGAATCGGCCTGTCTGGCTCCCGGATCATTCCAGTTGGCTTCGCTGCGGCAGTATTTATGCGTCCTAACTGGGGTCACTCCAGGCTGGATGGAGGGAAACCTTTTCTATAGTTGACTGAGTGCTTCATATTATCCCAAAACTCACGAGCTCAGCGGGCAAATTCTCAAGCTTTCCCACTATTAAATGCAAAAAAAAAAAAAAAAAAAAAACCCTCAGAGTGGCAAATCTGTTTTGGATTATTACTGGAAGTGCCAGGAGGCAAACCCAAACCCAGACAGACAAATTTTATAGGGAGTCTGGCGAGAGTGTTTTATTTCTCACTTTCCTTGAACCCAAACTGCAGAGCTTATAGAGTTTTTTTTTTTTTTTTTTTCTCTCCAGTGAATACACAGAAAAATACATTTTCTGTATTTATGGGATTATTGTGCATTATATGCATGCTTAGCTGGAAGACAGTAGACAAAAGTGAGCATTGTTTTTCCATTTTGCCTTCAACAATACAGTTTATAGAAAGTTTTTCTTTTTTTTTTTTATCCATTCTGGCTGTGGGACTGTGGAACAAAGGAAGGGGTAAACCCCGAACAGATCACTAAGAGTCACATGCTTCCAGTCAGGTAGAACATGCAAACTGCAGACAGAAAAGCCCAAGATAACATCACTCTGAATTTAAGCTGCTCGCTACATCATAAAATGGAAAACACCTACAATAACCTTTGTTTTCATATTGAGTTCACTCGCAGAATTATTTTCAAAATAAAGTTTGCTTTAAAGTATTTCTTCAAATAATAAATATTTTAAGCTCTCAGCCATTTTTTCTGTTGATTGGTTTTTTGTTATTTCTGTATGGAAATATGAAATCAGCTCTTCAGATGACATAACTGTTCAAATGTTTTTCCATCAATCGTGCAGCAGATTCATTCATTTTTTCAGAAGGTCCAATGTCTCCTGGATCCAATAAAACAGTTTCACAAAACTGAAGCACACCATTGCAACACATAAACTGAAAAATAAGCAAAAACTAGTCAAAAGTAAAATCTGAGTTAGAGCCAGAAAAAAAGGAATTTAGTCGATCGTTAAATAACAGCAAGAAGAGCAAAAAATTTGATTTATTATTACAGTTAAACTATTCTGAGGGCAGGTTTTACTGCTTATTAGTTTTAGTAAAGTGTGTTATTAGTTTGTCTCCCTGAGTGACATGGACAAAAATCATTTCAAGAGGGAATCTTGGACTGCTTCGTACCTGTGTAGCCGAGAGCTACACTCCCTTGACAAAGACATTTAAATCGCCATTTGGCACTTCCTGGTTTAAAACCAGTGTGATAAAGCACAGAGCTCTTTGGTTTATACTTACTAAATATAAACCGAGCTGTTGGAAAGTTTGACGGGGACTGAAGTTTGGCACAGCCTGGTCTCGCAGCTTTCGGACTCGTCCGACCCGGAGCCGGGAGAAGAGCCTCTTAATGGGCGTACTGGTTAGTAAAGCAGGCTCATGCATTATTGACCCATCTGCTCCCCCATAACTAACCCCCCTGGGCTGTGGCTCGCAGAGCACTCTGCTGTTTAGCAGCGCACTTTTACCGGGATGCTAACAGGCTTTGCAGTGACAGACAGGCCGGGGAATACGCAGGCGGGTCAAGCTGCTTAGACCTCACACAACACCGGCCCGTAATCTTATGACCGGCTCAGTCCTGCAGCCGACCTGACAGCCGGCATCTGCCGCATGACACGGCACGGCCACCCGCCTCTTTTCCTTTGAATCCGGCAGACTTGCGGGAAATTATTCAAAAGATTATCGAGCTTGATCCCGATGATCACTCGTCTAATCATGGCTGTACAAGGTGAATCCACCGAGTTCTGACTTGGCAGAAGAGAAGAGTGACAAATCCTGCAGCGCTGCATGACAAGACATGATTTTATCTTGGCAAAACCAGAATTAGGCTTACAAAACCAACACCCCCCCCCCCCAAGAAAAAAGCCCGTGACACACTTTGAATGTTTGCAAGGCGGAGTGCACACCCATGTGGGGTATTTCTTTGATTCCCACATCTGAGAAAAACACAGATGAAAACAGGTACAGAGGTGTGCCGCTGTGGGAATCTGGATCGAGGCATCTTACCAGAATAGTGTTGTGTGTCTGTCATACAAAGGAGGTGAAGGGGTCACGGTTTGTGTTGTTTTTAGCAGATCTGTAGCTGTATCACTGTATTTTACTTTCATGTATTGGTTCTTTTAATAAAAATCACAGCACTTCTTTCAACACGGTTAGAAAACCTACAATGAAAGGCTCTCAACCCGCCTGTGCATCCTCTGCTGATAGTCATCTGTGCCGTCAATGATCTCCTTGAGAGCGCGGACGCCAGACCATCCCTTTCCCCTCTGACTGCAGGGAGAGTGATCCGTGTTCGTACCGCTCGTGTTCAGCTAATAGCATCACGCCGCTGTAATGACGCCCGCCTGGTGCGCCGCTCCCCGAGGTCAGGCGCACCGCGGGAACACGGAGGATCTGAGCGTATCACTATTAGGTGGCAGGGCAGTCAGGACTATTGATTAGGATTACACAACAGCCCCCCAGCTGCCTCATACACTGTACACACACTAACTAAATGTGTCCGTTGATTTGTTATATACCCAGCAGCCGATACTTTCATGACATGACGACTGCATAAACACAGCAGGTTCGGATGCGAACTGATGTTTGGTCTTAGCAAAGAGAGTGATGCTGAAACAGTGGAAATCTCTCCATGATTTAAAAAATGGTTGCATGACATGGTTTGATTAAATTTTCAAAGTTCAACTGCCCTGTCCATGTGTCAAAATGTCTTTTGGCCAAGACACTGAACCTGGAGTTGCTCTCACTGGTGTGTGAGCACATTGCACGGCCGCCTTACCACCAGTGTGTGAGCACGACTGTGAACAAATGAATGAATGCGGCTAATAGTGTGAAGTGTGTTGACACTGGTGAAGCAGTAAAACGGGCTATAAACCACTGTTAAAAGTCAAATATACGCGTAATAAAGGAACAATTTATGGGGATCTTTTATCAACAACATTAGAAAGCAGAGATTTAACTCTGGTCACTGTTTTTGTTGGATTCAGTGCAGCTTTCTGGATATTGAGGCACAGTGAAGTGAGGACGCCCTCAGTCAGCATCAGGGCGTACACCTTGCTGCCTATCTGTGGCCATTTTGATTCAAAATTGAGTTACTTCTACACAAGTATAAACTTGGCCAATAAAGGCTGATTCTGAACTTTGTGACCTTTGTCATTTCATGTTGAAAAAGAGCAGAGAAACCTTAATGACAGAATATTTCTTGCCACAGTGAATCCTGGCGATCACCA
Source organism: Salarias fasciatus (assembly GCF_902148845.1). Lineage (NCBI taxonomy): Eukaryota > Metazoa > Chordata > Actinopteri > Blenniiformes > Blenniidae > Salarias > Salarias fasciatus. Next base: position 24,147,429 of record NC_043760.1, read on the forward strand.
CGTTTAATTTGGCACAGGTTTCATGACGGATGACCTTCCTGATGCAGCCTGAGTAATTGGGGGTTAAGTGCCTTCGCTCCGGGATGCACAGCCATTACTCAGTGATTACCACTCGAACCAGCGAGAGTTTGAAAACCCCCAAAGTGTTGTTTTGTGGTCTCTAATAGCAACAGCAGGACAGCTGACGGAGGTAACGGTTCTCTCAGCACGTCCAGAGTATGAAGAAACAGAGGGACGGCTCAGGCGAGGCTCTGGCCTATCACAAGCCTCTCGGGTCAGAACTCCAACAATAAACAATGGGACTCGGAGCCGTGTGTGTGTGTGTGTGTGTGTGTGCATGTGTGTGTGTGTCTTCACAAAATGTATAAATTGTTGGGAGAAGGGAGCTGCACAGCACACTTGACTCAAAGAGGCTACAGCTGAGAAACGGCTGCAGGCGCAGTGGACGTACGAGTGGCGAAATTACAAATTAATTTTATTAAACTTAATCTTCACAGTTTTTTTTAAAAGATATTTAAAAGCACAACTACAATTGTATTCAAACTGTCTGGGTTCCCAGCTAGAATCAGTAACAATAGCCACAATCTCCTCTTTATGTGGGTGAAAAAGATGCCTCTATCCCTGCCGTGGTATTTACATGTTTCACGGAGGAATAATTAGGCGCTGCGTGGACAGCGGTCTTGTGTGCAGCCACATTCTTGACCCACTGAGACACTTCAGCAAACACATGAACTCAGTGATACGTCCACACATCCACACATGCAGGGACGAGGCCTGATGGGTGGCCAGGAGTTAAATATTTATACAGCATTAGAAGCTTCAAGTATGTTTATCCGACTCCAATTCAGAACTTTGCGTAGATAATATGATTTCACACATCCATCCTACTCTACAAGCACAAGCGCGCTTTCATGTAAAAGTGTTTGTCAACAGAAGAAAGTCCAGGACCTCTGCTCAGACTGCTGCAAAATAAAGTCCCATGCAGAGTTTTTAGAAGTTACTTCACTCCTTCTCCATGCTGATTTCCCAACATGCATACTTGTATCCATTTCTGCTCTCCTCCCTCAGGCGTCTCTGGCCGTGCACCAGAGTGAGAATGAATAAATAATATGAAGGTGTGGCTGGATCTCTGGGATCCTGACTCAGGATTTCATTTCCCTGACAGAGAGCCTGGACGGTGTCTGTTTCTGTTGCTTAGCAACTTTTTCCAGGAAAGCCGGGACAATGAGACGGAGCACTAAACACCCCTAAACACATGGACGCAACAAAGGGGTCGACTCCTTTTTCCTCTGGGGAAACTGACACCGAGGCGGTGCGCCACTTTCCAGATGTTGCAGGCCGGAGTCACACTAGGTTTTATGTCACTGTCACTGTGCACTTTGTAGCAGGAAACCGAAGCCGGGTGCTTTCTTCTGTCAGGAGATATTATGTCATCTCAGGGAAACGTGACGCCCTCATTGATGCACAGCACTCAGCTCTGAACAAGCACTGATTCTCCAGGGAATCCAACACGCATCAAAAAAAATGCCACAATCTAACATCATTGCACCTTCTCAACAAAGTCTAACTAAATCTTGTGAATAAGATTCAGATTTGAATGTGAAATGTAACACACACTCATTCATTCAAAAAGCTCATTCTATTCAACTCTGCAGCTATTATGACCCTAAACCTCAACACTGTGGGATTTCCACAAGTCTAAAATGAAGTGGGTGAAACCAAAAGTAACTTTCAAGTAGTCAAATACTCTGTATAATATACAGTACAAAATATTGCCTCCTGATAAACTAAAGGCCAAAGTAAAAAACGTAAAAATATGTAAACATAGAAAATTTGATATTTAAAATAAAATTGCTATGATGAATAAGTAAAACAGTAAAGTCACTCTGGACACACACACAGTTACACTATGAGAGCATACCAATATGATGCGTCCAACAAAGGCATTTCTCCCAGATCTGGCACCATCATGAGAAAATAAATCATCTTGGTGAAACAAAACACCAGTTATGGAATCTTCAGTCTCCCAAAGACACACCCTGATTCATTCACTCCAGAATCATGCTCACGACCATTTTCAACTCAGGGTCAAGCAGTCATGACAGGACCTGTTGTACTTCACCCAGACAGAGCTGTCTCCCCGCCCAGCTGGGCCACAGTCAGCTGTTTTGTGGTTAAAGAGTGCGTAAAAGAAACAAAAAAAAAAAAAAAAACGCGCCTGGATCCCTGCGCCACACACAGACCGGGGCACCAAGGTGGAGGAGGAGATGGAGTCAAGGTGTGTGTGGAGTACTTACAATCAGCACGGAGGTCCTCACCACTTCTGAGACACTTTGCCGGAGTTCGGCCGCGGTGCCAGGCTTTCCCAGCCCGCGCGTAAATTTCCTGGTCTCCGGGTGCGCTGGGGTGCCCATCACTGCGCGCCGCTTCCCATCGACTGCCGTCCAACCCGCGAGAATATAACGACACGCTTTCACATTCGTCGTTCATCCGCGTCTCCGATCCCCGCTACAGGCGCGCGCGCCACGAGTTTGGAGACGGCTCATGTTGCTGCTGGTTCACTCTCACTCCTCGATCCGCTCTTTCACTTTTACGCTCCAGCGTGCTGTTATTGTGCCATCCGAGAGCGCTGCCCTCTCCCATCCGACGTACTGTTGTCACAATAAAGTATCCTCTCGAGCACGGTTTCATTGGCCGTCCAGCGCCACACAGGAGGTGTATAATCGGGTTTCTTCCGCGCGCACTCCGCCCCTTACCGGCTGGAAGGCCTGCCCACTCCGCTGGGCCTGGAGCCTGGACTTTGGACTGAGAGCAGCTCCACTATGAATGACTGAGTCAGAGTCAGGCCAGTGACACAAACATCACAGCACGAGGAGGCATTTCTTTTGTCAGAAAACAACAACTATGAACTAATAATTTGGATTTTTGTCCTCAATAAAGGGAATAAAAACAAAATCTCCTCTAACATCAAATTAATCTGTTCTGGCAGCATGCCAAGAAATCAGATTAGTCTGGTGGTTTTGGAAATGGGCACAGTGGATTCTTAGGGGGCATTACAATCTGTATAAAATTAACAAAATGCACAAGATCGATAGATTGTGCAACCAGAGCAAGGCACTTGACCCCGAAGCTCTCCGGCCGCTGTGTAGTCGCTGTACACTGCTTCCTCGTGTTGGCTCAGTGCAGAGATCAAATCTTTCTGTGCATCTGAATGCGTGACCAATAAGCCATTGTTCTTGTAAATAAGATTTTAAGTCAAACATTTACATAAAGCAGCTTAAATCTTTCCAGAGCTTATCAAACTCCAGTGACGGTCTTCCCACTTTGAATTCAGAGCACGATTGAGTTTGCATATTCTCCCTGTGCTTGGATGGGTTATCAGCTGTTATGCCACAGTCTAAAAACAAGCATTTAACCCTGATGGATGGACCCTAACCCTGAATCCAGCCAGAGTCAGCCGAGATCGATTCCAACGCCCTGAAACCATTAGTTATACAATTTAGTCTGCAAGGACTGATGGAGGATACTGATCTGACGGAGCAGAGGCACGAGGCAGGAACAGAGCAGGATGCAGAACATAAAGTCACTTGTATTAATTTCACGTGTTCAAGGCTTCAGTTTATTCTCATCCTCCACTCAGACGCAGAGGTGCAAGAACTTGGCGTTCAAGACTCTCTCAGGTGGCAAAACAAGTGCTTGTGTTATCGTGAGTGTGAAACAGGATTGCTGGGCATTCTCTTCATTTTTCAAATTCCAGGAGTAACTCAAAGACAAGTCCTCTCTCAGTGTTGGGTCAAAATGTTTGATTTGTTTTCTGATCAGGCGTTAATCGATTCATGTGTGTGAAATACAAAGTTAACAAATAAAGTGACATTCAGAATAAAGGGTTCATGTCATTAAATTCTGCAATTTGAAAAGAAGTTAGTTCAGCATGAAGAGATCTCTCAGTGCTGCAGAGCTGCTGAACCCACATCCTTGATCAATGATGCCATCTGTAGGTCACAACCATAAACACACTCCCCAGCTTCAAAGAAAACCAGTCACAAAACTTTCAGCTTATAAGTAAGATTTTATTGCTTTCATTTCCAAATAGCTCTCTAGTTTTCTGGTAAAAAAAACTCTGCAATTCCAATCAGAACTGAGGTTTTCCATCTCATACACTTCACTGCAAAACCCTGTCAAATGCATATTTCCATCCAGGCAGACCCGCGGAGGGATCCGTGTTCGGGAGGGCGGCGGCGTTTGGAACTGAAAGTTTCTATTTCGTTTCACACTTAACTTTTAAAGCTTTCAATTACACTTACCTTCATAATACACTGATTATGAACATGTCAGGCTTTGTCTCATATCAGAGTTAATTAAAAAAAAAAAAAAAAAAAACAAACAAAAAAACCCCCCAGCTCTCTGAGAGCATTCATACAACAAAGATCAACAAATAGAATATTTACTTTACTTGAAATGGCATTATTGGTGGTGTCAGCTACCCCGGGCCACACTATGATCCGTCCTAGGGTTACTGTTGTCTATAATACCAGAAAATAATTTCAATATCTCCTCGTCGACCCTTTGTGCTGGGCTGGGTGTGCACGGCGCACTGAGCGTTAAAGGGTGGCCTGTTTTCACGGTACACAGAGGACAGTCCCGGTCCTCCTTGTAACAAAATAGCATCAAAAAAGTCCCGGACGCGGTTAAAAACCAGTTTGGCACTGAAGATACGGGACCGTTTTCAAAGCAGCCGTGTTCAGTAAAATGAACAAATAGACAAAAATGTTTATGACAACGCAGCGTGAGAGTTTACCAATCTAAGAAAGAATACTGAGGATCTATATCGACGTATTCCTGCTGTAAAAACAACCAATGGCAAAATGTAAAACCAGAAAGATAGGAAGTGGTTCAGACCATTTAGAAAACAGTATAAAATGACATCCTTAAAAAGAGGTTTCAGAGTTGAGAGTAAAAATGCCAAAAAATGCAGTCTCTGATGCAGTCTAAACCAGCGGACGTGTCACCATTAAAGCATTAAAAAGCACCAAATGTGCATGGACACATGTACAAATGTCCCCAGATATGCGTAGAAAAGAAAAGCCGAGAGAGTCCAGGAGGTTCGGGACGGGCGGCGGCCGGGCCGGGCGAGCCGACTCAGAGGGGGTGCGGCTCTTTGCTGTTCAGGGCCCGAGCGCGACCGGAGGGGAGCGTGGCGCTGCGGATGACCTCCATCCACCTGCAGGGCAGAGAGAGGCTCTCCGTCAGCCGAGACGTAAAAAAAAACACTGAAGAACTTTTGAGGCGAGCGGCGGCGCGGCGTACCTCTCGAAGGTGTATTCGCTCTCTGATCGGAAATAGTAGACGTGGGACTTAAAATGCAGCTTGAAGACGTAGTCCTTGTGGATGTTCTCAGACTCGGAGGGGACGGTGACGGAGTAACCGAGCAGAGGGAGGCTGGCCAGAGGATAATCATCCTGCAGAAGAAACAGGAAGACAAAGCAACCGGCTGAAAGATTGACTTGAATTTTAACGCCTATTTAATTTCCCTTCATGTAACTTTGTATGAAGCAAAACACTCATCAGCCACACGTGATTCCTTTCTGCCATTTCAACTCAACAGAAACACTATTTACTTGAGATTTAATGCACATAAATACAAATATTGAATGACTATTGATAAAGAACTCACAATATCCATAGTCTGGAAAGTGTTTCCTGAGGCATGCAGTGAAATAAAAACAAAAAAAAAAGAAGTGCCTGGGAAAATGTGTTCAGCTGTGAAGTGACACACAGTTTGGATATTCTGCACTGAGATGTGATGCTTTCAGGGAAAACAGAGCAGGGGAAGCACGGCGCTGGACGGACGAACGGCAGGACACAGGAGTGTGCGTGTGTGTGTGTGTGTGTGTGTGTGTGTGTGTGTGTGTGTGTGTTCCTCACCTGGTGGGACTTGTAGAAAAACAGGCTGAAGTTGGTGAACACCACCCAGAGCTTCTGCCAGCCGTTGCTGTTCTTGAATTTCCTCAGTAAGTTCCCTGAAAGCTGATTCTGCAAAGACAAAGATCACAAGCTTGATTCTGAAACTCGCCAAAGTCACACAACACAGTTCTGCTGAACACTGAAAAATATCAACTTTTAAACCTTTGACCTTTTAAATGTGCTGCAAATTCACAGGTGTGGTGCATTCTAGATCTTTTTAATGGTACTTTACTGATTAAATATAATGGCTTTTAAACCGAATCAACACGTTTCAATGATCATCTTGTTTTTCCTGGAATAAAATACCATTAAGAAGCGCAAGTGAACACTGAGCACAGGTCTGGCTTTCTGTTAATGTTTGACGTTAAAATGTCTGATCCGAACATGTGAGAAGAAAGGAAGTTCATATTACAGTGTGACCGCTATCAATTAAACTGATTTATGAAGAATCTATTTCATCAGACTAAGAAAAGTGTTTCGTTTATTTATTTATTTTTTTTCAAGTGTTTGACGAAACAAATAAATGAGCCGTAGAAACAAAGCCACACATGGGGCCCCCCCCCTCCTGTCTGCCTGGCTACTTTACCTCTAGACTCCTGCAGGATTCACTAAAGGAGAGGCTCTGAACTCGGTACCAGCAGATAACAGACAGAGGCACTGGTCCCTGGCCACTCGGGGGCCCCACCGGGGGGGCCTTATTCTCACTGACTGGACTAGGCTCCTCTACCGCGGAGGAATTCACAGACGTGTGAGAGCGAAAGAGAGAGAGAGAGAGAGAGAGAGAAAAAAACAGACAGGGAGGGAAGGAGGGACAGAAACACAGAGACTGAGTACGTGAAACACAGGCATGCAGTGGCAGGGGTTAAACACGGAGGCCGGCGGAGTGTCCGGGCACGGCTGTGAAGAGGACATCGTTACAACCACAGAGGAAGAGCAGAACGAGATCGGGGCCGGGCCGGGTTGTAGGGGGCGCTACAACGGGATCCGTTCTGTCAGTGAGAGACGAGGACGATCAGCACGTCTACCAACTGCTCTCTCTCTCTACACAGAGACAACCGGAGGTGCCGAGTGGGGGGAGGGGGGAGAGAAAAGGGGACAGAACCACATAGAAAAGCCACAGTTTCCACTTTAGATTAGGAGGCAACGTCAGCCAAGAAGGAGGGAAAAGTGGGAACGGTAACCTCACCGAGACTGAACAGTAGAAACGGTTGAAATTTCAACCTCAGTTTCAGACAGAAATAGTCTAACCTGGTTTGAAGGTAGACAGAATGTGCACAAGTAGCAGCGGCATCAAGCCGAACGGCGCTTCGTGTTGTTTGCTGCCTGTATTTATCATGTTTGCTCTCCCTATCACGGTTTTCACAGGGATGTTTTCAGCAAATAAAGCTCTAAAAACCAGCTGCAGGCTCCCTGCTCAGCACCGAGCTTCAGGCCCAGAGGGGATGCTGGGGATCAAACCTGCAACTTTTGGCCCCAACTTTTAAGCCACTGATATTGTACTTTGCATGGCACATTACTTAAGGAAACACAATAATGTAACCTCAAGGACACAATGAGGACCTGATTCTGAAATGAACCCCAGGAGGTCACCGTTCCCACCCAGAGGTCATCAAAGTGAGTTCAGCTACAGCACAGAAACAGAGAAAACAGCGAGGCCGGAGGTGGGAGGTGTGAGGAGGAGGAGGAGGAGGAGGAGGAGGGGGGTGCAGGTCTGGGGCTGGGCCGATACCTCCACGGATATGCTAAAGTCCAGCATGGACACACTGGTGTTCCTGTGCCAGCACACGTGCACCATGGTGTTACCACGGTGGGCGGCCGGCTTGTCCAGCGAGGTGTGCGAGGCTGTCATGTCGTCCTCGGACTCCGCCTCCACCGAGGAGTCCTCCGGGCATTCTGGGAAAGTCAGGAGGTTGTTACTGCGAGGCAATGAGCGGGACGGTGAGGGAGGGAGGGAGGGAGGGAGGGAGAGAGAGGAGCTAAAACACAGACAGTGTCAGATCACTCACAAGTCAACGCAGCTCTGCTGTTTTCAGTCGGCTGGGGAGCTTTTTACACTTTCTCCACTCACTGTGTCGCATTCTGCCGGATAACTGGGGTGAAGCGTTCACGTCCAGCCGTGTGTTTGTGCGGTAACTTACTGTTGTCCGTCAGATTGCTGGTCAGAAGGTCACATGAAGGCCCGTTGCTGGTTGTTGCCATTTCTATCGCCATCTTAATGTCCTCCATCCACTTCTCCATCTCCGCCGAAGAACTGCGGCAAAACAATCGGACATTTTATTTCTACGAGGTGGTTAGGGATCACGGGATGAACCGATGGTCAGAAACAGTCATGCTAACGAGAAGAGACATCTGATTTCATCTTCTGTTTTAAACTGCACGGGGTCACCATCTGCAATAATCACATGATTTGTATGTGTTTGACATAGATCCATAGATCACATCTCTCACCTCGCGGCCACAACCACCGACTGTCGCTGTGCGACCAGCGTGAAGGCGTGAGGCACGCCCCACTCGTCCTCGCTCTCTCTGATCTGCAGAGACACGGAGAAGACATGAGAGAGCCGGAGTATCTGGGACAGCGCGGACCGAAATAGACCGAGAGGTGAATGAAGGAGGCAGAGATGAGAGAGAAGGATGTGTGAAAGTGACTGAATGAACGGGTGTGTGTGTGTGTGTGTTGGAGCAGATGCTGAAAGGACTTCAGCTGTTCGAAGCAGCTTATTTCCAGTAATGATGAACTGGTGGCAGCTGTTGGAGCGCCGTGCGAGCCGCGTGCGGACGGAGCACTTACTGTCATGCCGTGGAGCTGCAGCTGCCCGTGCATTTTGAACTGATTGGTCGCCGTCATCCCTCGACTTGTGTATAAGATGACGTCATTAAACTGTCGCCGGAGAGGCGGGGAGAGGGGGGGGGACAGAGGAGACGAAACACGTAGATTAACCTTTCAGAAGAATGCCATCCGGTCTGCTCCGTGTTTAAACCACCGGTCCAAATGTATATGATTCAATAAATAAATCTCTGCAGGCACAAACAGCCTGCCATAACACCGAAACCGATTATTCTTTTCGGTGCAAGTTTATAATTCACATGCACGTGTAAAACACATGATAAAAGTTTGCATTTCAGATGTTTTTTTCTCTCTCCCTGCAGGAATTCTTGTATCTGCTCTACATCTGCCAACACGATCTGGGTAATGTGTGTCTGGAGAGGATGAAAGCGTGCTTGTTTTTCTGCTGAGATCACCGAATAACCAGATTAGCGACGCGGAGTGAAGGCGGCCGGGTGTTACCAGGAAAAACATTCTTTGCTGCAGGCCTTTCCCAGACAGTTTGCTCAGGCAGCCTAACCTGATGAACTCCTGAGAAGGAAAACCAAGAAGCATGTGCCGGTTATTAACGCGCCTCCGATCAGCCTCTCGTGGTGAAACAATAGATCTGACATTCACTTCTTGACCGTTTTTTGAACTCACCCTCCCGGGGACAACGAGATTGTCAACGCCGATCAAATCCTTCCTCAGCTCCAGGAGCTTCTGGAAGTTCTCCATCTTGATCAGGCCTCCCTGGAGCTGCTCCACCACCTCGGACACGTCCGCCAGAGCAGCTGCACGACACAGACCCCACGTTACCGACTGTAGTGTGAAACTGAAACCGGCTTCAGTTAAAACGTGCCAATCCTGCACCTCGACTGTCCCTGAAGTCCACGTGTGTGGCCGGGTAGTGTTTGCACAGGCGCTCCAGGATCTGCTTGTAGTGAACGAGGCGGTGCAGGGGCCGCAGGATGAAGACGTTGAGCGGGACGTAGCAGACCTTCTGCAGCTCGAACTCCCTGCACAGAGCCTCCAGCCGGCGGGACGCCCGGCAGGCCTTCTCCAGCTCCAGCAGGACTTCGGACTGCCGGCTCAGACTGGCTGCCAGGGGCTGCAGACAGGGAGCCACTGTGAGTCAGGAGGAGCGCACCATTATGACTGGAAGTGTGTGAAAGTTTCACACCTCACCTTCAAACCTTGAAGGTTCTTCAGCAGCACGTCTCCGATGCGCTGGTAATCTCCTTTGATGTGTGCATTTGAGCGCCCTTCCCTAAAAACAAACAACACGTTTAAAAGCTGAATAAATGATTGATTGTGATATTTATATTCTTTACATATTTTGATCAATTTTCAAACTGTAATTGACCTTATTTTACAGATTTTTTCTCTATGAATATTGCGATTTCATTTAAATGAACACACACACTGCTTTTTCGTGCTGCTCCCGGACGCCCTTAATATTCCTCGTTTCGCCCTGAGCTGAATAAATACCTGTCGTTATCATAAACGACGGTGTAGTAATCCATCAAGCTACACAAAAGCGCCTAAAGGTCACTGATCATGTAGATGAGTTTTTTTTCTGTGTACGATGAAAAAAAGTCCAGAGGGGACTGTCAAACTTTGAGGAGCCGGACCGACCAGCAGGTGTCTCCCTGGAGCACAAGACTCTCCATTCATGATGATCTGCTGCCATTACTGTACATATTCCAAATACTTCTTAAGGTGGTGCAATCTTTTGACAGCAGCTCCCGAGCAAAAAAAACACCTCAGTCTGAAAAACCCGTCTCGGCTCAGCGAGGACAGAGCGGCTTCCAGTCGTATTTATTAGAAGAAAGACACACATTACCCATGTTTGTGCGTCCAAAGGCACAAAAGAGACGCATGTAGTGTTGAAGGATTTGCATACATATTTGAATGTTGGGTTTTATCAGCAGGGCTGGGTGCGATATAATTTCCTGCTTCAATTTGGAGCTTCAAACGAGTGGAACTACCCACTGTACACTCTGGAATGGAAATAACTGTGTGCAGCACTGACGGTAAATTTTAACAGCTTGACGGATTTTATGCATCACTGTAGGCGTGCGTGTGTGTGTGTGTGTGTGTGTGTGTGTGTGTGTGTGTGTGTGTGTGTGTGTGTGTGTGTGTGTGTGTGTGTGTGTGTGTGTGTGTGTGTGTGTGTGTGTGTGTGTGAGAGAGAGAGAGGGATTCAGTATGTGCTAGATAAAGCACCACATCATTAAGGAGATCAGACAGCAAAAACCCACAGGCAAAAAAAAAAAAAAAAAGCCGGCTGTGGTGCAGCATGACTGTTGCCATGGAAACGGTGGCTCCTCAGGTCAACTAATAGGACCGGGTCGCCCTGGCAGGCTACCCGCCATTAAAGCTTATTTAAAAATACAAAAAAATAAGGTGGGAGAGGAGTTGTGGATGAATTGAAGCAGAGGCTCTCGGCCTGCGGGGAAACGAGTCTCACCACAGCGCCAGCCGCTGCTCCACCTCCCTGAGAAAGCCCGTGTGGAACTTGTGCAGAGGCTCAAAGGTGGAGAGGATGGTGCTTTTCAGCGAGTCTGGAGTCGCCTCGTCGTCTCCTACGGCCCTCTGGAACGACTGAAACCGCAGAGACGGAGATTTACACTTGGAAAATCGTTACGTTTCTGAAGATTAGAAACAAAGATCGACACATTCAGTTCAGACTACAGGTGCAGCTCAAAAAATAAGGCTCAGAAAAGTTCATAACAGAAATTGCACTGGATTAATATGCATGAAAAACCTAAACAGCTCTGCTCCTAATCCTGTTAAAAAAACGTGGAAGTTCTACTTTCTCACAAACACAAGCAGTCCTGTTCAAGATCACGTCACATTACGCCAAAGCAGGTTTTCCTTTCCGGATCTCCTGGTCGCCCGTCGCGACGGTGACATCTCTAAAATCCCCTAATTGGTCGAGGATGAACGGAAACATGAGCGTTCAAGTCTTTCCTACTGCTGGCGTTTCGTCGGGTCAGACGCGAGTGGAGCGACGCGAGCTGTGTGTGTGTGTGTGTGTGTGTGTGTGTGTGTGTGTGTGTGTGTGTGCTCTGCGTGCGACGGGGAGAAAAACCGCTTCGTTCGGCTGACGTGATTGGAAAGGGAAGTGGGCTTTAGGAAGAATGAGTGTTTCTAGAGGGCCCTGAGATGAAACACCAGCTGTTGTTCAGATGACTTCACCCTCAACAGCACCAGCCAGCGTACGGGAAAAGGCACTTACACACACACACACACACAGAGCGGAGGGAAGATTAAGGACACAAGCCGACCCAAATATTTATGAGATGTGTGAGAGCCTCTAAAATTTTCAGAAGAAGAAGAGGAGGAAAAAAACCTTTTAAAAGCAAACAGTGAAAAGTGAGCGAGGCGCTCTCCGCACGTGCCTCAGCTGAAGGGGGAGGTACGGGACTTTTAATATCCTGTTTACTGCCGCGTTTACCTTGAGATACCGTCACATGAAAACGCGCCCATATGTTCGCGTCGAGCCAATAAAATCTCGATTATTGGACAGAAACGGAGAGTTACGCTGAGGAAGACTCAAACTTTGCCCGATAGCTCTTCAAACCAAGGCAGTTTAGTATTCACAGCCTTGAACGAGGCGGATAAATGTATTTCAGAGCGTTGGGGATGAATAAAAAATGAAATCGCAGCTGCCAGAAATATTCCTAGTGTCATTGCACCGGCGCTGTGTTTTGGCGGGCCGCTCTGCAGTGGAGCAGCTAACCGGAATAATCAATGTTTTCTCCCCAGAGGACGGCGGCGAGGGGAAAACAAACAACGGAGCGGCGTGTGTTTGGTGTGTCTTACCACCGTCACCACTTCCAGGTCCTTCACGTACGTCCTCTCGGTGGTCAGCAGCTCCTTGGCGATGAAGTAGGCCCGATCTGTCGGAAACCTCTGAGGATTCACAGAGAGAGCGCGTTTGTGTCGACGCCAACGAGACGACGAAGGCAGAGCTCTCCGGACGAGACTCGCCGACCTTCCTCCGGACCTCGTCCTCGTCGTCGGTGCGGACGCTGCAGGCGTCGTTGAGCAGCGGGCTGGTGAGGGGGGACGGCTGCCGGCCGTCGGGGCTGTGGCCGCACAGGTCCAGGGACTTCTGGCCGTTCACCATGCCGTGGGGGTGTCCCGGGGAGGACGACTGCTGGGGGCTGCCGGGCGCCGCGGCTGCACGGAGAAGACACGTCAAGCTCGGCATGAAGACAACAGGTCAGACATGCCGAGCCTACAGGAGGTCAGAGGTCACAAAACACAGATGCATGAGCAGTAGACTAGTTAAAGAGTGGAAAATTGATCTAAACCATTCCAGCTTCTTCTCAAATACGCTCCTGAATTTCTCTGTATGCAGAATTTTTCTCAAAAATGGTTAAAATTAGACTGGAAATAACTTAAACAAATAAACTAAAACATTTAAAGCATTTTAACAAAACTTCTATATGTGGCAAAAACTTCTCGCTAAAAATATGACAAATTCAGTGACGTTCAGAGACAATGTATTTCTGCTAAAGTATGAAAACAAGGAGGACTGGACTCAATCAGATCATGTGTAACATGAAATATATGGCGGTTTCACAGTTTGTAATGACATTGTATGAAATGCCCTTTTCCATTGTGGTGTACAGATATTGAAAAGTACCTGACAAATTCCCCAACATCTCATTCATAATCCATCAAATCAAAAATCCTCCCAGTGTTTGACCTTTAATCAGCCACTCCAAACAGCCGGGGTTAGAAACACCAGCCGTGACTCACTCCACAGGCCAGACAGCGCACCGCGTCAATCCACGCACAAGCCGAGACACATCCCGCAGGACGCTGGAGGCCAGACGGCTCACTGTACCGACAGAGTTACCGTGTTTTAGCCATTTCCTCAGGCCGCCATCCTCCGGTGCGCCGGCACAGACAAACCGTGCGACTCGCGGCTGCAATCAGCACAACAACTGGGTCTGAACACTACAGAGGAGCTGAAGCAGCTACAGGAACGACACAGACGAAACAAGACAAGTTCTAATGAGCACCAGACTCCACAAAATAAACCGCTCCCAAAAAAGTTCAGATCTTTATTGACTTTATTTACATCATTAAAAGGATATAAAGAGTGAGAAAAGCAGCACGAAGAGGCCCGAGCCCAGTGAGTGAAAGAGAAGCAAGCAAAAAGAAAAGAGGCTTCATGCAGAACGCTCTTTCCCTGTCTATTATATAAAAATAGGTTTTTATATAATTCCAAATAAATACAGTCTTGTTGTTGTTGAAAATGACAGAAATATACATGAGTAAATAATTACAATTAAGTGAGTTTTTTTTTTTAATTAATCATTTACACACTAAAAAAAGTCTTTAAATGATTTCCTATTCTTACAATAACATTCTCATATGTTCATGCATATACATAAAAGTGAAAGTGCGGTGAGTTGAGAGAGAGCGCTACCTGTGTGTTACAGTACATGCAGCAGAGGACGTGCAAACAGCAGGCAGGGAAACGTGCACGGAAAAACACACATGCAGCCAAGCAGCGTTCAGCGGTGACCAGCAGCCTGAGTCAATACGACAGGTTTATGGAAATGATTACAAGCCGCATTTCAAGAAAAGGCTGGGGCAACATGTGAAAAGTAAACGGAGGCAGGATTCAGTGTTTTCATCACTTTATATCTGACGGCAGGGAAATAACAGCGATGGCTTCACGTGGCGTCCCGGAGGTCAGGGCAGCTGGGAATCGGAAGCTGATTCAGGTTTTCTGAACCATTTTGTAATGGCGAAATGTTTCGTTTTTCCTCTTTTTGCTGTTTCTTTGTTTCTTCTTTTTTGTGGGGGTAGTAAAAATATAAGAATATATGGAGAAATGAGCGGAATTGAAAACGAGTGTATTTAACCTCCGTCTACTTTCACTTAGAAAGATTATTTTTACTTTTCGATATATTTTCTAACCTTATTTAAACTAATTGCTTACAAATATTTAACAAACTTTGTTTTTTAATGTCACTTGCTAAACTTATAATTTGTCTGAGGTGTGTTGCTGTCATCACAATTTAAAGAATTTTTATTTTTAATACTTAATATTAATAACATGTCTGCATCCTGCTGGTTTCCCATGATGCAACAGCCTTTTCTTAAATTGGCTTGAAGGATTTCTTTCACTTAAGAACACTGATGTGTGTGGGACAGTTCTGTGCACCATAGAGGAGCCTCACACTGCAATTATCCAGTAAACTCCAGTATTTGCATTTAAATTCCATGTTAATTCATATGGAGAAACATCCAAATACAATCTCCAGTATCTCTGAGCGTGCTTTTGAGGTCAGAGCTAAAAATGTCTGGAAGCCTCACAAAAGCATTGAGGGATGATGGATGAGCCCACAGACTGAGTGCTTTGCCCTAAAAATGCTTTATACACACAAAAACACAAAGTTCTGCTGCTGTTTTCCAGCTTATTCCCAAACTCCTGTCCGCCTTAACCTGATTATGTTTGCTGGATGATTGCAGGAAGAGGGAATTCAGAGAAGAGCGGCGTCCCGTTTTACATCCCCGCTTTGAAAACACAGTGAGTGACAGAACAGGTTTACATGCAGTTAGAGAAGGGGAAAAAAAAAAGAAAACAACATGAGAAATGAGAGACAGAAACATGCTTTCAATGGACAGAAAAGAAAAAACATACACAGATCTTTTTTTTTAACAGATAAAACAAACAAACATGAAAATAGACGTGCAAAAGAAACTGAGGAGAATGAAAAATAAAGATTTTTTTTTTTTAAATTAGGGGTCTTTTGAGGATGCCCTTTTCTGATTTGCTGGTGCTCCTACATCTTACTGATAAAACATAAGGTAACCGATAACATTTTCTGCCTTTACAATCGATAAATCAATCAGTTGGCTCCATGTCAGCAGAGATCAGAAAGGAAAAAAAACCCACAGCGATCAAACGCTAAAGTTACTATTTCAAACATATGGACCACTTCGTACCCCAACATCAAAACCTTCAGGCTGAACTCCTCACAGCGGCCACGCACCAGATGCTAACATTAAAGATCACCGACAACAAATCCTAAGAGAATTATTACCAAAGACTTCACATGAGAAACAACAAGCACGATGAATACTATTTATAAAACTGTTCAATATTTTACCAACACTTTGGTGTTTGGAGTTTGTGGAGTGATATTTCACAGAAGGAAGTCATAAGGCAGCTGCATGGAGAAACTCAGCAAAAAACACAGCCTCGAGAGCGATGCCGACCACATGTTGATCATCTCTACAACTCAGCCAAAAAACGCTCCGCGCTAATTAATTCCTAGCGGCTCAGTCTGGACGAGGAACAAGGCACGAGTTCAGGTCTGCACAGATATTTCACTGTAATGAAGGAAAGCGTTAAGTTGCTCCCGACAATGAGCGAGGGAACGTTGTGCGGAGACTTATGTCTGGAAAGTGCTTCGAGTGCCGCGCGCTGTGAATCAGAGCGGCAAGGAGATCTGAGCTGTCAGCCAATGGACAACGCCGCAATCACGGGATCTGCACCTCAACCAAACCCTTCCGATTCAGAAGAGATGTTTGGAGGTTCTCCGTACGCTAACAGCTAAAGATCTGTCCCTCGTCATCGCTGAAGGCGTGGGAGGCGTCCTCGTCCGCCTCCTCGTCCAGCTGCAGGCTGCCGAAGGAAAACTTGTTTCTGGGGATGTGGGTGTTGGAGCCAGAATCCGCCGGATTGCCGCACATCACGGGGCTGCCGCCGCCCCTGTTGCCCTCCAGCTCCGACTCGCTGGACTCGGAGCCGCTGGTGGTGGGGCAGTCGTTCACCGGGACCCCCCCCACCTGCCTGGCGCCGGGCGCCCCTAGCCGCCGGTGGCCCGGGCCGCTGCGGCACCTGCCCGGGGCCGAGAGGCCGTTGGCCATCATGCGGCGCTCCAGGGCGGCCATGCGTTCGTCGCGGGACAGGACGGGGGGCGGCCCCTGGTGGGGGTCGGCGTCGGCGTGGTGTCGGGATTTGTGGAGCTTCTGCGAGCGGGGAGACCGACTCGGGGCCGGGGAGCAGCGGCCGTCCGAGAACTGAGGGGGGGCGTAGCCGTTCTGCTCGGAGTGGCCGAGGTGAGGCGCCTGATGGGGAGCGTCGTGGGTCGGCGTGGCCGCCGCCCCCCTGGAGCCCATCATCTGCGGAGCGGTGAGAGGACCGCCGCCGCCCTGCCTCTCTCTGGGGAAGACGCCGACGTCCCCCGCCTGGCTATAAACCGGACTCGGCTCCACCCGCTGATACGCCTGCCTGGTGGACAGGTTCAGCTCGTGGCTCATGCCGAGCGGCGAGCGGGACTGCGCCTCCCTGTACCTCATCTGACCCAGGAAGTACTCCTGCTGGGCCCCGTTGACCCCTCCTCCTCCTCCTCCGCCGCCGCCGCCTGACCCCCTGCGTTGCGTGACCTGCTCCGCGTAGACGTGGTTGGCCCTGCTACCCTGGTCCCTGCCGGCGCCGTAGACGCTATTCACGTCTCCGTAGTCGACGTAGGGAGCGGCCGAGCCGCCACGTTTCGCCGGCTGAGACGTCAGACCTGCACTGGGATGCTCCAGCTGGATCTGGCGCGGCGAGCCCCTCGTCTCCTCCGCCCTGGACACGGAGCCCGCCCGCTCCTCGTGGCCGTTCCTCTGGTAGGAGGGGCTCATCCTGCTCGTCCGGGAGGTGGAGGGGTCCTCGGCGCTCACCAGCACCTCCTCCCTCCAGTGTCGGCGCGAGGGAGAGTCCACTCTGTCCCGGTAGACGCCGCTCTGGCGGGAAGCACAGCGTTAGGGAGGACATGTGGCTCATCAATAAGTCAGAACTGAAAGTTGGGGTTTTAAATTAAGTTTTCATTACTGCAGTGGCAGACTGTGGAGTTTCTGACCAACTGTAGCGTTCCCTGTGGCTCGGTTTTTGATGAGCTGGTGTGTATCATTAGCGAATGTAGAGAAAATACACACACAGACTGCATCGTTCACATTACGGCTGACAGCTTTGCTAATTAAGGGTTAGTGATGATGATGATGTGCAAAAACCCTGGGAAGAGCGATGTCTAACAGTACAGACGCCGGCGTGGACGGGAGCTGGAAGCAGATACAGCAGGACACCCAGCGAAGGTGAAAAGGGCTTAAACTCGTGGCGTAAGACACGTTCATCTGTATTCCTCTGCAGGCTCAGGTCGTCTCCTGCAGTGACGGGATCCAGCGGGCAAAAGGGATAAGGAGCTTATATTCTCCTCAAAATATCTGTAAATCAATGATTTTGATCCTCCGCTCTAAGATTCAAAAAAATCTACACCAAGTAAAATTATGTGCCATATATTTAAAAACGCTGAGGAACGTTAGATTATTAAAATAAATTGCAACGATCTTAAGAATCGAATGGGTGCTGTGTGTTTTAAGTTCTAAAAAAACATGAAAAATATATTTTTTAATGAGAAGCAATCAAAAAAGAAAACCTGACAGTATAATATAAGACTGTGTAAACTCCATTAGGCTGTGTACACAATAGAATAAAGTTGTTGTTTTTTATGGACATGAGTTATCTCTCCCAGTTAGGACCTAAGAACTAGGAAAAAGGCCTTATCTCAGTTGTGAGAAATGTCATTTTGTGACGTGGTTGGCAGGGTACTGATGCCTGTTTACACTTTATGGTTGGTTCCTGACAGCGGCTGATGAAGCGTGTCGGCTCGACTGCAGCGCAGCGAACCGCTGTTTACAGTGTTCAACTCCTGGGGGAAGGTTTTAACCGAGTGAAGCTAAAGCTCAGTTTGTGCAACGCTATGACTTCTGCAACCTTTAGCCACCGTGTTGCGACAGAATGAGAGCTAATCCACGTACGCGCCCAACAGATTAAAAACCTAAATGCTAACAAACTGCGCTCTCAGCTCTCACCTCCGTCGGCGCTTCGTGGTGGCGTGGAGACGACAGCGGCGACAGGTGACTGTTGTGCTGGACTCGGCTGTGTTTCCTGGGCGGACAGGAATGTTGAAGGTCAGCGTTACGCGCTCTGAGAACTCTCTCGCCCGGCACGTCCGCGAGCCTTTACCTTTCAAACGGGATCTTTTTAAACTCGGACTCCTTCACGTAATCAATCACCTGCTTCTGCGTGCGACCGCTGCGGAGATAAGCACGGGAGAGATAATAATGAGCTGATCTACAAGAGCCGTGGCAGGCTGCTAAGTGATGGGAGCAGAGCGCTGCGGAGGAGACGGAGCTGCCGTTTGATGTCGGCTCCCCCACCTGAATCTGAAGGAGGATCCTCGGGTGAAGAGCACCGGCTTCGGTTTGGGCTTGGGCTCCTCGAAGAGGCGGAAGAAGGCGTGGTATTCAACACAGATCTTCCAGAAGACTTTACAGCAGTCCCTGCTGGCCATCAGGAACTCCAGCGTGTCCTGATATGAACTCTGAGGGAACAGAGAACCACATTTACAGCAACTACTGGGTAGTAAAACACTGTATCGTCCTGAATTAACACTCACATTCAGGTCGGGCCTTAGTTTGATGAGGAAACGTTTTCTTTTGAAGCTCAGTTTACGAACTTTAGACCAGTTGAAGGCGTTAATCCTGGTGTGTCCCTGAAGAAGAGAAAACATTTTAAACCTTAGAGTAAAACCAGCCAACGCGGAGAGCTGAGCCTGCAGCTTGTTCGTCTGCACATCTGTCTGGTTGGTGTCCAAACGGGAGCGACTGACCTGGAAGACGAGGACGCCGGTGTGCGCCACAGCCAGACTTAACCTGGTGCCCTCGCGGTCCTTGGCAGGGTGAAGCCGAATGCCGTACATCTCCAGCCGGCGCGCCACCTCCAGCAGCTGATAGTCTGATTCTGCTGGCGTCTGACCTCTGCAGCACAGAACGAGGAGCGGAACACAGTTCAAGAATGTTTTATTTTGTCCTCACTGACCGTCCATTAAATGGAAAAAAACTAAAACCACTAACTAGTTAACTTCCTGCGTAGTCAGAGCCTGACTCAACCCATCCTCTTTTTACAGATCTACACTGGATGAAACACTGTAATCCTACAACCTTCAAGATCAAAAGAGAAACCGCTAAATTAGTGGCACAGAAACACAAACAACTTGTGAAATGCTGGTTTAAGATACTTCACAGACTAAACACTCATCACATTCATAGAGGACACCGAGTTTTGTGACTGATTTAATCACGTCTGTCCGAGGTTTGGCTTTGATTTACGATCGTGAGGCGGCAGGGTCTGCTTTTAATCTTCTCCTCTCACACTCATCAGTCTGTTAAACACGTTTCAAAGACTGTCTGAAAGTAAGGGCCACCAAATACTCAGTTAACTTCTACTGTTACAGCGCAACTTCAATTCCTAAAGTTTTCTTTTCTTAGATCCTTTAGACGAGAGTGATTGACTGGAAACTGGATGTTTTTTAATGTTTTTCCTTCAGAAACAGGTCCAGGTTTTTCCATGTTTATCTGTGTTTTCTGGAGCTTGGGTGGGAGGGGTGTGGAGGGGCTGCACATGTTGACTGACTTTCCTAATTCTTATCAGCGGATAAGCCTTCCTGTTTCCTGTATGTGTGGTACTTAATAAGAGATTTAATTCCGCCTGGCAGCCTGCCAGGCGAACTGCAGTCACAATTATCAACTGGGAAAAAAGGACTCCGGGAGGAAAAAAAAAAAAAAAAAAAAGAGCGAGGCTAAAGAGAGCAAGTCGTGTCGGCCGGAGCCGCTTTCATGTCGCGGCGGCCGCCCGCCGTGCGGTCCGTCTCCGCCGGGACACACTGCAACCCCGAGGTGAGTCAAGTGTTGGCAAAGCCTGGGCTCCTGTTTGAGCTTATCCATGGATGAGGGAGTTTTAAGGGAGGGTGGTGTGAGGCAATCTGGACGCTTTCCAGTAATATGCTCCTAAGTGGAACCTGCTCTCACACTGTGTCCTAATGTAAAGGGAAAAAAAAAAAAAATAAAAGGTCAACCTCGGTCAAAGCTGCATGAGGAAGAACCTTTCTGAATGCGTCACCTGAATGATAAAATCACCCAGTGGGACACGCAGGAGGCCTGAAATAACACTTTGTGCTGACAAGCTTCGGTGACCTCCGGAACAGAGCAAACCTGAAACCACGATTGGATATCACATCTCGTCCCTCTCCCAATCCCACACACAAACTCACACATTCTTGGAGTGGAACTCCATTATCTTGTCAATCAGGGGCATCTGGTCTGGGATGTAGTTGTTGTTGAGGAGGTGTGACCGGCACTGGCTCTCCTCGAAGTCCCCGATCTCGGCTTCAGAGCGAGACAAAAACAGAAATAAAATATATTTCTGTTCTGGTTGCACAAAGCAAAGACAAACTAAAAGGGAAAAAGAGTTCAAAGTAAAAAGCCAACAACAAAGCCTCAGTAGCTCATGCAATAGTAAAATGCATTGCCTCATCTGGTGTTTTATTGATTGCAAAAAGAAGCTTTGATCAGTATTGGTTGACAGATTGCGGGTCAGAAATGTCCAGTAATGAAAATGCTGTTTTGTTTTTTTTTTGACATGGCACTGAGATGTGTTGCTGCTCTGAAGCCGTTCTGCAAGATTATATTCAGGATCCGACTGAAAGGTATCCATGGCAACACACAGATAATCAATTTGCAATGGTGCGCAGTGTGCTGTATGACAATGTTTGATGATAAGCTCCGTGTGGGAGAAAGAAAGAAAGAAAGAAGAAAAAAAAAAAAGGCATAATGTTGATCTGTCAGGGCTAAATGAGGAAACGGTGGCGAGGGTCTTACACTGGATGATGTGGGAGACCATCATGGCGGCGCTGCTGTCGTTGCAGGTCAGACGTCCACACGAGAGGTCCTGTTTGATCTGGAGGGCAAACAGGTACCTGGACACACACACAAACATTTTAAATCACCAGAAGGATAAATGAAACTTTCAGGAAATCCAACATCGACGGGCTTTTTAAAATTCTGCTTCTGAAGCAATATCAGCGGGTCTGAGGGTACATAATGGATCCAGTAGTTTATAAGATATGAAATTTATTGAAGAGCAAGAACAATATAGCGCTGGGTGTCATAATTCGTCTTAATATTAAAAATTGAAAATCAATGAACCAGTGAAGATGAAAAAGACTGACGTCCCTGGATGAACCATGCTGCCATTTATATAATTGGCTGAGATAACAATGTGATGCTAATCGTTTATTTCTGCCTCGCGCTCCGGTGATAAAAGACGGTTCGCTCTGATAAAACAGCTCTGAATTATTTTATACAGGCTATACAGAACGCAATCTAGTTTATATTTCACGAATAACATAAACTCGTTTTGCAGGAACAGAAATGAAACGGCATCCTGCCCGTTTCCAAAACCACTTCTTCTGCAGGGCTTTTAATCATACAAGGCTGTTCAACTGGTATTTTTATAATGCATTCTTCCTACTTGGTTCCATTTTTTTTTTTTTTTTTGATATTAGTATTCTGTTTGTGTGCAGGTGCATGCATGCATGGCGGGAATAAAAAGGATACAAACCGCACAAAATAACAATCACAGCTTTGCAATCATGAATAACTTCAATTCTCTGACCAAACATAAACCCAGCGGTTTCAGTTTATAATGAGTGAGGACAGAAAAAGGCTGACAAATTCAAATCAGACAATCAAGAATGACTGAGGATTTAATGGCATTTGTTTTAAAACGGTGAGCAAATTCTGATTCCAGATTTCTTCTACCTATGCGAGTTAAATATGATGTATTGGTTATTATATAACATAGCTTCTTTATTCAAAAACCTAGCAGGTCCTTAAAAATGGTGTTCACAAGCTTTCAGTTCATGTACGTCAATCATTTCCCAACTCTGAAAAACATGCAAGTCACGAGCTACTTTCACACCGAGAAAACAGAAACCAGAAAATCATTAAGCTCCAACGCTTATCTCCAGAGGACTAAATCAGAAAGACGGCAGCCGAGAGACGTGGCCTGCACAGCTGAGCAGCAGATAAAACGTGTGGGAAACGGGGCACATGTTCAATTTCTACATAGAAATATTCGCTTTCGGTTCCCAGCCGAAATCTTTCAGGAGCAAACGCACATTTCAGGCAGAAAACAAACACGGTGTGGAGATAATGAAGGAACACTGGGAAAGCAGCAGCTCACCGTGTTAGTTCCTCCAGCAGCTGGGCATGGTCCGGGGGGAAGAACTTCACAGTGAACCTCAGGGTTGTGTGTTTAGGCCCTGAGTTTGGTATTAAAAGGGGGGAAAAAAATGTGTTTGAAGAGCATTCAAGAGTAATATACTGCATAACGATTCATATTGATGGCATATTTCTTGAAAAAACGACGGTGAGGAACTCACGTCTGAGCTGCTTGATGATTGGCTTGATGTGGTCGAGCCAAACCTATGGGGGGGGGGGGGGGGGGGGAAATGGCAGTGTTCTAGTTAATAAAGTTTTATGATGCTTAAAAAATGAGATTAATCTTCATTTTAGTTTTCTTACTATCATCTTCTGATGGTTCTGAAACTCCAGGCCGAAGTAGTCGCCCTCGATGAGATTCATGTGGGAGCAAACCAGGTCGAAGAGCACCTTGCCCGAGGCTTTTTGCTGTAAAACAGAAGAGCACACAGTGCTGCAGTGGTTAGGAGTTTTGCCTTAGAATCGAGCCTTGTTTCGATTCCAGTCCCAGAGGAGTTTGCATGTTCCCCCTCCCTGTGTGTTGTGACTGGGATGCAGAGGAAGTTATTTGGAATTCTGGCCACTTTCCAGGAGTTTAAAGGCTTAACTGGCCACAAAAAAGTCCCCCGCAGCGGCCTGGTGGCGGGGCGGGGGCGGACCTGGCGTTTGATCCGTCTTTTCATTGTCATTGTTATCAATGACGGCGGTGCGGCGGCCTTTGAGGCTGATACAGTATCGGGACGGGATAAAGACTCGCCCTGACCACCTATGTCCTCCATCACCCGCAAGCGCTTTGAAGAATGACTTAACTGCCCACTTACTGACAAATACTGGCAGCGTGACAAGGCGCAAACCTCAAAAATCCTCCACAGCTCTGGAGAGAGAGAGAGAAACATTCCCATGTAAGGTCAAATAAAAGTCAGGGATTTCCACTGAAACGCTTCTGTTATTGACGCTCGGAGGAGACAGATCTCTGTCAGGCGCTCGACGGGAGAATTTCTGGCTGGCTGCTTCCTCGTGACCGGTCTGCAGCAGCATGGAGCATATCGCAGCTGCAGTATGCAAGTGTTTGTAGTAGCAATCCCCCCCCCCCAGGCCCGGTTAATGATCCCAGGCTGTGCCTGACTATCTTCAAGGAAGCCGTTTCTCCTACACTTCCACACGGAAGGACGGGGAAGTGAGATGCCGAGGTACTACAACGGGTCCGTTCTCACGGCTCGACGGTAATGAAGGATTTTCTTTTGCTCGCCTTCAGATCTGTCTGGGGTTTCACAGCCACCCAGCGACTCCGTCTGTGTTCCCATTAATGCTTGAAAGAGTAAAAACGTAAGCCCTGTCAGCTTACAGTCGGGTCTTACACTGTCACAACCAAATGTTAAATCTTCTCCAAACAACCCCCCCCCCCCACACACACACACACACACACACACAATCCACCGCTCCTTCCTGCGCCTGTCCTTGCTGCATTAACGCTGCCGTCTCCCTGCAGGCTGCCTTCATGCAGCGCAGAGAGGGCATCCGACCACCGAGGACCAGCTGCTTCCATATGCCGAGGAAGCTGCTGAGAAATGCCACGAGGAGGCTCGGCAGAGAGACAGACGCTGCTCCCTGCAAGACGGCTGCAGAGTGCAGGCAAACAGAGCCTCTGAATGAAACCGCCGGCTCGTGTTTTCCGAACAAATGTGCTGTGGAACATGAGCGGCGGACAGAACCAAGCCGGACCGGAAGAGCACTCCTGTCTCACTGGAGCACTCTCATAACCAGCCTTATAAATCTGCCGTCAGGGTTAAAACTGTCCACGAGCCGAGCGGAGATGGCACGGCGGAGGCTGATCAGAGCCGGGCGGCAGTTGATTAAATGTAGCTGTTACAGGCTGGAGTTGCAGCGCTGCCATTTGACACTGCTGCTGCCAGCACAATAAGACGCCTGACGCTAATGACGCACGAGGAGCAGGGACCGACTGCTGTCGGGGGGGGGGGGGGGCGGGCGCTCGGAGGACACCCGGTAACACAGTCTGCACTCGGAAATCCAGAGACGTGAAGAAGAAACCCGATACAGGAGCAGTAAGTCCTCCACAGCTGAACCTGATCAGATGTGATATGCTCTTAGATGAGAATTAATTAAACACAACAGAATAAGACCACGGGGCTTCATTACAAGAGCTCTGTTCAGATGTAGAGCTCGAGAGATAATAATCCAGCCTGAAGTGTACAGTGCTGTTCAGCTTTACACTGAAGCTTCAGGTCCTGTCATGTTCGAGGCTGAGTCTTCAGACCACATGGAAATGAACCTCAACCAGACGTGACCATGTCAGCTCTTCACCTCCTTGGACTAACTCCAGCAGACGCCGACTGCTGCAGACGGGGTAAACCCTAAAGGAGGTACAGTAATGGAGATGACACAATTCAGCCGCTTAGCAATCACAGTTCGGCCCTTGTTGAACTTGTCTGAACCCCTTACGTTTTCCTTAATCATGTCCATACTGTGAAATTTTAAATACAAGTTTTTTTTTAAAATCATTCTGTTCCTAAATGATGGACATGACGCTGCTGCTGCCTCAGTCTCCACTCCTCATTTTGGATCACCGGAGTTTCTTCTATCCAGCCACATAAGCAGTACTGGCTCTAATACTAAGAGACAGAACTTGGCTCAGAGTCAGTTTTCTGATTCATAGCATAGGTCTTGGACAGTACCGAGGTTAGGGCTCTGTGCTGGACAGCCAATTTTTTTCCACAGAAAAACAGTCTTCACAAAAGTGGGGAAAGCCTGTCGTAAAAGACAAGAGGCTGGATCTCATGGTTTCATTCCTGACACATCTGATCCACAGATGTTTTGACCTTCCATCGCTGAACGGGCTCCGCCATCACAGATGGCTCCGTTCAGATGTGAGACACCGCGAACAGCAGCAGCATTGTCGATATGAAGCGGCTAAAATGAATCCCATCATTGTTAATTTTCAGATTTCCACCTGCGCCAAAACAAAAAACAAACAAAAAAAAAATCTCAGTGAAGCCGATCTTCTGTGGGTTTACACAACAGAACACTGGCAGAAAACTCTGCATTCACAATGTCTGATCAGGGTGCCGCTAGTCAAGTATTCACACATTACAAATCTCACAATAGGCTGCTTAATTGACGGTTGGTAGCGGCTGCCAAACATGGCTGCCAAATGTTGTCTAACACAATGCTGAGGACCCAGAGCCAGGTCAGAGGATGCATGGCGTAAAGCGCTGACTCAGCAGTCATGAAAACGTTAAGGTGCTACAAAGTATCTGAAGGCTTCACAAATATTAAAGAAATTAATTTAGAGTGTCATCTTGATGCTCCAGTTGCCCTCTGAAACGAATCCTTCACCATAACACCGAAAATGTAAAAATATGAAAGAACCTAAATCTCATGTAGATGATGGTGCAGTTGTTGGTGTTTCTCACTTACAGAATGCAAGATAAAAAGTTTTCCAAAAGCTTTAAATCATAAGGATTCATCCTCTGGGAACCATGGATATTTGTGAATAATTTCCTGACAGTCCATTCATTAGTTGTGGAGATATTAAAACACTACCATGCCCGAGAGTCACGGCGCTCTACCGTTGAGTAGAAAGCAATTAAATTAATTTAGATCATAGGGGCTGTAAAGGCAGAAGATAATTATCTTGTCAATTTGACTTTACTGAACCGTTCATTTCGACTGCTTGTGAGTGCACTAAACAGCAAGGCTGGCTTTTTTCATTACCTCCGCTCATTTATATTGTAAATTAAAGCAATGCAATAAATTTTTAAATCTTTATGCAAACAAATTCCATGAAGCGATTAAAAAAAAAAAAGAGCAGCGTGACGAGACAAAGGAGGAGCCTTGACTACTGACGCAACACTCTCCATGTGTGTGCCGTGTAGCCTCTGCCCCGGCAGAAAGGTTGCAGTCTCCGAGAAACGTCGTGCTCAGCAGCTGACATTTCTTTCATCCTGCCAAGAAAATGTCACCAACCTCCCATTTTTTACGGCCGCCATCTATAAAAGCAGCGGGGACTGGTCTACGTGGGAGCAGTTGGTTCCAGAGCGAGGCGGCCGCCCTGAATCAGCAGCGCTCCGGGTCCCGGGACCAGACGTGTAGGGGGGGGGGGGGGGGTGTGTGTGTGTGTGTGTGTGTGTGTGTGTGTGTGTGTGGGGTGGGGGTCTGTCGGGGCTCATTAGGTTTCCACACTGCCTCAAAGGATGCTACGACTGTTTACATGTGTATGGGCGTTCGCCGCTACGCTGACCTCCGCGTGCCCCCGCCGACACAAGAGGGCTAAATAAAGATGACAGCGATGTCTGCACACATGTCGGCTCGGGTTCCACTTCAGGGGAGATCAAATAACCCCCCCACGCCCCCCACCCTCTTGTTAGTAAGCCCCCAGTCAGCAGGGACAAGAACCCAGAAAGGTCAGGTGTAAAGTAGACTTGTGTAGAACTGCCCCCCCGCCCCCCTACAGGAGTTGTTGGTATGGTCCACTTCACCCACGATAAGGCGGGCCGGGCAAGCTTCTCCTGGGAGTGTGTGGGGTGTGTGGAGTGTGTGTGGTGGGTGCCATGGGTGGCAGACAGACTGCCAGCTGCCTTTGGGCTCCAAAAAAGAAAGAGAACAAAGGGAAGCACGTCTGTCTGAATATCCTGATTGAGGCGCTCTGGAGGAATTGATGCTGGAATCAGAGCAAAGGGGTGAGCTGCCACTGGAGGGATTGAACCGTTTTATTTATTTATTTATTTTTTTTTGGACCCAGTAGCATCTTCAGGGACAATGAAGCAGTCCTCGCTCTGAGGGAAGGTTTTCAGCTGTGACATTCAGCAGCATCACGGGAAGCGGCTTGAGTCAATAGATGAAAACGATTCAACGGAAGGAATAAGCAAACAGCACTGGGGAAAAGGTCATTTTTACAGACTCCGCGTGGCTCATCTGATAAGACGCCACATAGGCTTAGCAGTACAATATAAAAAGAAGTGTTGATTCTTGGGGAGATATCAAAAGCATCTTTGATTGAGTTATTCTGAAAACTGACTTCACAAGACGCTCCAGCTACTCCTGCCCAACAACATGTGACCCGGCAGTAGCGGTGGGAAAACCCCGGGGAGGAGTCTGGGTAAACATGAAGCACTGCTGCTGCGATAAGGCTGCTCAGATCTCAGGCAGATACGTTCCCACAATCCCGCACGCTCTTCACTCTTTACCCTGAAAGCACGTGGAGACTTCGCCCGCTGATGCATCCTCTTGTCGCAATAAAGCAGAAGACACAGCTTTCCAAAGTGATTCACTGCATATCGCGGGGGGGGGGGGGCGGCCTGCTCGTATGTGGTGTGCGCATGTGTGGGTGCACATGCACAGTAAACCAAGGGTAGGACGGAGAGGTCAGCGTCAGCTGAGGCTCATTGAGATTCAGGTCACACGCTGCAGAGGTTCCCAGGGTGACTCGACTACGGCGGCGAGCTGACGGGGAGAGACGGGCAGGAGGGATCCGAACCGTCGGATAATCCCGTCAGATCACCGCCGTCCTCCAGGAGCGCATGCAGATGTGTGACCGTGCATATGTTTACAGCACTTTTAATGTCATTACATCTAAAATTAAACCCTGAAACACGTATCTCTGGCTCTGACGGAAGAACATCGAGTGTTTTCTTATCCTCCTTTGTTTTTTTTTGCTTTTTAGAAACTCCAAACTGCAGGAGAAAAACTCCAAAGAAAATAAAAGTAAAAATGATGATTGGGCCGCTACAGCTGTCAGAGTCATTCTGTCACAGTCGGCCGGCCGCCGGGCCCCGAGAGGACAGCCATGAAAATAATGTCCCCTGGATTCAATAGAGGTGAACGCAAAGATAGAGGTATCCACCCTCAATGGCAGCCGCCGCCACCACCACCTCCTCCTCCTCCTCCTCCTCCTCTGGACACCCACATTACTTTCACCGCCTCCGCCCCCAGGAGCCGGGGCTGCTGGGAGCATATCGATTTTGCATAAAGAATAATTAAGTGTCCTGTTGCGACCGTCGTGGAGCTGAATGTCTAACAGTGAGGAGCTCCGTGCAGTTTGTGCGAAGACCTCCCACCGCCTGTCAGAGCTCCATAAATCAGGGGGAAGATCTCGGCCGTGGGCGTGAGCGATGTTCGAGGACGCGCTGAACAAGTGGCGGCGACAAGACGCGCCAACAGGCCCTGCCTTATTTGCAAATACAAAGCAAAACGCATACAGACGCAGGAAGACATGAAACTCTGTCATCGTCAAAATGAGCAGAGGGCAAGAGGGGGTTTCAGAGCAGCTGGAATTACCAAAAAGATTGGCCTCGTATTTCTTTTTTTCCCCCTTCATCTGCCTAAATCACTTTCAGAGGGTGCTTTGAGTTGTGGACCCATGCTGGTTATTCTCCAGCAGCACCTCTTCCCAGAGCCAAGGATTACTGTCACTCACAGGGAAGCTGCGTCGCTTCATATTTAAGCAGAAACTCCCCCATTTCGCTTAGCTGGATAAAGACAGGCTGGAAAAAACTGAATACTAAACACGATTTTAACCTGCTGTTACTGTTTTTGCCACTCAAGAACCAAGCGGTTTTTGTTTCAAAATTAGTCAATCGGAGGAAAATGCCATTCTCTTTATTCTTTTCATTAAACCACACCAATAATTAGTGGTCTGAGTTTTTTCATTCGTAAGATTTGATTAATTTTTCTGAATATGGAACAATTACACAGCTTAATTATAAAGGACATTTTCGTTATTTTCTGACATTTCATGAACATCTATTCATTGTCAAGTTTATTTAATATAATGGAGGCAAATGGAATTGTAAATCCTTCCCTTGAATGTGAGCCATTTTTAGGAGAAAAGCTAAAAGCTGCCACACTTCCTGTCTGAGTCATTTCTGTGCGGAGTCAATTAGCACCACCTGCAGAATTAGGAGACGGCGAGTTCTCTCCTGTAAGCTGTGAATACTGTAGAGCTCGGTAAGTGTGCGCAGGCAATCAATAGGTTAATGAGGAGATTAATTAAGTGTAACTGTGAGAGACAACTCCCACAAGGTCAGGCTGACAAAGAGACGAGCCTTTCTTGTATAATCCCCGTACAAAAACCATGTCAAACGGGAAATTCTCCGCGGTTTGGACCCAGCCGTGCCCCGTTCCACCTCCAGGCCGGCGGGTCTGACTTCAGGATAACCCTAAGCTTAACCCAAGAAAACTACCATGTCCAAACCAAACTCCTGTCTCTCCAAAACAAACTATTTTAACAGATCTGCATAAACGGACCCAAACATGCAGCTTTCCGAAGCAAACACAGAAGGTGAAATAACGAGCTCTCAAGGGTTTTTTTTGATTTATCTATTCCTAGATAAATCAAAAAAGCCACATCCCACCGGGATGCAGACATCAATTCCACCTGCCTTCAAAGCGATCGTGAATGAGACGGTTGACCATGATGTGGCTATAGAATCCCTGTTATTTATTTTTAATGGAGTTCTGTGAGATTTATATAAAGAAACAAGGTTGAAAAACACCCTCCTAAATCAGTCTCAAACAGACTGGAATATCAGTTGCAAGTCAGAAATCCAAACAGAGAAACGGAAAGTCCTCCACATTGGAGATCGGCACCCTAAAAAAGAAAAAAAAAAAAAAAAAAAAAAAAAAACACATCCCAGTCCACAATCTGCCGGTCTGTTAGGGCCAAACATGAACCGGAGGAAGGCTTCAGTCCAGTTTCAAGAGGCGACACTCCGCCAATCACTCACATCTCCACCAACTGTGACATTTTCACTCAAATTCAACTTCATACGAGTTGCTACACGGTTCACACTAACACACACACACATCTATAATCGACCACACTGGATGCATATTTCTAAAATGACTGTACTGAGGAGTTGCTCGGCTGAGGATATCAGACGGTACAGTCTGAGGCATGAACACCTTAAACCTGCACACAACACATCGGATGCTAAACAGATGGGACACAATCTTTGGAAAAATTAATACCCAAGGTATGTTAATTTCCCATAAGTAAACGTGCCGCCCTGCATGTACAAACAGCAGCCCGCTGAAATTGGAGCAGACGCGCTGATCTACATAATCGCTGCGATGTCTGCGTGCGCGCTGGAGAGGGGCTTAAGAAAAGGAGAGCCGAGCAATAACATGCAAAGTCATTAAATCACTTTGCAGAAGCATTACCGGGAATGTAATTAATAAGTCGCCTGGCGAGAATCACAGCCAAAGACATTAATATTCTTAAGATACTAAAAATGCAGAGGCAGCAACAGAAACAAACCAAGAAGATCTGAGAAATTCAACTCTGGGTTCAGGAAGTGTTTTACTCTCAAACAGGTCATCTGAGTCCTGATTCACACAATAATGTTAAAATACACAGATTCCTTCTAGTGTTGAATCAAAAGGTGACACAGCAGCTCTCTGGTTCTCAGTGAGCGACACAAACTCTACAGAAGATGACAAATGTGTTAATAAAGCTCTTATGTAACTCACTGTGGAGTTTAGCTGCCATTGTCTTGTTGCATGTTCTTCTTCCCTGCACCCATAATCTCCAGCAGTACTAAATAATGACAGGTGCACATGCTGCTTTACTGTTGAGGTCAATCAATTGGCCTTCTCCAGATTAGCCTTAAACTCCTTAGCCGTCAGAGCGGCAAATCCACCGGGCCCGGGCGCCGCGGTGGAGTCAGGTAACCGTACGCGCCGGAGCTGCTGTGACACGGCATCTGGAACTTCACCTGACACGGCTGAAAATCTGCACACACACAGAAACGCACACGCATGCACGCACATACACACAAACACACAAACACAGGATGCATCTGCTCCAACCACTGCATCAGGCAGCTTTATCCAATAGATCTGGAAAAAATCCTGCAAAATTCTTCAACTAAACAGTCACACTGCAAACTACAAAAGATTGAAAACAATTAGATAATATAAACACATACTCAGAGAAATCACTGAGTGTAAATAAACAAAATCAATGCAATAAAGATCATATTTCAACATTTTTTAAGTTGCCATTGAGCGTCTAATTAAGTCTTGGCCAGTCAGCCGGGATTTCCCCGTCAGAATATAGCTGACCTTAAAGCACAGCGCAGAGCCAAGAGCCTCAGAACAACCCTGTGCTTCCTGTAGACACGGATTAAGGTCAGCGGCCAAGGAATCACTCTCGGTTAGCAGGAGCACTGATGTTTTCTTTGGTGTGATGAGTGTGCAGTGAGATGCCTCCAGAATTTACAGTAGGAGGTCTTTAGAACTGAAAACGACAGCAACAGATCGGTTTATTTACAAAACCTAACGCAGCCACACACACTCACACATGGAGGAGTGGGTGGTCCTCCAAGCTACTTATTGGTTTTGATACCTGGTGTTAAGTCGTACTAAGGCGAAACACTGATGCTTCAGCGTTAGAAACAAAATTCACTGTCGGTTAATCCATTTACAGCACTGAATCAACCAATACTCGACAAGACCTAAAACTAACCGCAATGCAACTATAAAACATGCATTGCCTCTACAAACCTTAATCATGCGAGTAAACAAAGCCACTTTTTAGAACTGTAATGAAAACAAACAGAGATATTAAGAATCTGTGGCTTTTGAGGAGATTGCATCGAATTAGTTTAATTTCCTGCAGAACTGCTCAAAACTACCAGCTGTGTAACCAACCTCCGTCTGGCCTTTGAAGATATTCTCAATTCAGAATATATTGAAAATCTTCATGAGGATCTCCATTGCTGTCTTCGACTCTTTAATAATGAAACATTTTTGCAGAGTAACAGTGTAGGATTTTTTTTTTTTTTTTTTAAACTAAAGGTTCTCATAAGTGATCAAGTCAAGCTTGATGAAATATCAGTGTTATTACAAGCCACCCCTCGGAGGAGGGGGCCGGGTCGTAAATGTTGGCAGTATATTTCATTTTTAAGGTGCTTCACTCAAAGCTGTAGATTTTATGATGGAACAAGAGGAAACGTCAGAGGATCATCAAAACCGTTTCAGATAAATGATCGTCTGGACGAACTGATCTGCCGCCATTACTCGATAAATCCTCAGGTTCGCCGCCGGCGGGCCGTGAACGTCCGTCCATCCAGTACATTGATAAAACATTTCCATCCCTGCAACCGGCGGAGTGGAAATCATTCCTGCATGTTTGAGAGCTGCTGGTTCTCTGAAGAATTAACAGACTCGGTGCGATGAATCAAATCTATTTTAATTCATGCGGCGCGGCGAGGAGGACGCGGCGGTTCTCCGGGGACGACCGTCAGCGCGCCTCCTTTACATCCCGTCAGAAACTGAGCAGAGGAATGGCGGCAGCTGCTACATTAGTTACACACATTTCTTGTGGGATGAAACGGTTTCCGTGCATGCGTTTGCTGGTGTGTTTCGGCTCGGATGGAAAGAAAGAAAAAAACAAACAAACAACGTATCAGAGCGGTGGCACTAACCTGCACGCCGTTTTCACAGTCACATTTCACTGCCTGTTTTATTGTAACACGTTTTAAAATTGCGCCGTGGGGAGAGGTTTAGCCGATCTCCACACTGTGACAAATACAGGCGCTGACTTGAGGTGAAATCACACATTTAAGGCCATCAGTACAGAAACTGTGGCGTGCGCGCGCACACACACACACACACACACACACACACACACACACACACACACACACACACACACACACACACACACACACACACACACACACACACACACACACACACACACACACACACACACACACACACACACACACACACACACACACACACACACACACACACACACACACACACACACACACACACACACACACACACAAAATCCGGCAAGGAACGCAGGGATGGGAAGGATTCTCGGTGGAGGCAGCTGTTGCTGCGTGTCTGCAGGCCAACGGGTCCAGCAGCAACTCGATATGGAACAGCAGAGCTGGTAAACCTGCTGAGATACCCTGACTTCTGATTTCTGTAATCCCAAAAAGAGAGAGGAAAAAAAAAAAAAAGTACAGCTGCAAGGCTGAAATATATAAGTAATTATCTTAATATAAAATAATTCCATTTTAATCACTCTGCAGTGTGATGTGTGCCCTACTTTTTAAGGCTGGAATCCATTTCTTTTTACGATTGTGTTATAATTAGTGCGGCCATGACGAGGGTCTTTGGAATGTTAAACACACTGGGTGCAAAGCGAGTTTCTACACACACCAACACATTCGTTCCTGATGCCTGTTTGGTCACCATGTGGAGGAACCGGTGTCACTAATACGCCCCACAAAGCAGCCTCCCTGGACCTCACAGGGTTATATTTAACGGTTCTTGGAGTCACTCCGACCGATTTGAAAATCCATAAACAGTGCATAAGAGGGTAAAACAAGCGATGGTGTGAGTAAGAGGCTTAATCCAGCAGCCGTCTTTGGAGTGCGGGGCTTATCGCTCTCAGAGGGTGAGGTTAGCAAGCCGATCCTGGGCGCAGCCGAGGTTTTTTTGCAGTCGGCTCGGTCTTGAAGCGGGGAGGATCGCCATGGTAACCTGGTGCATGCAGCACGGTGACTCCGCTCAGTGTGTGAGGAGTCCGTCTGCCAGCCACCTCTGTGAAATTAATCCAAAACGAACAACAACAGCTACAAAATGACAGGCTTACCTCTCGGAGTTAACTTTGTTCTTGGCCTAATTTCTGTGTATTTGTCCTCGTCTACATCCGTCACGCCTCAAACCAGACGTCTAAGATGAGATGTGGAACTTTGCAACTAATAGAGACACTGAAAAGTAATGTTTTTTTTTTCCCGATCCATGTCATTAAAAATTGGAAAGGCATCCACGGGCACACCAAAGGAATCGCACCAACGCACGATCCTGCTGTTATATGACCCCATTCTGTTCATCTACAACTGCTGCCAGTATCCTGACAACAGCCGTAACTCCCCGCAGACAGACCCCGCACGCAAAAATCACCAGAATACTAAAAAAAAGAAAAAAAAGAAAAGACATTCTTCGTGACGTCTCAAGAGGAGGACACACACTCATCTCATTTGTCAGACAACAGGAAAACACAAAAAGTACATGCAACTTTTGGCTTCATACCAAAAACAAATTCCTCAGAGGAGCAGCTTTCTAGAACCATGAAAGTAGTGTTTCCTGTTAATTTAAATAAAACAGCACCTTAGAGGTGTGTGCACACTTACCATGTGTGAACAGATTAGAACGGATTCTGGTGCTGCGGTTTTGCGATTGAAAGCAAACTGAACACTTTTCTGTTTGTTGCTGCTTCTCAGAGACGACAGTGTGTTACCTCACCTCGTCTATGAACGCAGCACTGACCAAAGAACTCAAGAAAAAAATGTGACCCACCAAATGTGTGAAACACCGGATAGTTCTGACCAAGTAATCTGAACAGATGAGAAACAAATATACAACAGTAAAAGATTTCGAACTTACTGTAGTGTAATACTGTGATCTGCAGGAGTTCATTGTTGGCAGTTTGTGCTGAATGGAATTTGTGATAAAAGCAGAGAGGGCGCTTCTTTGTAACCAGTGTTAAAGGTTATCAGATAATTATCAATTTCATGCTTGATGTAACGCAGACAAAAGAAACTGTGAGCTCATAATACATACCTCTGCTTTGCCAGCAGCAGAGACTCACTGCAGCTTTTACTTTCAAAGTTATCTATTTAATCCCCAACTATTGACATTATTTTCTGATTCAAAAGTTTTGGAAATTCAGATTTCAACTGAAATCTAATATTTGGTATGAAGCAAAGTGTGTACCACGAGCGTTATTATAGAGTTAACCATGAGTCTCACTCTCACAGCAGCAGTAATGTTTCTTTTATTCAAGTGAGTAAACCAGGAGTCTTCTGTTTTGCATCGTCATTTCCATTACTCATCGAAATCAGCGCTTTGTTCCACTGACTGAAGATTTATGGCAACTTGTTGAATCTGAAATCTGCAGTTGATCATGCACTTTGCTTGTCAGCACAACTCAAAGTTGAGCTGCTTTGAGGTTTAAGTTCTCTGAGTTGTTTTTTTTAAGTGTCCTTCATTTGTAAATAGCAAAAAAAGATGGCAGATGAAGCAAAAAGTCACTGATTTGGGAAAATTCCTGCTATGAAACTTTTGATAGTCATTCAAACCTCATGATTCACCTTTCAATGAGCAAAATTACGTAATTTCACTAACTGAATAAAGCTACATTAGGCTAAATGTTCCCAGACTGACTGTCTAATGGAGGTCATCTGTCTTCCACTGCTGAGACAAAATTGCGACGTAATGGCTTTAAATAAAATCAAGCAATGGGTTCACAATGGAACCCCAGTTCCTCCGTCCGCTGCAGAACACTAAAAACAAAAAACATGAGCAAACTAGAAACTTCACGTGATCAAATATCTGCAGACGTTGCACCTGAGTGCAGGTAATTCAACCTCCACCGACACACACACACACACACACACACACACACACTGTGCGTTACAGTGAAATATTATCGTCGGGAAGTGTAAGGTGAGCAGCAGCGGCGTGAATTGAACAGAAAGTGTCGGCACTTAACACGGCTGACCCTCTTATTCTACTTCTGCGGGCGACAAGGACACAAACAGGAAGGCTTTTCATTACGGCCTGCCGGACGAGCCGTTCCACCGCTCCCTCCGTGACAGGTACTCCGAGGGAGTCGCTCGCCGCTGATGAGCCAAACACAAACCTTGTAACTCTCTGAATAGACGGTTGTTTGAGAGCAGGCTTCTCTGAGGACAACGGCTTTTGATATTGTGAAACATTCCAGCACTGGAAGCCACTGACAACAGCTCTGATTCTTTAAGAGCCACACTTCTGCACATCGCTGATCAATAGAGGCACAAACAGAAAAACTAAGCCTGGACTCGAGGTCAAAAGAGTCCAAATATGCTTAAAGAGATGAGGAAACAAAAACCCCGGCGACCGAGCCGGAGTGAAGCGGTCGCTGAGAGACAGATGGAGTCTTCTCCTTTTCTATTCTCCATGGCGGATTATGCAACAGTTTCCACTTTAATAAGGAAGAGGAGGGCAGGAACTCTCCAGCGGGCCGACGTACAGCTGGAGCTGCCTCTCCTTCTACCACACACACACACACACACACACACACACACACACACACACACACACACACACACACACACACACACACACTACAGTGTCCTTTTCTAAATCTTTGCTCCATTCACCCCGACTCTAAAAATTCACACATCTCCTCCGCTGAGCCAGGAGACCCCCCCCCCCACAATTCAATCACTGTCCCGGTGCGGTGGGACACACACTCAGCCGCACAGGTGCAACTTGAAGGAATTCAGATGGGCACTGTGTCACACAAGTGCATCATGGGAGTGGCTTCACTGCATGCAGAGCTACAGAACTGAATAAAGATGGTGGTGGTGGGGGGGGGATGCAGCAATCTCTGTTTTAATTGCCCATCGAGTGCAGCATAAAACAGCATGACAGAAGAGAAGCAGAGCGGGTGGGACGGCTGCACCGTTTCCTTACCTTAATGATAAGAGCATTTCAGGAGAGAGGAGCAGCAAAGGTGACGGCACGGGGAAGGGGGGGGGAGAAAAAGCTCTACAGGATAAGGATAATCCCACGATATCGCACTGCGAGCGGATTCTGACATGTTAATTAGCCTTCTGAATCTCAATGAGAAATTCATAATTCATTGAAGAGGGGCCGTGCGGCTGTGAAGCAGCTCCCACGGGGGCTTCGCCCTTTATTTGAGACCAGGAGGACATCACAGAGAATGTGGAGGCTGGCTCAGAGCGGCACAGCTGCCACACCCCCCCGTGCGCTGTGATGTCTACCTGCCCCGCTGCGCCCCAGTCACCGGGACCCGGCACCACAGCTCAACAGCTCCACGATCAACCATCAACAACAACAACAAAAAAAAAAAACTGTCATCAAAGGGCAGCGCTGGATGTGTGCGAACGTAACGACATGAACCGACGAGGTGGTGGGGGGAGGAACGGCCGCATTTTCACATACAGTCGACTTCTCTGCTGTCAGAGCCAAACAAATACGAAGATCTTCCACAAAGAGACAACCATCTTGGTTGCCATAGGAACAAGACCTCTTATAAAGGCCTTGGTTTTTTTCCCAAAGCACCTGGGCAACAGTATGGAAAGCAGCGCAGCATTATGCTGTCAGACATGAGCCGACAGCGTTACCGACAGCCGTCATCAGGGGCGCCGGGCGGGTCGGGAAACGGGTGAACGGTGCGCGAGGACATGAATTCCACCGCTGCAGATCCGAGTGCGGCCTGCATGTTGTGCTTCCGAGCAAACAGAGCTGGCAAACTATCAACATGTTTGCCCGCTGGAGGGGAAAAAAAGAAAAAACACACCTTCAATTTTTTTTTTTTTTTTGAAGCCAGGATGATAAATCAATCATGCCATCATACCAGTCACTGAAGCTTTTTGCTATTTTAATTTGAGACGGACATAGATTTTCTATCATCGATCAGGAACAACCTTGCAGCTCGAGCCGGTGATGAGGCATTTCTTTACACATTAACGTCAAAAGGCTGCAAACACCGATGCACACCAGTCGTTCTCAGTCTGCTTTTCTTTTTTTTTTTTTTTTCCCCCAGTGTAGAAACCGAGGCCCTATCAGATGTGCCAAATCAGTATTCTTCGCCATCCGTTTCCAGATAATTCCCACTGTTGCTCTTCTCCTGTGGTTCTCATCCTTCATAACCCAATTAGATTTCAGGACGTGATGGAAGACGATGGCTGTACGTGGGAAAGCAGCGGAGCCACCGCCCCCCCTCCCCTCCCCTCCCCTCCCCCGCCTCAGACCTCCCCGGCTCTGTCCCGACCACATCCCGCTGCGAAGATTTCAATTTCATGCCACGTGAGAAATGCAGCCAAGGGTTCAGAGTTCATGTGGGAAAGCGCAGAGGGAATATCTTCTGCCAAATGTCAGTGTCAGAGCAAGACTGGTGCACGGGATGAGAATGCCGTGTTAACAGCACTGAACACTTTATATCTTCCAGCTTTGACGAGCATCGTTCAGCAGTGGTGGGGAAAAAAATAAAAAATTGAAAGGAGCTTTCATCTTCGTGCCGAGCTTTAAAAGCCGGGATGCCAGCTTCGCAGCGGCACACAAATCTTCCATTTATGTTTTTATGGTGACAGTGAGCATATGACCCCCCCCCCGAAACAAATCCTCACCAAACCAAACACAATGCCATCTTTCAGGGAAACTAGGTCAATCAGCAGTGATACCAAGATGAGCTAATAATGCCTCGAAACTCGCTGTGGGTCACATTAAAAGTCAAGAGATTTAATGTCACACACTTTTCTAGCTCTGCAATCAGATGATGTGTTTCTTTCTGTTCATTAAACTTTCCTTATACGCTTAATTAACCTTCTAGCAATTATTATTGTTGGATTTTTAAGTTTACAATTCCAGGTGGCGTGTGAGACTGTTTCAGTCTTTCCAATTTGTCCAAACAAACTTCCTTTAAATAAGCTGTGTAAATGAAGATGCTGTGCGGAGGGCTGTCTGCTGAAAATGTTATTCATGAATGATGTGCAGCGGCGTATCCTCGCATTAATGCCCCCTCCTTCCACTCCTCCCGAGCAGATATCAGTGGAAGACAGAAATCTGCAGCGCACCAACCAGCTCAGACGCTCCTCTTCCACCTCTATGTGTCGCCATGGCAACCCAGACACAGGCCGGTGCGATTACAAGTGGCCTTTCCGCGCAGAAACCATATAGCGTTGGAAATCCGGAGCGCCGCGTGTTTCACAGACCGCCCCGGCATCCACGCCGCCGCCTCGGAGGGAGTGCGCCCCGCGGCTCAAAGGTCACGCCGTCCGTGTCAACAAGGTGCTTTTGTGAGAGCGGAGGGAGGGGATGATGGATGGCACGTAATTCCTTTCCATGGCAGGAGGCCACATTAAAGTAGCTGCGTGTTTTTCTAAGAGTTAATAACGGCAGATTAAAGTTGGCAGAAGCGACGCGTGTGGGACGGCTTGGTTTAAAAACCAGCGACGTTTCTGTTTTAAGCTTCTCAATATGTAACCAATGCAATATGTTCGACAACCATCAGACAGCTCTTTGCTCGCAATTCCCGGCCTCGCTGCTGCACCAGGGCCCCTCTCTGAGGCTGCAAACACCTTCTCTGGTGACGAGGGAGATAAAATCAGAGAGGCGCTGTTTATCCGTCCACCGAATCCCAACAATACTTCCATTCACAACTCTGTAAATACGAGCTAATGGAGGAGGGCGGGATTGCCATGGTCCCCATCTCCCAGCATCTTTTAACCAGCTCTTTTTCCAGCAGCCCCCCCCCCCCCCCCCCCCCCTGGTTTACAGCACAGACCTGAAAACGACCATGTAAATTAGATGAATGCTGCAGTCACAGCCCGGCTAATTTAAAAAGATCCAACTGTTACCAGTGCATGACTTGTATTAGTGAGAGGGGAGTGGCAGTAATGGGTTTAGAAACCTCATTGACATGGCGAACAAGCGAGAAAGAGAGTTTATTTGGGCATCGGAGTCGCTCCTACAGCCAATCAAATCCCATTTGTCTCCACATTCGACCAATGACATCCCATCGAGATGTATTGGTTGCCCGATCAGCCCCTGTCCACGAATCGCTCGGGCGCCACCTCAGCGGGCTCCCCCTCCGAAAGCGCCGCCGGGCTGAGGGAAGCAGACCGTGTCCCCAGCACGGCTCCCACTTTAACAGGATTTAGCGCATCGCTCTTCCAGACGAGACTGCCTCCCTCCCTTTGAACTCAGACTTCCTTTACAGTCGACATGTCATATTAGAAAATACACAACATGAAACGCGAGACGCTGAGAACCTGAAATGAGCGCAAATAGCACACGGCTTGAATTTCAATTACGTCGTCCCGTGCAGACGTCGCGGGAAGATGAAATTCCTGAGAGCCGCTTCAC
This sequence comes from Salarias fasciatus, assembly GCF_902148845.1. Lineage (NCBI taxonomy): Eukaryota > Metazoa > Chordata > Actinopteri > Blenniiformes > Blenniidae > Salarias > Salarias fasciatus. Next base: position 24,188,242 of record NC_043760.1, read on the forward strand.
GTCCGCGTTCCGGCTTGAACCGGAAAGCCGCGGCGATCATTCAGGAGTGTTTATGCAAATATCACAAAATGAACAGCGTCCAATAAAACCAAATGCAGGCAAGCAGATGTATAATGAGTAACGCTCACTCCTTGCATAACAAAAACAGAGAAAAACAATAGAAAATGTCAGTGCAAGCGTAATAAGCTCTGTACGAATGTGGACTTTGAATATTCCTACTTCTAGGCCTGGTGAAAAGGAGTGTTTGGATGCTGATGAGTTCCACATAAAACACTACTTCCACAATGTTTTGACTCATTGATTTAATCAATCACTGAGTCAGTAACACATCAAGAAGCACACTTTCAAAGCTGATGCCGTTGGGATAATTATTTGTTTGACTATTTTATTGCATGATTCTCATACTTGGAACGCTTGTGTCAAACAATATTTGACATAAGTAATTAAAATCTCATTTCAAATATCAATTTCTGATGAAACTGCTACAGACAGTTACTCAAACCGAATAAAAGGATATGTGCGTTCTCAAAGTGGTAGTTTCACTTCTGGCTTTGGAGCTCACGCTGACTGATGCAACTCAATAACTCAGATTACACTTTTTGTTGCGGTTTGGAAAAACGGTCCAAACCCGGTCCAAAAGACGGTCTTGTGCAGCTCTGTCACAATGCAAACACAGACACATTCACATAATCAATTCCCTGCATCGAACACAGATATTAAGTCAAATTTGATAACGGCCCGGTCGGTACTTGCATGCATTTTCAACACACACTGGAAGTATTGACCCACAGGTGGAGACTCCTCCATTCATTCTTCAGCTGCGGTGAGGCTGAAAGAAGCCCTTCATCGGGTTCCTCCTCATTAAGTCCGGACCTCATTGCCTTTCAGCTGACAGCAAGACACACAGAAGCTGCTCTAATTGCTTCCCATCAGGATGAGTGGTTGACAGCATATGTGGAAGAGAGTGCTGAGCGGCGGGATGGCGTTCAGGGCCCTGGACCGGGGTGGGAGTCCTGCACGGCGGCCTCTGCTGCCCTGGTTTCAGATGGTGTACATGCTTCATTTATGGGACTGGGGCAACAAGACAGCATTGCTTGAAGCACCAGATGTCTTTCCTGGGTATTCAATATAGCTGGTTCATGCATAAACCAGTAGGACAAAAAAAAAAAAAAAAAAAAACAGAGGCAGTGGCAGATTTAAGACGATTTTATCTGGTATCTCCCTAAAAGCCTTCCTCTGTCTGCTCGGACATGACAAACGACGGAGATAAACTATGGATTCAGCCAAGGTGAAGCGGTGAGATCCCGGACAGGGCGAGCAGCCTGTCAGAGGGAGATTAATTAAACCCTGTCACACAAACTTGTAGCCACTGCGAGCAAGTGGGTCAATCACTGACATGTGTGATATCAGGATGAGACGGTCCTACCTGCAGACAAAACTATTGGAGTCATGACGAGGGAGTATCAGATACAAGATGAAGACAGAGCAGCTGGGAGGGGCGTCCAATAACCGTGTTTACTTTCATGCACTGATTTGTATCCTGAAGTGTTTGATCAAAAGCCGATGCTGAGCACGTCAACACCACCCAAGATACGACTCCGAGGCTCCCCGCCTACTCCACGCTGCGTTCAGAAGAGCCATCCCGAAAACATTTTGCACTCCGGCACAACGGCTCGCAGCTCAGCAGTGAATCACAAATAAGACGAAGAGTCTGCAGCTGTGCCCGACCGTGCAGGGTCGTCCTCAAACACGTCACTCCGGGCGAAACAGGAGCGCGCAGTCACGCCGTCACCAAGCCGATGTGAAGCACGAGTCGTGTTCACTAGGCTCCGAATTAGAGATTCTCATGTTAACAATTAACTACAAGCAGGATGCCAAAGTGCGCAGGGTGCTGCCGGCAGTGTCGCTCATTTCCTACTAGTTCAAGACAAGATTCGGTCAGATGTCAGGCGACACAAGAACACGGGAATAGAGTAGAACGGCTCAGATTCATCTCATGAAAACAGCAACAAAAGAATGTCCTAAAGCATTTACTGAACATTTAAATTCTCACTCATTCAGGTCAATAAAAATTCAGGGCATCACCAGTATTGCTCATCCTCTGGGGATGCCTGTACAAAAGCAGAGACTTTCAGCCACAAACTGAAGCCATTAATTCACTGCCACAACTCAGCCTGTGTATTAATTCAAATTGATCAATTACCTGAAAAGGTAAAAGTGATATTTTGCAGTTCTGCTCTGCCACAGAGGGTGTCCATAAACCGGCTTATTCTATTCTGTGTATAAATACCACATGGACATATGGAAAGACCATGTAATGAAAAATGTTGATGAAATATTAATGGAGGATTTCTCTGCATGGTTGCCTTATAGAGGGACTTCGCCATGACTGTAAAGACTGGAGAAATCTGACTGCAGTCCCTGTCAGCTCATTATAGCTCAAGAAGAACCAAAGTAGTCATGCAACACAAGTCTACATGTCTCAGTTTGTAACGGTGAATGCCTGAGCTGCTAAAGCCAGTATTAAATTTAAGACTGTGCTTGATTATTCTGGCAGTAAGATTTGGCAAATGGAGCCTGACTGCCTCCTTCATTCATAGGAATGAGTATGACTGCCCCCCCCCCACTCGCCTCTGCTCTGCCTTCAACTTCCCATCCCCCACCTCCTAACCCCGCAATCCACGCTACAATCAGCGTCTGCACGGGTAAACTTCTGCGTCTCTCCCACCCGCCTTCAGGGAACACGAGCATCAGAAGTTCAGAGCAGACAGCGTCAGTGGCGTGGTGGCCTGAGGAGGATGAGGCAGACTGACGGCTGCAGACTGGATTTCCTGCTCAATTTAACTCCGCACAAGCACAAAAAAAAAAAAAAAAAAAAAAGATATCGAGAGTCACCCTGAGAAAAAACTAAATGTTAAATATAATGAAAAAGGAGACCAATATTTCACTCAAGCATGATTTAAATCAACAGCGCCAGTCCCCCGATTGTCCATGTTTTTGAGGTCAGGCATCATCAGCATCAACACAAGTGTGTTCGCAGTCAGAGTGCTAAGTAGGCCACAGCATGGTATGTGACCCAGGAGATGGCTCCATGGCCCCTTTTTGTTTCTCTACCATCTGATACTCTGCCTGCTGAGGTGGAAACCGACCCCTCTCCAGCACGGGACGCAGGAACCCAAACCTCCGGGTGTCAGTGACAGGGAGAGGTTAGACGTTTGATGTTTTCCTGAAGAGACAGGATCGGAGAATCCCCGCTCTGAGTCACTATGAAATCTCCTGGAATGAACCGCCGCTCTCTGAAATCATGCCGAGCGTTCGTGTTGTGAAATAACCGACGCGATAATTGCCCGACAAACGTGTTCTGTAGACCGCCCGGTTAGCCCCGCTCGGTGCTGCAGGGGAGACATTAACACGGGCGGAAGGATGTGAACCAGGCTGACGTACGTCCGACACGTCTGGACCGAGGAGGAGAGCTGGGACTTTTTGGGACGTTAACCGAGTGCGACAAAACGGAGATCCTGCTGAGATGAACCCGCCAAAGCGCAACCCTGTGACATGTATACAGAGTTCTCAACACCTGAAGCCTTCATCCATCTTCAGTGTCTTACAGTAAAAAAAAGAAAACATTTCAGCATGAATAAAGCTGCCTGCTGCCTTTTGTTAGTTCCATCTTCACCTTTTTTTTTTTTTTTTTTTAACTTTCTTATTTTTAAACCTGCCCCTGTGAAAAGAGGGTGTCGCTAAGCCCATCCACACCATTACCGGCTCCTCCAGCTCCTCCTGCGAGGAGCGGAGGAAGCGGACTATGGGTGCATGTTATTGCTGTACAACATCTGTTCAAACAGAGCCCAAAACCTCACTGTGGAGAAGAGAAAGAGAGAGAGGGGGAGAGAGTTTTGTAATCTCTGCATGGGTGCATTAAACTGACAGAAAACAGAAGCAAGAGGATGATTCAGACTGCGAAAGAGACGCTAAACCAAAGCTGCCGTCTAATGTGCCATGTTTCATGTCTCAGAATCTAAAGTGTCGGGGTGTATTCTTTGGAGGACAGAGTTTGGTTAAGCGCTACTTTGGGACAGTAAAACTCCATAAAAACCTAATGTGAGCCGACTAAACTCCGAGGTTGATATTACCTTGGAGAGCGGAGCTCCGCTGCAGGTTTTTAAAGATTACGAGGCTCAGAGCAGGCTGTATAAAACCCCCCCGTCCTCACCTGCGTGGATGATATTCCATTTTAAAAGGGGGGCAGCGTCGGTAAACTCAACGCTCCAGCGTTAGAAAAGATCCAAGTCAAGCAGAACAGCACCAAGAATCCCCTCTATTGAAACAATCGCAAGGCTTTAATGCCTCGTCTAACCTTATGTACACAACAAAAAACGTGCTTTAGATGAGGACAATTAAAAAAGGATTTAACTGTGAGAATCTTGGGAGCCTGGAGTATTAAGCACAACACATGATACCAGTAGAAAGATTAGCAGTCATGCACAGGGAGCGCCTTAGGGACAGTGTTTACCCATACTGCCTTGGGAAAGAGCCAGAAGGACACGTCCAGCTCGCACCGCACACTCCGTGGCTGTCAGTTAAGCTCAGCGGCTCTCGAGCAAAAAGCGCCATTCACTCACATTAAACAGGTCCTCTGACTGCAGCCCTATCTGCTTCCCGTCATCACTTCCGCACCGCGCTTCTCTCTATCTGCGCATCTTGTTTTGGGCTGGAGACACTCGTGGTTGCAGATAGTTCTTCTATTTTATCCCGAGACAAATAACAGTGTTTTCACTGACCCAACCCCGTGTTGCTGCCATAAAATCAACATCTGAGAAGAGACGCTCAGGGGAATGCTGGGGGAAAAAAACACGCCTTCTTCTACCTAGAAAAAAAAACACAAAAACCAGCAAGGGGTCTTCCTTTGAATAGCAAAGTTACTTCCTGGATCAGTTATACACAGTAGCTTTTGACAAGAACCATCTTGAAACGAGGATGATGGGAATTATTTTTTGATTTCATGGCAGGAGAACTGTGAACAAATGAGCCAAGCGAGTAATTTTGCCCCTTTTCTAAAATAACTTTCACTCTCAATACCATGTTTGGATGTTTGCAAAGCTCTATTATTTTCAAGCTTTCTTTCACTTACTGAATGTTCTGTATATCACAAATGTTAAAGAGTTACTATTTCAGTGACTACAGGAACAAAAGGGTTAAACAGTAACTAATAGATCGATTGAGGACTATTTTCAGTTGTGGATTACATTTGTTGACTTGAGTATTTAGAGCAGCAGGCTGATTGACTTTAAAGAAGTTGGACTGACGTCTGTAAAGCTTAGTGCTTCTACATCTCTGTGTTCTGTTTTTCAGGTTCTTTTTTTGGTTGTTTTGTGCTTTGTTTTTTAAATTTTGCAAACTCCATGACTATTTCCAGCAAACAATTCACAATCAGCGTCTAATTTCAGCTCAACATTCATGTAATCTGCACAAACGGCTTAGACTTAAGTGTCTAACTTTAGATCGGTGTGATGAGAAAGTTAATCCTCTAAATCCTGAAATCATGAATGGAATCCAAATGGCAGCGCTTCAAAAAAAAAAAAAAAAAAAAAAAAAAAAAGACATAATGTTGGTTGTGTGTATTTTTGCCGACTTCCTCTACATTTCTAAGAAAACACTCGTAGTATTCACTCATTATCTACACACCATTGTAGAAAATAGACTCAATATCCCTCTCTACAATATCCTGAAGACTGAAGAGGGCACAGAGGAAGAATAAATGTGCTGTAATGGAGACGGGAGACGGTACGGAGGCTGGGGAAGCATTGCAGACAAATTATTTACCACAATAAATTGGAAGAGCCCTGACATCACAAAAATGATCCCTCCTGCTTCATCCATGCGTTCAACATGCAGTTGCCATGCCAACCTGTTACCAGACCACTGCTGCCGCGATAAAAATGGGAAATGCTTCTTGGCCGTTCCCACATTCGAATTCCCATCAGCAAACACTCACCGAGATGTCGAAGAGCTCCTCGGTGTCGTCCAGCATGCGGACCCTGATGGTGACGTGCCGTCCGGGGGGCATGGCCGGGGGTCTGTGCCCCGGGTCCAGTGTACTGATGCCAAGAGTCTCCGGGGCCCCGAGGCGCTGCCCCGCTCCGGAGGACATTGGCTCCGGGTCCGGCTCCGCCATGGTGCGCTGCACTGCTCACTGCTCAGCCTGAAACCGGAGCCCAGACAGAGAAGTCAGCGACACAAAAGCGTTTTTCCGCCCTCATTCACCGGCACAAAGACACCTATTAAAAGTTGAGAAATGCATCCAGTCTCCGTGCAACGCGGCGCAATCAATGACTGCAGCAGCATGACCCAGAGGACGGGCCGCACAAGCCTCCATGTCACACTAACACAGTAATTGCAAGTGCAGTATTTGCACTCGCCGCTAATGGCTGATAATTGTTGCCTGTGGGAGTCCTATTTACAGTTTAAAAAGAAATGCAGAGACCCGAGCAGGCAGGTTCTTGATTTCCGTGCACAGATCAAGCAGACCTAATTTGATTTGACAAATGAATCAGGAAAGCCAGGGCGCAAAATCAAAGAGTCGATACAATGGCAATTGATTCAGAACGTGGCGAAACCGGTAAAACGAGGCATTGGGCAACACACAACAGAAACATGTATTCTCACAGCAAGGTAAACGTGCTGCAGGAAATGTGAACTAAATGAGCTATGACTGTAGAGAAAGCTGGATGAAGGGTAGTACAAAACTGAGTTTAGGATAAATTAACTGTGATTCCTAACACAAGGCAAACTAACCAGGTATATACCCTCTGTTGTGCGATTTAAACAAACAAATTCAACTAATTTTAATATGTCAAATGTAAAAAAAAATTTAAGTATAAATTGATACAAATCAAGAAGGAAACACTCTAGGTACTGGTGAAGATATAGATGTGGTGTATTAAAGATTTGTGCAGGAATATAAAAGCTGTTCAGCATCTAAATTATTCAAATTTAATACCAAGTGAATAGTAACGTTCAAGAAATGCAAAAATGGAATCCATAAATGATTGAAATAGTTTGAGAAACAAGACAGAAAGCTATTCTGCATTTTAAAATTTAAATGTTGGACTGACTGCAGACTCTCTGGAAGCACACTGCTGATGGGGATCATCTCCGGACTGTTTGAGCCTGCACAACGTCCACCGACAGACTGCAGGGCCGCAGCTTCACTCCCCAGTTTGTGGAGCAGGCATGCAACGTGCCACTCAGCGTTCTTGAGTATTTTCATTTCACGGTTAAAAGGTCTCTGATCTGGGGTGTTTTCTACACTTCCAGTATGGTGTGAGAGCTCCTTACAACCCCAGCATAGGATTAAAACATAACGAAATAGTGACACGTAATGATGATTTAAAAATATAAATGACGGTTTTGGAATGAAAAGGTGAAAGAAATGAGGATCTGGAACATTCTGCAGTGTCACTCGTCTGGCATTTCTCCCTGATGGCGTTTGGTGAATCTGTGTTTGGAAAAAGTGGCAGACTCATGTGTTCCAGCTTGACAGCCCTCCACAGCCCCGCTGTCCTGCCTAACGCTCTCTTCATTGAACATTCCTGCAGGCTGAAGTCATCCTGAGACCTCGCCAGAGCGCCGGGGCCGCTGGGCAGTTGTTCAGCCGCCGCAGAGGTGAGCGGCTGCTGCCAAGTTTAACCTGAAAGCTGAATAAGGCATTTCAAGAGGAGTGCATAATGTAATCCAGAAGAGTGTGAGAGGAATATAGGCCAAGGACAGAGGACACACTCCCTTCTGCCTGATGACCGTTCACTTGACGCTGAAGAGAGAAACACTGAAACCCTGCAGACTGTCTTCCCTAAACTCCTACCCTCCAGCCACACATGTTTTTAGACTGTGTGAGGAAATCCGAGGAATCCCACCCATGCACAGGTAGAACAGGCAAACTCAGCACGGAAAGGCCAACTGGAGACAAATAGGGTCAGAGTGGGTGAAATGCCACTGAGCTTGAACCAGTTAATTTCCAGAGCATGTAGCATAATTTGCACGTCTGTGCGCTGTCAACACAGAGCAGGGGTGTGTGTGTGTGAGATGTTGGTGTTCTCCAGCTAAAGTGCAACACTCCCGTGGGCTGATGGGAACCAGACCTCACACTGTCACCGGGGGCGTGAATGGAGACGGGCTCGTTTCTCAATGGAAGCCCCGGTCGTTTGCGACACTTGATCCCGGCGGCGGCGGCGGCGTCACTCATTGGGCTCTCGCCTCGATTATTGGCAAGTGTCTCACGCCGAGTCTGCGAATTCACGGCTTGCATGACCCGCACATGCACGCCACGTAACCAGACACTATTCAAACACAGCGCCAGAGAACCGGAGCGCGGTGAAAGAGGAGACAGTGATTATTTCAGCCAACACGTACGCGTCCCACCCTCTGGGAACCATGAATCAACCGGTCCTGAGTCCAGATCTGTGCGCCGCTCTCAATACGTAACTCACGGCCACGCAAACACGCAGACCAGGCACCGGCTGTACAGATGGCAGATTGTTCCCGGGGCCAAGTGTGACAAGGAGCCCGGTCCCCCCTGGCGCCCCAAACCCAGAAGGTCGTTTACAGATCCCCGAGTGTTTCTCAGGGTAAACCACCTTGTCTTTGAACTTGTTTGCTTGAAATTCCCCACAAGTGTGTAATGTGGAGCTGTGACTGCTGGCTTACACGCCGTGCGGGGCTCGAACAGTGGCTCCACTGTGTGCTCGGACACACAAGGGGCCCCTCAGTGAAGTCCGCCAGGCCGCAGCTGGAATCCTTTAGTGACAGCTGAATGGCCAGAGGCTGAGGCAGATAAGGCCAGCTGTCTACCTGTGAGAAGCTCTTCACACACACAAAAAAAAAAAGAAAGAAAAGAAAAGGAGAGGGAGCTCAATTTCCTCTGTTCTGCAACAGTCACTGATACCTGGGTGTGGCTGCCATTGCATAAATTGCTTTAAGTTCCCACTGTGTTGCTGGCAATGAGACATGTGTTCATTAAGTGAAAAGACTGCCCCACACACACACACACAACAGGATCCATACATGCTGTAACCAGAGCCTTTTGCATGATGGGCTGAATGGAAAAGGGTAGAAAATGGTGAAGCGGGGCTCTCCGAGGTCTTTCCCTCCTCAGCCGGCCTGGTAGTGTGTTCACACCGCAAATGTAATGTAGGTTAATAGAGCAGACTGGAGTAATCCTCAGGACATTATCAGCCGGTACAGAAGATGTGACATTAATGCACCGCCTGGACTCACCTGGACATGCTCTCTGCAAACTCAAGTGGCTTTAAAAAAAAAAAAAAAAAAGAGGAAGAAGACATTTTCTCCATCTGAATGTGACAGAGGTGCATGAATCATTCTGCTACAGCAGGGAGAGCCGTGTGACTGCAGATCCTGCACACATCCACGCAGCTGAGGTGTTTCTGTGCAATGCAACCCACACTGCAGGACGAGAGACCTCTTTCCAGCCCCGCATATCAGCCTTGTCACGCACGATCGGAGTTATTTCCCCAGATAGGAATCCACGGGATCACAGAACAACACGGGAGAGGCAGTCCCGAGACTTAACCCTAATCTCCTCAAACAAGTTGAATCACTTCCCTCAAGAGCACACTGAGTGAGATTCTTACCCCGACGCTCCGAACGCAGCCTCGTCCGCGCCAAAGTGTGTCCCAGCTGAGAGGAGAAGGGGAATCACATCCACGTCCAGCCGGCGTGGGGAAGGAAGCGAGTCCCGTGGGGAGTTTTTTTTTTTTTTTTTTTTTTTTTTAAAGGCGGCTCGCACCGAGGAGGAGGAGGAGGCGGCGGCTTCCGGCGGTCGCCATGGCGGACGACTGAGCGAGGGATCGGGGAGAGAGAGGGATTACATCGGAGCGGGCGGCGGATCCACTCCCGGTGCCTTCACTCAGACAATGAAGGAGGCGCTGCGCCTCCGCCTCCTGCCCCGACACACCGAGGAGCAACAGCACCATCTACAGGCCGCGGCTGGAACTGCGCCGTCCAGGAAGGGGGGGGGCTGTCAAAGGAGAAGTGAATAATAATAATAATAATAATAATAATAATAATAATAATAATAATAACATTTTTCGAATGTCAAACAATTAGTACGAAAAATGACTGCAGTGTCAACATAAAGCCAATTTTAATTATGCAAATTACAGTGAAATGGCCCCCCCCCCCAAAAAAAAAAAAAAAAAAAAAAAAATAGCTTGGTGAGTTTGCGGGCTGGTTTTAGTCCAAGAGCCTTATGTTTGAAAGCCCTGGGGGATCAAGGACATATGTGTGAGCCCTGTGCTGGACTGGTGACCTCTTCAGTGCCTTGCAGGCACAGCTGGGCTCTGATATAAAACATGGACTGATGGCATGTCAGACACTTTCATTTTTTATTTTTTTTGCTGAGAAACATGCTTTTAACATAGATATCCCACACATGTAACTTGATTTGAAAATATGCTATTGAAAATTAAATTGAGATTGGATGAAAAAAGAACAGCTGGTATGTTTGCATTAGTTACTTTTATGTACTTCTATTTGTCCTAGTTTACAATACATGCAATGTAACGACAGTTTTACTGAAGAACAAACTTTCAGTCCCTCTCCACCACTGATAACATGTATTGAAATTATTTAAGAAAAAATATCTGCAAAGGTTCCTTTTCTTTGCTGTTATTGAGCAAATATGCAATGCCGCAGGTTGTTCAGCAATGTAATGGTTCTACTCTATTCCATTTTATTAGATTATTGTCTGCATGCACTGAAACCAATTCTTAAAGAGTTGGCACTGACTTAAACTCCTTTTCCTCCAGGTTGTGTGTGCCATGTGCACAACAGTTGTATTATTTCAGAAAAAAAAAGGCACGGATTCAGGGACAGAGGTCAGGATCAGCCAGACAGCATTCCTTATCATCACAGCACATTCTTTGTTTTGCACAAGTGAAAAGACACTCCATTCATGTTAAGCTGCCATAGCAGCAGTTTAGTCAGAGCCCACTGGAGGGTGCTTCGGTTTGCAGTGAAACATGAGTGACAAGCAAATATCTCTTGAACTCTGCAGTGTTTTGAATAGTCAAAGCTTATAATTGCATGTTAAATTCTATTATTTGAATACCCCATTGACCTCGTGTGTAACTGGGAAAGACTCTGCTGAAAAAAACAACTCAAAAACCAGCTCAAGCTGGAGAAACGACAACAGAGGAAGCCAGTGACAATAACTTGGCATGATTGTGCAGTTTTTGCTGCCCAAACACACAGACTACATGTCCAAGCGCATAATTTATTCCATCTATACAGCATCCAGCAGGAAATCTGCATTGCTAATCAACCGGTGGATTGTTTGACAGAATAATAAAAGTGATGAGTGTAGGGACTGATGCTGTTTGAAAACACTCTCGAGACTGTACAAATAATCCCAAAGATCAGATAATTCACAGCTCGGTCCAGAAATATTTTATTTGAACACCAAAGTTAAAAAAACACAACATATAAGAAGTTAGACTTCTGGACACATTTCACTATTTCTTTTACTTATTGCGATCATTTTGCATCCCCATCTTCACTTAGAGTGATTTCTTTAATGTTTATCATCGAGATGCTTCTTTTGTTTGCCTCATTTCATCTGTTTGCAGCTGGTTTGAAGTGGCGTCCATCTCTCCAGCTTTGCGCTGGAGCCCATCTGGAGCCAGCAGATGGAACAGGCAGGGACAGACACTGGGCAGGTCGTCTCGTCAGTCCATTGCAGGGAAAACACAGAGATGTTCACTCTTGTTCTTTTTTTCACATGTAGGAACCCAGATTACTCAGAGAAAACCCCACGCAGAAAGAGAACATGCAAACTCTACACAGATCCTTTTCGGCAAGACTATGTCACATGACATGTATTTTCAGGGAGATTCTTGCTGTTGTTCATCCCTTTATGTTTGAATGGGTTTTTCTTTTCTTTTTTATGTTGGTCTTTTTAGTTGCTTTGTGCTTCCTTGTGGTTCTTTTAGTTGCTTTGAAGAAACTGGTTCAAAGTCCCAGACTGAATAGTAATGAATGATTGACTTGTTAGTAGGATCTTTAAATGTAAGTCTACAACCGACATGCCAGTTCTCAGCTTCTCACAACAAAATTGCTTAGAATTATTGGGTTAATTTTGAAACAATCAGCCAACATTATGCAATCACTTCACCCCCTCTCTCTTTTTTCATTGTTTTTTTCTCCGAGCGCAGCCTCGGGCCTTTGGCTTCGACTGCTCCCCTCACATCACCCACTCCATCATATTATGTACATGCATGCAAGGAACCGAGATTAAAGACAAGCAGTGTGGTGGAAGAATTAAACAGGGACCTCTATCTTGTCTCTATTTCATGTCTGCTTCCCGCCCACCTTCTCGCTGGCAGGAGGGGAAGTCTCCTACGCTTTGGTGTCGTGGGACCAAAGACGGAGAAATCACACTTGTGGCGCTCTGGCAGCGCTGGAGGTCCTCTGGAGGCAACGTGTTGGAAGGTTTCAGTGAGAGCGTGAAAATGAGAAAGAGCTGCAGAGAGAAAGCGAAAACAGATCAGAGGCGTTTGAAATGAGTTATGTAAGCAGGCAAGATGTGGTTCCATGTTTTTAATGACTTTCCACTGAGTAACATTACGTCACCTGGCTCGGCTCTCTGGAGAAGGCCTGATTTTCTTCCTCTCCCTCTGCCCAGGTCAGACACACCTGTGAACCGTCAGGTCTGAAGCTCTTCTGTTCTGCCTCTCCAACTTGAATACCGCCCTTGCTTATCCTTGTTTAATAAAACTTTGCTGAAAATTTCACTAAAGCATCTGTCTTTCGGTCTTTTTGGTTTTGTCCATGTTTAACCTTTTGTTTAGTGAGACATTCAGCCCAGCAACATTATGTTCTGTTAGGCCAGAATAAAGGTCACAGTGTCTTGGTGTTTTAGCCAATGCACTGCAACCAGCATGTCAAGAGCAATGAAAACAAAACAGTTTTGACTCTGAAGACCCACGTGTGTCTTCACCTCAGACTCCCAGCCTCTGAGAGAAGACATGTTGTCTGGATCGTTGCCGTTACAACAGCAAGGTGGGTAAAAAATATTTATATTAGTTGTAGCAACTTTTGATGTCACTAGATACACATGATGGAACAGAGAGCACATTTATAAGGTAAAAGTTGATTGTTCAGATACTGTAAATTGTTCTTCCTGAGCTCAGTGCTTAAGTGTCAACAATCTCTAGAATCTGTCTTTTGAAGGGATTCTGATGTTTTGAGTGATAATTTTAACCCCAAACTACAAATCAGGAACACTTCTGGACAGTATGCACGTTAAATGATTGTTTTTGTTGTTACAGAGACACACTTCTGTTACAAAGTAAATGAAAAAAGACAGGATACCGAAAAGCTCAGAGCGCATATTGACATTAAATGTCACAGAGGGGATTTCAAAATTGAATCAATTTCTGTATTTATTCTGAATAACATATATACTTTAGTTAAACAAAGTTTCTATACATAAAGTGCACCATTGCCTTAAATACCAATACTTTTCCAAATGGAAAACAAAATATCTGTTTATATTTCTAGTTCATTAAAAATCACCCATTCCTCTTCTGCGCCTTGTTCCATAGATCGAAACTGAAGTTGATAGATTTCTAGATTCATCTTGGAGAAGCCACCAGCCAGCAGTCCGTCACCAGACAGTGAAAGACTCACATTCAAACTTTTAGACTGACCAGTTAGCCTCAAACAGGGAGAACATGGAATCTCCACAAAGAAAGCTGCACTCAGTTTTGTTCTTCCAGTGAAGAGAATGAAGCAACACTGTAACACTTCACAGGACAGCGAACCGTCTAATAACATGACAAGGTCACGACTGAATTGGGCAAATTTGATTTCAACTTATGTCAAGCTTTATGGCAGAAGATTTCCTAATAAATCAGCCACATTTGTGTTTATTTTCGTGTTGGATGAATTACATCACTGATTAGTCTGCACTCTAAAAGTGTACACTACAGCTCCTATAAGACCTATTTCTCCTTAATGGTTCCAGAACAAGACAGAAAATAGTTGCAGGATTCAAAAGCATTAAATTATTCCCTCTCATCAAAACGCTTTGCCTGCAGAACCCGAGCATGGAAATTAATTTGATTTGTCTGTTGAAAAACGGCTCTCTAAAATATATAGAGTACACAGCACCGTTATTGTGCTTCCATATTGTGTCACGCTGTGTAAATTACAACCAAACAAACATTAATTTACAGCCTATTGATTTCAGACTTAAACATTTCCTCACTAATTAGGAAGTGAAACACTTCTGCAGGATTTCTGAAATTGCAGTTTTTGACAGCAGGTGCAGTAATAACGTCCAGCCTCAGACGCTTTACATTCTGGTGTCTTTCCAGGAAGCCTGCTTGACAGTGTTTGGCCATACAAATGATGTTAGGTGGAAAGCACTGTATAGGAAGTGTTGCAGCTCATCAAGCTGAAGGAGGGAATCTGTTTTGTGCAGAGAGCGTCGAGGCCCCCTCCTCTACACACGAGCATCGTAGAGCTCCTGCCGAGGTCTCCACCTCCACAAGAGACAGAAAGCAGCAGGGGGGAGCCGCATCACATGTTCTATTTAAGGAAAAACAGGGAACGGGCAGAGACAAGCTGCTCTTCCCACTGTCACCGAGAGTGTAAAGACGGCGGGGTTACACTGCTTAGATTCCCGTTTGACTAAATTAGGGCACAAATATGTTTTCTCAATGCATATTCTAAACTTTCTATACTTTATGTAACGCTATTTTTAACCTAGACCTTGTTTATCAGTACAGGCATCATTGCTGTGCTTCTTCCCTCTATTTGTCGAAGAAGTAATCTCGTACCACAGCTAGAAATCCTTCAGCTGTTGTATAAATCCGTGTAATTAGTGTTTAAATACTTCAGCTTCAGCTGACTACACAGCAGAGACAGATGGTATATACTCTGCCTCTGGAGTCTGCGAGAACAAATTCACCCCGACTGTCGAGAGACAAGAGCAACAAAACAGGAGTGTCCATCAGAGACGTTTCACATGAACCTGAGAGCCGCTTCCTCGATGGCTTTACTGCACCTCCGGAGAGCCGCTCGTTCAATACAGGCTGATCCAAATGAGGAAAAGAGCCCAAAGCCAATACTTGAACTGATGGCAGATTCCTCGTGATGCAACAGTGCAAACCACTACACCGCCACGGTAAATGCATCTGACGAATTGTGACGAATACACAACTGGGTCAGTGTGTAGCGGGCCTGTCTGGGGGTGTAGTGAAGTGGACTGATGTTTCCTGGAGAAATCAGGAAAGGAAACCATCAACCTGATGAAAACACTCTTCTCTGGAAATCTGAGAGCTACCAAAAAGATAAAATACAAAACAAAGTCATTATAAAGAGAATTACTTTTTCACTCAACCTTACAGATAAAGACAAACCTCAGTTTGGATGAAGTGGACACTGAGAATGGGTGATTTCAAGCTTACATGAACTTAACTTTACAATATTTGTACAAGACTTGAAACTCATGACCATGTATGACAAACAACATTTAAAGACTATTGCATTTGAATCCTATATAATGTTCCTACATTTTAAAAACAAAATTACTGAGATGCATTTTCACTGGGTTTCTGTAAAAGAGGTCATACGACCCCGTTGCCCTATTAAATACCACTTCAGAATGTCTTATTTGCCAATAGTACCTAAATACATTTATGTTTATTTCGTAATGGCTACGCTGCCTCTTGTAGTGGTGTAATGTGTATGATTAAATATGGTGTCACTGTTTTAATTCTTAATACATACATGACCGGTTAATCATATATCCGGTGGCAACTTTCACTTAGTATTGTAGGATTTGAACTGATGTAGAAGAGAAACCGAAGTTACCAATTCCAGTCACTAATTCAGTAAACATCAAAGTCCGTTACTGGTGACAAACATGTTTTTTTTTTGTTTTTGTTTTATTTTTGTGGGGGGGTTGTTTGGATCATCCCCTACACACACTCCTCTGTAACAGCGGCAAATTAGGCTGTGAAATCGACAACTCGTGTGTTACCATCTGGTTGCCATGACACCCAGTTATTAGACCCTGTGAGGGTCCGACCACGGCTTGTTTTCTCCATCTTCCCCCTCCTGCAAGTCAACAATGTTCCCAGTACAAAAAGCTTTGAAACATCAGAGGAGGGGCCGAGAGCATGGGCTGGAGACGGGCTGGCTCTGTGCAGTGGCGGTGTCGAATCTCAGTGCAACAATACGTATCGTCATCACACTCGGAAAATACATCAAGCATCCACCGCTTGAACAGATCTTACAGGATGCTGCTGTGCAGCATGACAGCTGGAAAGCAGGGATGTTTCTGTCTTAAAGCACAGTTTCTTCTTTTTACATCAGTCGGTTTGATTTCCAGAATCCCTCTGTGTGGCGCACAGGAACAAAAAGTGGAACTTCCACACATTCGTCTGGACCACATTGAGACTTTAATGCTCCACTGATCAATGAGAGGATTAAAGCAATTTAAAGACTCTTTTGTTTGGGCTGTGCGTTGGAATCTCCTTAACGCTCCACAGTGCTGAGCGAGCAGGGGTGTCCCACTCCTCCTCCTCATAGGAGTCCCTTGAACTTGTGTGCCCTGGAGTCAGAGAGGACGGGGCCGACACGGCCTTTCAGATATCCCAGAGACGGCGCCGCGGCCCGGGGGCCGATGTGGAAGGTGTCGGCGGCGGCGTGACTCATGCAGCTTCCCCACGTCGTCTTGACATTTGACATACTGATGTGGAGGATCTCAGTTGGGACGAGCATGGCGTGTTGTGTCACAGCTGCGCTGTCTGTGCCTCTGAATCCCCCCCCCTCGACTAAAAGACAGCTGGGAACAGGTGAGCGTGACTCAGCGCCTCCTCGGTTCATACACCTACGCCGTGAGACGCAGGGGCTTGTTCCCAGGCTGGTTTTATTTTTATTTTCCAACCCGTTTCCTGCTGAGAATCCAGCTTGTTGTGATGCTGTCTCGCATTCCTTGAAAGTGACGCTCTGTCTCCGCCAGGACTGGAGGAGAAGGCGGCCTGGAGTCCAAGAGATGAGGTGGAACAGCAGTTATTAGGGAGATTTTTTCCGCGTTGCATTCAGTAATCCATTCTCGTTAAACCTCTTTCTTTGGACAGCCAAGGATATTGCGCTCCTAACGACGCTGCTAAAGAGTGAGCGATGCCACGGGGGTTTCTCACTCCTAATGAACCCCACCGAGACCCAACACCATCAGGTTCCTGCAGCCCTCGGCCCCCCCCACCCCGTCTCATCAGGCTGGATAAAGCACCACGGCGGCTCCAACAGACCACAAAACGCTCTGGACTCGCTCCCCAGATCAGGTGGCTGAAGGTGGATGTAGAGAAGAATCAGGCACACATTCATTAAGGAGTGTTTTCCCCATGAGGTTGCTCTCATACTGCATCAGTCAAAACAATCTTTAAAATTAGTTGCAAGGAAAATATTACCTGAGAGGATATCTGCCTCTGAAAGCAGGACCAGACATTTATAAAGTCATCTTTCTGCAGCCAGCAGTCCACTTTTGTTCATATAAATGCTCAATACATACTGTATACACTAGACCCTTTCCTAATCTCTGAGTCAAAATACAAACAAAACCGAGAGAAAGTCGCCCCAAAAACTTTTTTTTTTGTATTTCTGCATTGAGGATTCCTTGTTGATCTATACAAGGCTCAGAAACACTTGATCAAGGTCATCAGAAGATCAGTGAAAACTCAAACTAAAAGCAGAGTGCAGCGTCGAGGGCAAAGAGAATGTAAATCTAAACACCCACACAGCTTTCAGAAAGTCTCCCCCACATTTAGTTTAGTTCACTTTAGAAAAATATAAAAGCATTTTAAATGTTCTCTTAACATCGTGAACAGATATGCACACATAAATAAATATCCGACTGAAGGAACAATGAAATCATGTCAGTCAGATTTTCACTTTGCTCTTTCACCTTCAACCTTTATCCTCCAGATGATCACTGAACAGTTCTTAAACTGTCTCTCTCCATGGATGGAGCAAAATCCAAGAATTTTTTTTTTTTTTTAACAAAAAGAAAGCCACTGTTAAATATCCCTCGAGTCGAAATAGAGCTGAAGTTGCCTGATGCTCGCATATAAACTAATTTATCTTATGTGCAGGCTTTACTTACAGATCATTACCCACTGCCTGAGATGCCGGGATAACGATTCTCCCTGATTGATGAGCAAATTAGAAGTGTGTACCACACCGATATTTTTCAAAGTATGCCACATTTTCAGAGAAAGGGCAGAGAGGTCACTGGTATCACACACAGCCGTCTGCAGTAACGGACATATTCAGATCACAATTGGCCTTTAAGAAACCCTGGTGGACCCGACAGAGCCATAAAATCTATACCGTCTATATGTCCGGCTGGGAAAATGCACATGCAGCAATGTTCAGGCACCTTGTTCTAATCTGGAAGCCTTGTACCTCACCAAAAAGAAACTGTCAGTTAGGAACAGCTTTTGTAGCGTAGCTGTGATTACAGAACAGTCTGAGAGTACCAATACTGCATTATCTATTTCTGTTTATTTACCTTCACTGTGATTGCTTTGTGACTCATTGCAGCTGATTTGGTCTCTTTATGGCCGGTTTACTTGTTAGCCAACCACCCTTTCTCTTATTTAAAGTAAATTAGAGGGTCTTTGCGGCTGAATTTGTTTAAAACTGATTATTTTAAACGTTATAGGCCTTCACGGTCATATGTGGCTGTTTCTCTTCAAAGTCGTTTGACTTCTCTTCAGGGAACAGTTGCATGTCAATTAACTCTGGACGTCCCTGTAATTCAAAGAGATTATTGATCTAATGCTGGGAAATGTCTGGGATACAAAAGTTTTTCTCCACACCCAGATCTGACTCAATCAAAAGGGCCTTTCTCTACTCGTACTACTCAAAAATCACCAAAGACTTGTCTGTTGCAGCATCTACCTGCAGCAATTCGCTCTTTAAAATCTCCTTTGAAAACATTTTTTAAGTGTTTTTTCTGAAAAATAAACTATATTCTAATTTTCTCAATTTTCTAATGTTTTAAATATTTTGATTTTTTTCCCCAATGTTGAGCACTTTGTCAATTTGCTTTTAAAAAGTACTGATAAGTGGACCACAAACAGAAAATCTGACATCTGAAAGAATATGTAAATCTCAGAGCTAATCTAACAACACTGTGATTTTTTTTAACACATTCATTCATCGGTCTGTCTACTGCCATTTTACTTTAGTTTTTACATTCCAAAAAGCCAAAATATCACTTTAAAAGTGTCATTTCAGAGCTCAAAGTTGATTAAAGCATTCGTTTGTTAGAGATTTTGTGAGAGATTAAGCTAAAGTCTTAGTGAAAAAAAGGAAATATGTTTTTCTGCCTGTCGTGTTAACGTTTCAAGTGGACTCCACACAGAGGAAAGCAGCCAAAAGGGCACCAAAAAACCC
Organism: Salarias fasciatus; assembly: GCF_902148845.1. Lineage (NCBI taxonomy): Eukaryota > Metazoa > Chordata > Actinopteri > Blenniiformes > Blenniidae > Salarias > Salarias fasciatus. The sequence goes on from NC_043760.1 coordinate 24,207,727, forward strand.
CATAAAGCAGCGTTACTTTGAGTGCGTCCATCCATTCACTTTGTTTCATTGAAGCCTGGCAGCCGCAGTCGAGTGTTGATCGCACTTTTATTGTTCAGGTGTCAAATGTAACAGTGTCACCATTCAGAGAGGGAGAAAGAGTTAAATGGTCACATAAAAAAATATAAAATCAACAATGAAAATGGTCACACGGGGAGAGTCTGGTTCCCGTGGCAACACAGATGTACAGCTGAAACAGTGTCCAGATCCAGACGTGTTTGTGTGTTTGATTTGCACATTTCCACAGCCTATTTTTAATCTCAAACAATAAGAGTCCTCTGTTGTTTACTAGCCATGCATACAGTTGACAATTCCACGTGTTGAGTCAGTGTCTTCACAGGAGCTGGCACTTTCAATACAAAATATTTACACTACCATTTATTTATTCTTATAATCACTGCCTTTCCCTGTGACTGGTCGTGACTATGAATCTGATTACTCTGAGCACATAGAGAGCGGCGTCAGGACGTCGGACCTGTCGGTACCAGAGGAGGTAAAACAAATGTAAAATATGGCAAATGTTGGCATCTTCACTTTGAAACGTCACCCATTCCTTAAACGGGTTAGCAGAGAACCGTGAGTCTGTAGAGAAACAGTGTAAACACTCTTTGTTCAGTTAATATTACCGCTCTGCAATCTGTCTCCCAGAGAGGAAAACGAAACATCACTCGATATGTGAGAAGACTCTGCTATGCTTACTATTGTATCTCAAAGTGAGAAAATAGGAAAGAGATGGCTGCACCCATGTTTGAAGAAAGACACTGACTTATGTTTTTTGTCTCTATTCCTTCTGTAACGGCTGGAAACAAACAAACAAACAAACAAAAAAGTTCTATAAAAGAAAACGGAGGTGCTGTCAGGTCACCTCTTTGGTTCAGCCCTGTGATGAGTAGAAAAAACAAGCGACCACTACACAACTTCACTGGGAGAAATCATGTACATACTGTAAATCAATCGCTCCTCGCTGGATCCCAAACAGCTGCTCTGTTAGTAACTCCTGGGAACTGAAAACACTAAATGTTTTCTGTGCGTAAAGGGACAAACCAGAAAACCAAAGAAAATATTCACTTCTTCACAGCAGACCGTTTAAAATCCTAAAAAGTAAAGATTTGTTATCTGTGACTCTTTGCTGATGATTGCTCCCCCATTTAACTGGAAAAAGATTCAAACAACAAAACAGTGTAACATAAGGCGAGGGCACGTTCCTTTTTCGTCATTTGTCAATTTCTCTTGCGGCAAATTCCTGGCATTCCTCATTCATAATGTATGCATTACTCACATGTCGTTATTATTAGCCATGTCACTGCAGATTTTATGCTCCACAGAGTTAAAATCCGTTGCGTTCAACCGTGAATTTGTCTTCCGTTTAATTGGCAATGTGCATGTTTGTATCTAAGTGTGTATCTGCAAGTCAAAGGAGCTTCCTCTAAGTAGACTTTTTTCTTTTTTTTTTTTTTTTTTTCCCGCAGCCTGTTCTCGGAGGCCCCTGGGGCTATTGTATATTGCACGAGGAGCAGCAGGGGTCATCCTTGTCTGGCTGGGCGGCGTAGTCCATCTGCCGAACGATCTCGGCGAACAGTTCGTCTACCATGGTTTTGCTCTTGGCCGACGTCTCCATGAACGGACAGCCCCACTCCTCGGCCAGGGCCTGGCCCTCGCTGGACGACACCTCCCGCTCGCTTTCCAAGTCCACCTTGTTCCCCACCAGGATCACGGGAACCTTCTCGTACCTGAGGAGACACACGGAGGGAAAAGACACTGACGCTCAGGAAGCACTGGAAGGCATTCAGTGATATCAGTGTATCGACACACTCCCAATGCAACACAACCACAATGAGTGGTTCCATGGTGTTTTAATTCAGAACTGGTTTATTCTGAACTAAGTAAGTCAGAATTATATTCTCGAGCTTTGTGTTTACATGGAAAAACCAAAGGATTAAATCCTCTCGGCGTTCTGATTGGACATTACGTAGTGACGTCTCCCGAAAGTAAACAGTGTTTTTCTCTTCTTTCTTGATTAAGTTTGACGCTACAGCTTGTTGTTACAGTTGTTAAGTCCCATCGATCTGCTCGTTTTATTATATCCAATTCTTCTACAACTGCCGTTAAATAAATTGTCTCCATACGAGTCGAAACACGGACAGCGGACCGCCGTCTTGGAATATTGTGTCATCATGACGGAGTATGCGCAGAACGACCAGAATGAGGTCGCGCCTAATTAGCATATAATTCCGCTTCCAAAGGAGAATACACCCGCCGGTCTATTCAGATTCCAACTTATTTCTGAACAAAGTTTTCAGGTGTTTACATGGTCATTTTAGAGCGGAATTAGGCTTTATTCGGATTTATAGAGGAATAAAAAGTCCGATGTAAACCGTGGACTAACAATGGTGGACTCCAGCTATCAAACTGTGTTGTTTGTTGCATATATTTTTCTCTGTATGCGTCTGAATTTTTATTACAAAAATAATCGACAGCACCCACTAGTGGCTCTGAAAGAAAACTACAGATGTTTTCAAACGTTTGAAATGTGTGAATGCAAATTCTGAGATGAAAATGACAACACACTAGAAATGTTTTCTTCATCTCTTTGGTGAAAGTACAGCAAGAATCAGGTGAGTTTGCCTGTTCTCTTTATGCCTGTATGACTGTCCTGACTTCCTCATCACAGTCTAAAAAGGCTTTGCTTGTTAAGTAAATGACTTTTATTGGTCTGCAGTCCAGGCCTGGGTGAACCCCGCCACTGACATTTTGCTCATTCTGGGTTCCAGCTCACTGTGTCCAGATCAGGTGCAGAACATGATTTAATCTGTCTGGCTTTTATTTTTGGTGATTAAACCACTTTATGATCTGACATCTTTGCTCCCTTTGAGGTGTTTTATCGTTTTAGCTGTCTTATTTCAAGGCAGGAGGGAGGGACACTGCAGCGCAGCAGAGTGAACCACTGTGGGTGTTTTTTTGAAAGCAAACACATGAAAATCAGGTTAAAATGTTCAACTTATTGTTCCTGATATGTCTTTTTTTTTTTTAAGACAAACAAAAATCTGATTTTTCCCCCCAAATGAGAACCTGGAAACTTCATACATATTTGATGACAGGTTAAAAGAAAGGAAGAAACGCTGCAATCACACATATGTAATAGCAGTCACTGCTGTTTTTATGAGTTGCACTCTCCTTTTTCTGAATCTTCTTCGATTCCTCATTCAGTCATGATTTTGTTGACTCTGATTACACAAAACTCTTAAACCAATATTCACAGCGACATTTTATTTATGTCTGTGAAGACATGTTTTCTGTGTGAAATGTGCTTCAGGAGTCAGATGAAACCGCAAAGCAGTTGCTCCTTTTTGAAGTCAATGTAAATGAAGATGATTTCAAAGGCAGAAGAGGAGCAGGCTCAAAATAACATTCTTGTAATTAGTAGGGATCATGTTTATGACCACCGTCTTTAGCCTCGTGTGTTAGCACGCTGAGTGGACTGTCATTAGTTCTGGACATGCTGTAAAGTGAAGGACAACTTCAATTTTGGAGCTGATGATGGCCGCGCTTTAAATGTCAGGAGATCACCACAGCCTCCATAACTCATCCTGAGGGCGGCATAAATGCATGTATCAAATGCCATTGCGATCTTTTCAATAGTTTAGCTGACATTCACTCCGAATCACAAATGTCAGCCGATTGGTGGCGCAAAGGGAAGTCAGAAGATCAACGAAACTATTACGATTCATCCTCCGGGGAAAAGGAATACTAAGAAAAATCACCTTTTCTTTGAAACTGTCCATTTCTGTGTTAAAGACTCGCTGCTAGACTCGACCCTAAACCCAGAGCAGGAAACGGGCAGCAGAGCGGCGACCCTTGAGGGAAGGAAGTGGGTATAATCCTCTGAGCTGTGAACTCCCCGCCATGTGGCCGGAGCGCGCGCCGCTGTGGAGCTGGAAGAAGAGCCCGAGGAGACGGTCGGTCTGACGACACAGGCTGACCGGCTCTGCGATTATCAAACAAACCAGCGGCAGCGATGCAGTTTCACTAATGTAATCCCTACACCAGTTTTGATATTCCGGGACATCGCAGCCTTCTGAGGCAGTTTTGTACACATCAGAGGAGATAACAAGGCTCAAAAACATCAGAGGGCAGCAGATCGCGCACAGCCACATCCTTTGAACAACAGGTTGCTTCTTTCATCTCTATCTGTGAGCGAGATCAGCAAAGCGAGCACTTTCCATCTGTTGGGCCCGTCGTTTGAGCTCAGTTTGAATGTGTGTGTCTGTGTGTTGCACTAAAGCAACACAGTCGATTTTAAGCCATCAACATCATTGAGGTTTTTTTCCAAAACGCGTGCAATTAAATGTAAACTTTGATGTATAGACAGAAGGCCGGACAGACAATACAGACCACAGACAGATATTTTTCCAGGTCACGCAGTCCAGAAGGAGGTGAGAACCGCTGCGGGTCTCAGGTGTTAAATAAGCTTAAACTCGGCCAACTTTGATCGTACTCATGAATACACGATCCGGACAACTTCAATCTCAGCCGCCCTGTTCAGCTCTCCGGATCAGCCCACCAGCTGAGAGGAAGTACCGGGACTCCAATCTCAGAGGTCAGGTCGTGTGTGACCAAAAAAAAAACTCTCTGAGCTGAGACGCAACGTGAACGAAAACCACAGCTTACATCTCTCAGCTGTAACATCCAGCACACGAAGCCTGGGTCTCACTAATTGGAAACCTCATGTCAATAAAAAAAGTTTCTCACTTTCCCACACTTTGAACTTGAAATTCCCTTTCATACCTTGATTTTAAAAAGATAAACATAGTGGTGGGTAATAAGATGTAAAAGCCACACTCCTGCTTGTGTGCATTGAGGGGAACCCAGCAGGGGGCCTGTGTAGTTTTCTGTAAGGTTCATACAGAAGTGTTTTTTTTTTTTGGTTTTGCACTGAAGCTTGCACCATTTCATTTCAAAAAAGAAAAAATAAGACACTTTGCTCACTGTTGGGAAAAAGGCATCCTCCTGTAGTCCCGCCCCGAATCCCTCTATGACCCCCCCAGGATTGGACGACTCCAAACTTTTCAAACCGCTGCTTTATTACCAATGATCATATCCAGTCCAACATATGATGACTAGATACTTTGTGCCCATTAAATCCAGATTCATATACATCCAGACACAATTTCTCACACATAATTAAATCAATTCAGATGTCTGGACTCTGTGCTTTTACGTCATATTAAAAACTGGAGAACACCCTGTGTTTTTCTTCTCCACCACGCCAGTCATGCAGCTCAATCGGGCCTCATCATAACAGGAACGCAGCACAAAGACATCTGGAGAGGGTCTAAATATAGCCGTAATAACAGAGGAGGGAACCGGTCGTCCCAGGAGGTGTGAGACGGCGGCTGCCACGGATACCGAGGCTCCCGGGGGCCTCGGCGCGAAGGGCGTCGACCGCTCGGCGTCTGGACGCTCGGATGCGAGGAAGCGAGGTTCATCCGACTGTGTTCGAAACGACACGTCACGTTGCAGCCTTCAGCTGGTGAGCCTCACGCCGAGGGCGCTGGAACGCTCTGACCGCAAACACGCACCCAAGCCCGCCCAGACACAGCTTATCCATTATGCAGGATGCTGATCAACTCACACGGATTAAAGATTCCTCCCTTCTAAAACAATCAGACACACAGATGCTATTTAATCTCTGTTTGGAGTTCACTGAATTTAAAATAAAAACTGATCCTGTTTCCTGCATCCTTCAGAATGTGATGCTTTCCACAGATGATAGAGACGCTGGCCAAGAGACGTCAGAGTCAAGATAAACACGGACCGATTTTTGACAGACTGTACACTCATCCTTGAGTCTGATGTATCACAGCAGCGCAGCGCCACGCTCGCGCCCGCCTGGAGGTAACCGAGCAGCCTGACACATATTCCTGCTTTCGAAAAAAGACCCAAAAATATGAAATGCAAAGAGCCACTTCACTGTAAACTTCATCAGACTGAGTCACTGGTAAGAAAATACACTTTGAACGGTTCACAGAGCGCTTCATGAGCCAAGAGACACAGTCACCCTGCTATTTAATGTCTGTGTATTATATCTGATACAGCAGAAGAAACTAGAGCGTTGACACATGACGCTGCCGATTTTAGAAAAATACTGACACAAGTCTCCTTAAAAACTCTAGCGGGCCGCTGCACACCACTCATAATGTCTCAATTTAACAGCACTTTAACTTCGGCGTGTGTGGACGAATTCACAAACTCTTCACTGAGACTGGGATCCATAAAACTGCTCATTAGCAGCTTACTTCTACTCTTCAGGGAATTCCACAAAAACACTCGCTGTTTAACCTGGTGAATAAAAAAAAAAAAAAAAAGCCGCGAAGCACTTATGCCTCTACAGCATGTTCCCTGGTTGTTTTCATAAGTGCTTCTTGTTGTTGTTTGGCCCTCCTTGTCATTATCTGTGAACAAAAACAAGCTGAAAGTCCACCTGAGTTCATCAGGTTTTTCTACAGTAATTACACTGTTACGATACAAAACGCCCACTTGAACTTCAGCGCTGTGAATTCGGACACATTCTGGGGTGAAGTGACTTGAGTTTGACTTACACTTGCTCATCTTTTTCACCCCTGTTTCCAACACAGACACCTTTATATATGAGGCAGTAAGTGACGTCAAACCGAGTCAGTGTTGGAAGCAGAGAAAATGGAAACGTTTCGGACATTGAGCAAGTTTGACCAAGGGCGTTTAAAGGATCTGTTATGAACCTGCAGAGATCTTGTGGAGTCGCGGACTGAAAAACAGCTTTAGTGATAAGACTGTCCAGGAAGTAAGGAATGTTTATCACAGAGGAAACATCAAGGCTCCCCGGTGCTTTTCAATTTCTTCTAAGAGTGGTGGGATCATGCGGCGGACGCCTTTAATGCATCCACTATGTCATATAATATACAGAGGCAGCGCGGTGCGAAGCTGCCTTCCAGCCGTCCGGCCAGGCAGTCCAGCTCCTGCTGGGCGGCAGCTGGGAGCAGCAAGGTGTTTACATTCTTCACCAAATCGCTCTTTTATGCTTGCTGGGGAGGCTTCAGAGTTGTGCCGTGAGATGAAGAATATGTTTATTCTTGCTGCTCACTTTGCTGAGCTTGTTAACGAAGAAAGTCTATTCCTCGCCGCTTTCCAAAACCACTGACCGATTACACCGGAGAGAAAAAGTAAATGGATCGCAAAAGCAATTAAAAGTCACTCTGAGTAGCTGAAGCCCTGAATTAGCTGCTAATATTCCCTCAAAAGTTAACCTACATTTGAAACTACAGGAGAAGAAAAAAGAAGTCTGTGTTTCATCATCAGCGTAATGTGTTTCATTAATAATCTGAGGAGTCTGCGTCAATTCTTGGCACAATCCATCCAATATGTGTTGAGATATTTCAGTCTGGACCAAAGTGATATTTCGATCAATCAGCTGACGGACATTTCTGTCCGGTGAGCCGTCCTGGTGTAGATGAACACGCTCCTGCTTGCTTGTTGGGGAAAGCTGACGTTTATTTCTCTCACTAATCACATTCCTGTGTTTGGCATTTGGTTTGACTCGTTCGAGTCTTGATGATCTGACACTCAGAACACACACTCAACTTTTAATAATATTTCAGAGGCTTCAGAGAAGACTGCAGCACTGTGGGGATTTTTCTGCCATAATTTGGAAAGCCCAGCCAGCTGTTAGGTAATCATTACTGACCTTTTAAAATGCAGTTTTCACAATAGACGAAGACACTGATGAATTAGGATGTGGTGGAACCGTGATGCTGCTGCTTTTCAGCTTCTGACCTTGAGCCTTTTGTCGAATTGGCAAATGAAAAAGTCTTGAATCTCAGACACAATGTGGAAATTAGGCGACGGTTAGTGGCTCTTAATCTTTAAACCTCCCAAATAATTTAAAGAGAGAAAGAAGATGTCCGTGATGAGCACATGTAATGGATATATGTACAAAAAGGTGGCAAGGACAGCAGTGAAAACAGTCATTAAGATCTCCATTTCTCCATTTCCCCTGCTATCTCTATCTCTGACCCTACTATTTAAATGTTGTGTTAAGGCATCAGTCACAACAGCCGATCCCTGACACATGGTTATCGACGGCTGGGGCGAAGTCCCGGCGGACACGAGCAGAGCCAGAGTTTAATCATGTGCACCTCTGGCCCCGGCGCCGGGGCCCGTCTCTGCTCCATCAGCGGTCACTGATAGATGATGACAGGGTTCAGAGCGAGAGCGACGCACAGCAGCGCCTCTGACCCGACCGGGCGCCGATACGCCGACGACGGCTCGTCTGTGTTTTGGCAGCTCGGAGTGACAGAGTGGCAAAAACACAGAGAAAATCTGACTACTGAGAGTGGAACAAAAATTGCTTGTCGTGCCGTAATCAATAATTTTTGACACAGAATATTGAAAACAATGACAGCGTTGAGTGAGTTTAAGTTAAAACTGTTAGGTTGTTCGGGCACACAGCAGTCTTTACAGAGTGAAACCAGGAAGTTTCTGCTCACACTGCATGTCCTCAAAGTCTGAGCAACGACGATGATTGTATTTACTCCCTCAACAAACTTTATCCCATTTAAATACATAATCATCGGCTGTAATTTGCCTGTCTTCCTCTCTGCCTCTGGTGCTGCATTACAGCAGACGCAGGCACTTCTGCGTGTTTTTCAATACCTTCCTCCTCCAATACACCTGAGCTTAATGAACGTGTCATGATGAGGCTGATAATAAGCACATTGCAGTGATTCATGCAGGAGCAGGATGCAGGATCGTGGTCCTGCGGGACCGGGAGCCTCAACCCTGGTGGCAGAAAGTACCGCCATGTCCTTTTGGACCGCTGCCTGTAAAGCATCTGGTCACAACACTCTCGTAGAGTAAAAATCGCACTGTTTCAGGAACAAGAAGTCAGCCTTTTGCAAGAGCGGTGAACAGAGGCTTTCGATATAATCCTCTCTACATATTTTAAAAGTCAGTAAACACTCCACGGGGGAGAGAGAGCAATCCTCCTCAGATGTTGAGGGAAAAACATTCAATTAAACGTTGCAAGAGACTGTTGTTGTTAGCAGAAAGATGGCGTGTGCTTGAAATGTCAACTCTCTAATTCTCTCCGAGAGATAGGTGGAGAGGGAAGATGTGTGTTTTACCATCCAAAACAAACCAGGACTGCAAGCAGCTTGATAACTGCATTAAGAGACTGTCCCTGACCCGGCATGTTTCAAGGAAATCCTCTAGTTTCTGGGCTCAGACTTAAGTCTGATAAAAGTCCACATGAAGCGCCGGACTCTGAATCTACCTCCTGTGTGGGAGGAGCGTGTGAAGTGTGATGTTTTCTGCTCCAGAAAATAAATTCTGCCGCGATATCAGACAACGGTCCCGGAGCCGGTGTTATAGTTGTGAAATGGCATAACAGCCTGGTTGCATCTGCTGTGCGAGCACACATGCACAAACACACACACACACACCGAAACACGCTTCTTTTCCTCATTCTTAACTCGTGGGGAAAACGTGTTGACCCCATTCTTTCATCCGGAGTGGAGCATTAATAGGATTGTTTCGAGGGGGCATCGCAAAAGTCTAAATCTGAGCCAAAGTGACAAAAAAAACTAAAGGCAGCCAAACTCAAACACACACACGCGTTCACACTGATCACGTTTCATTTTTAGACAGCAGAGAGAAGCGAAAATTGGCAAAAATCACTGAAAATGATTGAGGCGGCATAAGATGACACAGCTGCAGTCTCTATGTTGTCATTATCTCAGTTAATTAGCTGTGAGAATAAACAGAATAAGCTGATTTTTCTAGTCATGTTTATCATTCTATTTTCTCTCTCTGGAACCGACTGCAGGTCTGTAGACAGACACAGACGCCTTCAGTGACTGATGGACCCTCAGTGCATGTTGAACGCACACTCAACCACAACTGAGAGAGCAGATGTGGGACGGTCACCGGGGACTTTCTCAGCAGCGTCTGTGGGGTTGACCAGGGAAGTTCTCGGAGGGTTTGAATGCATAGCAGGATCCGGTAGTTGTGACCTCGAGCTGAGGAACTGAAATGACGTGGGAGCAGCGGCGCACAGCCTCAGCTCACCCCTCTCTTGTATCAATAAGCAGCTCATGACCTCGAATGTGGATCATCGGCGCCGCGGCGACGAGACGTCCAACAAGCTCTCACTCTCAATTGCGCTGCTCTTTCCTAAAGAGCTTGTGCAGCTTTTTAATTAAAAAAATAAAATCCGCTCTCCTCTGCAGGATGAGGCTGGTGCTGTAGTGTGCCCCCTCCCCTCCCCTCCCCTCCCCTCCACCAACACTCTGCTTGCTCCCTCGAAGCTCTCTGCAGGACCCGCGTTTATTCCCAATCCCGGGGATTCTGGTGGACCACATCCAGCATTCGGCTCAGGAAGACGGACCGGCGCTGACGATGGACGGGACGAGGAGGGGCCAGCGCTGCTGTCCTGTCCAAAGTATAACTTGGGACCACTGAGCGAAGGCTTCTGCCTACCAGGAGAGTGCTATACACCCAAACAGAGCAAGCATGTGCTGCTGTGGCTGCCCTGAAGGACCACAGCATCTCCATCCCCAGCTCGGGCCCAGGCCCCTCCTGAAGCCACAGGGCCCATCAGCCCACCTTCAACTGGGTGGTAAATAACTAACAACCTGGGAGGGGGAGAAATCAGGGATATAATGTTCTCCCTGTGCAACATTTCACCAACCTTTTCACTCTGATGATCTGATCCCTCATCGGCTTGATGTCCTGGAAGCTCTGCTGGTTGACCAGGCTGTAGACCAGAATGAATCCCTGCCCGTTCTTGATGTACAGGTCCCGCATGGAGGCGAACTGCTCGGTCCCCGCGGTGTCCAGGATCTCCAGCACCGAGGGGGACGAGTCCACCTCGATCTCCTTGCGGTAGAAATCCTCTATGGTGGGGTCGTACTTCTCGATGAACGTCCCGGTGACGAACTGCACGGTGAGGGCGGATTTCCCGACCCCGCCGCTGCCCAGGACCACCACTTTGTACTCGCGCATCGTGGATTTAAATCGAGACGAAAGGTGTCGAATCTCCGCGCGTCATTGAAATTGAACTCGAAATGTTCCCGCAGCGAAAAATCACATCCAGCGTCCGCGTGCCATTTTCATCATCATCATCACCATCATCATCATCGGCTTGTCAATAAACACGAAGTCCGAGCCGCCGCCGCCGCTCAGCTGCGGCGGAGCACAAAGCCTCGGTGCCCCAAGATGGATTTCATTGTAGAAATTCCCCCATGCAGGCCAGACGCTGACAGCTACCGGAGCATCCGAGCACCGCGGCCGGAGGAGGAGACGATCGGCGGCTGCTGAGGAGGCGCGTGCGGGGTTTCATCTGCTCAGCTCACCGCTGGCTGTGCACCGCAAAAAAAAAAAAATAACAAAAAAACAAACTTGCTCCATCGAGGACGCTGGATAGAAAGAAAGAAAGAAAAAAAAGACAACAAAAAACAAAAAGCAGTGGCTTAGCTGTGAATCGAAGTGCAGCCGCTGTTTTTCCGGATGGAGGCCGCCGCGGGAAGCCAGCGCGAGCTCGAGCAGTTCGGAGAAGTTGCGTCTCTTTGTTTCTTTTTCACCATCTCTGGCATGTCTCCGCTTCTCCGCCGCTCTCCGGAGCGATCCCGGCCGCCATACTCTCGGGTGGAGACCCACGGCCGCTGCGTAACCAGCCGGTCCCCGCTCGGCTCCCGTACCGAGGCAAAGTTAGAAAAAAAAAAAAAAAAAAAAGGATCCTCCCTCGTGCGGATGGATCCGCGGACAGCCCAATGGCCGCCTCCGCTCCGTCTACACCTCACTTGTGTCTGAATGGGAGCCGCGCGCAGGCAGCCAGTGAGCTCCGGCGGGGACACTTCCGTTCATGTGGTAAACTTCCCATCATTCGGTTGTCCCGGTGACATCGACGGACAGCTCGGCCAATCACGGCGGCCGCTCGGGGATGTGTATCCAGGAGGAGGAAGAAGGCGCCGGATGCTGTTGCTATGGCAACGCTGCATTTGGTTGCCGCTCTTCCAAAATTGAGAATGCATGGATGAATGCCCCCCCCCCCCCCCCCCCCCCCACACACACACACACACACACACACAATTCAGGTATTTAGAAATTACCATATTCATTTTATTGTTCAGCTTAGATACACTTTCTTGGTATTGTAGATTTTAAAGAATATCAAAATTATGGATCTGATATAAACAAAACAGCAATGCTACTTTATTCATGTTCAATTGAATAATTCACCCATTGAGAAATGATGCTACTTTTGAACTGGTGAATCAAAATCAAGGATTGAGCATGACACCTAATGATCAAATGTTACTATCTTATAACAATCATGCATAAATGTAATCATAGTAAAAGACAAAAAACAAACAGGTCACAGCAAGGCATTTTCATGACATTTATTATTTATTTGCAATATCAGATTTTACACAATTTTTGAGTTTACATGAACAAAACTACCCACTTGAAATGTTTAATTATGCCACAAAATATTCTCACAAATATTCTTGAAAAATTAACTTGGAAAAACTTTATATGCAGGCCAAAATGAGACTAACTTGATGACTATGTCGGAGGCCTCTGTCTAACCATTCACAATGGTAATCCTGGTCAATATCAAGCCTGACAGTGTAATAATGCTTGGAGATTTCCACAATATGTGATTCTGACCTAAAACCCAAAGCCCATAAAGCATAACAGTGAAATTTTCCTGTATTTATTAGATGGTTTTCAGCTTTCATGAACAAATACAAACTTAAGAACAGGCCAAAAATAAGGCAAAGTTTACAAAAAGCATGTCTTCTCAGTCATCTGACTGTTGAGAAAGTGCTTCAGAGAAATATTTCCATCAGTCAGTCAGACTAAACATGCTTTACAATCCACGTTTTCCTCTTTTTAAAACTGGGTCATCAAAATCTCCAACAACCTCTATGTGCAGGTGTTTTCAGGACATTCAAGACTTTTTTTTTTTTTCTAATAGTAACACAAACATTCAGAAGTATGCCTCTAATTTTCAATAAATATCATGTAACTAATGACAAGCTAACCTTTTAAAGCAATCATTTTCTGAAGTTTGAAGCAAAATGCTGAGCGGCGGAGTCCCGGCCTTCTGAGCTTTGTGCTCGACAGACGTACTTTCCTGTGAGATATTGACATGCAAGTGGAAATCTTACACAGTATTTTAACTACAGTATGACTGAGATCAGGGGATTTGTGTGAGAGGATGAGCGGCCCCCTCTAAGGGGTTGAACCACACACCTCACACTGAATAGAGCTGTCTGGTTTCCCAATGACGATTGACTATTACCGGTGACGGTCGTTGAACTCTGCGGGGAATACAATGTAGAACTCGTCTCGTGCTAGCTGTTTTTAATTTAAAACATCTAGAGTAACTGTTTTATAATGTTACTTTATTTCTGTTAAAGTTGCAATAAATGTAGCTGTAAATTTGTTTGAAACTACTAAGAGCGCCACCCTCCACCTGTTTCTTCTCAAAGATTAAAAGGCAAAAAAAAAAAAAAAAAAAAAAAACTGTGGAAAAGGCAACCCTCCCCTACCCCACCCCACCCCACCCCACAAAACTCAGATCTTTCTTCCTGACCGCCCGCTCAGTTACTCCAAGGAGAGACATCAAATGTACCCATCATCTACAAAAATACAGTTCTCAATCACCACAACCTCAGATTGCTTCAGCAACATTTTCCAATGACGGCTATGACATTATGGACATGACTTTTTTGGGATTATGTGGCCTGTACAATGCACTTTTGAAGGTTAAATGCAGCTTTATGGCCTTATTCGTGAGCAGGTTCTTTGTCCCGTTAAGGTGACAAGGCAGCGAAAAATGATGAAATGCTTTTAGCTTCTCTTTTCTCTGACATTCAATCCCTGGACACAAGACAGCTTTTCATAGACTTAACAGATCCAACATCCTTTAAGGAGCCACTAGCAAAGCTAAAGTGAGTTTAATAAATTACATTCATTGCAAAATATTAAAGAATATGCCTAAAAGTGATCTTAGTAATGTCAAACTAGTAAAATATGGAATTATACTCACATATTCTATTAATAATGTGTAAAATATCTCACAAGGAATATAGATAGTGACAAAAAAAGTGAACAAAAGCGATAGCTCTTGAAGTCATTAAAAACACTGAAGGAAAAGTTCATTTTTGCACACACTACTCGTAAAATCAGGAACTAAAACTTAAAATGAAATATATATATAAAAAAAGAAAAATGACAGAAAGAAATCACATACATAAGAGATAATGTCTTAACAAACACACAAGGTCCACTCTGTCTGCTGTATGTTCAAAAACAGGTCATTGCATAATGTGGCATCATCCATACACGACGATACAGTTCACCAAAATGTTTACTTCCTTCTACTACCAAAAATATCTCACCTTGTTGTATTTTAAGTTACCATCTTAAACGTGACAAGAAAATGAAGTGGGGATATACACGTACACGTTTTCAGCATCAGAGATAATTATTCTTAGGGCTAAATCTGAACAGATGTAATTAAAATACTTAATGCACTGACATGGCATTGCAAAACATTTATTTTCTAGCGTGTGTGACGTTAAGTATAGCAGGTTCACTTGAGTGATTTTCCACGTAAAGCCTTCTAAATATGCGTAGATGTCGTTGCATGCACAGCTCTTTAGGCACTTGTAACATTCAAATAATACAGTACTGACAGGTGACTGTAACATTAAGACTAACTGTTCACACAAGACTCCACGAGTAACCCTGACGAGGATCACAAAAACCTGGGTTTGAATATGAGTAGCAGTAATTCTACACGCTTACTGAGTTCACGTCCATGGCTGTGGAGACTCTTGTTATAAACATTATTTGCAGCGTCTGGTTTTCTCTATCAATGTTAAACAAGTGAAAAGTACTTATAGATCCATAACAGGGCAATTTAGGCTCAAGGTAATAAATTAAACGGATTACAGGTTATTTTCTCTCGGCCGACAGCCTGTTCTTACAATGCAAAGGCACACCAGGAGGTGGAGCACTGATCCAGTTCTCTGGCAACAAAGCACAGAGATGCATGACTTTTAAGGAGCAATTTAAAGGGAGTTCATCAACCTGCTGTCAAATTACATCTTTGAAACATCAAGCTTAAAGTTAGAATAAGTGCTTTTTCACCAGTTTAAAATAATTACATCTGGCACTAGATAAACAATCATTAATGTGACAAACAAAATTTTTTTAGTTTAAATAACATTAAAAAAAAAAAAAGAAGAAAAAGTTCAATTAAATGAAAATAAAATTGTAACAATCTCCAATACAGGACCCCTGTATACCTGACATTGACTTTACGGTCTACACACTGAACGGGATTTCAGATTAGACTAATCCTTTCCACCTAAAATATTTACATTTATAAAATAGTTACAATTCTATTGACGTCCAGATCACGGAGGTGTCACTAATGTGTCTACGATCCTGATCTACGGTCTCATTTTCATGGCTGTCCTGGTGACGCATCAGAACATTTACTCCGTCCAGTAAATGAGAAAATCTCTCACCGGCCTCACATCCACGTTAATGAGGACGCATGTTTAGCAGGAGTGGAAAGGTGTGCGCATACATCTGTGACGCCTACCTAACATTGTACAATCCTACAAGTTTTTGTTACTGAATATAATCTATCATGAAAAGTCAATTTGATGTGTACATTTTTTTTTTTTCTGAAGCCCAGAGATGTTATCAGCATGCAGCCTGTTGTATGTTGCGTGCGGCGTTAACAGTGTATTTACAGAGCGGTTGATGGAGACCTTTAACAGCTGCAACATGGCACTGACTCCTGTCTCTGGCGGTTACTTGAGGATGATCTGTTTCAAAGGCAAAACACAGTCACTGACAAGTTCCACACAAACGTCCACATGTTTTTAACGATACAGTTTTTTTCATAAATCAAGATCGACTGTAAAAAAAAAAAAAAGGTTAAAATGATCCTGAAAAAAAACCCTTTAATTATTGATGTGTGTCAAACTTAACCCTCCAAAATAAAAACTCGAAGTTTTTGAGAAATGAATAAATGTAGAAACTGCATCTTCTCAATGTGAACAGAGAAAATGTGCATAAAGGTACAGTTAGAAGGCAACAATTCTCAAAAATAAAAAGACGAACACGTAACAATAAGACGATGCCAGGTGATGTGGTTCAAACAGTGAGAAAGGCCAAGCAAGGGGGCGCAGGTTGACATGTCCCTGAGCTTTCAGGGACATGTCAAGCAGTAATCGTATTACAACATCAAGTACAGCTGTGTTCCGTTCAGGGACTGCATCCTTTGGAGGACGCGGCCTGCTGAAGGCTGGATGGCCGGAGAGGTAAAGTGAACAAAAGGAGGTGGTTGACGGGGCATTCGAGGGACGGCAGCCTCTCAACACAGGGGACAATCAGAGCCGGATGAGACACTGTTGCTGTTTGTGGGGTAGGCAGAACGTTGTGCGAGTGAAACAAACTGTGCTTTACTTTTAGCGCCGAGACTGTCGCGATCGGAGGGGCTGCAGATGATACAACTGTAAGAGCCTTGGTTGTCTTGGAAACGGAGGGCACGTTTGTGGGCTGCTTTTGAAGGAGACTGCCATGATCAGCCTTTAAACACAACCTTTAAAGGATGCGGCCCCTGAATTAGGACACAGCCTATGTGTTTATCGCCGTTACCATGACAACAGATATTCTATAGTTTCCCCACTGAGTGTGTTGACAGCAGTTTGCCTGCTAATATTTAACTAGTGTGTGACAGACTGTAAAATGAACATAAAGGAAGATTTAAACCCTGCTCTAATAAATCCACATGTAGTGAAGCTTTGACCGAAGACAGGAAACAGATAACCATGTGATAGAATGGGGTGACGATCGAATATTTCATGACTCTGCTCATCAAAACATTAAATATTTTGAGATAAAGTGTGACACACAGATAATATTGACAGATTTGTATGATCTGTACGGTGGGATCCTGAGGTAAGAAAAAAAAAAATACTGACACTGAACAAAGCGTAAAACATGCAATATCAGTATTGGCAGATTATGGAAAACTCTCCCGCTGCCTGTCCTAAAAGGGAAAGGAATGAGACGCAGCCTAGTAGCTCTACTGAAAAAGAAGCTCTACAGGTACGTGAAGCTGAATGACGGCAATGCAAGCAGGGCACCTCTAAGCTGACGAAGCAGTTCCCCTGATTCAAAGATGAAGCACTTATTCAGAGCTCAAGGATTTATGACAGAAAGCTTTAAAAAGGAGCAAACCTGATTGGTTGGTGCTGTTGCTGCGTAGGGGACACTTGTGGCGGGAGTAGTTGCTGCAGAGACAGTAGCAGGCGTAGCACTGTACATCATGGGGACTTTTTCAGGAAGGGAACCATGAAAGCAATGAAAAGGGAGGTGGAGCATTATGGTAACCATAGCAATGTTGTTTTTTTTTTTTTTCTCTCTGTTTTTGCCAAGCAAATACAAAATGACATTAGCAGCAAGCCATCATTGGGTTAGACCAGCAGATGGCATGTGATCACACAGCAAAGCGAGACAGCAGGGGAGAACATAAAAGGAGCGCTGATAAGAGATAAAATTAGGAAATCTGTCTTGATTTGACATCCCACAAGAGAAGACATGTAGAGTAATGTCATTGGACGTGATCAAAGTGCTTATTTATACGACATCAATAGAGTTTTAAGAATGGGAAACATTTAGTAGTATTAAAAGCAATGAGATAATTCTTGGGGATGCTGATCAAATTTCCTAATCCTTCCTAATGGTGTGTGGTAATCTACTGACAGAATTCACTCCAAATTTCAGTACTGCGAATTGGATTATTTCGACTATTGTTACAAGCAATTATACGTGCGCAAGGCTTAGTAATTAGACAAGCAAACGAATATGCCATAAAGCCAAAAATCTTTTACAGACAAAAGCAAAGTGGCCCACTGTGATCAGTTCAGGATGTTGTTTTTTTGTACCTGTACCTGATTCATACTCCTGTCATCCTATACCGGAGCATCGTATTCAACACAGTAACGGACTGCTAGTGGATATAAGACGTTAGAAGTTTAAAAATAAATGACAAGGGGACCTACCGATGCTGTTAGCAGGAGTCATGCACAAGACCGAACCTGTGTGATTAGGAAATGGAAGGACAGGGGTTATCTTGACGTGTCAGTGTTCTTCACATGGGTGTGGACCATTTACATAGAGCTTTAGAAAACACACCATACAAAGGCAAGGAAGCATCGTCACAGGACTGCCTTCTGTTGAATTACATGAAAGTTAAACTGAGATATGGTTTAAGGTTTATGTCCTAAATTATATTTTTTTATGATTTCTTTGATGAATTAAAAAACATTTTCCCAAGTCATGTAAAAGTTATACCTTGAAATTCTCACCCCTTCATTTAAAAGCTGTGGAACTGGCGACACATCAGCATGAATTACTCAGACTGACTGACTGTTGTAACCTCTGCTTCTCTCTGTCACGGTTCGCTCGCAGAATTGATTGTTCCGAACAGCTACTTCTGTCCTAATGACAGGGCAGGACTTTGCATGTAGAGAAACATAATGAAATGCAGCCAATGTCAATATCGTCAGTCAGTCCCTTTAAGGACAGGATTAAGAGCGTCAGCTTGATTCATTAGACTTCTCCATGACTGACACCGCTGTAAGATCCTTCTGTTGAGCAACATTAACTCTTTGCAGGGAGTATTTTGAAATTTTCACACGGTTTTTATGGAATGCTTCATTCTTTTTCTTTAATAAGTGGCTTTTTAAAGTCAGGAAGAAAATAAATTTCTCTGTATTTGACAAAAATTGACCAACTATGATGACAATGGCATATTTTAATATCAAGCCAAAATGCTGTAGATACTAAATGTGGCTTCAGCTCTGACTCCAGACCGTGTTTTGCGGCTCACCTGTGGGGTAAAACGCTGCAGTTGGCTGCTGCAGTTGTGTGTTGGCCAGAGTCTGGTGGTAGTGCAATAAACTGGGGCTGAGGAGAGAGCTGGCCCAGCTGCTCTTCTCAAGAGCTTGTCTCTTTGGTACAGGTTGCAGGATGCTGTGAGGGAAGGCCTAAAGAAAAAAAAAAGTAAGAAGAAAAGATATTAAACTTCCAAGAAGGTCTCTTCATTTAGCTTCAGTTTGCACACTCATAAAATAAAGTAGGCTATGTGTTAGTATTTATTTGAAAAAAATGGCAGACATGACTACACAGCAAAGGTGTTTGATGTCACACTATGGAAAAAAATTATAATCAAACACTGCAGAAATGAGAGGAAAACAACAACATGACTATGAGTTAACTGAAAATATTAACTATTCGTCAAATCAAGCACTTAAGATACTGATGATGACTGACTGTGTACACGAGGACTATGTGAGACTTGGAGAAGCTGTAAACCACAATGACAAAAATTAAAAGTTACTACAGTACAATTATTAGCTACATGCAAAGCAAAAGGTGAAAATACCAGGTCTACAGTTGCCTCGAGGGGTCGCTTCATTGCTTTGGCAGTCGACTGAGTCTTTTAATAGCAGGCAGCGAGCACATGATGGCAGTGGGCCAATGGGATTCAAGCGTATTAACATACAGGTAACAGCAAGCAGAGGTGCATCATGGGGGACAGCATTGTGGATAGGTGAGAAGGGGAAAACAAAACAAAAAAATCTGAATGTAGTATACCACATAAAACACAATATACATGCACCAATACCCAAAATAACTGATTACAGGACAAACTAACTAAGATTCTTCCATTAGTAGGTCAACATGTACAGTTAATGAAAAGATTTCACAACACATTTAAAGTATAATTATGTAAACACTAACGCTGCATCATAATTTCTCCAATAACACTTCTTGACATGACTCTAATGCACTCAGTGCAACTATGCACACAGTATAATGTGGAGTACTTTCATTGATTTTATAGCTTTAGGAAGGGACATTACAGTAATGCACAGCAAGCACTCAGAATTTTTATTGTTCAATGAGAGATGGCTGGGTTTTATGAGCGCTAGCCAAAAGCAATATCACAAATCAAGAGCTGGAATAACCATGCATCCCACGTCATAAAGCACAGAATGTGGAGCTTCATTTATTACGGGAGGTTTTGATGGAAGCACAGACGTCTCCTCAGCTTGTATGGCACAGTAAAATATACTGCTGCTTTTTGAGTTTGAAGTACAGCCTGACTGTGTTCTGGACAAGGCGCTGTATGACTAGAGATTGACTGAATGACTGACGAACACTAAGCATGAAATTCATGACAAATTAAGTAACTGAAGAGATATTTTATTTTTTAACCGGAAGCAATGATCACCAGAACCGATTGTTTCTCTTACAAGTTCAATTTACTTTGAAACCAGAAGCTGTCGTACAAACAGCTGAATTTATGAAGCGGTTCAGAGAACTTTTTCCATTCTGTCAGTTGTCACAAAAGCTGTGCATTTCAATGAATCATACTGTATAAAATAAAACTAAGCTGTTTTATTGAGAGCCTTTTTCAGGTAACGACTACACGTCATGTCTATATTAGATATTTTATGATACTCTGCTTTAATGAACGGTGCATTTGTACAAAACTTTAAACCCTGTTATCACTCAACTTAAGGAAAATAGGTCTCTAACTTTAGCCGAATCATGTGATAAATTCAGAAATAAGCCACAATTTGACAGCTGCAGGGTTTTACAATGAAGCTGAGCTGTTTTGACTTGGTCTGAATGGGGCTGACAGTGAGGCTACGATTAACCATTAACAGAATAATAGGGTAAATTTATATTGAATTTCAGCTTTTCTGCTTCATTATATTAGATCTATATTCCAACTGTGCCATAAGAAATGATCAAAATACACAATGCTCCACCTTCAGTGACGTCATGACAAACACAATGACACCACCACATTAACTCAAAGTAGAATTTAGCAGAACGTGCTCCTCGGATTGGGTCTTACCATGGCTGCAGCTGTGGCCTGAGCCGCCACGGCCGTCTGATTGACTTGCTGACTGGATTTGATTTTGGCCTGCAAGTGTGCAGGCGGGTGAAAATACTTGCACTTCTCTCTGGAACAGCGGCTCTTCATGTAATCCATGCAAACAGTGACAGTGTTATCCATGGTGTCAATCATGGGGCTGTCACTGGGGTGAGCGAAGCGGCAATCTGTCTCCCCTCTCGCACAGTTTCCCCTCTGAAACTCTCGACACACCTGAGACGAGCAATTATAAAGATACTGTGAGTGTGAGGAGTTCAGCTCCGAGATCAGAACGTAGATGAATTAATACATTTTTATGTCAAATCACACTTTGCGGTGCATGAATACCTCTAGTTTGTCTGTACGCTGCAGCTTCTGCGAGGGAGAGGAGGAGGAAGAGGAGGAGGAGGACGAGGAGGAGGAGCACTGGACTGTAACGGGTGAACTGCCGGGGACGAGAACCGGGGTGCTGGAGAGGATGTCCGAGGGAATGAGGCTCATTCCGTGGCTCAGTGGGGACATGTAGGAACCGTAACCCAGACCGGCGTTTGTGCCAAGGCCCTGTGTGACGGGAAATGTTTGCTACGAGGGGAGAAAGACACAGGTTAGAAGAGAAAAAAACAAAGCACGGGACACAGTTCCTCGTGCATCGTCATGCGTCGCTCACCACAGGCTGCAGGCCATGTCCGGGGATCATGAGCTGCATCTGCTGAGCGAGGACGGCGGCGGCCGTCTTCTGCTGGATCAGATTGTTGCGTCCGTTTATCTCCAGCTGGGTTTTTAAGTGGGACGGCGGATGAAGGTATTTGCAGTTTTCTCTGGAACATCTTCCCTGCATTTCAGGAAACAGTAAAAAACCATGAGGAGATGTAAACTGAATGGAACAATCCTTTCATTTCTATAAATTACAGTGTTTTTCCCGTCATGAAAATGTGCAGCCGCTCTTTATACTGAACTAACATCACATCAAAACCTTCCTTTCACCCGGGCTTTTCATGCCGACCTACATCAGTAGCGGCGCAATTTTCACGATGTTCCAGGCCGAACAGCAGGTTAAAGCTAAACATAAATTTGGACGAGCTATTGGTGCCAGAGTGATCTTCTGTCAATGGCTAGCTAAAAAATTGGGACACAATCCCACAGCAGTGTGTGAGCAGGCTGGTGGTGACCACCAAGTGGAATAGAGGCCAGGCCGCTGCCACTGCGCATGGCTCGTCCCAAACACCACCGAGGCCCCTGCTTGGTAAATAAATACACTTTAAAGCGCCATTTCACCAAACAACAAGAGCCAACACCAAAGAAATGCCATTTGGCGTGGGCACAGAGGACATTTGATAATTATTCACGAGCACAACAACCACATGTAGTGTTTGTTTTTCTTAATAGCATAAAATGTACTGCCAAGATGCAATGTGCATGATTTTCTATAGATCAACAGATGTGAGCAAAGTACATGCTGGACGTCTGTTATGAAGTATATTCAGAGATATAACTTCAACATCAATGCTTTGCACTGCCCTACATGCAACACAATACATGCTGGATTATGGTCTATTGTGTATACAGTGGAAGGAATTCTAGCATCCAATCTTTGACCAAATCAGTGTTTGTTTGCAAACACACTGAGACCTAGACCCGCTTTACCAGGGTTCATTTTAACAGGACAAACACAACATGTGTGAAAACACAATTTTTTTAAATTATGTGACTGCCATTCATGTCTGATTTGTGTTCTCACTGACAATTTGCGAAATTCTTGATCGTTGTTTCCTCCTTTGAAGACTCGTACAACTATGGTAAAACATTTCCGTAGCAATCGTGTTGAAATTCACTTCCCAGGCTAAAAGTAACACATTAATGAAGTTGTGTAAAGTACACGCACTTGTCCAGAACATAAGAGTTATAACCTAACAGAAAACACAGACGGCAGCTCACGACTGAAGACACATCAAGTCACAAGATACTAGTTACAAAACAAAGTGAAGTGTGTGCACATTATTCAGTGTAACAATGTTAGCTCTATTAGAAGAAAGGGGTCAATGGGGACTCTTATTGTTTTGATCACAAGGCTAAATGTAACAGATCACATGGCCAAACCATCAGTGAGAAAATCAACAGTTTTGGGGAAAAACAAACAAACAAACAAAAAAAAAAACCAATATGTAGACAGCTAGAATTTTAGTAAAAGTCTTATTAGGTTCAGCCTCCAGATGAGAGTTAAAGTGATGATTTAAAGCAGGATAAGATTTAAGCAGACATGACTAACAGATATTGTTCCCCAATTCTTTCTAACAAATGTTAATTCATATAAAAGAGCTGTGATATCCTCACATGACTGAAACAACAGACGAGTCATTCTTACATTACACACAAGGTTTAATACAAGGTTAATAAATTAAAAAAACAAACAAGAAAAGTCTTGACAGTTAGAATGACTAATTCCTCATGAAGAATGTTAAAAGTGAACAATTTGACCGAGTTCTACTTTAACTAATCTTTGTATTGAACTTCAAGTGACTATGAAAGATCAAAATAATCTTGTGAAATGATGTTGAAATTATTGACTGATTCAAGCTGTAAATAGCTCGCTTCAGGTTTTAGTTTGAAAAAGTGTAATAGTTCGATATATTTTATATTTTCCAGTCAAATATGATACCGTTTCCTCATGTTCAATATTCACAAGCACCCGATTCCCTGGTTAAACAACATCTTCACTGATCTGTAATGAAAGTAACGAGTGATCAGCAGTCGGTAGTTTCAAATAAACTTCAAGTAAATAAAATAAAAACTTTTCTATCTATAGAGGTCCACACATTTCTGGTGATGAATACTCTACCTCTCAGTCGTTGTTAAAGAGCGGTTCAGGTCCAAACAGCAGAGGCAGTGCTTCTCCCCCTAAGCCAGTTCACAGTTTACAGTGTTGTGTCTGTTTCTTGTCTCTTACTTTTTCTTGGTAATAAATATAAGTAGCTGCAGGTCTTCACTGTGTTATGTCTGTCTGTCTTGTCTGGTGTACGTAGGTGGAGCTTGTTCACCTTACACTGAGTGCCAAAAGTATTCACAACCTTAAGATTTTCACTTTGGGAAAAATACAGATTAAACTCATTCACTTAAGTAAAATTCAAAAAAAGTATTGATTGTTAAATGTACTTAAGTACAAATGTGAATGTATTTTTTACTTGGTGGTCATGTGCCCAAACACGTCCCTCAGTCATAAGATGCTACACATGATTCAACTTGCAACATGGCTTTTGAGTCAGATCCAACTGATAGAAATCAAGATGAACAGTAACTGTGGATTTTACATGAAGAAATGAAGTGGCTACTCGGTGGTAATCCGGTCAGCCTCTTGATCAGCGGGGCTCACACCGGCTGGATATAAAACTACATCGAGCAGATAAGAAGGCGACTCAACAGGAGAATAATCTGGGGGGCAGAGCTGTATTATGGTGCGATAGTGAATGCGTGAGAGTGGATTAAAGCGACCCGGGCTTTACACAGGGCAACTGAGCAAGAGGGAGGGACTGGCTGGGAGCCAACTCACCGCCAGATATTTTCATCGTGTCCATTAGATAAGTGAGAGAGTGAGAGCAACGCTTGGAAGGGGTGCACCTCTATTTTTGGAGCGACTGTAGTAATGCATGTGATGTCTCGAAATGAAGCATACTGGACAATGAGGTGGACTGATGTAGTAAGAAAACTCAGATCTGAAACTGATCGAATAGATTTTGCCATCTAATCTTCATTCAACTGAATGTTTTCTTTGCAACGCTCAAAAGAAATACAGGTTTTTATGACAGTTACTTTCTCATGTTTTGTAAAGCAACAATGTCTCTTACCTTCAGTGAGTCAAAGCAGGCAATGACTCTCCCATTCTCCACTTGGCAGCTCTTCGGTGGATGAGCAAATTTGCATTCCTCATCACTACGTGAACAGTTCCCTCTCTGGAACTGTCGGCAGACTTCCAGCGTTAGCCATTTTGTGTCTCTTACTGAGGACATATTCAGCGCCATATCCAAAGGGTTTGATCATACAATAGATACGAAAAGTCAATCCTATCGCCGATAAACCTAAAAACTAAAACCAGTAGGTTGATTTAAACTCGTAGATATGGTTCTTTCTCCTTTTACAACAGGTGGGCGACTCCTCATTTAGCTGCTGCAGAAAAGTCTGGTCAGCTAAAGACTTGAAGTTGCTGTTTTTAAAACGGATTTCAAAAAGGACAGTGACTTGTCACGTTAGTCATAAATGATCTGGTGAGTGTTGTCGATCTTGATCATCCTCTTTCCATATGGCTCAAACCTAGCCTTCCCTTGGGTGACGCGGCTATGTAGAGACGTGTGCTCGGAGCTGTTCGAGTGTGACCCTAAAACAGAGCGTCGGCCAACCACAGTCCAACTTCAGGTCGGGGACATCTTCTCAAAGGCACTTTCTGTGGGTAATCTGAAAGGAAGGAAAAAAACAAAACAAAACAAATAATGTAACTAAAACTGTATACTTGATAATTGCTTTATTATTTGTTAATTAGATGTGCAAAATAAACACAAGTCAATCGATTAATGTTTAGTTGTTCACATTAGAGATTAGGCAAACTAATAACAAACATGACCTGCAATCTGTTAATTATCTTCCTCAATGAGAGATTCCCAGGAGACAGCTGTCATGATGAAGCTACAGCAAACCACTACTGTCTGCTATTGTATATTATTACAAACATGAAAACAGTTACAATGCGGAGAGCATCATTTCACGGAATATCAAACATTGTAGCTTATTGTAAAGAGAGACGTATTTCATAATGCCATTCGTCAACTCCTAGTCGCTAAATCTCAAAATGAATAATTTGCTGTTTTTGGCAATTTTACAGTATTACTAAATCTGGAGCACCTGCAGAAAAGCAATCCAGGAACAAGGATATGTCACTGTATTTGGGCAGCGACTCATTTTTACTTTTTTTTTTTTCCTAACTGAAGAGATTCATTGAACATCCAGAGCCATTAGCCTCCCTCTTCAATAAAATCTGAATTAGACTGAAGTGGCAGATGTCACTGAATAACACTGATGCTTATACAGCACCAAACATTATTTGATGGATCTACAAAGTACGGACAATACAGTGAGAAACTAACTCACAGATGAAATGAATCAGAATCACGTCATTTACCTATAAATTGCACTTCCACTCAGTTTGACCAATCTGTACAGAATGTTTATATCTCATCTAAACGACCGAGCAGAGTTGTAAATGGTGCTGAACTGAGAATTTAAACGCGAAATATTAAACTGACAGATTTTGATGATGGTCGTAAAATAATGGTGCATTCAGTCTCACTTCCCACAGGGAAAAATTAATTTTAACGTGTTCAGAACTGGAGCTACCCATGGTGCTCACTCTGCGCACGATATACCGTAGTTGGTTTCATTTCATTTTGCTCATGCTCACAGGGATAGATTATACCCATTCTTCATTCCACTTGGGTGAAACAGACGTGCTGTTTTTCACCATGAAGCTTTACAGCAGCAGTTATAACAATAATCAGACATGACAATAGCAGAAAATGTGTAGTAAATGTGACTCTGACTGCAGCAATAAAGCAGCACTGTCCTGTGAATGCTGGAAACTGGGAATTGAAACCAACCCAACTGTTAACTTCCACTTTCCAGCTGTATGACTGCAGCATAAACACAATCATGTGTCCTTGACCCAGTCCATGGACCGAGAGCTGGATTACGATAACAAAGTTTGTTTTTCTAACTTTCTCATAGCCGTTGCTGTATTAACTATCTAATTATTATCAGCATTTCCATATCCACGTTAATCTATTTTCAAACACTCTGCTACTCTAGATTAGTTTCTAGGACAGTTGATACCATCAAGCTGCAGACAGACATGCAGACCAACCGGGGAACATAAAGAACAAACACAATGCGTTCGGGACAGTGAGACCTGTATAATAGATCTGCGGCTACACAGGAAGTTGCTGAGCCGACAGAAAAGGTGGTGCTTGTGTGCTGAATAAATCTGTGCAGAGCCGGAAAGTTTCTCCATAGACAGAGAGCACCAACGTTCCACGAGTACAACACCCAAAAGGCACTCATTTTGAAACAAACTGCTGCTTTTTCCCCCTCCTTGTTATCGTCTTTCAACCTCTGGTATCTCACAGCACTGTGCAGCACATTCCTTCAGGCGCAAGTCAGGAAACGGAGCAAGAAAACTTACCTCTCTCCCTTCATGCGGCACTAAAGAACCTCTGTCTGTGGCCTGAGATCTAGGCCAGGAATATAACTTCTGAATGTCCTGCCTGTTAAGGTGATGGCAATAACAAAAGATGGCTCTTACCTCTCTTTCTGTCCCATGGATTCTCTAACTTAGCATTTTCTCTTCACAAGTGTAAAAACAGCCTTCCTATCTGTCCACCTCTGACTAAAACATTTCCAGCCACCCCCTTCCTGTCTGGGTGCTCAACCCTGGGAAGACCCTCCCAGTCAGGAATGGGCCAATCGGAGCCCAGAGGTTGATGAACACTGTGAAAGCTTCCTGCTGACCCTTTATCACAGAATAAAATTAGATTAGTTTGAGAGGGTGGAAGTCAACACTTGATCCGTGCCTCCTGAATTTACCACTGCAATTATGAGACTGATGAAATTTTACACCCAGCCTGTAGAAAAGGTTTGTCGCTCAGATAATCTCACCAATGACAGTGGAAGCACATGTCATAAATGTGCTTTACAGTTTGTTCCCAGGAATGTCAAACATTATTATGAGCCATCAGCACAAGCTCTACATATTCACTCCAACTATTTTAAATCAGCTTTTCCACATAAAACCTTCTAATGTAATTCTGTATCTGTTCTCCAATGTCTGCAGTGAAACAAACATGAGATTAAACATTTAAGTATTATTAAAAATCCACCCTTCAAAATAAATATTGTGTAATACAGTATGATTCAAAATCAGGGCACTTCCTTCTTTTTGTATAAGTGATTGTTTGATCTTGTTTGTTATTAATCTATTCTGAAGTGTAATTCTGTCATATAATCAATAAAATGATGATGTCCTCCTCCTACCTTTAGGGGAGGTCAGTGCTGTGGATATGAACCAATACTGCTTTAGCTTCACTATTTAGGTGACACACTTTAGTATTCACGACACATGACAAGACACGCATTGTACATATTGTACAGGTGTAATAAACAAACCTGAAAACGACTGTGCGTGTTAACAAATGAGCTCAAAGTTGACGTGACATGTCGTGTTTTTATAATGATTATATGACATGACACTGTTTCATCAGCCGATCCTATCGGCACAGTTAGATACTTCCGAGGATAGCATGATTTAGTGTCCGATTTTCAACCTTACAGGGGGCTTTTCCGTCATGCTAATCCAGGATACTTAGCCAGAGAGCTAAAGACAGCACTGTCACGGGCTAACAGTCTACCAAACATGAAAACTGACGTTTATTAGCCCGGGCTAGCTACACTGCTAGCGAGAGCAGCAGCTTACCTCATCATCACGATGAACCGCTTCCCACAGGAGACGACTATCACGCACCAAGCTAGGACACACGACACGGCAACCGAACTCACGGGAAAAGAAGATGTCAAGTCTTCCCGAAATGTCGCCTCAGGCGAACGTCTGAGTCGCGTCCCGATCGTAGAATTAAAGCTTGTTATTTCTACGGCGATTCCGACCTCATTTCTTCCTTACTTTGTAGCTCTGCACAGATTTAAGCAACAAGCTTTTGACAGCTTACTGTACGATCGCCAGTTTGACGTGATGGAGGGGGATCACATACTGCGCGGAGAAACCCTAAGGAAATATTCTCGACAGAATCACATTTTTGAAACCCACAATGAGATAATGTGTGTTATATAAAATTATTCCATGCCTTTCGACGGTTTGTGTCGCATTGTTTCGGCATAGCATGATCACTGTGAAAGTTCTCTTTCCAAGCATCCCCCCTATGACCGCAAAGTGGTACGACCCACACGAATGCCAGTAGGCTAAAAGGGCAAGGGTTTGCTTGTTACCAAGGGAACAGCAATAAAACCATGTGAGTTTTGTGGATTACTTTTACGAAAACAAGCGTTCACGCACAAATATAAACATCTTGTGAACTAAATAATCCAACAAGGATTTAACAGATAAGCTGCCAAGAGAAATTTGAAAATAATTAGCAATAGAAGTATAAGAGTGACCTACAGGGATGTGTGGCAATCTCTTTATGTAAGAAATGATACTTGTAGCTCCTCTCTGGGTTAATCATGAGAATACTGCAATTGAAATTAAGACGCCTATCAATTGAAACAGGATGAAAATGCACTCACAGTCGCATATAGCCTCATAGGTCTGCTCAAGGTCAAATAAGATGGATGCTAACCCAGATAAGGCCTGACAGGGAGGAAATGGAGGAAGACAGAGACAGGCCAATAATTTGTGATGAGGTTTAACAACCTACATCTGCCGTGAAAATAAATGTACACTATATTTCACTACCACTTGCATGTGGAATTTTTTTTTTTTTGCTTTGAAATGTTTCTTATTCATGTACATTTTTGCATAATGAAATGACTGTGTTTGTCAAAAGTGTATTGTTTCCTGAAGATGTAGAATATTTGATTTGACTATGGCTTCACACTTGTGATAATTGAGCTCCAAGTGGCATGCATGTAAATCATGTGCATTGTGGCAGGAATACAACATGCAGTCATATTAGTTATATTTGTTTGCATAATACATTCTGAAAGGGCTTCTAATCTTTATTTTCAACATGATCACAACTGGGCACAAGCATTTTCTTACAAGCTGGAAGATATTATTTCCATCTGTTCCCAGGAAATGAAACACACATATAAAACTGATTGATTGATTCCCCCTTTCTGCTTCGCCAGTCTTCTTGAGGCAACAGATGTGCTTTATCTGATCTGTCACACTGACAGAGCTCAAACTGGAGATGTGACGTCGAGTGCACACAAGGAAAGGTCACCTTATTGCTCTCTTTGAGGGAAATGTCACTGTCAAAGTGAATCAGATATAAAAACAAAGGGGATGCTGCAGCCCCCGTGTTTACTCAGTTGACCTTAACACTGTTTGTTGCTCACATTTTTTGGTCATTTATACGCTGTTCAGTGTTACTTAACATCACTTCTCATATATGAGGTTGCCAGCATCATATTTCCATATATTATGTATGTGTCAGCAGTGGATGATCAATCATCTACTTTAAACCTTCGTTTATCAACACAATAACTTGTGTTATTATTATTTGTGCTGATATTTGGGGAACCTTGAAAATTGTTGCCTGCAAAGTTTTAGTGGAATACAGTGCTTTAATTCAGGAAGGGGTTTTCATTTCATGCAAATAACTCTAATCTGTTTTTATTGTCATGACAGTAATAGGAAAAGTGACCTTTAGTTGAAAATGAAAATAAACCTCACCGTTCTTGGTAAATTCTGTGCCGTCATTCAAATAACATTAGTCTAATTCAATCACTTAGAAAAAGAATTTATTTTTCTTTTTAACCTCTAAAGAATAAAATATAGATAAATCACAGAATGAATTGAATCCACAGGATAAATGTTTGCATCCCTTCACCTCCCACTCACTCTAATCTCAGTTGCATTTCGAAAAGTCTTTAATTTAAAAAAAAAAAAAAAAAAAAAAAAAAAACCAAGTCAATTTTTAAATGAACTTAAATGTTTTAATTTTGCAGGAAAATGACATCCAGGGACATGATGATAGCTTCATTCCAACCAAAAAATTCCACAGTATTTCAATACTTTCTGGGTGAACTGCAGATACATACTTCGAACGCTAGATGTCAGTCTTTTACTAAGTTTATTTTCTTAAATCTCAGAAGCTCCCAAGCTCAACGTGAGAGAAAAACACCGTTACAGTAAGTGAACTATATCCTTTTGTCATTGGGGGTTTAACAGTGTTGGCAAATAAGTGATTAACAAAATAAAACTAGACCTGACAAATATTCTAATATTTATGTCTCAACTTCACTGATTCAACATGTTTGCCATACAAAATAGTTGATGCCAGGCTGATCTAATGGGATTATATCAATGTAAAAAAAAAAAAGGTAAACTTAATTTAATTTCACATGTAAACTTGATTTCATCTAATTTCGCAGCTCTTTATTCAAAATTCACCGCCCATATTAAAGTTAATCAATGCCTGGTGGTAAAATAAAATTATTGTGGTTCTCTGTTGAATTTAATTCATTGCCCTGTCACTTCAGGAAACCTTAACATGAATAAAAAATAATGAGGAGAAAAAGATTTTTTTTCCCATTCATTTAGAATAAAATGTGCTGGTTGCATGGCTGTAGTGGTTGTGAAAAGATAGTTAGAAAAGGCGAGTTGTTAAAATTTGTTGATCCTACTGATATTTCTCAGATATCTGTTCTTCAATTGAGTAGTTCATTTAGTGTTGTGATATTTATTGTCCTGTTCTTATTTTCCTAAAGTTAAAAACAAACACATGGACTTTGTCCTCTGTACGTTCCTAAAATCAGTTAACAGTTTTAATCTCCATGAGGTCGATTCAGAGTTGAGAGAGTTGGACTGAGAGGATTGGAGGAGTCCAAAGTCACAGTCATTGTTATGAGAAGCAAAAAGTTGCTGAATTTAACAGTGACCATGTTTAATCAATAAAAGCTGCGTACAAGACCTTCAGTTTCAAAAATAAAAGCCATAGTGTTTGAATGGAGTAAAATCAGATTCTACTTCAAAATTTTCGTGTGAGTGTGTAAGACGGTTCCCTGATCATCTGCGGGGTTCTGGAGCAGGAAGGACGGCAGCCCACGGCGACTTCATGTCTCTTTATTCAAACACAAACCCCGCCACCTGGGGAGCCTTTTCAGGCTTACCCTCCAGGTGACACCAAAATCCAGAACACTAAGCGCAGCTTGAGGCCTTCTTTCGGGTGACCTCCAGCTACCAAGTCCTGCAGCTCCTCTGACATTAGTCGTCCGCTGCTGAATGTCACTGCGGTCCATTCCTGGAGTGGCTGCCTTTAAGCCTCTACCGGCCCTGGGAGAGGGAGCAGGAGGGGCAATCAATTATCATGCACAGGTAATTACAATTGTCCCTCCCCACATCCCGCTCTGCAACCACTCCAGCTGGACCACACCCCACCACCACACTGTGTGTGTGTGTGTGTTTGTTTCTCTGTATTCGCCCTGTGTCTGACTGCTAACCTGTTCAGGATGTACCCAGTTTGACTCAGGTGGGATTAATTTCAAAACCTGATAAACCTCAGTTGGACCAAGCAGTGTGGAAGATGAACTGAAATGTGTAACAGAGATTGCAAGCCCTGTGCAGAGATATGTTCTCACTCCCTTTTCCACTCAGGGTTTGATTTTGTTCACCAGATTTTGCTGTTACAATAAGAACTCAGTAAAGAGGTCTCTAAGAACCACAATGCATAATAAGGATAATTTAGTATTTTATTCGAATTCCGTACTTCCTACAGTTAGGCAATGAAGATCAGTGTTACCATCTGGGAGGAAATGACTTGCTCACTGAAACACTGAGTTCTCCATCCGTACTGTACGGCCTCGGGGCAAGCAGAAGGTAGTGTATGTTAGTTGAGCTGTAAAATATTTTGGAGTATTTATTTTACTGCAGGAACTTAAGTTAGCTCAATATCAGCACCAGGGCTCTCTGGTTTCCAGTGAGGACTGGTAAATATGCTTTTTGAGCAACATCTAAAAAAGCTCAGTGTGTTGTGCTTGTATTCACAGAGATAATTATCACTTACAGTACGGTGGATTTCTGGTTGAAGAATAAACTGTATCAGAAACACTGAATGAAGCTCATCTTGTTTGCTCCTAACCAAAGAGAGAAAACACATCCTGATACATTTGCACCCTGTCATTATGTAATTCTGAGAAGTTTCTTAGAACTTATGAAATTAGTACTTAATGGTAGATACCTAAATCAGTGTGTGCACTTAAATCTCATGTTTATGAGAGAAATGAATTTAAATCTAGCAACAAAAACATCTCTTCAGAAGATAAGAACCTGGGTGAGAGGTTGTCCTGCAGACATGAAAAGTACTGTTTAATTGCTTCAACTGTAATCATGTAAAATTAAAATAAAAAACTGCTTTTAAAAAGTATCAGATACTTTTTGACGTGTTTCATGTATAAATTTCATTGAATTTACCTGTATAAAATGTTTATGATCAAAGCAAATTACTCAGAAAAATATGAAAGCATATAGACATTACACTGTGGTGAGCAAATGTGGAAATAAAAGCAAATATAAAATAATATATATTGTGGTGATGCAAATGCAGATAAAATGGCTTTATTGTTCAAAGTATTTGCATATTTGGAAGTGGAATTACTTTAAAGCTTAACGTGTAACAGTCACAGCCAAGAAAACTCAATGAATGCAAGATTCAGAACATAAAAACAACACACAAAATAACTTCATGAACATTCAGCGCATTTATTTCTGATGAGCACTCTTTTTTTTCCCCCCAAGTCTGACAAGAAAAATGGCAGATTAAATATAACACGCCAAATGGCTTTTTTTTATTTTATTTTTTTCAAAGACTGTTCATTTCATCACAAGACTTTTAATATGTACACAGAAATTCTGACACTCTTCTGTTTTAACCGATTCCCGTCAGGCAAAGCCATTCTGTAGCAACGAGTGAAATCATTCAAATAAACAGATAGATCAGCTTGTTTTAGAAAATGCACTTTCATGGAGTGGCAGTACAAGTTTGGGAAAGTCCTCCTGACACACACGTCACACATATCTGGGAGTGGCAGTATAATTTAGAGTAAAAGTTGACTGTTTTGTTTTTTATTTGCCTTTTTATTTACACCGTAGACTGAGTAGCTGCAAAATTTCCCTTTGGACAATATTTGGTGAACACTTTAATGTGTATTTATATATACATTCTGTGCCCAGCAAAAGCAAAATATAAAGGAGGCTGACGTAATAAACCATGGTGCAGAGAGAACAAAATGCAGCAAAAAAACGAAATCGACTCTTGTTCACGAGGTGATGAGTCCTTATCCGTTATCTTCCATAATCTACTGATCATACAGAGGCCATGAACAGTTCTAAGAGTGTGTGATCAGCAGCTAAACGGCATTTCCGTCCCTGATGTGAAGCCTCACTGCTAATGCCCGACATCGCTGTATTCCTGCAGTCACATTGTGATGCAGGATTTAGTTTTATTATAATAAATTATAAAACCCCCATTCCTCTTTTAGCCCACGGGCTTATTTCCTGGATATTGTTCTGCTGTACCTGTGCTCACAATACACAATCAAATTGCTGTGTGAATCACAGGCTGTACTGTAAAGCATCACTAAAATAAATGCCCTTTCAAGAATAATAAAAGGAAATCTTACTTCCCTCCAGTTGTAATAGAATTAGCAGGTAATGCAATCTCTGCTTGAATTCTTAAAGATAATAGTTCTGCAGTGGATTTTTTTTTTTTCACAGCAGACATTTTAACTTTTCATAAAAGCATCAGTATAACTAATAACATTAAATACACAATGGGACCAGAGAAGAACCATAAAACCCTGTGAGCTAAACAGATTACAGCTACTTTTATGATTTATACATGTTGCCGTTCCTGCTCTCATATGTAGGACATGCCAGCTGGAGCTGGTCTCAGCTGGCTGTGGGGCGAGGCGGGCTCCATCCTGGACAGGGTTCCAGTCCATCACAGGCCAGACAGAGGGACAGACAACCACACCACTCACGTGCTCACCCGGGGCCAGGAGTCACCAATTATGTGGGAGGAATTTGGAGAAAACCAAGGAACATGCACAGAGAAAACATGCAAACTCCATTCAGAAAGGGCCACAACCCCAGCTCGAACCACTGCACCGTTGTGTTGTAAGACATATCTCTTGTGACAGATGGAATACTATTTCATTATAGCATCATTTTCAACATTTTCTTTGAGTACTGAAATTAGCATTTGATTTAGTTTCTTGAAAAGCTACTCTCTCTGCCGAACTGAAACAAAGAGCATTAACACCTGCAAATGAATAGTCCTCAACTTTTTGTGTGAAAATGATCCATTTACTCATGAAAACAGGTGAAATTCAGACAGAAGGGAAAGAGGATGAGTTCATGACTAAATAAAATATCCAGTTGAGGCCACTCATCGCTCCCCCAAATAGCAAAACCATCTGACTGCACATTTTATTATACATTCCAGATCTTCTTCTTTTTTTTTTTCTTTTACAGTCAGCTGTAATATTTTCTGGGTAAAATCAGTGAAGTAGTTTAACCACCCCCTCATCATTCGTTCGACTTCGACAAATTATCACATATTATTCCACTGCCGCTCTACAATGGGGATGATTTCTAAATTATGTAAAGAACAATCCAATATCCAAAAGCTTGCAATTGAAAGGCTTAACTGAATGATATTAATCTGCTCAATCTTTCCTCCGCTCGCGCCTGTGTTTCTGTCTTTGCATACACGAGAGCGTCCATGCAGACAGGTGCCTCCATGCGTCTTCCAGCAGCGACGGCTGCACCAGCTGCATGAGTCACTCTCAACGGGACGAACAAAACTGTGTGACATGAGGTATTTCAGAAGCAGCTTCAGTCGGAGGAGAAGCACGAGAGAACGCCGTCAGATAGCAGCAGTGTTGACATCTAGTGAACATTTAATTTGATAAGCAAGGGTTGTGAGTGAATATGAGATAAGAGGCACAAAAAGCCTCGCAGCAGCTGAAGCCTATTTAAGCAGATAAAAAAAAAAACAAGCTGGATGTGAGGGAATGGAGAAACTATCGGGGAGAGGAAATGACAGAAACGTTTTATTTCTCAACTATCTGCTTTGAGGCTTGTCTTTGTATCCTGGCGCTGTGCGGCGGGTGTCGGAGCGCGCTCGCTGCCCACAGTGCAGTAGCCGTCAGCTCGACAAATATGTAAAAGCAGCCAGTGTGACGGAGCGGGGCGTGAGGACTGAATGCTGATCATCTCATTCGCAGTCCGGACACATCGCCAGCCGCACTGACACAATTCATCACCTGTACTATTTACCAACTTTTTTTTTTTATTTCTATTTTTTATTTCCTACTACCCACTATTTCAAAAAGCAATTATCCACAAAATAGGGTCTTTTTCGCCAAAAAAGTAAAACGTTCTCCCAGAAGTACAGGGAAGGACTGTGTTTAACCGTCTGATGGTCCTTGTGTTGTCTTTGGAATAGTTTCTTTTTTAAGTCAGCAAAAGGTATTGCAGTTAAGACAACAGTATTTATTGCACCGTAAACAAAAGATCTGCACCAGAAACAAGTTTAATTAGCTTGGTTTGAAGATAGATACCGCATGCATACAATGTGACATTAACGAATAGCTTCACTGGCTTTGAATTAAGATGAAATACACTTACATTGTGTTCATTCATTTTGACTCTGCAATGGAACTTATTTGAAATTCACTTTCCCCAATTTGAAGTATATCGTGGACGTGTGACATGCAACCATCATTATTTTCTGCTCAGCCTCTCAGATGAAATGTGTTTTCTATCAGTTGCAACACAGACAATAACTTTAACGACGTCCACTGAATGAACGTCGTAAAATTCAACGCGATCTATCGCAGCCTCCATTGTTTAAGTCTCGTCCTTTCGCTTGGATTTACAGTCATATTCAATAAATTATAAATAACCAAGGCAACAATTAAAATGACATGAGATATATGAACAGCATTTAAAGATTTAAGACACCGAAGGGCACTCCAAGACAGAGCTGCTGCTGGGAGACTCGCAGACTTGGCATTTTCATAAAGAAACAGCGACGCGCTCAGATCACACCGAAGCTGACAAAACAGATAGATGCAGGAGACAGATCAATAGGGAGACACGGAGAGAGACAAAAGAGAGTCAAACCAAACGTTCAAATAGTCTGTGAGGGATATCCGTCGAGCGCTCCGTCTCTCTCTTCCTCTCACCAGCGGGCCACTTGGCTGGTGTAGTCCTCAGTGGTGGTCGGGAAGTCATTCTCAGCTTCCTTCTCCGGCCCGCCCCCGGCCTTGTCGCCCCTGTTCCCGCCCCCTCTGTGTCTGGGCAGCCAGGGCCGGCCCTGCTCCCTCTGCTCCCGCAGCCAGCGCCGCTCCTCGCGCCGCTTCAAGCGCACCTCCTGGTGCTCCCTCTGCCGGGTGAACTGGAAACGCTGCAGGAAGAGGTCCTTGGCGTACTCGTACAGCTGCACGTCCAGGAAGTTGAGCTCCTCGATGCGTCGGCGCACGGGCTCGCTCAGGTCCACGTTGGCCGCCCGCGTGCTGTTGATCTGCGTGAAGGCGGCGATGAAGCGCAGGCTGAACGTCCGCTCGAACAGGTACTGCGTCTTGCGCTGGAACTCCGTCAGGCCGTAGAAGGCCATGTTCTTCAGGTTGCTCATGGCGCTGCTCAGGAGGATGTGGTTCCGCTGGCTCTCGTTCATGGAGGACAGGTTGTAGCAGCCCACCAGGCTCAGGTCGGCCAGCATGCGCACCTGCCGGTTGTTGGCCAGGTTGGACGGGCAGTTCATGAACTCCGTCAGGGTGACTCCGGACCAGTCGTCGCCGCTGTAGCAGGTGGGCAGCTCGTCCTGGGTGGGCGAGCGGCCGTCGCACATGTGGAGGGCGGTCTTCCACGTGGCGCCGCGCTGGACGTGCTTCCACTCGCTCAGGTAGCGGGAGACCGGGTCGCGCAGCATGGTGATGTAGTAGAAGTTCCTGCAGCCAAAAACAAACACAGTAAGAGAGCGATGAGCGCGTAGCCGTCACACAAGGCCGCCCCGCGCCGCGCTGACAGATGGCGACTTTTGTCTGTGTATGGAACTTCAAGGTTGAATACTAATTGGCAAACTGAAAGTCTCACTAATGAGGGTATTTCAGCCGGTTTCTATATATTGCCCTTGGAAACTGAACCCTTGCACCGGAGCAATGAATTTTACAAAACCGAGCTTGAACCGTTTCCCCTCCGCGGTTTCCCCCTACCTGCCAAGACAGGCCGCAATAATTGGGAATCAAGACGTCGTGGCAATCTATGGACGCGGAGAAAGTGAGTAAAAGTGACCCAACTAAATCCCCAACATGTCACTGTTATAAAATAATGAGGTTTCAGCTTTCATGCATCAAACCTGTTGCACCTTTTAGTGGATATTCTACACATTTGTTACCCGGTTACTCCACATTTTCACCTGGAAATACCGAAGAAACAGAAATGTGTCTGTTTTGCCCTTCATTCGAGCATCGACCTCCAAAGGAAACGGACTCTGTTGAACTTCAGACATGTCACAGCGCATTTTGATGAAAAACAAAGATGGGACAGGTGTTGGCCGAGGTAAACCTTTCCTAAGAAGATGTTCCGTGAGTGGTGTCATGTGAATATTTAATGGTGCGATTGCCCCCCTCGAGAGCCGTCTGGGGCGGCAGGTGAAGTGGAGAGTGCCGTGTGATTTCTCTTTTTTTTTTTTTGCCCTGACTGTAAAGCTGCGCTCGGCGCCGCCTCGGCCCTTTCAACACAGAACCTAATCCAGTATATGTAGAAAAATATATGAAGTCTTTTAGGAGATTTATCAAGATCTATTTAATTATTTTCCGATTTAAGGGTGCTGTAGCAGTAACACACCTAAAACATACATGACAGTCGCTCTCCAGGACCAGGACTTAACATCAATGATGATAAGTGAGTGGGTCGATACTTCATTCCAGAGCCACATTACAGCACCATTCCAACGCGTTCCTGCTTCAACACACATGACTGTTACAGGTGGATCGAGGATCATTAACAGGCTCTCTGCAGCGCTTCGCGAAGAAACAGTCATCCATTTTAGTTGTGATGGGGCAGGAGGACACTGAAGACGTGCAGAACCCGGAGCGCCTGCCTCAGACCTTCAGCGTTGAAGCCCGTAGACGTGGTGCGGCCGACACGCTGTAAAAGAAACGGCTTGGTGTTGGGCTGAAGAAACCACTGGCTTGCCAGATATATATGCCTCGGGTGGATTCGTCCTAACAGTGGAAATGTTCCCCAATATGAGCCAGACCAGAAGCGGCGATCACAGCTCTGGTCGCTGCAGCGCCGTCCTGACTCCTGCGTCTGGAGTCCGCTGGCTGCAGCTACATCCTCATTAAACCGGGGACATAAACACATACAGCAAGTGTTGTTTGAGTGCACTCGACAGCCCGAAGGTCAGCTGTGTGCGCCATCAGTGTCAAAATACATCAAGATCAGTGAGTATGCAGAGCTGTCTGGAGGAGGCTTTCCCTGAGTGATACAGATGGCTGTGGAACGGGGAGGAGGGTATGATGACAGGATACTCTTACTTCTGGACTCTCTTATCATCAATACCACCCCTTACAGTCATTTCCTGCTCTTTATCAAAAGCAGCGCTAAAAGTGGAGACTGTAAAAAGCTGCTTCCCAGCCAGTGTTATTCTCTCCAAAGCTAACTTGTTGTTTTGAGACAGATTTGCGACAAAGCCACGTCGTCTCTCTTTCGCCAAGATTTCCACAGCTTCATTTTTGTGTGTTGACGTCAAAAAACCGTGCTGAACTCTGGTTAATCGTGGATCAATAATGGATGCGTATTGCAGCTTAACAGCTTATTGCTACCCCCCCTCCCCCTGACTGCTCATCTCCAAAGCAGCACCAGCAGCAACATGACTTCACTGGAGCACAAACTAAACAGGGGCCATTAAACAGAGATGGGAGAGGAATTTAAAAGTATGGATAAAAATGGAAACTCAAGCAAAGGGATGAGGAGTGGAGCTGAGGGAGAAGCCGCCGCTGACAGGAACACTAAAGCTCATTGTGATTCAAATAGATGCGTTTAATGGATATGGAAGGGAGTTTAATGAAGGCGTGCATGAAAGCTACAGTATACTTGAATGATATGTTTGAAAAACGTCTTACTGCAACAGCTGAGAAAGGGATGGGATTTTCCATTTCACACTCCAAGTCTTTTTTTTTTCTGTTCATGAAAATTCAATAGATTAATACAGTAAAACGTTAGAAATCCAGGACATGCTCGGTTTCCCAGATCCATACAGCATATTGATTTCTAAGCAGGTTATAAGACATTCACGTTGAAAAACAGTCGATAAATTCAGCTAGTGGACATATTTGCTGAAACGTCCCCCCCCTCCCCCAAAAAAAAAGAGAGGAAAGTTAAAAAAATCTGAAAGCAACACTGCATTTAAAATGCTAAAACGAAGAGTGTTTCAACAATAGTGCCATCATAGAGCTGCACAGTTGCAGATTCTCTCTATTTAGTTCACACTCGAGCACATCTGTCATATCAACACAACTGAAGTATTCCAGTCAACAACAGGTGGCAGCAATGCACCAAAATGACAACCGAATAAACCAGATTTTAATAGAATCACAGAGAAGCAACCACTCTGAGTCCATCCCTCCAACTCTCCCACATGTTTTATCTCACCAACTTGTGGTTGAATTCTGGGCTTCCTCATGTTTCCCACATAAGATGTTGTTGCGAATGTTGATTCTGATTCACATTCATCAAAAAGCCAAAAATCTTCTTTTGCTTGTAAGATACTTTCATTTTGAAATATATGGTAAACCTTTATGTGCAGACTGTAACTGTTGAAACAGTTTTGATATGATATTAAGCGTTTCAAGGTTTGTACATTCTAGTACGTATTCTGATCTAAATGCACAAATTCTAATGAACATGGATTCAAAGCATGGGCAGGTCTCCAGAGCAGCAACATTTGTATTCATGCCGTAGAAACCACGAATTTCTGCATATAATTTCATGCAGTAGCTGTGAGTGACCAACACTACCGCCCCGCTGACAGACACTGCCTCGACCCTCAAAGCACGCTATTTAGCATAGATTAAAAAAAAAAAAAAAAAAAGCCGGCGACCTGTGAATATTTTCACTGAACCCCTGAAGTAACAGAAGGCACGGCCCCCTGTTTTATCCTCAGCCAATGTCAGTGTTACAGACAACTGGCTTTTAATTGTCTGTAATTTGCTTCAATGACATGATTTCAAGCCCACGGAGCAACCCCCCCCCCCCCCATGATTGGAGGCTGCTAAAAGGGACGCCGCACTTTCAGCCTGATCACATGTTGTTTGGAAGGGGATGAGCTGGATCCGCTCGTCAGGACGCGCCGCTGTGTGGGAGTTGGATACTGTTGCAGGTGCTGGAGGGTGGGCTACACAACAGGGAGAAGCAAAACAATATATCTCTGCAAGCCGGGCAAAAAGTTGTTTAGAGCAAAGGGTAACACAGTGAGCAGTAAATAAGTAAAGACAGACAGAGTCCCCGTACAGCAGCGGGACTGACTGATGTTGGAGTGATGCAGCATGGGAGACACTGTGTGAGTGCATGTGTGTGTATGTGTGTGTGTGAGAGATTGAAGCAGCTGGTTTTGCTTTGAGTAAAACCTCCACCTGTTTACTGTCTGTTGCCGTCTCTGATTTATCTTCACGAGGTAACAACCTTGATCTCTCTCAATTACTCTTCTGAGGTCCGGGAGCATCAAGAAAAACATTCCTTAAACGTCTCTTTGCTGTCATTTTCCAGACGTGCGCTGCTTCATCAAACAGTCACCGTCAAGAGAAATGGAGAGGACTGGATGATAATAAACTGACAATGCCACAGTTGCATCAACACAACCGCTACATCAAAAAAACAAACATGAATAGAAAAAGAGTGTATTATCATTTTTGCAATATTACAATGTTGCAAAACACACAGAAAATAGTGTTGTGTTAAGATAATTTCTATATTATCTACTTGAGATTATTAAAGAATTTTCATAAACTGTCATTTTGCTGTTTAGTCTTTACAAAAATGCAAGTATAATGGTTATTATCAATAGACGTTACAGCTATCTTTATGTTCTATATAGCTAACTTTACATATTTAAGGCCAGTTTACTACACCATATCCATGTAGTCAGGATTCGACATTATCTAGAATAAATTGTCTCCATTATACAGAATAAATGTCTCTTAACTGTTGCATCCCACCAAAAACTGTCATTTTTATCTATTGAAAGCTGTTTAAATGTCAAGCGAGAGTCTTGCGTCCTGCATGCAAACAAATTCCGAACCACGGAATTTGTGATATTCTTTTAATCTTCATGCAAGTTAATGCAAAATACCAATTCTGCGTGATTTATGAGTCAGAAGTTGTCGCAGTGCAGTGAGGAAGGAGCTCAGAACATTCTGAAGAAACTCGAGTGTGTGAAAAAAAAAAAAAAAACATTTAATACTATCTTAAGTGTATTCAATTGTTTTATTTAAGTCTTGCATTCACATCCTTTATTCATATTTATATTCATTCCGAGTACGCTCCCTACTGAATCCACTGCGTGTCTCATTTCCCCAGTGGCACTTCAGGCTCTCAGTACAGTAAGCAGCAGCTGGAAACTGGTAGAAAAGGAGAAAATGAAGAGGATGAAATGCCCCTACCCATAGTCCTCAAATCGGGAGTCCATTAACATCACCGAGGAGATGATGGAAATGTTACTTCACAATATTTCCAGCCAAAAGTTGAAGAGTTTGTGTGATTTCACAGCGGATTTCGAATCACTCCGGCCCTGATTCAAAGTGAGCTGCTGTTCTGCAGGGGAAAGACAATAGAACATCCTCCCAAGCAACCAATCCACTCTTTAGCAGCTTTAAAATCAGAGTATCCCGGCCCTGATGAGGGATGTGTTTAGAAAGAATGCACTGCTCAGTGCTGGCTCAGCAGAATTTAAAAGGTGCAACATCTTTCCGGTTACCTCCTGAGCTGTAGCGAAGGAAAATACAGTGAAAGGTACAAAATCATGGGGCATGGATGTAGCAATCCAGTAATACAAGCCAGGAGTTCTGCTGGCCCGTCGCAAGGGAAAAGTGCTCCAGTCAAACCTTTTTCCTTTTCCACCAGTCTTTTGGTCTTTCACTTCATCACTTTTTTTTTTTGTACTTGCTATTACTAGTTGTCATACTTGATTCAAAGAGTTCCTCTACGCCTTATCACTTATATTTTAGCTTTTTCCTTTCTACACAGTGACAAAACTGACATTTGCATGTTATGTTGCATATATAGAAATATTTCATGAATTATTATTCTTCCCAATGATTGACAACATTTTAGCCTGCTTCATTGAAATTATAGTAACATGTAGCTGATTATCACTTTATTTCATTTTAATTAAAATACCCTGGAGGAACACGATTAATTGATTGATTCATTTATTTTTTTTTTCATTCATTAATTTATTAATTAAGTCAAGATGATAATCAGGCACACAATTTTTCCGCACATTGTTTGTTCCAGAGGAGACACGATGAAGCTCATTTAGTGTGATTCTGTTCTTACAACATTTACACTGTTCCAGAAAAAAATAACCACCTCTTAGTTAATAAAATCACCTCTTAATTCATGAACGCTCTACTTTTGCACCACTTTTATACAGAGTGGAGAAAATTTAACTGCTATATGCAGACAATGCGCTGTTCTACATGTTGAAAGATCTTTACTGCTCCTGCAGTTGAACAGTGTGCGAAAATCCCTCCATGTTCGGCCCTGACACTGAGAGCTACGACGCTCTCCACGCTGAGAGACTGTTTCAAGGAGCGGTCCGCCGAAGACAGAGTACAGTACCTCACATGAATGGAGTATTCCTGTAATTTTGCACCTCACTTGACTCCTGCCCTTTTCCTCACTCCGCTTCTCCTCCATGTCCTACAGACATTAGTGTTCCCTCCGGATCCATAACCTTTTCTTAAAGGTTGTCACATTAATCACGCTGCTGATTCCACTCGTCAATCTCCCCTTGTACCTTGTGTGTGTGTGTGTGTGTGTGTGTGTTTGCGTCTCGTGCATTGTCTCCCTTCGCCGCCCCGCCTAAACAGCCGCCGCTCTCCCACCCTCGCCTTTTGTTTTACCGCCTCTCTCCGGGAGGCTCCTTGTTCTGCTAAATCACATTAGTGATGAAAGTTGGAGGGAGTTGAGGGTGAAACGGTGACACACCGGGTCTGTCTAGACAAACAATTTCAGCTCGCTGTTTTTGCTTATATTTCTTGTTAAAATCGGGAAGTGGAAGACATTACAAGCAGTCGCTTCAGTCTCTGTCAGCCCTCAGTAGGAAGATTGCAGGTTTGATCCCCCGTCTCCCTCCACATCTACATAGAGGACAGTCCTTGAGCAAGGCATTGAAACCCTAACAGGTGACTTTTTTTATATGAACTTCTTTGATGCTTTTCTCTCCTTATTGATCCTTGATTCTTTTTTTTTTTTAAAATCTTTATTTTCATTGTGCGAGGATTCCATATGACCGCTCTGGGCTTCTTTCCTCTCCTGCAGTCACATTTCAGCTCCTGTAATTCAGTATTGTATTATTCTTTTGTGGAAATATAGAGGAAACAGCTCTTTGAGAGCTGGCGAGTGCTACATAGCAGAAATTCATTTTCCATTTGGCCATGGAAATTATTTCAAAACATGGTCGCTGAGCAGTAAATATAATCGCTTTGATAGAAATGCTTCACACAAATATTCCTTTTTCATACGAATACTTCACTGCTGCACTGGATGTGTATTGACAGCATTGCCTGAAATCCGAACTGCATGTTGCAAAATGTTTTTAATGTTAAAAAAAAAAAAAAACTATAAAAGATGCAAATGTGGAAGTGGTGTGTTGAGTTTGCATGTTCTTCCTGGGAATTTTGGGGGTTTTCTCTGGTTTGTGTCTATATTCTAGAAGCTGCGCTTGCGGTTTATTGGAGACTCTTAACGTGCATGTCTATATCCGTTTGCTGCTCTATTAGGCCTCTTGTAGAAAAATACCGGCTAATTTTATTAAGTCATATTGTTTGGTCAGGCGTAGTTTTAGGATAATTACTTCTCAATTTCCCCAAATGATATTAGTTATGGAATAGTAAACGGAAGCTTTTTCAA
This sequence comes from Salarias fasciatus, assembly GCF_902148845.1. Classification (NCBI taxonomy): domain Eukaryota; kingdom Metazoa; phylum Chordata; class Actinopteri; order Blenniiformes; family Blenniidae; genus Salarias; species Salarias fasciatus. The sequence goes on from NC_043760.1 coordinate 24,252,699, forward strand.
TTATTGATGCTCAAACCTGAACAGTTATGATCTGAGTCTCTGGTCTAGTGTAGTGGAGAGAAAAAAAAAAAGAATCAATGATTCTTCCAAAAATCATAAAACAAGTAAATGAACCAATTCTATATTTTGAACTGCTATCACATAAAGATGGAATCCGATGTAATTTAACACAATTAGAACCTTTATATATATAAAAAATCCTTTCCAACCATTTGGCAAAGCTAAATTTGAGCCCTTGTTACTTTAAACTCCATTTAGCCTGAGAGGCTTTTTAAAACACTCAATTGAGTTGTAGTGGGCGAGAAAAAGAGTACATTGTAAGGAAAAAAAAAAAACACTTTTAATGCCTCATTGACCCTGGAGAAATAACGATTGCAAAAGAAAAAAAAGAAAATCAATTTCTTTATAAAAATCTGCAGGTGCAAAGAGGTAGCTGGATGTGTTTCCTCCATGTGTCCAGACATGAGCAGAACATCTGATCGAACGCAACAAAACTGCGGCCATAGATACAGATATAGATATAGATATAGATATAATAACCACTCAGCTCTCAGTGAGTTTGGCTGCAGCGCTTCAACAATGTTAATGTCTGTACAACTGCAATATTCCGATATGAAAACAAGCTCATTTTTGCTTTTCACTAAACAGCAGTGCAATGCAAGTTACTGAAAATGTGTCATTACTTTAAGCTGTTTCTTTTGCTAATCACCTGCAATTGTCTTTATACAATAGGATGCTTTAATAGTTTCATTATTGTCGTATTTATGTGACACATTAACTGAGCTATCAGCACTGTGTGAGTCAGTCTAATTCAGTCATGAAGTTCATTGAAAGTGCGTCAGATGCTGGTGTGCGCCAACCGTGTTTTGGACTGTTTGAGTTATTCGGTCATTAGCAAACTGTGGGTTCGGGTTACAGGAATACTATTTTAAGCAGTCCCACAGAACTTGGCTTCACACCTGTTCTTGAAGCAAGTGAATTAATGAACAAATGACAACAAGGAAAAAAAAAAAAAAATAGCAGTAACACAATCACTGAAATAAACGTCCCAAAAATACATTCCTAAGTCAATGACTAAGAAGCCACTGAAACTTCAATGAGCTCGTTTAGGGGCATCATTCACTTCATAATAGTTGCTTGAACGTGACTGCCAAGTACTGCCGTCGACAAAGAAAGAAAGAGAGAAAGAAAAAGAAAGACCGTTTAAAGTAATGGTAGTTGCCATCTTTCAGTGTATTTCTTTTATCATTTCTTTATTTATAGTGCCAAAGACAAATAATGCCACACTTAGATGCTTATCTCATTTTTAACTGGATATCATTTAAAGGGGCTGTGTAATTCTTTTTTAGCTAGTCCAAACCGTAGTATAGGCATTAACATGGTAATAGTTTATTTTTGGCGCCAAGAAAAACTCATTTTGTATGAAATAAAAGACTTTCTGGGGCTAATTCTGAAACCCGGAAGAGAAAACGCTCTGTTTCACTGAAAATCCCGCCTCTCCCCATGTGGACTTTGACTGACACCGTACTTCAACCATTTGGAGCTTCAAAACAAATACGTCAAGCGTTAGCTTCTCTAAGGGTTAGCTTTAGCTCTTTAGGGCTAGTTTCTCTACATGCAAAGACACGCGAAAACGCGCAGACTCTTGCTCTTACTTGATAATTGCTTTCAGACGATGGTTAAAGTTTATCTCCGTAATCGGAGATACAAAAAGCAGAAATGCTGATTGCCGAGGGTCTCTGGTTGGTGGTGGTGGTGGTGGGGGGGTCTGCACAAGGATAGTGCTCCGCGGAAGGATATACCGGCGCACAGCGGCTTAAGTCTATGGCTTCTACTGCTGTGCTCCGGTATATCCTTCTGCGGAGCACTGCGCATGCGCAGGTCTGTACAGGTGTGTATCAAAACGTTATTTTAACGGACTGAATAGAAAACACGTCTTTTAAAATGTTTTATAACCATTCGGATTTACTTCACGTGCTAATACACCGTCCCCTGGACCACTGTAAGGAGTCTTTTGTCCACTTATGTCAGTCCGGCTCTGATTCCTATTGACTTCCAGCAGCTCAGCTCAGCTAAGCTAACTACGATGCTAACAGCTGGGAACCAGCCACTGGACGCAGAGACACAAAAAAGGTATTCATGAGCTTGTCTAACTTTGTCAATGATAGGGAAAGGGCGTGGGTCCAAAATCTTCAGAGTATTCCTTTAAACTCCATATTTTTTCACCACAATATTATTTCAAAGGAACAGAATCAGGTCAATGACTTCAGTAAGTCCATTTGACCTGATTAAAAAGCTTTGAGATGCCTCCTGCTGAGACAAATGGGAACATGCATCGACACTCCATATGCCATATTGGTGCAAAAGAAAATACTTCACAATAAAAAAAATTTTAGTGCCTTGTTCTAATATTGAGTGAGGTTTGCCCAAGTTTCCTCCAAAATCTTCCTTCCCCTAAAGCAACGTCGGAGCATCCACACCAAACTCTCACAGGCCTGGAAGAGACAGCGCTCCCATCAGTGGCACGGATAAGAATATAAACCCTTTAATAAGAGTGAAATCAGCCAAGTTTATCCAAGAGATGGGGCCTGATATGTGTGGTGCCAAACTGGGTTAAGCGCCCAGACTGATTCAACAACAGTCATGTCATATGAATGAGTAATGAAGGTGACGGGACGTGCAGGCTAAGAGGAAGGTGAATAAAAAGGCTGTGAATTGCAATTCTCCCATTTCCTGATCATGATATACTCCGATCCTCATGCATGGCTGACTTTGTTTTTTTTTTTGTGTGTGCGCGTTTCAAACCTTTTTATTATGGAGGCTTATTTAGAACAGTTGGTGGTATTTTCAATCATTCCAACCCTGAAATCCCAGCTCTTTTTAAATCTTGGGTCAGTATCAACACCAGCATATTCACGGTTCTGTCATTTACGTTATGTTACCGTTAAAAAAAAAAAAAAGCTTAAAGTGGCATTACAATGATAATGTGAGTTTTTTTAATGTCAGAACATTACATGAGGGGCCTGAGTTTATGTTGTAGTGTTCATTAAATATGTTTGCAGTGATCCTGATGTGCAGTTTTAATGTGTAACTGTTTGAGAACGGTGGACTGCGTGCCTTGCATGGTGGTCGCCTCCTTTGCTGTGTGAATGGGTGAATGAGTGAATATGATTAACAGTGTGAAACACTTTAGGGGGCTGCTCAAGTGGTGAAAAAATGCTATGTAAGTGAAATCCATACCAAATCCATGAAGGTAAATGTATCGTGTGTGTCAGATGTGATCCTCACTGTGAAACCTTTATCAGACCAGTAATATCAAGTTTAATTATACATATTTATTTTTAGATTTTTTCCAAATGTTTTATGCATGGCAATAACATGAAATTTTCATATTCTTACCTTTAAGGCCTACTTTAAATTATTATTTGTATTATTTTTTTGTGATAATCTCTATCTGCTGCTCATGTGGAGTGTGACATCTGGACGGGACATGAACAGCATCATCTGTCAGTGAACACCGGATCAAAACTCCTATTTTTACCACAGTGTTGTGATTGGAAATGGGTCAGAAATCAGCGGACAGTTGGCGGGAGCTCAGACGCCATCCAGCTCTCGAAATCGTTCGTATGACCTCATCTGCCTCCCGCCTATGCCGCCATCTGTTCGCATGTGAAAGGCGCTTCCACACGCCGCATGTCACGTATGACAGCCGCGCCGCCTCCGCGATGCCTTCATTACTCATCAAGTGGCCACTAAGTTAAGATGAAAGATTTCGCCGGCGAAGATCATCACGCAGAATGTTCCCACCTGGCGGCGCGCCATTAGATGAGTGGATAAGTCTAATCTCAGTGCCGATGTAGCTGTCAGGGAGTAAAGAGTCCAGGGCGGAGCGGGGAGGTGATTTGGGAATATTTGCTCTTAGAAAATATACACCCAGTGTTAAATAACTGATAACCTGCGCTGTAGCTGTCACAAATCCGCCCGTGTCTGTTTCCGACTCTGCTCGCGCCAAAGGAATCGTCGTCTGCACGTTACAGATGTCTAGACTCTCCTGATCAAAGGGATCCGGCCGTGCAGACATTTCCACAGTCTGACGTCGACACTGAAGCAAATTTTCTTTAATTTTGGTGATCCGCGGCGGTTATTTTTTGCTTGTGCACTCGCATTATGTTCACTAGGTTTAAAACACCGTGCGGCGGAGGGAGCAAAGCTCGGTCTCATCCCTCGGTCGTCACCATGAATCCTAATTCCGCAGCCTGTGGCCGACAATGCGCCGAGGAACATTCAGGCGTCTGCTTGACATTCATAGTCTGCGAGGCTTTCATTTGCACAAAAATCACTGCGTATGAAGGCAATTTAGCTCTCTCATTAAAAAGACATAAACGCCTCGGAACTTAATGGCATCTCGCATTAAAAGAGCGAGGCTTTTGGAGTTTTGAGATTACATTTTAAGATTGTCACGCCCATAAAAAGGGCCGGTATCAAGTCCATGTTGACTTTCACCACACTTTGGAAGGAAATGGTCAATAATGTGAAATCAGAGTCTTCCTAATATTTGTTTTTTAAGCCTTTTAAATATAGTGTAGTCGTCAGTTACATCTCCATTTCTGCTTTACTTAATAGTGTCAGCATATTTATTTTTAGACCAATTCGAGGTGTTTCCCTCTAGAATCAACGCGTTTTAATAAAAGAATCAGTCTGAATAATGAGGCGAAGCTGTTACTGACTGTTTAACCACAAACAGCTCGCACTACAAAACATATTTCCGAGACATGCTGGGCTTTGATTTGGTAGAACTTTCCTTCTAATTATTCTCAGTTTGCTCTTCCACAGCTGCTGCTTAACCTTCCCAAGACGCTGAAAGTTTAAGTTTGAGTAATGACTTCCTTCACGCTCACGGCCTTTAATTCCAGCCGTGAAGAAAAACTTTTGATATTAGCGATGCAAACCGACGAGGGCTCTCCTTTATCCGTCCACTTTATGAACTGTGATATTACACGCTCCCCCGACGATAAAGAAAGTCACAGCGTGCGGTAATAAACGGGCGGTGCACCTTCGGCTTTGGATGCTGCAGTTGTGTTGTAGTTGTTGTTCGTACAGCTGTTTTATGGCTGCTGAGCAGGATTATACGGCCGGGTCCTGCCTTTAACGTCCCTCTGGTGAGCAGATGTCCTTGGTCTGTGAGAGTTAAGGCGTTATTCTGCATGCAAGGTCTCCATAGTGCATCTCTCTCTCTCTCTCTCTCTCTCTCTCTCTCTCTCTCTCTCTCACACAAGACGAGAACGAGACTGGAGACATGCATTATTTGTAACCGATACCGCTCCTTAATGGTGTCTGCGCTCCCCCCGGCAGTCCATAATGGACCGTTTTTGAGGTTTTCTGCATCTTGTTGGGCTTTTTGACGGTGACGGAATGGGGACAGGGGGTGTCACCTGGGAAGAAGCGGGGGGAACGATGGGACCTTTCATTTTACTTGTCAGGAAGCCGGCGTCGCTCGCGCTCGACGTGGCGCGCATGCAGTGAGTGCTTGTACAAGAAGTGGCAGATACAACAAGGGGAATAATTGCTCTTCAAAAGAAAAATATCCCCCCCTCTTGCTTTCACAGCACACAAAAAAAAAAACAGGAGAAAAGCAAAATGTCACATTTCTAAAGGAAGTTTAATGACTCATGCAAACAATCCTGATGTAAATATCCATTTAACATTAAAGTATGCTTATAGACCTTTGGAAATACCACTGCATTTATGATAGAGGTTGCATAAGGCTTTTTTGGCGATAGGTTTAACTAATTTAACAATGAAGTCTGAAGGCACCTTGTTAGAGAAAAGTGAGTTTACTCTGCAGTTTGCTTCAAAGAGCAGCTTAAAGGCGATAGCTCGGGGCTACCAGGACCTTCACATAGTTTGAAATTCTGCTAAAAAAAAAAGGACTCCAAACTGGTGAATAAGTTAAATATCTCAAGCAGAAAGGAACAAATTTGAAATTTATAGTCTATAGCTGGAAGCAGTTTGCCTTAAAATGTGCCATCAGCTTGAATTAGTGCTCCGCACCGCCGATCGACCAGTAAACAGAGCTGGTTTTCAAAAAAAGAAAGCAGAGGAGGATAGCAAATAACATCTTGGTGATCGGATAATCACTGATGCTTTGTGGTAGGGGCAGTTTCTCTTCCTCTCCTGCATTGATTCAGATATGTGTTTTTACGCTGTCCGTCACCGGCGTATGAAGCGCGATAAATCAGTAGCCTAGCAAGCTCTGGGCTTCACTGAAATCACAATAGAAGTTCACAGAACAATCTTCCCGAGCTCAGAAAGCGGAAACGGCTTCATCAATGGCTCCAATAGGTGAGCGGAGCTGTGAACACAAAGACCGCAGAGTCAACACTCAGGTACTTTTAACAGAACGTAATTTCAATGAAAGGAGAAATCAGCGCATGTGGATGAATACGAAGCAGCCTGCAAGCCAGGTCATCACCGCCTTTTCTGCTTTATGTACTTTTTTTTGTGATCTTGCCTGCAAAACCCCCCACAGCCCGGCACAAAGCTGCCTGATTCACAAACATAAAATGCAACCACTCCACAATGAGGAGCAGCTTGTAGGAGCAGCAGGAAGAAGAAGGAGCGACTCAAATCACAGGCTTTCAGTGATGAACGGCGTCCACAGAAAGCAGCGACGGATCGTACGACTCAGATCTGAATCTCAGAGTTACGGCTTCTGCAAAAAAACGTCTGACCTCCCCCACTCGTCAGGAAGATGAGGAGAAAATAGACGTGACAGTTAACCAGTTACAATATCTACCATCTGCTTCAAGCGGGATAGGTTTTTTTTTTTTTTTTTTTAAATGAACTCTATCAAAAAAACAAAAAAAACCTCAGAGAAGACATGAAAGGCGGAGGCTGGACAAAAATCCTGACGTCCCTTTACATCGCCGAGTGATTCCCTGCTGTCCTCTCTGTTCTTCTTTAATTTGCGACCAATTAGACACTGCGATATGACAGCAGCGCTTCAATTACCATGATAGTGGAAATGCTCCTGTCTAATTATGCTCTCCTTTTAATCTTTCCCTTTCAGAGATCTCTCCGAGAGACAGCGGAGGAGGAGGAGGAGGAGACAAGGCGTGCACTCACATGATTTCTGAATTAATAATACGGCCAGAGGAGAGAGACACAAGTACACAGGCTGGCGGTGGAAACCACAGCTTGTGTCACATCACATAACACAGACTGCAAGACACTGAGAGGTTCACATCCCGCCGCCGCCGCCGCCAGCCCGACACGAGTGCCTTCACCTCCACACGCACAGCTTCGGCATTTCATCCTCTTGCTCCCTCGCTACCGGCTCGACGATGACCGGAGTGCACTCACGTCAGTGGGAGCTTTGATCAACACCCTGGAAGTTTCATTTAATTCTTAAGAAGCATGAGTACAACAGCAGCACAGGAAAGCAATGCATTTATCCAAGTTCGCCTCTTTGTCTTTCTCTCTCCATCCACATTAGAATCGTCTGCTGAAGAATAAGCGGGCCTCCGCTGCATATTGCTTTACGATGAAATAATATATGCTGACTAGCGCGGCCCTTTTATAATGCACGGCAACAATACCGCCACATTACTGGTGTTGTTTTCTCAGACAAGTCTGCCTCAGACACGACTGGAACTTGTTTGTCGAGATCTAAACTTGCGTTCTATCATTAATCCGATTTGTCAATAACTGTCAACACAGGTGGTGTTTGTTTGGTAGTCAGACTGAATATTCTCCACTAGATATGTTCCTATACTTCTCACTTTATAAATGAAGAAAAAAGTTGACAGGATTATGGATTTAGCAGTCATGGGAAAAATATTTAATCATATTCAACCCAAAGTTAGTGATAATTATGATAGCATTGCTTCATTTTCTTTAACGCAGCTCAAAACGTACCCAATATGCACTGTGTTGAATTTCACACAGACATGAAATGGAGTGTGAGAAACTGACGTATGTTGTGAACGTGTATGAGAGTGTGTAATTTTAAATCCATCCTGTGATTTTGAGAGACTGAATGTTCCAGAATATATTGGTACTGACGTCAATCAACAATGTTTTGTTTTAAAATATCAGCATATTGGGTATTGGCAATATCCAAAATCATGCATCTGTAATGTACATGCAAATATATGCTGTTTTTGGTTAAATATTCTGGTGAATAATACAGTGATTTCCCCAAAAATGATTTTCTCTATTTGTTGCCAGATTTTTTTTTTGCAATATGGTGCAACTAAAAGCACAAAAAGTCTTCAATCAAGACCAGAAATGTTCTTTGCGACGGTGATTCTCTCCAGTACTGCTGTTTCTCAAGACACATGATGCCTGATTATGGCCTGAAAATCCACCGACCAGCGCGTCTGATCACACCGTTACATCATGGAGTCTGACAGTCTCTGCTGGTTGCCTGGCAACCTCAGCGTGATGACAAGACTCCAGGAAGTCAAAGTGTCAGCCAAGAAACGCTCAGATCAGATGCATCACTCTTCATCTGATTTGTATTAATGTCTGGGTGTCTGTAGCCGCTACACGAATCAATTCACTTTACATTCTGTATAATATACAGTAATTTACATTTGAGAGCATGTTCCTATAGGAGAGACGGACACGTTTCCATACTTTTAGAAGCACTGCTGCTGTTTTTAGATCCTGTTCTCACTCAGATGCATTGAATGTTTTTTTTTTTTTTTAAAGCAGAGCCCCTGCATTGATTTGATAACTGTATAATTAGGATTTTATCCAGACAGACGGGGCGGTCTGCAACTCTGACGTTTGTGTGAACCGCATCAGCCTGTGACCTCTGCGAGAGCGAGGCCGCGGCGCGACGAGGTAATCATTCCATGTTACTCTCAGAAATGCCATTGCACTCAGGTCAATGAAACGTGCTCTCGCAACGAGCACTTTCATGCAGCACGTCCAAATTATAAAGCAGCTGCAACCAATTACACATAAAAGTTTTCATTTTCTTTAATGCACATTTTCTAATGGACTCACTCCACTGCCAGTTTAGCTGACGACCATATCGAGCAGACCGATAGAAAATTGATGCGGAAACGTCTTCCAGCACTAGAGGCCCAATACTGGCTTTTGGCTCTACTTTTACTTTACTCTTCCATGTTCTGCAGCAAATAGGTATTTTGCAGTTCCCACAGGACTTTCACAAAAAAAAAAAAATTAAAAAAAAAAAAATAAAATAAAAAAAGCTTTATGGTATCTGTAAAGGCAAGATGAAGTATCTCCTGGAAACATCCAGCCAGGTGGAGCTTGAAGTCTTACAGTGTAATGAAGTGAGTACCTATTAAATATTAGCGTGGCTGAGAGAGAGAGAGAGAGAGAGAGTGAGAGTCGTGTAGATGAGGCCGATTATCTAACTTCCTGAAGCTCATTTTAGTCTCCGCTTGGCACAGAGGATCAGGCCGGCAGCATTGGAAAGTTTTTAACCATGGCTCTAATCCCTGCCCTGCTGAGAGTCAGCAGAATTGGAAAAGAGAGAGAGAGAGAGAGAGAGAGGGAGAGAGAGAGAGAGAGAGAGAGAGAGAGGGAGAGAGAGAGAGAGAGAGAGAGAGAGAGAGAGAGAGTTAATGCAAGACTGGGAAAAGGGTTGGGCAAGAGAGGAAAGGCTGTTAATGGGGAGAAACGCAAAAGGAGGAAGTAGTGAAAAAGCAGTGAAGGCAATGTAATGAGAAGGTAAACAAACCAACCTCTGCTGTTGAACCAGCTGAACCAAACTGGCTTTGTGTCAGGTGCCACATAAATCCCAACCGTTATCACAACTGGAGTGGATCAACATAAAAAATGCCCCCCTCCCCACCCTAATAAATAAAGGAGTACATTTTAAAAAAGTTTAGATTTCATCGATCGAAGGTATTCTTAAAAAGTCATTTTTCAAGCACGACATTTCTTTGCATAGGAACTACAAAGTATGCGTCAGTTCTACTACCCAGCATGCATTACTGCAGTTTCGCCGGTCGTCCTGAAGCATCTTTGAACTGAGAAAGAAATTGCTGTGGACACTTTTGTGGGCAGTGGAAAACACGTCGCGAACAAGTTGATGAAAACGGCTGTCTGCAATAACTGTGAAAACACAGACACACACACACACACACACACACACACACACACACACACACACACACACACACACACACGTACGCACAATCAACATGTTCCCACTGCCAGCTGTCCGGCTAAACAATGAGTCCAGTCGCTGGTAATGCTTAGTTATTTCATTGATCCTCCGTTTACATGGTGGTTGTAATAAACGAGGACGAATAAGAGAAGACAGAAAACTGAAGTGAAAACATTCAGGCTTTTAGGGCTTTCTTAGGACTATGTGAATAAAAAATGAAAAAGAAAATGCTGTTTTCCACGAGTAGCTTTTTTTTTTTTAAAAAAATCACGCCCTCTTAACTTACTTATTAAAGAATCTAAAATTTATTGTCTCAACTTGTATTCTTGCTGAAATACACTGTGTTTCTTGTTTTCTTAATTCCTTAATTAAAGCACTGAGGTGTTATAGATTAATCGCTGGCGGGGCTGACTGCTGGCCGCCGCCTGGGACGGACATCTGGACACAGCAACGAAAAACAGAGGCTGAAAGTGGAGCAACACACCAGCGTCCGGCTGCTTTCTTTAGCGCACATCGATACGGCTACTTATACGTCTAATGAGCGGCGCGCGTGAGGACTTAGTCAGGCTATTACAAACTTCTACCGCCGCGCACTCACCGTCCGTATCTCTGCAATTCCGACATGGACTCCTGGGGTTTTTTTGCTTTATGGCTCATATCTCAGTTTGCTTTCATTACTGATATGATAACTGCGGAGTAAATTATTCATAAAGTGATCGCCGCTCTCATGTTTAAGGAACCGTAGCTTTGATCAGAGCGCTCCGGTTCCCGCTAGCCGCTCCTGTACGAGCCGGCCCACGAGCGGCGATCAAAGCCCGCCGATGTACACGCATTTGCTCGATGGAGTAGGTAAAGCATGTAATAAAGTTCTCCAGATGCAAAGGAGATGATTAAATGTCTGCTTTCATTTATTCTGAATAGCTGCTTTATGGCGGACTGTTCTCAACCCTGGAGATGGAACCTCTAGCTACACACTTTAAAAATGCTTCAGTGACGAATACGTCAGATATGAGTCAAAGAATTCAGCAGCGGTCACGACTGCTCACTGCGAGACTCTTGAAATGACTCAAAGTCTGGCGTAATTTTGTTAATACAGTCATTTAAACGGGGAAATGAAATTACAGAAGTACAAAGGCCTTGTCGAGGCTCGTGGCCCATCTGCCCTCCGAGTCGTTCCCGGCGCTCCACGAGCAGGATGTGCAAGCTGAGACGCTCACGCCGCGACCCGCAGACAGAGGAGTCATCCTCCGCCCCATAAGACGAGGGAGGTTAGCCAAACAACGCACAGATTTTTGGATCTGAAATAGAAAAAAAATCAATTATTTACAGAGGTGGCAGACTTTAAAAAGAGTGGAGGAGATTACAGTCGTGTGCATGTCTGAGCATACAGAGAGGAAACAGGCTGACTTTGTTGGCAAGATAAAGTATTTTTCATCTTTGCTTCATCGTTGTAAGAGTGGGATTAGTTCAATATAAAAGAGCAACATGTGTAAAGCAGTTTTCAATAGTGAAGACCTTCTCTTTTCACTTGTAAGTAAAGACTTGCCATATTTTAAAACTTCAAGCATTTTAAAGCATCAAGAAGTGAAATCCTCTCACAAAATCAGATCAATGAAATAAAAGGGACCGAAAATGTAATATCTTTTTCCTGAGTTGATATTTCAAACTAAATTTGAATTCCTCACTTGGGCGTTATCATTCTCTGCTTGAAATTATGGAACTCAATAAATAAAAAAGAGCATGAAATATTCAGAGAGGTCTCTGCAGAAAAGCCGTTTTAATGCACTCCGTCCTCCAACTATAAGTTGAATTACCACCGGCAATATTCACAGGGAAATCCGACACTTAATTTGTGAATGGGAAGACTAATCTGTGATGATTTGTTAATTTCCGAGCGATGCCGGTGAGGACAGGAAACACTCGATCCTGTCTGGAAGACGGCGAGTCTGTCAGCGGCGCGGCGGTTCTCCCCACATTAGGCAATTATTCACACCGCCTTTGATAGGCTGTGTCAGGCCGACGGCCGGGCGGACTCAAAGCCCCCGCTCTGCTCCACTGACTGTATCAAGCAGGAAGCGGCCGGGCTCAGCCGACCGTCGCCGCTCCGCCCGGGCTCACGGCCCGCCGCGCTGTCAGTCCTCCAGGTGGAATAATACTCCACTTACTCAGCTCTCATACTTCAAAAACGCTTTTCACCTGGGACACAGAAACACAAGTATGTGTCTGTTGCGTTAAAATCTGCTTTCAGAGTGTGAGAATCCTGATTAGGGATGAATGAATACGTGTGTGGGTTCAACAGACAATTCTGAGAATCGGAGTCCATTATAAGAGGCTGTTTATTTGAATTTTTATACATTTCATGATTGAGTTTGAGGTGAGAACTCCTCTCGCAGGTACGCTATTGAGCAGCTTCTAAAATACTGAGTTTCATGATGTGTGAGGGGAAACCCCGGCTCAAGGAGACAGAATAAGTAATGGCTTCAAAAAAAAAAAAAAAAAAAAAAGAGAAAACAATACCACCGGTGTGGCATTCTGCTGACGAAAACACACCGTAATTATTGCTGAAGTGTGTTTTTAGCACCTTTTCACACAGAGTCACAACATGAGATGGAGACGATTGTCTGTAGAGGGCTGACAGACGTGTGCCTGAAAATCCAGCTTCGATGTTTTGATTGCTAACTCGCTTGACACGGCAGTGTCAGTTCATTTCAGCTACAAGATGTGAAACGTTCAATATCAAAGTAAACGGTGTAGGCGGACGCAAGCCTATATCGAGACTCTCAGCATGCTCCATACTGTCATGTGTAAATTAGATGTAATGACATTTCACATGCATCGCCCCGATTCTGTTCCCAGCTCGGATATTGATGCGACTCAGTAATCTGCTGCTGTATTAACTGTGTTTCTAATAAACCTTTCAGTGTGCACATCCTCGAGTCATATCATTATCACATGGGTTTGTGGTTTAAAGGTGCTACCTTGTTTTTGCTCATGAGCACACACACAGACACTTCCAGAAAGTGTGACCATGGAAAGCGAGTTTTGCGTTACAGCCCGAAGTTGATAGATAGCATCTGCTTCGTTGCCGTCGCCCAAGAGCAAAGAACAAGCCTGTACCTGTGAGGGGTGGTGATGAAAAGTGTGTGTTGTGTAATGAAGTTCGTGTTCTGGGGTGTAAAGTTGGAAAAAAACTTCACTTTTTGTGTTTTAATTTTTAAGAAGAGCTCAAAATAATACTAAAAAAGGTAAGGTATAAACCCCAAACCATATGTTGGCGACCATTAATGAATCAAAACATGATATGGTGTGAACATTTGCTGATTTAAGTATATTTTTTTAAGATGTCCGTCCATCCTAAGATATCCCAATACATTAATATGAAAAAAGACAAATCCTACCAAATCTGGTGAACGTCTGGCTTCCCTGTTATCGCCAACTTGAGGATGACATTTGTTTTTGTGATTGGAACCCGAAATGAGATTTCTGCTCGCCCCGGTGTCGCCATCCCTGTCATCGGCAGGATGAAGTGTAATTGCTTTGCTCTGTGTATGTCTGATAGTATAGCTTCATCAACACACACACACACAAAAAAACTAAAAGTTGTGCAAACGATGACACACCCGTGTGCCAAACCAAGGTGATGCACATGGAAAAACGCGCACAGGCCTCACATCAGCATTGTCCTTGTAAGCATTAGTATGCTGACGCAGGCTTTTAGCTCAAAGCCCCTCTGTGCCTTTGTGCGGGCTCGCCGAGATGCCGCCATGGCTGCAGGAGTCTCGCTCTGGATGCGAGGCAGCCATAAGTGCATTTTAATGCGTTTGTGTCTGTGTAAATTTGCTCACAGTGTGAAACCAAACTCCCAAAAGTTTCAGAAGGGAGCAGCGGAGTCTTGGCTGTAATTAAAGCATTTCGCATAAAGTAGCCCGTTTTGTGTTTCGGTGTGTTTGGAGCACATGGGGAGGGGCTGCCCGAGCACAATGAACAAAGATTCAACACACCAGCGCTGAGCGTTAAGCACTTTATTTTTGCAGTGATTTCAAAGTGCACCTCTTAAAGTCTTGGCAATTAGGGGGCATTTTTACATATTTGATAAGTTTCGCCCCCTGCAGTGCTGCTGGCTGCATTTGAGTTGAGTGTATCGTTAGAAATGAAAGGAACAGTTATGGACACCTACAACTGCTCCTAGATAAACAACAGCTTCACTTCCCTTCCATCAGAGCGCCGTGACTTTATACCACTGACGCATGCTGTAGCATTTTGAAGGTTTAACTCTTTCCTGCCCGTTGGTTTCAGGATATTATCAATGATTCAAATGCTGAAACATTAACCATAAGAGGGGGAGAAGCTTTAGTTTCATTGAACAGGAACTATGATCACGTTTAGTTTATGCAATTCCTTCGAGCAGCAACAGTATAAAGTATGCATGAACAAATATGTGTAATATTTAAAAAAAATAATGAAATCAAGTACGAAATGTGGAACGCAAGAAATGCAGATACTGCAGCAGTATGAATTATTGCACAGGCGGACAGAAGGAAAGCGTAGTTTCAAGCAGAAGTGTGTTTGTGTGTGTTTGTGTTGAGTCTGCGGGCTGCATGGTAATGCAGTGTTTAGCACTCCGGTCTCACAGTGAGAGCACAGGTTCGAGTCCAGTGGGGGGGTTTCTGGTGTGTGTGTGTGTGTGTGTGTGTGTGTGTGTGTGTGTGTGTGTGTGTGTGTGTGTGTGTGTGTGTGTGTGTGTGTGTGGTGGACGCCCTGCCTTCTTCGCCCAGCTGGGATTGGACTGAACACCTCATGACCTTGAATTAGATAAGACGATGCCAAAATGAACGAATGGATGTGCAAACTATTTCGGTTTATGGTTTTTATAAGAAAAACATAGAAGTTAATGTCTGATTTTATCAAGTGCACTATACTTTGTGTGTGTGTTTATGTGTGTGTTTCTTTTCTTTTACAGCCTGGCTGTAAAAATTGATGCCAGGAGGAGTTATAGTTTTGCAACCCTCTTAGTGAAGCTCTGATCTTTTTCAAATATTTTTAACCACAAAGACTTTTTTATGCTGGATGAATATTTTCATGATGAGATTAACCGTTTCACCGACGCCTTATTTTGTAAATGGAATTTTATTGATTGAAGTGAGGCACGGCTTAAATGGCTTCTCTATCTCTTTCGCACTCCCACAGCTTTTTTTTCCAAGACGCTGCAATTGTAAAATGAAGCCTCTGAGATCAATAAGTGCCTAAGTCAATTTTTACTCATTATCATCAAGATCCCGGGTGTTATTAGGAGTCAATGCCAGGAAAATGTTCTCATCAACAAACACCCGGGCAGCACTTTGTAGCTGTGTTCGGCTAAACATCATAATTAACACACGAGATCTCTTGAATTATAAGGGCTCGTGGTCAAATGAAAGGAAATGAGAGGAATTACTCCCAGCCTGGCGCACTGATGTCGCCAAACGGCGTTCCAGAAGCTCCGCTCACACGTTTGCAGCTTTATCGCACCATCAATGAGCAAAATACGACGTTTCTATTCCAGTAGATCGGAAAATAATAACAAATGGAAAGGAATTATTTACAGTCTCGGCTTCGGTAGAGTGTGATTAAAAGAGAAACCTCAGCTGTAAAACTGTAACTGAAGAGTCGTCCTCCACCAGGCTGAGAGGGACGACGGCCCTGAACGCCGAGTGCACGGCGCCTTTAGAAAACACAGACAAAGCAGGAGGGAAGTCGCAGGGAAAAATGATGTGCGGTACTTAGGAGAAAAGTAAGAGCCCAACATGAGGAGGTATAATAAATAAAGAAGCAAGCAGCACAAAAAGGAAATAAACAAGCCGGCGAGCTGCTTAAATGGCTCAAACTGCGGCGGAAATGTTTCCAGGTGGCATAAAGATGTAAACACGGCGGCGAGTTGTTTCCTTGGTGAAGTTTTAAGTTACTGACTCTGATAAACGAACAAAATCATCTCGACTGAAAGCTTTTTTCTGTTTAAAGCCTCTAATTGTACAATTTGGATATTATTACAGATGCCTGTGCAGACTGGGAAGAGTCTCAGTTCATGCGTTTCATTTCTAAATGCTCCACACACATCACACCGGCAAAATGTTCTCCTTATTGTTTCTGTTTGGTCTATTTGCATGTGTTTTCAGAAGCTGCTGAGCACTCAGCTCTCGGGAATCGCCGAGATTTAATCCACAGTATGTGAACGTCGACAGTTTGGATGCAGATGAGATAACATCTGTACGTGAGGCACGAGGCTGTTTACACGCGCAACCCGACCGTTTCTATGTTGTATATAGGATGAGAAAACAATCTGCTACAAAGCTGAAGGGTTTTCACTCATTATTCATAATAATAAGTGAAAAAAAGGATCCCAGTGGGACATTCCTGAACTGAGGCGTCCAATACTGACACATAAACAACACTCGCTTAAGCACTACGTGGTGAATTAACACCTCTGATTGTTATCAAAAGCACCTCATGTTTCAACTCACAAAATATGTCAGTCTGTCAGAAACAATTCACAATCAAAAAAATTAAAAACGATTGTTTTTGCTTCAGATTTGACGGATGGTGATATGAGGGACAAAACCCGGAGCCACCTAGAATAAACAGAAAATTAAACAACAAAAGACTCAGGAAAACCTTGTCTTTACCAGTGGTGCTGAAAAAGTGTTCGTTTGGTTTGGTTAAGAATATAAATTCTTGCAGGATCCAACACCAGCCGACAACAATGAGACAGATTTATCATAAGATCCTGCATAAACCGAGGTAGTTTGCACGCTCAAAAACAAGCTTTCAGTTTGTGTGCATAAGAGTGACAAATGAGGGTTTTAGGCCTTGTTGATACCAGAATGATCTGCAGGAAACAGAATAATCGAACGACGTCCGGAGCCCCAACCAGCCCCAAATCAGATACGATACTCTGTAGTTTAATGTGTTATGGATGAAGTTATCACACAAATCAGAGGGTTATACAGAACAACATCTGCATTTGGCCTTAAATAAAGTAAAGTAAAAAAAATCCTGTGTGTCAGATGATCGATCTCTAAGTTTGAGGTACAACACAGCATACCTTATGATAAAGTCTGCCAATAAAAGTCGTGGCCTGCAAGCTGATGCCTCTAAATGACTGTCCAGCGTCACCGCAGTGACAACTGCTCCTCCGCTGAAGGCTAAGTCCAGTTTGGATCACTTTTAAATTTATTAAGGACAGATCCTATTGTAAATACTTCAAGTGAACGTTGTACGTTAATACGTTAATACGTTCTGTTTTACTTTACATCTAAAACACATCTGTGTGATGTGTTTAATCCAGGCAGCTGCTGAAGTGGCTTTAATCATCGACGAGGTGAAGCCTGGAGACAGATAATCTATATTACGACTCCGTCACAACACTGCCTCCAATCCAAGGAGTTCACGAGCTCCAGAGATGTTGCTTTGGAGGAAAGCACACGTATAAATTGGGTTTGTACAGATAGAAAGAAGGTCTATCATTTACAAGCGCGCCGGCTGCAGTGAAAACAAACAGTCGACATGTGACCAATCACCTGCACAGAGCGAGACGCCAGGGCAGGTGACCGACCACAATTCCAAGATTATGCGAGACATAACTCAGGGAAACCTAGATCCGGCTCTCTTACCGTCACATTTGTATTTTACTGGTGTGTATCATTAAAAAAAATAAAATCTCTCTGCCTTTATGTGGCCTGGAGCAGCCCTGATTAAAAGTTCTCTCAGGTTTAGTTTACCAGTCTGGAAGGTGACATGCAAATCTGCATATTCATGCGCCCTGAGTATTATATTGTGTTTTTTATATTATTACAGCTTCCTGCAAAAAAAGTAACTCCTCTGAAACTAGATGACGAATGTTCTGCGCAGTAAAGTTTTTCTTACTTGAGAGGTAGAAGTGAGGCTTGGATAATGACAGACTAATGAGGGATTAAGAGTCCTCAGAGGTGTCGTTCGGGCTTCCTGTTTTGAGCAGCGCCTGGTTTTTAGTTACTTAGGTATGCCTTAGAATAATAAATAAAGTCAATGCATGTATTTTCTTGAGGTGATCTAATAGTTCAGCCTCTTCATTGCACCCCGAGTTATTCAGAAACTGCATCTTAAAGATTTAAAGACGATCAGGTGGTCACTGATTTATTCTCCAGTACAACAAAACAGCTGAAAAAGTTATAAAACACTGCAAAGAAAGCCTGCATCGGCTTTATCCCTTCAATGCTGGGCGGACTCTTGTGTCACAACAACGGCATCAAAGTAAAGCCAAAGTTATGACCTCCTGGTCCTGTTGTTTCTCCGGTGTCAGGCCTGTCAGCTCGGGTCAGGGTGCAGCGGAACAGCAGGACGGCTGCTGCAGGACCGGAAGCCCCATCAAACCGGGCCCTGTTCCGATCGCGCCGTGTGTTGGGGAGTTCAAACACTCGCCAAAACAAAGCGCGGAGCGCCGGCTGCGGCCCGGCGCAGACATGTCGAGTTGTTTTTCATGATTAAATTACAGCAGCGCGGTGGCTCGGCTGCGATCCTAAGCTTCATTTCACAGAAGGAATAAGGAAACGGTCCGAGCTATTTCTTCTCCCTGTGTTTTAATACACAGATGAAATAGAATACAATAATGAGGTGCGTCTCGCAATGACTTTGTAACTCTGGGAACTTTCATGCGTGTCGCCCAAATAGATTACAGCGGCCAAAAGAGGGAGACGGCAAACGCAGTGCGAGATTTTCCATTACATGTCGGTATCAGAGCTAATGAGTCCAACGAGCCTTCGCGGGCCTGTGTTATTGATGGTGAAATGTTACTCTGCATGCGATCATTTAGCAGGAGATGCGAGTTATCTGTCGCTGCACATTTCCTTGGGTTGGAATTCCGAAGGTTGAGGCCAGACTCATACAAATAACTACTCTTTCAATTATTCAGGCTCATCGCGGTGAAATGAAGATTGTCCTGTCTTTATTGCACTGCGGGGAGACTGATGATCTGAGGAGAATGGCAGGGCGCATATTTAATGCCCGAATATAGCTTTCTCACACAATTTTTCTCACCTTAAATTAGGTTGAAGGCAGCTCTGTCTTCTGCAGACTGGTCAAAAGAACCGCTCCGCAGAAGCATTTGGATTTTCACTCTCTCTGTCAGTCTGTGTCTGTCCAGGGCTCTGTGCCACCAAGCCGGGTTTTCTCTTATCAAGGTAACTACTTGTACTTTCACGCTGAGGAATTTATATTCCAACACAGAACTCACTCACATGAGGAGCTGAACCTCAAAAGACCTCAACGGAAATTATCCACTAAAGAAAGGCTATCTGTATCGTAATGAAGTGAAATTTCGTGATTGGTCAGATGCTGCAAACTCGGCCCTTCTTATGATTGATCCCCATTGAAAAACTCTGTGTTGAACTACCGGCTGCTTATAAAGGACGGTGCATGTCTGGTGACGGATATACCAGGCATGTTAGTCGCACTTCGTAGTGCAGGCGCCAGGTGTGTTGTTGTTATTTTCCTGTTCCCAGATCCCTCTTATCACTTCTGATGTTTTCGGTTGCTCATTTAATAGTTCGTGACACTTCTGTTTTTTTTGGATTCCTCAGCATTGAATAAATTTGGCTCCTTTTACCAGCGTCAACACCTCGAGCCTCAATCTCGCACCCTGGCGACAATGTCCCGGCTGAGTAGTTAAAAGAAAGTGAGGACAACAAAACAGCTTGAGCACGAGGGACTTTCCCAGGATCTGTTTCTTCGCCGAACATCATCCCATCGTTTCACTCATCATGTGGACTTCAGCAGCTGTGAGAGAATCTATTGCGGCTAACCGTCGCCATCACTGCCGCCTTAATCCTCAAACTCAGCGAGGGGCACTAATCCAGCTGTGAACGTCTGTTTGGAGAACGCCATTTAGATGCCATGGATGCTTGAAACTTAGTTGAAAGGCAACGAGGTGCATGCTGGGAATAGCTGAACTTTTGCACTAACATTCTGTGGGCTTTCAGATGTACATTTTACCACTTAAATCTAAATAAATGTAGAAATATTGATGAAATTTGAAGTGATTGAAAGTCAAGCTGCAGAAATTTGGCTGAAGACGGTTTTTGTCTGTTTTGTGTATGGATGGATGGATGGAATCAGTTCCTTCTGATCCTGAATCGGATGAAGCCGTATCGGAGATGAATGGATGTTCTTCCTTCCAAAGCGCCGCACTGAGAACATGTGATGTTCCAGGGTCAGGAAGCAGCGAGCCTTATCATGTCGTCCGTGGGTGATGAGTACATAAGGCTCTGCATCAAACGACTCAACGGCCATGAACTGAAGATAAATACACGTAGGTGTTTCTTTAGCATCGGTAAATGTAACCCAGACACGGCACTCTATTTCTAAGCTTTTCTTGCAAATGTAGTGTTTTTTTTTTTTTTTTCAAAAAAAGAAAAAAGGTGACTTCTTAAACCTCAAGCAGATGAATCGTGAAAAGTGCACAAGACTGTCCCAGCTGAAACTGCATCACTACAACATGATGAAATCTCACATTTTCCAAGATGAATCTGTAACAGAACTGACAGAAATCCCTGCTCCTCTGCGGATTTTACACAGAACGCCACAGTAGTATTCCTCCACTCTGTAATTTCAGAGCAGTGCAGGTGACCAGCATGGTGCTCATTTCCAGTTGTTTCCAAAACTGTGGTTCGGGACATAAAATGGACCCCGAACTGATTATCTTTGGGTCACCAAATCTTTAGAGTTAATTTTCTGACCTTTAACTGCTTAGGGGATGTCAGGAAGGCCATATGTGAGAAATCCATGGATCACATGATTTACTGAAGCGACCTCAGAAGGGAGCGGCTGAAATGCATTTTCTCTTGTCTGAGTCTCGGGAGCGGGTTACCCGGCTTCGGACCCCGGTTTGCAGCAGAAAGTGTAAAAACGAGCTCAGTCGATGGCGCAATGAATCACAGCAGCAGCCCCAGCAAGAGGGATCAGCTGAATAGACACTTCTCTAATACACTTTCTGAGAGAAGGATTTTTGCTACATAAAATATGGTACTACGACCAAAAAAAAAAAAAAAAGAAAAAAAATGCACGAGACATAAAATTCAGTGCATTGTGAGCAAAGCTATTTTTACCCGAACAGGGTGCCGATTCCACGAATATTTCTGAGCATTAAAATGCTGACACTTCCACTTTGAGTCATGCACAAGTTGACTCTACGGAACAGGAGGTGAGGAATTAATGAGATTGGAATAAAAGCTTTGACTTATTACCGTCTCTCCTCACCTCAGCCTGCCCTGCCATCGAGCATCTGGGCTCCTCAGCCAATTACAATACTGCTACTGTGCGGCGCTGCAGTCTCGGGGAGGATGTGAGGTCCCTGCCCGCCGCGGCTCGGTGGCAGGATGACAAGGCTTTCCTGTGTAGCCGAACATCCAGCTAATCCATCACCTCGCGCCTCATCTTCTCCTCAGACTGCGTGGAGCTCAAAGAGATGAATGCTCGGTCCCATTACAGCGGCTCGAAATGAGACAAATTCAGACGGATGTGCGCGGCGGGCCTGCGCACGGTATCTTTATTGGAGAGGCCGGTTGCCACTGAATTCATGACAATGCGTGAGTTTCCTCACGGTAATCTCGCACAATCTGAGCTCAACATTTCCCGGATGCAAAAGCAATTTCGCCGTGAGGTTTAAATAGGCATATAAGCCGAGCCAGACCCGAGGAGGGAGGATGAGATGACCTGCCGTGACATATCGCTCACTTCCTGATACAAATCACAGAACGAAGCTCCGTCTCACAACAACGTCCCCGAGGCAGCATTGGGGGTGCCTGTAAAGGCGGAGAGAGGGGGCCGCATGCACGGCGAGCGCCGCGTCCTTGAGTCAGGCAGGGTTCCCGCTCTCCGTATCTAATTATCACGTTGAAACCACGCTGCTCTGTTTGACACCTCTCTCTGCAAAGTGCCGAGATACCAACAGGAGCACTGACATGGAGAGAAGGTAAAAACACCGCGGTCATCACAAAACCCTGGAAAAGTCTCGTCAGTATGTCGTGACTTATTCTTTCCTTTTTCTAAGAAGAAAATTCAGAGTCAGCATGTGTCTTTCAAATCACAACTATACAGACTGAACTCTAATTATCTGAGTAAATGTGGCTTTAGTGAGTAACTTTATGCATAAAGCTATTTATTAAATAATCTGTGTGAACTGTTGTCATGCGATTAGGGTTACGAATAAGTTCTGACACTTGTGGACTGACAGAATGTTTTTGTAACTCATCTGTTTCTAAATCTGTGAACCGATTTCTGATGCTGCCATTCTAGTTTGTTCCAATTATTCACTTCCTTTGGGTTAAATTTCATAAAAGCTGACAGTCAAAGACAATTTACATGAAAACAATGCATCCAAGTGATTCTCAGTGATTCGATTAAATAAAGATTATACTTTAGAAACAATTTACTTATGATAAAATTTCAGATATGAGTATATCTGCAAGTAAAAATTACTTTTCTGTTAGGTTTCCAGTTTCTAAACCATGTAAAGAAAAAAGAAAAAAGTACCGAAATAAATTTTAAACTATATGATTGTGTATAAATAAATAAAAAGCTCATTTTCAATGATGAACAGCCGAACCATGGAGCTCAGAATGAAAAGTACCAGTCAGACCTGTTTTTGTCGTCACAGTCACAAACAGCGACAGGAAAAGCTTGCTTCAGTATACCTGACAGGTTGGAACAAACCTGGCAGCATGGAATTATGGGAGTCACATTTTTACGACCTCTGTAAGGTAGACAATGTCCAAAAACAGCTGATGCTTGACTTGGATCAATTGATTTGCTTCAACAAAGTGTCAATAAAGTAAAAAAAGAAAAAAAAAACATTAAATACAGGGTACAATACATGATACCTAATAACTACATTTCTATGCAATTCTGTGTGACTACATTTAGCGCATAGATCCTGGCCGACCCTGAAAAAAAAAAAAACAAAAAAAGAATCTTTGTGCATCCAGGACAAGTCGCCAGTCAATCATGAGGCAAATGCAGCAGGAGAGACAACCACACATTCATGAAGACGAACATTCAATTCAGGGAAACCAATTCTCCAGAAACAAATGTCTTTGGACTGCAGAAGGAAAAGAAACAACCAGACACGAGTGCAGGAGAAAGCGTACAGCCGCAGAAAGGCTCGTAAGAGGGAATTCATACCAGGGAGCTCAGAGTTCTAACCACTGCACCAACGTCACACTGGGCCTGATTGTTATTCAGACATACTTATGACATTTTGGAGACATGCTCAGCTATTTTCCATGGGTTATTATACTTGTAGAGAACCTTAAAGGTTCCTCCTCTTTGAGACACGGGGGGGGGGGGGGACAATGATTTTAGAAGAAGGTATTATGTTAGGAGTTACACTATCCTGATGGAACTGGACTATGAAAGGTCAGAATATCAGAACAAGGAGGGGACTGTCAGAAAAGCCGCTGCAGCTCGGTTTGTCAGGAACAGAGCACCGGAGAGAAATTCAGAACAAATGAGGATCGAAATGTTAAATCGGCAACTTACAAAAATTGGGCGAGGCGAATTGGGCGAAGAGTTCAGATTGACTTTTGCTATGACAGGTGATCCGTCCTGAAGTGGACGGGCTCCATGGAGGCCACATCGCACAAGACATGGCATCAAGCATGTTAACTGACCTCTGACGATCGGATTCTTTTGCTGGTGATACTTCCATTGATCTCTGGTTTGACATCGTGCCAATATTGTGACGACTTTCTGGATTTTTCTGAGCATAATCAATGGTCCACGGAATCTAAGTTTTGACCTGTTGGGAGAAAAGGTTGTTCTGCTGCAACAGATGAACTGTTTGGCCAGAGGTCATAAGGTCATTGCTGACAGGTGTATAAAACCAGACGACCTCGTTGTGGCTTAATAAATTCTATCTCTGCACAGCTGGATGCATTCACACCTAATGTCCGTTCCCATCTATAAACATGACACACGTGAACAATAGTCTCCTGAAACAAACATGTGTTGCAGTGTGAGAGAGCTCTGAGGCTGCTGAAGAAGTGTAAAAAAAAAATATGAATATAACTAAAGTCCATTTACCATTTATATGAGAAGAAAGACGTGGTGAAGAGGAAGAGGACTTGTGCAGTGAGATCTGGCCTCCAGCCCCACACCACAGTGGGATGAGTGGCACAGCAGGCTGGATATCTCTGATTCAGTCTCTCTCCGCATCATCTGAACCCCACAGCTCCTCTAAAGCTCCACTTTGCCACGAATTAAGCCCTAATACGATTCTTCTGTCCATTGATTTGTTAGCCATGCATTTCCTGTCCTGCTTTGATGTCATTGTGGTGTCAGTGTATGGAAGATTCCAGATAAAATTATGGAGGGCTTTAGCTTTTAAGCTTGTTATTTCGGGGGATTATTCGCCCGCTGTTGAATTAACATTTTTATTCTTTTTTTGGCCACAAACTGGATTATGTGACTCTCTTCTGCCGAGGCGATATCGAATGCCCATCGCTGATACACCACTGCCATGAACCCCCCTCCACCGCGGAGGAGATGTGTGCCGATTGGGTCTGGAGAGAGCTCTGTGTAGAGGATTTCACCGGCTTGGCCTGCGAGCTCCGCCACTCACTGCGGTTAAAAACCGGGCTTCAAAATACACACAACAGACGTAGCACAAAGACATCATTGTTCATTATCGCGGAATATTCTGCTGTGAATTCAGCATTTCTAAGCACCGGCGGTATTAGAGCGTATTGACTGGACTAACCCGAAGCGTCCCGTTGTTCTGGTTTCCTGTTTATGAAAGTGGAAAAAAAAAAAAAGAAAGAAAGAAAGAAGGAGTTTTGGTTTCTCTTGACCCGCGGGGACCCTGTCGCAGCAAGCTGCGAAGGAGCTGAAGTTCAGCGGGAAAATAACCTCCGCCTGTGTTCGACGGGCTGGATGTGGTCCTCCGGTCCGTCTGCAGAGCTCAATACGCTCGGCATGGGAACGGAGCGAGCCACAGCGCGCCGCGCAGAAATACAATACAAACAAAAGGCAGATTAATGGCCAGGATATTTGCAACCCAGAGATTTGTCCCTGTATTTACGTTTGTATTTTCTGACTCAATAATTTCTCCCTCGGTATTGATCCCTCCTCAGCACCACAAACATGTCTGTGAGCTGCAGCTGTGATTCAGATCTACGGCTCTGCTCTTATGTAATATTGCAGCTCCGGCTCACATCGCCATTAAATCACCAAGGCTGCAATAAGACATTCAGCATGAGCCACGTCAGACCAAATTAATTTGATCCATCCATTATTTCTATTGACACTATTATGCAGTTCATATCTTTAATGCTAAAACTTTCCTTTATGATAATTCCACCATCTTCTTTGTGCTTCCTCTCGGTGTCATCCTGTGAGATCTCTGAGGAACTGGCAGGTTTGGATTAACTCACTTGATCAAGTTAAGAAAACAGCTCATTAAAGGTTGAACAACACCTTCAGTCCATTAATTATTCAAACGACATTGATAAACCTGCACTTACGGTTTGGGAGCAGTCATGGTCACACTTTTAACTTTACCAATTTGGATAAATAAATCTAACTAAGATGCTTATAGTTAAACACAGTATCGACTCAATTGTTCCCAATGTTTTGGTTTTACCTCCTTAAACCACTAGAGGGATCATATAATTAGAACTTCTACAAAGCAGAGATTACTATCATGTAAAAAAAAGCATCAAAATGAAAAAGCTTTCAATAAAAGTGAACTCTGTACTTGAAATATTGATTAGTTCTCCTCCTCAGACCTCCGAGACCACAGATTTGCTCATCTAAAGTTAAATCAAGAGTTCAGGGAGAACAGAAGGATATTTTTAGGTCTTGTGAACTGATATTAACACTTCCAGGGCTGAGAGGCTTTAACACTCTGCAGTGGGGTCATACGTTCCCACTTTTAAAAAACACATCTATCAGAATGTGTGGCTCCATTTATCAACTCTTCATCCAGATTAAAGGTCCTGTGTCGCTTAAAGCTAGGGTTGGCGATTTTGGAAAGCTAGCATTAGTATGTAGCATCTCCCCAAGGCTCCGCCGAGCTAGCTCCACCCAGCTCCCACCCCATTGGAGGAGCTCCCGTTGGGAGCGGAGACGTTCGAGGCGCACGCGGTGCGCGCGGCACTTCCGCGTCCAGTGAGTACCTGGCGTAACCTGTCTTCAGCGCTTCGTTTCTTCATTTGCACTACACCAAGTTATGGCGCACTCAACGGTATAAAGGCTGGTCCATGCTTCACATGTACGCGTTTCCACGTCCGCTTTGGAAGGTCCGCGCACCACCGATGCGGACGCGATTTCTCAAATGAAATGAGCTCCGCTGTGCGCGTCCCATCTAGGCGCGGTGATCCACGCAGCCTCGAGAAGCTTTTCCAGCACTACAGACTGTTTATCTGCTCCTTTATTACGTATTATTCAGAGAAAATTAAGCACATACACTGTCAGTACATTATCATTAAGTATTAAAAGTTTATTTAGCCTTTTTTTTTTCCTGTTTCTGAATCGCGGGGGCGGCGCCGGAGCGATTAGTTGCTTTCACTTCTGTCTGCGGACCTTCTCCTCCCTCCAGACAGAGTCTGCTCTCTCTTTCTATGAGTTTTTCACTCTTTCCGTGTCTTTAAGTGGAGCCATCGCTCCGTCTACTTTCACTTTTACCGTCATGTTTTGTTCGCTATGGCGCTCTGGCGCATGCGTACA
Source organism: Salarias fasciatus (assembly GCF_902148845.1). Classification (NCBI taxonomy): domain Eukaryota; kingdom Metazoa; phylum Chordata; class Actinopteri; order Blenniiformes; family Blenniidae; genus Salarias; species Salarias fasciatus. The sequence goes on from NC_043760.1 coordinate 24,279,580, forward strand.
CTTTCGCTACCTGCGCGCAACGCGGTCTCAAAATCTGGCTGCTGCGCTGACGTCCCAAACATTCGTCTCCGCCATTCTGCAACGAAGCTCCGTCCTTCTACGCGCGCACTGAACCACGGTCAGTGCACGCGTGCATGTACGCGCAGGGGGCCGGTCGAACGGCGAAGGGATTTGATTGGTTTAAAAAAAGGGGTCCCCTCAAGACTATTGGTTGCTGTTTTTCCCGTTTTACTCCTGCTGTAGATAGCGGATATTTTCCGCTCTACTTTAAAAACACGCTATGAATTGTTTCCCATTGGGTCATAAAGATCATTTGAATCAGTATTTAAAAAAATGTATCTCATTCAAATCGCCAACCCTAGCTTTAAGGAAGACGACCTGCTCTACCAACTGACCAACACAAAAGCCATCGTCACTTTAAATGTCTGTATTTCTTGCTAATCATATTGCTATCACAATATTCAGCATTGTTCTTTCAGAGAAAACTGTTAAATCTGTCTCAGCTGGATGCAGCGGTGCGTTACCACCTCTGGGGTTTGGGTTGTTTCCTGGAGAAAACAAGCAACACGCTGCAAAGTTCTGTTCAGAGAAAACGCGACAAGCATTTTTCGCAATTGTCTGACCTTTTACAACTGGAAATAATTACTGAAAGCCTAATATAACCGCACTTGTTCTTGGCCTTATGTCACACCTCTACAGCAGCTAAAATGTTGTGTCTGGGCCGTGCGGAGACTAATATTCCCACTCAGTTAATTAGAGCGGCTCTTTCATCAAGGCTACGCTCTTTCTTTCTGTGCCCAGTGTGCCGTGTGCTCTGCAGGACTTTAAAGCTCCCTTATTCGACACTGTTTCTGTGGGTTTCAGAGAAATAGTAGAACTGCAACATGCACTTCAAAACATGTATTTTTTTTTTTTTTAAACGCAAAACATAATCTTTCATACATGTTGCGCCACAATCAAACTCAAGCCGCTCGTCCTCGTTGTCCTCATGTGGGCATCAGAAAAACAATCCATTTAGGATCTATAGATGTGTTTTGAGGGAAGACAAAAGATCGATGAGATTGAAGTTAGTCTGCAAGAACCAAATCGATGTATTGTCTCTGGAAGACTCTCAGAGCAAGACAAATATCAGCCGCTTCTTCTGCTTGTTTGGGAAAAAAAAAAGAAGTCTCAATGCTTTTAGGGCCTAAATATAAATAAGAATTACTTATACTGCGGGCTTTATGAAACAATATGAAAAGGAAAAATGTGAATATTGAGAGGAGGCTGAGCAGCAGAGTCCAGTCGGCTGCAATGTGCATCTTTCACCTTCTGTCTGAAACTCTGCCAAGGATAGTGTGTGTGTGTGTGTGTGTGTGTGTGTGTGTTTAAGACCTGTTGGTCCAGACCAATGGGCCGTCACTACTGACTGACTGATCTGCGCTCCGGTCGGCCACTTTATCACCTTTATGATGGATTTACTCGTCTGGGTCGCGGTGTGAGCAGACATATATGCAGGGAGCGCATGGCTGACTCCACAAACAAGCTGAGGTCCAAACAGCTCATGCTCGCACAAAATACTGACATTTCAGTATCTGACGGAACTCGTCCGGCGTTAGCAACTCCTCCAAAATCTAATCAAATTTAATACGGGGTCAACAAATGAGTGCTCCACTTCATTTGGTCGCTACACTTTAAACATTCAGCGAGCAGTAATAAATGTAAAATGTCAAGCACATGCTTCATCCGTCAGTTTGACACAAACCACAGTGAATACGGTAGAACCACGATCTTTAATTTTCACTGTACTGATGGGCAGATATATAACTTTACTGTGTAAAATATGACCACGCTTTATGACTTTTTTTTAATAAGATATCATCAAAACACAGACTGTAAATGCTTTTATTAGATAAAAATCATTACACTCCATCTTAAGATCCTGCTGAATAATATTTTATTTTCTGCTCAATCACACTCTTCACCTCTAACACTGCTGGTTTCACTTTAAACCCATTTAAGCTTGAAGGAGCTTTGAAACAACGGCACTGAGTGAAAGTGGAGCGTCGTGACATGTTTGTGTTTTGTATTAACTTCATGTTGACATTTCAGCGTGAGGCGTCTGTATTCCAGATTCGCCGCGACTGCCGAGTAACAGCTGGAATCTCCTGAGCTCTTTCTGTGCCAGTTTGATTTCAGGTGAAATCACTTTGAACTGAATGGAGCTTTTATGTATCTGCCATTTTCTCCTTTTTTCACTTCTATGCAAATGAGGTATTTTTCACCATGAGTTAGATGAATAAAAGCTTAATAATAATAAGAAAAAAAAAACACACACACACAAAGGGGAGAAAATTAAATGTAATAGAATAAGAGAAATGAAAAACGCAGCTGAATAGAATAATAATTTCCTTGGGGCATTGCGTATTAAATTCTATGCAAGAGAGAGAAAAAAAAGTTCCCTGTGTCACATAAAACAGAAAGTCAGTCTTACATTTTCAGCAGATAATGGGACTGTAAGATTAATTTCTTGCCAGACAGGTGAACTGGATGTACTCGACAGTTTCTAAAGTCTGTCGGGTCACACGCCGCTCCCCGACGTGGGAGATCCGATGTGAAAATCTTACTTTGATTCATTCACCGCCTCCGGTTTGCACACAATGGTAAAATTCAGGTGAGAAGTTGTTGGAGAGGAACCTCGTGTTCATGAGAGGATGTAATGTCCTTCAGCGGAGTGATGCCCTGTGAATGGTGACGGCGAAATAAAAAAAAATAATAAAACCCACCACCGCTGCTGAATGGATTCAAATAAATTATATTACCGACATTTATTCTCTCAATGGGATGGATCTTACTAACTTTAAAGATGTTAATCTAGAACTGCGCCTTGTGATTGAGAAGAATGCACGGCGCCGGGGATCTGGTTTAAATCACTTACAGCCATTGATTTTTAATTCCGGTCTGCGCCGTGCTGCAGCGGTTAGCACGATCGCCTCACAGCGGGAAGTTCCTGATGTAATTCTGGGCTTTGAGAGGTTTGCATGTTCTTCCCTGTGTGTGTTTTTCCCCCTTGAGTGCCTACACTAATAAAATCATACTTTAATAATCCCCTCCCAACCTTAAGGCCACTTTTCAAACCTGGAGGCTTACAGGTTGACCTTACAGATAACTGATTTTGCTCGTGAGGACTTGTTTTTCCACCCAGAGAGGAGGAGCGGCCGTGACTCTCTGAAAAACGACCCACGGCCCTCGGAGATAAGAATGGCTCCTTCTGAGGTAACCAGAGCAAATTATTTATTAGGTACATGATATTTTACAGGAAGAACACACAACTTTTGCATTATTGATTGCGGATCTAATATATCCCTTTGAAGGGCCATAGGGCAGTGTGGTTGTTGGGGGGCTGTTTCTGTGCAGAGTTTGCATGTTCTCCCTGTGCGTGCAAAGAAAATAGTGTTTAATTTTTTTTATTCAGTTCACACCTGCTGTATCGTTACGTTGCTGTGTCTGTGCGTTCGGAGTGAAGAAGCCTTCAATTACACAGTTAATTTTCAACATGCTCACACAAATCTAACAAATATAATCTGCCGCCGCCGCCGCCGCGGCTCACGCTGTTATCGGCGCAGGCTGGCCGATGCCGACAACCATCCGTTTGTGGCTTCAGATCGAGCTGGAATTTCATTACGGCCCGCTCTCGCTGTGAGAAAATTCGATCTCCAGCTTGCGCGCCACACTGTGTGAAGGGCATTCAGTGAAAATATGAGACTGTCAAAATGACCTTTCCCCGGGACTCACAGGGACTCTTCTAATTGGCACTTTTTATCGTTATCAACTGAAGCAAACAAAAATGTTCTCCGATGCACTGCATGTCTCCCACTGCATGAAAAAAAAGGACTTAAAAATCTTTAGGAAAAATGAAAAAGGAGATATTTTGAGAAGCCTGGCTGTAAATGAAATATAATAATACGAGCTATTCTTTATTGATCCATGTAATGTCTCACAGATAAAAATCCTCATGCAGGTTTATTTCACTACTTTGCCTCAAAATGATACAAGATCGATACCGATGGAGGAAAATAAACGGTGTGTTTTATGGATGTGATGTGCCTGGCTATAATCGATGTCATCATGCAGCACTATGAGAAAGGCTAGAGCCAGTCAACAGCGAGGCTGCTCCTCGACCGTTCAATCAATGCGGGCATTTTATCCACACAAATGAAGTGGAGAGACGTCGGGCCTCTGTACTGTAGGCGCTGGATTTTAACATTTAAATGGATAAAATACACACGAGAAGGCGCACAAAGCGGGATAATGTCCAAACACACCAATTCAGAGTCTCCTTGATCACAAATAGAGGTGCTGACCTTCCATCTGTTCATTTCACAGACTCTAACAGGCCCTGAAATTATGTTTTCTTTTTTTTTCTTTTTTTAACATAGCATCTATATTTTGTGCTTTGTGATATTGGTAAACGTGTTTCTGGTAAAACACCGGTGAACTCATCCACCCGAGAGGGTTAGATTACTCGGGTTAATCGCTCACTGCCGTGATCCGGCTGACTGCAGTAACTTGAGTCACTCTGAGCTCAGTGCGGAGTCAACTGCTGTTATTATGTGATTGCAAAGAATCCCAGGCTGGAGAGAAGTGATCGAACAGAATCATCCGTGTTTTAGATTCAGGATTTGAGTGAATTTGTGTGTAAATACAGGAAGTGAAAGCATTTGCAGAAATAATTGCTCATATAAAGCACAGATACATGAAAATGTGAATCAATTCGATGATATCTCTGCTTCCTCGTGTTGTGCGTCTAATCTTGCTTTTTGGGTCTTGAGTCCTCAATTAGACGGCCGCACTTAGCTCTACTTTCCCTCCTTGTCACAGCAGATGGATCCACAGATGGACGCGGCGACATTTTATTAGTCCATCATCTCCGCCGGCAGCAGGCACGACGAGCCTCAGTCTATCAGATCCACTCGTCAAAAAAAATCACCAGATCTGATTTTTTTATTTTCCTGCGAATCACAGAATCGTCGTCGTCTCACATATATATAAAAAAAAAAAAAAAAGAAAGAAAAAAACAATAAAACTGAAAGAGACGGAGTGTGCTGTGATGCTCAGCAGATGTCTGAGGAATGGAGTACGGCCCAGCAACCACCACAAATGGATCCCGTCGAGTCTGGAGGGCTATGCTTCAGATGCTTGTTAGTTTAGCAGAGCTGTGGAGTATGTCGGGGGTTCTGACAGGGGTCAGGCGGATCTCTCCCTCTCTCTCTGGCCCTCTGCCTCTCTCTCACACACAGATCCCACTGTTTGGAGTGATGCCGGTGTCAGTCCCCCCCCCCCCCCCCCCCCCCCCACCCCGCCTCCTGCTCTGCTGTGGACTGCTGGCATCCGCTGAGGCCGACTGGAGCGAGAGGAGTTTCTGACCGCCATTACCGGACGAAAAGGTAGCCCGAGCTCAGTCTTCTGTTACGAAATCTGTTAGCTGCGTTTGCCGGATGCTCCGTAACATTTACGGCTATCAGCCGGGGGGCATCTCCGAAGTGCAGCGCGGTTCAACTTCCCTGATCACCTACAGAGCGAAAGAGCACCGGCGCGGCCCCAGATCTTAAACCTGATAAAGTCCGTGATTTATCCGGCTCATGCCACCGCCGCCGGTCCATAGTTCTAGAGAAGACGTAAAGCTGACGGCCTCGCTGCTTTCTTTGGCTCTGCTTGCAGCCTGATCAGCTCAGATTACAGGATGAGCCTCACAGAGCGGGCCAGATACGAAACCTAAACTACTCGACTGGCAAAGGGACGGCTGTCATTCTGTCTCTGAACGACTCCTCAAAGACAGCAGGAAGCATTCACGTACTGGAAAACCTGCATCAGGCTGTGGTTTAAAAGCTATAACATTAATCAGCCATAACATTATGACCACATGAAACTTGTGATTCTTTTCTGTAAAAATCAGCACAGACTTCTGCAGCACCCTGAGCTACAGTAGCTCGTCTGTTTCTGTTCTATCAGACCACACGGGCCAGCTGGCACTCCTATTGCGCATCAATAAACCTTGGCTACCCTGACTGCTTTTCCTTCCTCGGCCCACTTTTGATCGATACTGACCATTTCAGACCAGAAACACCCCCAGAAGAGTCTTGGTATTTGCTCTGACCGACGTCAGCTATCACTGTAATTTTGTATTATTCGTTTTGTTGTGGCTGATTGGTGCAAGTGCAGAACAACATAGATGAAACACAGCTCAGCTGAAAGCATTTCACTGCTGTTTTGTTGCCTTTGCGGACAAAATATTAAAATCAGCCACCGAGGTGTGTCTCAGTATTGCCCGCGTCTGAAATTCAATACAATTTATCACCGGCTCCATCAATATCAGCTCAGAGCCAAAGTCTTGTTACATCCTCTGTTCAACAACACACCAGTCGAAATGAGACGCAGTTTTGATTTAGTAGCATATTTCATCAAAGTGGCCTGTTTCATAAAGGTGCGGGTCAGATTCTCTCTGCGCTGCTCTACCTGCTCCGCACGCATCAAACATTTCACAATGAATTACTCCTGAATAGCTGAAAAGACAGCTGCTGTGGAGGATCCCCCTCAGCACTGCTATTATCAGAAGACAGAGCGTAACTGCTGCGCCTGACAGATGAGCGCGGCTTTGAGTGTTTTAGTTGGCTCGCAGACACAAAGTTTCATTGACAATCTGAGTGGAACGACTTGCTCAGTGAACAAAGGCATCGGTGCTGCTGACAAGCCGATCATGGGACTGAAGGGAGAGTAAAAAAAAAAAAAAGAAAACACACACAGAGAAGGACGCACAGCGAGAGAAACAGAAAGCGAAGGAGGGAAGGAGACTGTCATGTTTGTGTAATATCTCTGTTCCTTCTGATCCGCTCGCTGTTGCAGTGCAGACGCAGGAACTCCGTCACCATTCTCACGACGAGAGACACGGTTTGAACTCTGACACTCTGGTTCTGTTTGCTCCCCGCCAGGAAAACCCTCCCCTCCACCGCAGTGCTCTCTCTCTCTCTCTCTCTCTCTCTCTCTCTCTCTCTCTCTCAGCCATCCTGCACATTTCACCTTTACAAACCGCTCCTTCAGCGGGAGCGGCTCGAAGTCTGACGCTTGCCGAGCGGTAACAGTTCGAGAGCGGCGAGCAGGCAGACTGCGGCGGGGGAATGTGGAGTCATCTTTGTCACTGCATATCTGACGTCGTGGCGGAGTTCTTCTGAGACACTGTTAGTCAGGGTCTTCATTCTCCATATTCCTCTCTTTGTTTATCTCTCCGACGACGAAGACGACTTTATTTCTAAGGTCGATTTAACCTCGGCTTCCAGCTAGAGCGAAGCTACGGAACACACACACGCGCACACACACACAGACACTTCATTTGCTCCACTGTGGCTACACCTTTATGAATCCCACGAGTTGGTTTTTTTTTTTTTTTTTTTTGCTGCTCAGCAGCATTTTACTGCTCTACTATATGCCTTTAATCTTCAGGTACCGCGGCTGTATCAGCAAATGTCAATGTTCTTTATTCACCGCAGCAAGTTTTCCGTTTACAAAAAAAAAAAAAAACTTTTTAGAATAATCAAACCCGCAAAACAAACTTTGCCCACGTTGAAGCCCGAGCATCACAAACACAACCAAATACCATACGAGTTGTTTTCCTCACTCAGATATCTATTATTTAGCGATTTTCGCAAAACTCCAATCCTTTCACCAAATCCAATGTCAAGATTCAATGTTTTCCATTTTTATGTATTGTTTTTGGATGTTACCATGACAACCGATATCTGAATGTCATCGAGCAACATTTTGCACATACCTTTAGTTTGTTCTGCAGGATGAAAAAGAAATGCGTCTGACTTCTTATTATTGCAGCATTTTCATGGTTCACACATTTTTATTAACTGCATGTTTCTGCTGAATTCAATTATATACGATGTGAAATAGAAAGTGTTGACTTTTGAAAATGTGATTTTTGGCCTTTAATGGCTTGAAAACGCTAAATGCATCATCTTTTGCAGCCCTGAACCCACTAACCTGCAAGTTTCAGATGTTTTCCTCAAAACAGCTGATTCAGTGAGAGCATGTATCGATTTTATGCACGCATATTCCCATCAAAGATGAGAAAGTATGAGCAAAACAATATAAGCTCGCAAAATAGCGAGTATCTCTGCTATAAGTCGACAGAGACAAAATGAGCCGATTTCTTCCTTCATTCTTATGGTGCACAATGCAGTCGTCAGTACATTCTATCCATGGGTTTACATGAGGGGAAAGCAACAGGAGAAAATGTAACGGCGTGATGTTTCCACAGTGATTGTGTGACGGCTCTGAATCTGGCCTGTGAGCTCTGCCAAAACACCCGAGCCGTGCTGTAGGCACAATATGCCACAGAAAGAAAAAGCCAAATTGTTTGTCTCAAGTGTTTTCAGTCAGAAAAAATGGAGGTTAACAGTAAAAAGGCTGTTATTCTTTGACCTCTCCTCAATGAGGGACTTTGCTTTTGCCAATTAGACGGCTTTTTGCATATGAGGACAGGAAGACGACGTCTTCACTCGTTTGCCCCGCCGGCGTTTCACACATAACACACTTCTAAACACATTGATCTTGCCTCGCAGGGGAGACTTTACGGTACCTGCTTCCCAATTACTCGCATAGGCTTATTTCTCCGACACAGTCTCGGGGAAAAACACGGCGAATTGGCTGCTAGTCATGACTGAGAAGCTCAGTCGAGGTAAATTTGTGGGCAGGGTGGGAGAGCTGCCAGCTCCCAGCCAACGCGGCTGCACCGCTCTCAGATTTACCGTCTGCGCTCCTCTACAGGCCTGTCTGTGTTTGTCCTGTCTCCAGTGGCTGACTGAAGACCTTGCTCGCCCAACAAAAACACTGTCAGAGATAGCTCAGCCAGCCATGAAATTGATTTTGTATTAACAAACAAGGGGATCTGGTTCTCCCCATACTGTTAATCAAATCATTTCGAGGAATGAGAGGAAGATGAGAGTAAAATCATTAACTTCCAACAGTAAATCAGGTTCACTGCCAACCTGTTGTCCCATTAACCCTGAAACCTGTTCAATAGCTAATTAAGGCAATTACTTCAGGCATGACATGCCAGTTAATCATGAATGACTGGCCCATTTATAGTGGTGGCTTCATTACCATTGGCAGCACTCACTGGTGCCCCCGCCCCCTTCCCTTTGAAATACACACACACACACACACACACACACACACACACACACACACACACACACACACACACACACACACACACACACACACACACACACACAAGCTATGTTTCTACACCTTACGGGGACTTCATGTTATACGTATTTCCTGTAATCTTAATGTAAACTCAGCTGGAAATATTACCTACCTTGCTTTAATCTAAACCTATACATAATCCGACCCTAAATCAGGCCTTCGCCTCAAAATTTCCCCCCCATAGAAAAGTTTGTTTTTATCTTCATGGTGACATGAGTCCCCACATATGCAGTGAGCTTTATGTGCCTGACAAACACACACACATCACATTTGCATGTCATGCTTTAGCAATGACTTTTACATTAATTCCCCACAGACTCTGAAGTTGCAGCCATAAAAACTACGTGTCCAGCCTTTACCTGACTCCTAATGTTTCACTTTAAAACATGTCTTTATCTGAAAAAATTAATGATTTCTTCAGTTCACACTCCATTTCTGTCATCGGCTGAAGCGCAATATTACCATATCACACACACTCACGGACACACATACAGTACATCAGTTTTCCAAATACTAAGGATTAAGACTAAATTTTGTGACTTATATGTCTCTAATTTTTGTTTACAGCTGAAATAAAGATGTTTAGGCAACATCTGCACATAGTGCTGAGAAGCAGGAGCTTCAGGGGTTTACTGGACCGGCTCGAAATGCTACCCCACTTCAGAAATGAAGCATGAGAGGAGATACGTAGAACAGAGGGACTGTTCCTCCTGGTAATGCCCACCATACTAACAAGTCACACTGGACGCAAGCAATGCTTTAAAAATGGTGAAGTTACAAAACTTTAAGACTCAAAATTGCTTCAAATATAAACAGGAAGCATTTTATAAGCAGTGACCTTTTGTGAGTAAAATCAAATGATAAAATATCACAGAGGTTATTTGAGGAAGGAGCCAACATAGTAACAGGTTAAATGTGATAGCAGTGTATAAAATAAGAGACTGTATTGAATAATGGAAGTTTTTGAGAGCTTCACAAAAAATTACCCATAATGTTCATCATGGTTGGCTGCTGTTTACAGGTCATAAGCTTCCCTGTCATCCAAATTTGTTCATAAGATATAATCATTAAACGCAGTTTTCAAAATGTATTGCTATTTTTTTGTAAAAAATGAACGTTTCCGTGCCATCATGCGCCTCATATCCACCTTTATTTGTTTCGTGTCGCACATTCTGCGGCTCCTTTATCACAGACAATAACTGCTTTAATTGACAGAACCGAGTAACTCAGAGGCCACGATGTGCTAATGCTATGTAGTGAAAGATGTGCCGTCGGTGCCAATCACACGGGAAAGATGTTAATATGCCCACTGCGTACTGAGTAAATTTATGCAACCAGAAATTTAATGAGAACATGTTTTAAAAGTGTGAAGAAAAAGGGCAGATAAGCTGGATGAGGGACAGTTTTGCCGGGGTTTGTCGCTGTCGTCCTGGAGCTGTCCGCGGTGCTGAACAAGACTTCAGTCGCTCACTAACGGTGTGATCAGTGTGCGCTGACACCTACCTTGTCAGCAGTTCCCGTCGTATCCCGCTTCAGGGACTGATTCTGACAGACAGCCGTGCTGAGGGAGGCCCTTGTAGTGAACTGTCCTGAGTGGGAGTATTGATTTTCCTGTTTGTCTCCCATGACTGCGGCAAGGTGGAAGCTAGATGAAATAACTCCCACAGCTCTGTGGCCCATTCCTCTCAGCTTCCCTCTCTTCACTTTAAAGACCAGCTGCACCGTCTCTATACATACCAGAGCGTCTGCTGCAGGCTGGTCAGATTCTCGTCTTCCTCCCTCTGTTAAATGTCACCCTCTCCTCTCTACTGCACATCTGTAAGTATCACTGGCTCGGCACCACAACCCCTCACTGGTTGGTCTATTTACTTTTGAAAGCATGAATATAGATTCCTGGATGACATGCCCCTCTCGTAAAGCTGAGGGGAATTTTATGTTGCGACTGTATCACTGAGCTAAACCCTCCAAATATTGGTATTAAAAAAAAAAGCTGCATTGCGTTTTTCCTTTCGCTTTCCCTTCAAAAATAAAAAGTAAAGAAAGCACAGACCTTTAGATGTACACTGCAGGGAAACTCCTGACTTTGATCTACTTACTTACACCTGACAACACAGCAGACATGTTTATTGCTGTCATTGCAAGTGTGGCGAGGTAATTAAAAACAGCATGGCGGCGTCTCCTCAGACACCGTCTGTGTTTTTAACACGGGAAAACACAACTGTGTGTCTCGACTGTTTTAACCCTTCATTATGCACCAGTGAAGAAATACCAGGAAATTGAAAATATCAGTCACAGAATGTGATTTGAGGACATCAGAAAATGAAATAAGGTCAGTTATGTGACATTTAAAGGGATACTTCAACATTTTGGCAAATTGGCCCATTTAGCGCAATTCCTTAGTCATTTCGAACAGCATACTCACTTTTTTTGTGAGGGCGAGCTGTTGTTTATTTCCGAGGCGAGTCGGGGAAGGTTTTCAGGACGGACACAATGGAGGTGAATGGTATTTTTGGTTCCCCTCGTCAAACTCATCAAATACAAAATCCAACAACCCCAAAACACTTTGGTGGACACGTTATAATCCGCACATTCACTAAGCTGTGAAATATTAATGCAAAATTACCAGATTGAGTTGTTTATGCGAAGATTGCTAAGACGGAACTACTTACTAAACATGGCGTCTGGGCGTAGTGATTTCAAAAGAAAAAGTAGTTCCCAGTATTTGCTTCAGTGTCGTAATGCTACAATATTATTTGTTGGTGTTCCACAGCGTAGTGAATGTGTGGATTATAACGTGTCCACCAGAGTGTTTTGGCGTTGTTGGATTGTGTATTTGATGAGTTTGATGAGGGGAACCAAAAATACCATCCACTTCCATTGTATCCGTTCCGAAAACCTTCCCCGACTCACCTCTGGATAAACAATAGTTTACCCTCACAAAAAAGTAAGTATGCTGTTTGAAATGACAAAGGAATTGTGCGAAATGGGCCAATTTACCAAAATGTTGAAGTATCCCTTTAAAGGGATAGTTTGGGGTTTTTTGACATGAATCTGTATGGCATCCCAGTCAGCAGTGGTGTGCATTCACACAGACTTACCCCTGACAGCGTCCAGTGAGTGGAGACCCTGTCCGGTTTAGGTCCAGAGGAAAGTAGTCCGGCAAGTTTGCTGGGGTGACGGAAGTAAAGCGTTTTTCTTCTCAAACCAATATGTGTTCAAAAGAGTGAAATATTTGCATCACAAACCACTGTCTGCGAAAAAGTCAGACCTCGTAAACGCTTGGCACTATTTTCTCTCCCTTCCTATCACTCCACGCCGTCTCCAGCTGCAGGCAGCCGCGCTGGTTTCACTTTGTTTACCGCTAGTAAAGAGCTAGCTAGCTCTAGCTCTAGCTGTTAGCATCTCCGCGCTGCCTGCAGCTGGAGACGGCGTGGAGTGATATGAAGGGAGAGAAAATAGTGCCAAGCGTTTCCGAGGTCTGACTTTTTCGCCGACAGCGGTTTGTGATGCAAATATATCACTCTTTCGAACACATATTGGTTTGAGAAGAAAAACGCTTTATTTTCGGGACCCCAGCAAACTTGCCGGACTACTTTCCTCTGGACCTAAACCGGACAGGATCTCCGCTCACTGGACGCTGTCAGGGGTAAGTCTGTGTGAATGCACACCACTGCTGACTGGGATGCCATACAGATTCATGTCAAAAATCCCGAACTATCCCTTTAAGCAGTTTGCGGAGATAATGAATCATCCAAAAATAAACAAAAAGTTCAATATTGGACAAATCTCTCAGTGAATTTCTTTAAGCTGCCAAGATGGATGAATGGATGGATGGATTTAAGATATTTAAGAATGGATGTGAATTTGAAGAACATTCCACAGTTTGAAATTAATAAAAAAAAAAAAAAAAAAAAATTACTATTTTATTGTACTTGTTGGAGATGTTGAAAGATGTTTTAAAAAAGAAGCCTCTCCAGAAAACACAAATTAATCATTTTTTGGCAGCAACCTGAATATCAAACCACAAAGTCTGATCAGAGATGAAATTGCGCAACACTCCCAAGCTGAAGTTCTTAAGATGTGTGGCAGCTGAAAAGCTGATGTTGCTGCCTGGACTGCAGAGACGTTTGTCTCTAAATACGTTCCTGGTAACTGCAGTCCTCTGTGAGTGAACCTCTACTTTAGATTTCACTCAGTGTGAAAATGGAGTCCTTTTGTACAGAGACTTTTTCTTTCACAGCCTTTAGACGACCACTATGGAGGACAGAGGTTGATGGGCACAGGATCGTGGAGTACAGTAATCAGGGAGCACAATGGGCATTTTTCCAACGCATATTTTATATTTTCTGGTCTCCAGTTTTCAGCCAAGGAGTGACTGAGAACAAATTACAGATCAGTGGATTTTCAACTGGGCAAACACTCTGTTCTTTGATCCCATCTTGTTCAGAGCAGAGCAGGTTCTGATTTAACCACATGAAGTGAAACATCAACGTAACTGTGATGACTTTACCTGACGGTTCACTGAAAACTAAATGGCAGGTAAGGTACTTTTGGACTACGGTGACAGTTGTTTGATGGATTTCTACTTCACGAGGCCACTGCTTTATGAGCAGACCCTGACTAGTACTAAAATATGATTAAAAGCACGTTTAAAAAAAAAAAAAGTTATTACATTGATTCATTTCCTCATTTTGGAATACGTCCAGAAACTGAACGTCCAGATTAAAACAACAAAAACTTAATTTCTGTCATCGAAATGATGAATAAACAAGCTCACCCACTGGCTGTAGGTGGCATACTGGATACTTTCACCCCTTCATACCTGATTTAATACCTTGGTAATTTCCTTCCCCTTTTAAATAGAAAAACTAATAGCAGTCCAGAAAAAAAGTCTGTTAAACAGAAATACTTAACCTATGAGCGCAGTGTTAAACTTTGATTTATGAACATTATGGACGAAATCGCAGACTCATTTGTTTTGCACCCAACGAGAAACCCCGAACCTAACCGGCGAGCGCTTGTTATTGCACTCCGTCATGCTCAACTTTAAGACACTTACAGTGGTAACGTCATTAATAAACATCAGTAACATTCAGAGATGTTATGATAATTTGCAGAGAGAGCTTACAGAGAGAGCCAGGGCAAAGAAGAATAACAGAAAACCTGAGAACGTTCACAACACGGCAGAATGTTTCATTAAAAAGTCACCAAATAGAAGTTGAGGGAAAGCAGTCAAGGAAACATCTTTCATTACAACAACAGCATCGTTTCTGCTCGGGTCTGAGCCCAGTGTGTTCACGAGGCAATCATTAACAACACAATCTTAGGATGATTTATAACATCTTCAGACGTAAATCACACTGAGTCGTGCATTGATCTGTTAGTGTTACCTCCTCTCAGTATGTTTTGTTAAGTGGAACACACACTCAATATTCCATATTCATGAAGGCAAACATGCCAAACTGATAGTGTGTGCTCTCTTGAGATCCTGTTCACACATCAGTTTCCACATTTGTGTGTGTGTTCAAAATCAGTTTTGCATTAACTTCACAGTTTATTAAACTGTGTAATTTAGAACTAAATCCCCATTTACATGATAGTGTTTTAAAGTGAAAACAGGAAACTTTATTGCATTTTGGTTGTGTGTTTAGTTTACACAACAACGGTGCTCAGAGCCACTGAAAACGCGACTTTTTGAAAACAGCTGCCAAGGTGAAACTTTTCAAAACTGCTCTGACTCCGTCTCTTCTGAAACACTGCTAACGTGCATGAACACCACAAGTGTAGTCAGTTTTTTTTTCTGGAAATGCGCAAGTAGATCAACAATAACAACAACGGTGACCTCCAGAGTGGCAGGACTCCCAGTCAAAGGTCAAAGGTCAAAGGTTACAGCAATCCAACATTGCGTACCCTTGCAGATTTCTCCGTACTCGCCATTGTTAACCTTTATTGCTAATGACGTCCAGTTTCATGACAAAAGCAGTAAATAGCACCCACTAGTGGTCCAACATGAAAACTACACTGTTTCCATGTAAACGGAAATCGTTTTCAAAACACGGCCATGTGAATGTGAAATACAGTATGTCATGAAAAGAACTTTAGAGGGTCTGCTGTATAAATGATCTATGATTTGAAAATAAAATTTACAAGCAGAATTCATACAATTGTTCAATATTTCATGAATGATCAAAACCATAGAAAATCTTTTATTGTGAAGTAAATGAAAATTTTTCCAGCATCATTAAGTTCTCATCTTCGTTTATAGCCTGTTTATTGTTTTATTTTGTATTCCCTATCTCCTCTTATTTCAGATTTCCTGACTTCCTGCCTCCTGTTCACTCTGTGCTGATTTTAGCAGCCCTGCCCTGATGTGTTTCACCTCCCCAGTGGAAGAAACCCTGTCTTTTTCAGTCGGTCGGCGCCGGACCGCCTTGTTTCACGTGATCCTGACAAGCGTTCTCCAGTGTGCTTTGCCTTCATGTTTTCCTACTTTTTGCTCGTTACCTCGTCTCTGCTCTCGTCTTCCCCCCCTGTACTTCCGCCTTGCTATCTGTTTGCCTGTGTATCGACCTTCTGCCTGTCTGACCTTCTTCTGGATTCTGTACAATAAACTGTTCTTATCTAAAGCCCTGTATGCGAATCTTCTTCTGCCAACACGCAGCTCCGTTTGCTTCGTCAGTGAAATCATTTTTATGTTTCCTGTCTGGGCATTTGCCATGGAGCGGAGATAGATTTTATTCCCACCATGTAAAAAAAAAAAAATTTTAAAAATGAAGAAGTAGGGAGCATATTATAGATTATAGTCATAGTCATAGTCGGAAAAATAACGTTTTCAGTTGATGATGCAAGCAATTGAGAGAGACTGTGCTTCCACATCAGACGCTTTCCTTGACAGACACGGACAAGTCAAAAAAGTATGTGTAAATGCTTTGGAATATCCGGAATATCCACCTCTTGCGGAGAAAATGGATGTGGTAGGACTCAGCAGCAGTGCTTTTTGTGGCGCGGGATGGATAGCGTGTAAGCGATGAGATTGGTTTCAGTGTTCCCGATGGACTGCAGCCTTTGGTGTTTGGTGATAAATGCCTCCTGTGTGGTAATACAGTGTGATTAACGGGCGCGGCCTAAAGCCTGAATCCCACACTGTACCTGAATCAATCATCTACATGGAAAGGCCACAGTCTTTGGCTGCAACAACCGCTAAGAGCTCGACTCACTCCTCGCTCACTGAGCAGAAACTCGGCGTGAGACGCAGTCGATAGTAACAGGAAGGCATGCTCACACACCCCGGGCAGGTACGAGTTTTTTCTTCTTCAAGTTGCATCTATGTGACCTACAACAATAAATGATCCCTGTAGGAATTAAATTCTACTCTTCTTTTAAAGTTAAAGCCCTGAATTGTGACATATTAAGTGCGTAATATTATTTAATGTCATGAGATCATGTTTAATTTGGAATAAATTTAATTCAGAAAAGTAGCCCCACTAGAAAAATCATAGTAAAACACAGCAACAGATGTGTGACAAGTCTTTTGTTTTACAGCTTTTAATATGCTTTCCAGTATAATTTGCTACTTTTTTAAAGGGGTGGTCTTTTGGATGCAGTAAAACCGCTCCACACAGAGTCTTTAATCATTTTAATGAAATATATCTGGAAATCTCAACAGTGTTGTCACCCAAACAGCCATCGCCCCACAGAATGAATACATCTGTCTCGTCTTGTTATGCAGAGGTGACAAGGTAAATTGAATTTACAAGAATAACTCGACATATGGCTCCTCGCTGAGCCGCGTATACGATCAGATTTGATATTACGACTGACATTAAAAAAGGGCTGCA
Organism: Salarias fasciatus; assembly: GCF_902148845.1. Classification (NCBI taxonomy): domain Eukaryota; kingdom Metazoa; phylum Chordata; class Actinopteri; order Blenniiformes; family Blenniidae; genus Salarias; species Salarias fasciatus. Next base: position 24,296,670 of record NC_043760.1, read on the forward strand.
GCAGCACTTTCAGAAAGAGCAGTGAAACCGTATCATTGGAGGGGAGATTATGGCACTAGCATAAGCAGTCAAATCAATCCCCGAGTATTTCTGTGCGAGTCGATGGAGGATCCAGGTTAGGCCTATTACTCATGTTGGCACCCTGCATTGCGTTGCCAAGCTTAAAACGACCCGGCAACTGCAGAGCACGCCTAAAGCTTTTCAACACATCCAAATTGTTTATTTCAATAAACTGGCTTCAGATATGTGGAAGCTGAATGCTAATTTCAATCTGTGACGGTGTGTATTCAATGTAGAAATGTTTAACAAGGACATAATACGCTGCACAAAGTGGAAATTAATCTGTGCTGTTCAAAAAGAGACACTGAAAGACGCTCCGTGCCGTCCCTCCCCTCGCGCCTCCTTGTAATTCACAGACATGGCCGGTGTGAGAAGTGAATGCCACCGATGTTAGGACAATTTCCTCTCACCGCACTTGAAGAAAAACAAATTCGCGGCTCCGATTCCAAACATGAGTGCGGCGTCGCGCACGGAATGACGAATGAAGCCGGGCCCCCTCTCTCTCCGCGGCGGGATGAGGATTGATGAGAAGTTAACTGATCCCTGGATTTGTGGGTGGGATTTAAAACTCTGTTTTGTGGCCATTCATCCGGCCTCTCCAGAGGACCGTCTCGCATTGAGGGACATCGGATTCCTATGATGAGGGTGATGCGCTGTATCGCGACACGTGCCGGGACATAATGCCATTTGTTCCACGCCGGCACTCTGTGATGCCGCAAGATGTTACTCCACTCTCCGGTCCTGTACTGTTGTTAGGACAGATTTCCAATGCATACTTATTACACTGTGGTCTGGGACCCAATTTATACTGCAATATTGTAGGTGGGTGTGAATAGAAATTGATCTAAAGGAGGAAATCCTCCTCCGGTGGGAAATAAAGTACTGTTCACTCACCGTAACACACAGCAAAACACATCAACTCAGGAGCTGCCGACCTTAATGCTCATTAAGAAATATTGAGGACGTTAAAAAGATAATACAGTTGTATGGCAGAGGGGACACAGACAAATGGGAATTTATCCAGGATTTCTTTAATGTAATGAATATGTAAAACTCCCCTCAGACCCTCTAATAGTATAAACATACACTCAACTTGTCCACAAAATGAGTGTCTACGAGTCGCTCCCTGTGCAGCTAATCGAAGATCAATCACAATTTTTGTGATATGAAACAGAAATCAGCCTATTTATAAATGCAGGAATTTAAAAAGGCAATCTGGGCCGCAATCTGCTCAAGCGATGATATTCAAATCCCTTTCGTAAGTCCGAGAGACGCCACATCCTGAAGACACTGCAGAGGAGAACAGCAGTAAACGTTACATGTAGTGTGGCCACTTCGCTTTTCCTCAGTTCACCGGATCGCCAGAAAACTCCTACAGCATCAAAAACACCGAGACCCTCATCCTGTTAGGTGGCACGCTCGTGCAGCGGAAGATTAGTCTCTGAAGGTGACCCGGCGTGCACTAACACTTTAAGTGTGCCAGGTGCTCAGTCAACCCCTGAATCCAAATTGGGGAGCGGTGGGAAGCGGGCGGCGTTCGCCGGCCTCCCCACAGCAGAGCATACCTGTCACCGGCTCGCCCCAGATAAGGACAGATGACCTTTCTCCGGGTTGTTATAATAAATCAACTCCAGAGGCGGTTATTCCTGGCGCAGTCCTCTCGTCCGGTCCTGCGGATATCAGTCGAGAAATAACGCGAGCGGGCACGGCTGCTGACACTCACCATGCCACGCTTTGATATGTCAGTCTGTTTAGCGAAGACACAAACTGTTCTCCCCGCTCTCTGTCTTCTGTTTCCTTTGCAGTGATTTATGGATGGAGAACAGAAGCGATGCTAAACAGGCATCAGTATGTACTGTATTTAGTTGCTGTTTAATGTGACTGCATTTTTAAACTGGTTTAAAGAGTCGAAAGACAGATATTTCTGCAAAAAATAGCACAAGCAGCGCCTTCAAAGCAGTATTCATGAACTTGCTGATCGGGCCACTTCTTATCAGCAAATACTAAAGAATTTATGGTAAAAATCTTGAAGTTTTGCACTATTACTGTTTTATGGACTGTTTATAGTACAGAACTAGAATGTTCTTTTCTCAATTAGGGGGAAAACAGAAGCAAAGTTAATTGCCCCTCTGATAATACGAGCATTTCAGCAGCTCGGCTTTGGAAATAGGCCTCGTGGGGACATTAAACATAGAATCTCTGAATCACTGCACCAGCTGACTCATTCTCACCACACTGATGACTACATTTTAACCAGATCAGGGCGAGGTGCTTTGTTTCTCTTCACTTTGCTTTAGTCCAGTGGGCGCTCTGCCTGCATGAGCCGACGCACGGCGGCGAGAGGTGACATCCGTGACAGCTGCTCGGGACGACGCAGACATACAGCAGCATGCTTCCATGCATATGTGCTGATATGAATCTCATTAGCCCACTAAAGCGTATGTGCAATATTCACATGTAACACACCTAAAGATATGAGGCAACAGTTGCAAGCTTTTCCACTTTTTAATGGTTTATCCCTGATTTTGTTTGCATTTCAGGAAATCGGTACATTTTGTTGATTGGAGTTCCTGAAAACAATGTCATCTTCTTAAAATATGCTTAATTTCTATCCACTCCTAACGAAAGAATTATGCAAATGGTGCTCCAGGACTTAATGAGTTAAAAAAAAAAAACCTTTGCATAATTTTCACATTGTGCCAGATAAATAAAGTACCTGGGTTCCGGTATAGCAAGGCTTTTTTCTTCCAACAGGAGGCTTTATGTATATATATATATATATATATATATATATATATATATATATATATATATATATATATATATATATATATATATATATATATATATATATATAGAACCAAGGCTCCTGTAGTAAGAGAGTCCTTTTCATCCACTTGACCAAACGCCACTTTTTAATCACATTATACGAGCTGAATCAGATGACTGGACATTCATATTTGCCGGACCAGCAAATATTTGACAGTGGCACCAGAAAATCTGCAAGTCTGCTTTGGCAAGCTGCACGGCTCTCATTACCTAGAGTGGCTTTTAGAGAGAGACACCGAGCCACATCTCAAACAGCTCAGCCAGATAGACAATGACAAATATCCATGACAACATTGTTTCTCAAATGCTAATATTGCAGTGGCCTAAAAGGACCTTTGTTATTCATTCGATTATTGAATCGATGTGTTGGGACAAGTCAGGCGTCCATGTTTAGTGCACGACGTATGAAGGAAAAAAACCAAAAAAAACCCACCCTCTGAGTTTCTCCTCACATCGTCTCATTTGAATTTTATTTGTCATGACGGTGAACAAGCGCTTGACATATGCTGCTGCACTCTCTGCAGAGGTAACACTTAATTATCAAACCAACTGGATTACTGCTCAGGCCTGCCAGCAATGACGACTTGAATTAATGGTACATAAAAAGCAATCTCCGCACCCTGGAAGACCAGGGCCTGCAAGGGCACTCACAGCTCCACACACTGTAAACATCCCGTCGTTTTGATGAGCACATTTCCTCCTACATTCTGAAGACGCGAGCGGAACGATAAATCCACTCAACTTTACCCACTCGGGTTCATCTGTGTGTCCGGAGGACGTACGTTTATACTACTGCTTCACAGTTTTCCTGCAATTTCACAGCAGGAATGTCTAAAAAGTGGATTTAAAATAAATAAATAATATTAATAATTTAATAAATTATTGCTTCAGTTTTGTTTTATTTGCAGTTTCCCTCTCACTTAACCAGAGGGGTCAAACATAAGGTCCATAGGTCAAAAAAGACGCGCCAGAGGTTTCAATCCGGTCTGCCAAATCAACATGCAAGTGGTAAAAATTTCAAAAGAAACATTGTTATATTTATTTTTTATAAACAAATTTCCAAAGAGACCAAAGACTCTCTGGGACCAAAGCTGAGATATCAGCATGAAAAAAGCCGTACTGTCAGGGTGAGTTTGTAAAAACAAGCATAGAACAGCTAGAAGAGAAGTTTTATAGACATTTCACTGTAATTCACACCAGATGGTTTCATTATAATCTGCTTTACATTGAGATTTGAAAATTTTTCCTGGGTTCATGTGTTGTTTTGGGGAAAATATAAACATTTTCATCATGTGTCAAACTTTAAAATTTTAATTTAGAGGCTATTAAGACAATGTTTTACTGGTCCGGCTCACACAGGATGAAACGGGGCTGTGTGTGGCCCCTGAGCTAAAATATGTTTGACACCCTTGAACTCAACTGTTCTAGAAACATGATGAGTGATAAACATTGAATATAAGTTCTTAAAAGAGTGGGAGGATGTCTTTACACTCATTCACAAATACATGTCGTATGGCACCGCTGGAATGTTGCATTTAGTCTTTTTTTTTTTCCAAAAAAGGGCACAATAACATTTAGTAGTACCCTCTAGTTGTTTCGATTATCATGATTTCTTATCATTAAAAAAAAAAAAAAAAAAAAAAAAGTTGGGAAAAGGCTTTCCCCTAACCTGCCCTCCCTCAAAGCTCTCTGCTGCCCCCACTGGAGGAACACCAAACTGTGAAAACCACTGCAATAATATAATACAACAGCCTTTTTTGTTATCTGCTGTGCCGCTGGTTCCAAGGTCACCGAAGAACTTTTGACACCAAGATAAGCAGCGGTAGATTGAACGCGGCGGCATTATTCACACCGAGTAAAACTGACCAGATATACCGGGGCGAGGGCGCGGAGCCTCGCTTCGAAAAAAATGCAAAATGCGACGTCTCTCTCTGCTCTCAAGTTCATTTGGGTCAGGTTGCTAATGACTCCCTCCCACATGCTGATTCAGGAAGATGCACAACATTGGTAGATGTCACAAGCAGGTAGTAGACAGAGTGAGACATGCACGGTTCACTGATCGGAGCTGTAAGTGGTAACGACCACGCAGTAATTGCAGCCCTCTCTGCATCACTTATTATGAATAAAATATGATGTGGGGTGTTATTCAGTCAAGGATTTGGGTATGTCATTGAGGTGCCATTCAAAGAATAACACTGGTTCTATGGACATCAAAAGAATGGTAGCATGTTATTGCTTATTTGACACTTTTTTGGGAAATATTCATGCAACTTGCAGGTATTTTAATAGTATTTCAGTGTATCGGGAGGTGAGACACACGCGGTTTTACCTGCTGATGAAGTAACATAAAGTAACTGATGAATAAAGTATGATTCCAGTCAAGCAGATGATTCCCATAAAGCAGCGAGGCTCGTCTCTCATTGGCAGCTCATTGAAACTTCAAGCTAGAGTAATCATTAATAGTAATAGTAGTGGCGTCTTTCCATCACCCTCCAACAGAATTACAGCTATTATACACCACAAAATAGAAATAAAGCAGAAAACGTCCAAACAAGACACGCTATCAGAGAATATAATCTCTGTTGTGCTGGATGCCAAAATCTTTGTTCTTTCTTTCTTTTTAATGCTGATACACAAAACTTTGAAGTCAGACTGGAAAATGTAAAAACCTTGAGGACACTGTGATCCAAACAACAGTTTCCAGAATCACAGCAGAGGACACTGCCACACAGCCACGTCTCCCTCTCTCTCTCTCTCTCTCTCTCTGTTTTATCAGGGCTCCACAGTCAGAGTATCTGTACTGTACTCGTGTTTTGACGTTGGTCTCTTTGTACTTCTGAACTGAGCATTCATTATGCATAAGCAACAAGAAGGCTGCTAATGAAGATTGTATAATTGATAAAAACTGCGACATCAGCATATGCATGAAATTATCATGAGGCCGCAGTTAAAGTGGGGGGGGGGAGATAAAGTAAGAGAGGAAAATAAGTCTGCACCCAAAGAGCAGTCTCCACAACAAAATGTGGATGTTTATGGCCTTTTTGCAGGCCGTGAGATAATATTCCTGTTTAATATGTGAGACGCTGAGCGGAGCTGAAGAGGAGAGTCGACGCACAAACGCACGCTTCGGTGTTGACATCCTGAGCTACACGCTCTGAAGCCTCCTCTCTCTGTGTTTCCCAAGCAAACGTACATTTCTAACAATATATTTAATGTGTTTTGAACGCAGCTACAGGCACAAAGACAAGGACAATCTGCTTGTTTGCGGCTCCTAACTAGAAACAGGAAGTTTGCACTCTGCTCACACTCCTCACAACATTTATTTTCTGATATGCAGCATCTTTCTTATTTTTCTTCGGGGTATTAGGTTTTGGTTGTGTCTTCTTTAATACTACTAGGAATACAGAGTCGTTTTTAGCTGCATACAAATGGGGGACAACACACAAATATTTTGGAGGGAATCTACATGCGGTGGATGTTGTCTTTGTACAAGACGTTATTTTGACACCGAGGGCATCCGACAGTTTTTCAAACACTAATATCAAATAAACCTTGGCAACAAGAAATGGTTTTAGGAGTAACAGCAAAACATCATTGGAATATTTTAAACAAGCCATCAAAAAATGTATTTACATGGTCCTTCGTGCGACTATTTATTCATGTTTTAACCACTTGCACCCATTCTACTGTTAGTATCTGGGGAGTGAGAAAGGTTCCACAAAATGTTTATTTCCTCTGAACACAGATGGAAAATACATTTTGCAAATTCAAAACTTAGGTTCTAACACTCACATACTGAACTCGTTTTATCACACTTAGATTAAAACTGATCTAATTTTAGATTTCACAGGTTTATGAATAAATATTTTGACCTGGAAACAAATGTCTGATCATTGTCCAACTGGAAAATTCCCATTGGGAAAAGGTAAAACTTCTGAGAGCTCCCAGAAAGTAAGGTTTGTAAAAGCAGCATTATTTTAATTAACTTGTAAAAAAAGCTTTCTGAAAGTTTTCCACAACAAATGATCTGCTGTGTTTTTCTTAAATATGACTGGATAAACTGAGTCTGTGTGGTAAAAGTGTTGTGATCGGTGCAGATTTAGCTCTGCGGTTAGTAACGTCTCCCGCCGATCGCGCTGTGATACTGCTGACCTGCTGGACGTGAGCCGCTGCGTTCAACCAAAGCCACGTGAAGTAATCAAAGAAAAAATGAATCTGCTTTCATGTGTGACAGGTTTAGAGCTCTGGTAATCCTGTGCGAAAACCAAACTTGGCCACTGCAGGAACAGATATAAAAAATCATAACCCTACTGGCAGAGATGATAACAAGTCTTTGAAGCAGTTGAAATGAATATGAATATCGAAAAAAAAAAAAAAAAAAAAAAAAGTGAATTCATGATTAATGAGTTGGCGGTGGACTGTGGTTGAACTCATCAAAGACCAGCATCAAAAATGTTCCATTAAAGTGAAACACTGTTGTGTTACAACAAAAGGACAAGGGCCACTATAAGCAAAGTTTAAATTAGTTCGCCACTAATTCAAAGGCCGACCATTAAATGTCACCCAAATACCACAAGAACCCACATTATGAGCGAAACCAGCGCCGCTGACAGGTCCTGTCTCCTCCGCGCTGCGAGACACACTGACACTGTCAACAACGGCGTCACATTATGCAGCGAGACGCTTGACCCTGATTTGTATTTCAGCAAAACATCTGGTTTTCCCTCCAGAGTCTGAATGTTTCACACTAAACACTTCTAGGAATTTATGTTTGCTGGTAGGAGAGTCCTGTATAGGATCTGTTAATAATAAATGATCCAAGGTCGAGTGTGGAGAAAAAAAAAAGTAGAAGATTCCATTCCCACGTTTTAAGTCTTGGATTTACCTGAAACATAGCGGCAGTCTGTGTTTGTTTAGATGAAAAATAATGTACATGAATGGGTGTTTCTGTGTTCTGGCTCAGCGACCTTGAATGTATACAGAAGATGTTGTTTTGATATTTCCCTGGTGAGTGTTAATAAATGATCATAGCTCTTCCTGTTGGCTTTTTTTCCAAATAGTGTGTGAAATAATGACTAAATACTTTGTTTTATCAGTTTTCTATATCATCTCTATTATCAATTCCTCCATCTGGATTCAACCTCTGCTGGAATCCGCACCGTGCTTTACAGTAAGAGTTCCTTAAAGACTTTATTTTGTCACGTATGAACAGAGCGGTGCTGTCTGCCCAGAAAGTTCTACTTCAGTTTCATCTGTCCAAAGAACAATACATCAAAAAGATTGAGGCTTATCTATGGCAGATTTGCAAACATTAGTCTTTCTTTTTTCTGCCTTTCCTCCAGTAGCAGTGTTTTTTCTGGGCTTTTGCCCATATATAAGCTCCTTGCTGGCTCGGAATATTTGCGCATCCTGAAATCACCATTTTAAACTGTTCTAGCTTGGAGTGAAACTTGTTAGATATGTAGTATTTTAAGTTTGTTTTCTGACAATTGACATCAATTTTTATGTACCTATATAGAGTTACACTGCAATATCATGACAGGTATTACAAGATATTTGTCAGTTTTTTTACTCGAGATGTTTCAATTCCTTAAACATTCTGTTTTTGCTACAGTAAAGAATTACATATAAAGAACTTGTTTAAATTAAGACTATTGTTCGCTGAACAATGAATAATAAGGAGAACGGACAAGCCCAACAAGCCTCAATCCTGAGAATATCTCATTATGAGGTGACAGTGCCAACCACTACACCAATTTATGGCCCTCTATCAGTGTACGATTTCTCAAAATCTGTGACATATTTTGACAATAAAGTGCCCATTTGGCTGCTGCCTTCTCCAGAGGGTCGCCACAGCAGGTCATTGCAAATTGGACTGTATTTGAGTAGATTTACAGCATATCCCTTACTGATTTGTTTTCTTGGGGATTTGAACACATTCAGGGTCAACATTTCACTTAATTTCATAATAAACAACGTGGTGGTTATAGTGTATTTGTTTGGTTGATTTGTTCACATTACTGAACGAATCACAGACTGCATTCTTAAACTTCAGAGGCTCCAGTAAAGAAACTTTGTACAGCAGTGTGATTTCTTTATGGATAATTGGATATCCCTTGTCAAGCATGTGTCTGACAGTAATTCATTCAAGGTCTCTGCTTTGTGCTTCATTGGAAAAACTTCAGGCTGCAGGTTTGATAATCAAATTTCCTCACTTCAGACCAATGATAGAGCTCTGTGGTTTATGTTGTTTATTTTTTACTCAGTGACAGACGTTCACATTTGGGGAAACGATCCTCCTAATATATTGCAGAGAAGAAGTAAAAGCTCTAATTTAGATTTCCATGAAAGGCAACATCAAACAGTTCTGCGAAACTAACTTAAAACCTTTTATTTCACAGGCTGCAGGAGACGGGATTTAGCCAGGCCCCGCTTTATCCGCTGCTATAAATTACGTCTTAAAAAATCAGCTCCCCGCTTTGTGCCCCATTGTCACACTGAATATATCTACATGAGTTACTCCAGACCAGAGAGCTAGATAATGAACATGTAACAATCAGAAATAATTCTAGCGGCGCTCCTCAGCACGGAGCACTGGAATCGCCTGAGAGGAAAACAACCCGCTCGACGAGCCAAATTCATGCAGCAGACAAGGTAATACCGCCATGCTCTCCACAAAGCAACTTAAGAGGACAGCACTTAGAGGGGATGTTTCTCCAAAAAGCCCCCGAAGAGAGGCAGCCTGCCTGCTTCACTTCTTCCCTGACTGACAGCACACTCCGGAGGAGCCACACCGCGGGACACGCACGCTGATCCGGTCTGACATGCCTGACCTTTTCCCGGGCCGCGCGGCCGGCGCACCGTGAAGCCCGCCCTGCCCGGCTGAAAAGGCCACGGCGGGCGGCGCGCCGTCGCGGACCCTCGTCGCGCCCCCCCCCCCCGGTGCCACCTCAAGATCTCTGTGTGGGACGGTGGAGAGACAGCCACTCAATCCGCAGAACAAGGCCAGGCCATCTGAGTCTGGCAGTGATACACAATCAGTATTCCCCCCCCCCCCCCCCCCCCCCCAAGCATCCTCAGGTTGAGTAGGTTTATTGCATTTTAATTCCAAACTATGTGTTTTTTTTCCCCCTCCTTTGACCATATACTGTTTAAAATATTTTAATGAAAGCATGGCTCATACACAAACTGATCATGAAGATAAGATTTGCATAATGCTGTTAGTCATCACACTTAGTGAATGTGCCTTCTGCAGTGGCTGGTTAGCGAGGGGGGGGGGGGGCTAACATAACGTGTCTGCCAACAGTCTCGGCTGAGGCGGAATAATCTCAGAATAGATGCTGCGGGAGCCCGCTAAAGAACAAGGGATGAGAGGATTGTAAGTGCAGAATAGATGCTGCAGCTGTGAAATGAAGAGCTGTCGCATCCAGCGAGCACTTCCCTGAGCAAAGAAAGCACTTGGCACAGCAGAAATAAATCATGTGCTTGTGTACTTGTATGATTATATTTTTCAAAATAGGGAAGGAATTTCTCTGCTGCTCTGAAATATAACTTAAAGCGCCAACATATTTTGTCAGGGCTCCTCCAAGCTGGTGTGTCGAAGTATTTTTGGAAGATTTATATCCAAGAGTTTAACTATTTGGGTGATCTGTTTATGGCTTGTATGTTTGTTTTACAGACAGAACTTTCATATATATGTCCATCAGGATGTCTATTCGTGCCACAACCATTGTCAGAGTTCACTTTGTTAATATTATGTTCTCCTATTGCATATGCAATTTAGCAGTTTTGCTCAATTTTCCAGCTTCACTGCTTAAATTTGAACTGTTATTGACTATCAGCAGAAGTCCACTGTTAGTCGACAGCTACTGCTACCACGGTTGATTTAATGATTCCCATTAGTCGTCCCAACCCTAGTTTTAATGAGTAGCCTGAGCCTTGAGACACCTTTAAAAACAGCCTTTCCAGAAACACGCACCAAGCAGAAAAACACACACCGATATTTCTGCAGAGGGAATAAAACATCGCCCGCTCAGTGGCGAGTCCATTGCAAAGTGATTACTTCACCGGCTGTGATGTTACATTAGTACTAACAGTCGCGGAAATCTTTTCTCCTCCAATTACAAGAGTAAACATGTCGAGGCAACGCGTTTGAAATTGAGCAGTTCTTTTCTCTTCCTCTCCAATAACGCCATCAGCCAAACACACATCTTGAGATAATTTGAACCGAGTTCCAAGGTAAGATTTGGCATGAAATGAGAAGCCTTTATGCGCTGCTTGAGCAGAGAGCTGCTTCTGTATGCCAACAACAAACACCTCAAAGGGAGTTTGACACATCGCACAAAGGCCAAGGATGCAGAGAGAGTTGTGCGTATTGATGCGTTTGAGTGCGGCGCAGCACAAGTTTCCCACCTTCTTTGAAACAGATGAATGCCCTCACTCGAAAGGATGAATATTCAGCAAACAAAGTCAGTGATTTATCCTCATGAACCAAGAATGTGTGCGCTTCAATACAAGTGTTTGTGCATTTTTCAGCGAGTCGTACGACAAGTGTTTTGACCCTGTGGCGCTCTGAAGAGCTTGCTGTGAAATTTGGGGCTGTGCACTTTTTAAACAAGATAATTTCCACAGTGACAGGGGTGGTTTCGGGACAAATGGGTAATGGCAGGGTTAGACAAAAACAACCGCACACAGCGGGACAGGAACGAGTTCATTGTGAATGGCACAAAAAGGCAAGCGCTGACAATTTGTGTGTCAGAAGGTCAAACACAGTGAGAGACTGTTTAACATGCCGGAACAGTTTTACTATAACACCATCTGCAGTTTAATGCACTCATGTGCACCCACTTACCACATATCTGGCTGGCTGCTTGCTGTCATTTGTGTGTGTTTTTCTGTATAATCAATGCCATTTAGCTTTATTGTGGGAAATTGCCGGGATTGTGTCTGCATTCTGTATTGTCCCTGACATGACAAATCCAAATCCCTCCAGGGGAGAGATGGTGAATCCCCAACCCTTTCACCGTTCAGTTTTATTCAAGACAATGGGCTTTTCACTTTGCATTAACACAAGAACAAAGTTGCATTTTGAATACCTCAGGGGACCCTGAGAGTTCTTCGTTTTTTTTTCTTTCTTAAGAGCATCCTGCAGACACAGACATTACAAGCATTACCTCTTATTCCTCTGGGCTTCCTTCTTGTCCATGATGACAGGCACACAGTTCGTCAGCTCGGTCCAGTCTGCGTGCAGCCCGCAGCTCCAGCCGGTGGAGAACCGGGAGAAGAGCCAGGACTCCTCCTTGCCCGGCCGGTGACACGTGCATTTCTTCTGGCCGGGCTTGCAGTCGCACGGCTGCTCCAAGCGAATATTCCTCACCAAGTGCCTCCCGAAAGTGGTCCCCCCGGTCTTCTGGATGTGCAGGAAGACGATCACGTCGTCGCCCTTGATGTTGAACTCCACATGCCTGTCCAGGTCTCTCTCGGTGAAGTTGAATTTGGACGGCAGTCTCGGGGGGCTGTCGTCCTCCAGGTCCTGGTCTCGGTAGAAGTCGTCGCTGTCCTGGTACGGGGTGGAAAGTAGACTCGCCCCGCTCAGTTTCTCCTCAGTCTTAAAGTGGCACGAATTGCTGCCGGCGGGACAGATGTACTGGTAGCCTATCATAACAAAAAGGACAGCCAGAATAGGAACCAAAATGAGTTTGCTGGATCTATCATCCATCATCTCGGGATAGTGTCTTCATTCCATTACTGTGAATAATAAGCAGCAGCCGCGGGCTCTCCGGAGATCAATATCCCCCCATGCCTCAGGCAGACTAAAGGTGCCTTTTTAAGTGCAACATGTTGTTCAAAGATCCAGGGACGCGGAATATGCACAAACAGGGAAGTCCGACGTGTGGGTTCTGGGATGCTGCGCGCCCGCCCGCACTGCATCGGAAATCTTGTTTGAATCCAGGAGTCGTGGCATTTAAATCTCTGGACGTCCAACTTCTGGAGGAGCCGGTGTGGAGGAGCTGCATCCGCGCCCGACGACTCCCATGCTCCGGCGTCAAGTTGAAAATAAGACAATCGAATAGAGTTTTTTGTTTGAGTTTTAGCCCCTCTTGGTTGTTTCTCCGGAATGCATCTTGTTAAAAATCACGTGGATCATTTCGCTGACTGACTTGCTCCTGCAGAATTGCCGCTCGATGCGCGCCGTCGGGCTGGATCCTCCTGCATCCTGCACGGACTGAGACAGTCTGAAGCACTCAGCTCCTCACAGGATGCTGCTGCTGCTGCTGCTGCTGCTGCATCCCACTACACAAATATGCGCTCTGCTCTCGATGCGGTTGGGCTGGGAAAACTCCACATCCCGTCCAGTCCATCCCATAATCTTGTTTAACGCAGTGCAAAGCCCGCACGGACAGTGAGCTGAGACAACAACGAGATCTGACCACATATAAATACACAATCAGCTTCAACTTTTCTGAAGTGCATCTATCCGAATGTGACCTTTCAAGATAGAAAACGGCTCAACTCTGAGATATTAGAATATTTTTTAATGTCACTTGCAAAACTTATCTCAATTTTGCCTTTTTGCCTTCTATCTATCTATCTATCTATCTATCTATCTATCTATCTATCTATCTATCTATAAATGGAGAAAAGATGTACGTGCTATTGTGAAGATTATCCTATAATTGGGCTTATAAAAGTCGAACTCTCCCGATTTCACCATCAACAAACATGCGGTTATCCTTGAGTAGTCATTAGTAGCGTTAATTAGCTGGTAATTGCAAAATATAACACACTGAAAGAAACGAATCAAAGAATTGCACATATTCAGAATAATGAAAAAAGGACATTTTGTTGCTTGGCAGGGCCAAAAACTGTAACTTTTACAATGTTATTAAACTTTTTAAGCACTTTTAACTCTCTAACAACTTGTTCGTGTTTTAGTGTTTTGTTACAAAAGTGTTATTTTTATTGTTGTTGCTACTGATTAAGACGATTATGATGATGCCATCATAATGTCATAGTTATATTTCAAGTTTCGTATACACACGCGCACGCAAACACACACACGCACGCACGCACGCACACACACACACACACACACACACACACACACACACACGCACACACGCACACACACGTAATCGCTCATTACGCGGCGCCATATGCACAGCACGCTGTAGTGTTCTGAAGGAAACTGTTCGAGCAGCAGCTTCTGCCACTTTAGCTGTCTACCGCAGTGCCAGAAGTATTCCTGCCTCGATCGGCTAGCTTAATTTAATTAAGGACTTATTTCAATCCGTGATGTCCATACAAGCAGAGTGAGAAATATTTTCGGGACTCTGTGAAATCCAGCGATTCATTTAATTCTCTGTATTTAAGCCAGACAAACATAACGGTCTGCGGGAGCCACCTACACCGGCACCTTGGCGGCTGCCTGCTAGCTTCCCAAAATACCAAAGTGAAGTCCTTTGCTGTGTATGGAAACGGGTCAGCATCACTAACGGGGTGAGAGCTTTATTATTGGTAACACCGTCAACTGTAATAAAACGTGTGCGTGTAACAAGTCATGCTTATGAACAGTTTAACAACATCGCTGTTTTATATTTATTTTAAATTCAGGGCCATTTACTTAAAGGCTGCAGCTAATCTATGAACTTCGGTGTGTTGCGCGTGACCCTTCTTAAAAAACAGCCGTGATTTTAATAACGAGCGCGCAAACAAACAGCTATAATGCGGCTGATATCTTCCATTATCGGTACGTTTATGGGTTTATATTTTTAAACGTGTGTAGGTACACCGGTTTTGTGTTTGACAGAAGAAGTTCCAGTACATACGTGGCACTGAGTGGCACCTCCGAGGGCAGCAGAGCTGAGCTGGTGGTCTCCCTCTCTCTGTCCCTCTGTCTCTGAAGGTACATGATCCGGGGTGATAATGAGGAGCGGTATAGTGCTGTCACTGCTGCTGCTCAACATACATCACGCCATGTCTGCACCCAAAGGCGTCGCTGCCAGTCTGAAAGCCAAGTGGAGCATGACGCCTTTCCTCCTGGAGACCAGGTACGGTCATTTACAGTGAGGCTGCATGTACCATTCATACGGATCTGTCATAATAAAACTGGACCAGCACCAGGATCAGCTCAAACACCCCCCAGAATTCCCCTTATATTTAATATTTCTGTCAATTATGAAACTTCAGATACATTTTCATCTTACGTTGAAAACAAACTGAGATGATTAATTATCCACCAATAATTGAATAAAATGTTTATTGATCAACTCATCATTTAAGTCCTGTTTAATTAATCATCCAAGTTAAACTTTTTCCTGAAGTTCACTGAAGATCTTCAGAATAGTTTGTTGTGGGTTCAGGCAGGCCTTTCTGTCTGGAGTTTGCATGTTCTTCTGTGTGGATTGGTTTCCTTCCACAGTCCAAAAGCATGCATATCAGCTTAATTGGTGACTCTAAATTGATCTCTGTATTTCTCTGTGGTTGTCCTGTGATGGACTGGCAAACTGTCCATGTGTACCCTGCCCTCTTCACCACCCTGAACACAGGACAAAGTGGTATAGAAGATGAATGGATAAAGAGGCTATTTAAAACTTCCACTGTGAAATGACTATGTTTATATATTATATTATTATTATTATTTTATATATGTGTATTTTTCATTGTTTCAGTTTTGTGAATTCTCTGGATGAGCCTGACACTATATGCCTTAATTTGAGCCCAGGGTTCAGCATAATCAGCATCTGGGGGTCACAGTCACTGTGACTTCACACAAAACTTTATCCTCCCATCTGGCTCTATCACTGTCGGTTATTCTAAGTGTGGATGTCACAACACTGTTCATAACTCAAGCAGTCAATACGTTTTGTTTTCTACAAGTTGCCAATGTGCGTTGATGTGAACACATTATGTTTCAAGATCCTTAGAGATAATTTCCTCACTTACAAGAACATTTTGAACCCAAAATGTTTGCACTTGCAATAACTGAATTCTTTCTCCCTGATATTGTTTTTTTTGGGGGTGAAGACTCATGCATCCCAGCATGAGAGCAACAATAACAGAAACCGATTATCCGATGACCACTGCATTAAAATATAATGAACTTTTTGTAAACAGTGGCCGAAGATTATTTAGTATTTATAACAATGATTTTCAAGTATTGCACCACTAATGAATGACTTTGCAGCAAAGTTGTTTTCACAGACATTTTGCCCATCGACCTCTGATTTATTTAGCTGAAGTGATTACATTGTAATTTTAGTCAGAACCCGCTGGCTGTGCATCTTGTATAAAGTGTAATTATGCTTTTTGTGGACATAGAATGCACAATTATTTTCACAAAAAAGTCTGGGAATATAATGTGGTCTGAAAGTAACTCGAGTGAGAAGAGAACAAGGCTCATGCTGTGCTTACTGAATTTCATCTTCTGTTCACAGCGAGTTTATTGCAGAAGATCGGAATGAGAAATTCTGGCAGTTTGTTGACACTGTGAAAGAACTCACTGTGTACAAGCATGGAGGTATGTTTTTTTTTTTTTTTTTTTTTTTTTTTTTTTACATTGAAATGGTGAAACTGCAGAAATGAAAACTTTTCTTTTTTTAAATCTTACAGAGTCTGTGCGCTCGTACTACAACCTGGTCATTAAGAAGGCTGGACAGTTTCTCACAGATCTTCAGCTTAATCTTCTCAAATTTGCTCTGTCTCTCCGATCGTACTCGCCAGCTGTTCATGCTGCCCAGCAGGTATGTTGTCAACAAGCATGAATTCGACTACTGTGAAACCTTCCTAAAAGCAGGCCGAGAATGCAATCGCTCTTTTTTTAAGGTGCCAACATTGTCTCTTTAATTTTAGCCCCAGATGCTCTGCAGGTTTCACTTGCACTTCTTCCTCAACTACTTTATCACGTTCTCAAAGTGACTGTGTTTCTTAATGGCTACTTTCCAGCTGAAACACTTTCTCATGAGGTTCTCACAGGATTTAAAATGTTGAGTATCGTTATTTCAGACCTCTGCAAATAGGTGCTTAAATGTTTTCATGATTCAAATGATTCCATATTCAGTCAACATTTTTTAATATTCATACTCGGTAAGCTTTAAATCAAGCTTAAAAAGAGATGAAAATGCATAAATTCATGTCTTTTCACTTGTGGCGTACAGGTGCGACTCGTAGAGTATCATCCTTGTAGGAACTGATACTACGGGGTAGTTTAAGGTGCCACAATTCTTCCGAATGGCTCAGGCAGACATTAGAGAGGAAACAATATCCTGCTCATGCCAGAAGAAAAGGGGGCAAAAATTCATGATGACAAGTTGAGGCAAACATGGGCAGAGAGCACAGGAAGGAGACGGGCACAGAAAATCTGCAGTAGATGTTGTACGTGCCTAAGTTACAGCAGTGGCAGGAAAAAAGAAAATCTGCCTATAGTGAGCAAACCTGAGATGTGATGTGAATCCAATGCTGCGACGAGAAAAGAGGATTTTTAATGGACTTTATACTTACTTGAGTTTTTCTTTTTTGTAAAATTATGCGTTAGATTACACTGAGTTTTTTATTCCGAGTGAATGTTTATCCGTCGTAAGTTTTCACTGCTAGCCAAGTCAGTGCTGGATTTACTTTGAAGTAAATACATGCAAGAGTAAGTCAAGAATGAAGTAAGAACAGCCTCAGTGTACTGGGAGACGAAAATTTCTCAGCAGTTTGATTGTCTTGATTCTGGTAATTACAAGGATAAATTTCATCCTGCTGACAGGGATGCACGGCTTGATAAATTTCTCTCATTTGACAATGTGTTTAACATTTGAGTGAGTAATGGCCTTTTGCGGGAGAAATGAAGTGTTGTGCTGCACGGTGTAAATTGGCGTGGTGATTAAAGTTGCTCTTCGGCGCGCAGTTTAAGACTTACATGCTCTAAACTTATTCTGATAGTAATATAAGAAACACATCTGGAGAACATGCCGATGAGATTAATCAGCTCGGCCAGGCTGTTGGAGAAGGGCGAAAAGGTGACGATGAACTCAGTAATTATAGACTCTCTGTTAGGCTATTCTTTGACGCAAATGACGCCACGTGGCCGTGATCACATGCATTTTTTAAACCGACGTAGCCACATGGGGACAGAAGTGCCAGGCAGTATGAGATCTGTGATGTACACACTGCGTGTGTGTGTTTTTCCAATGCATTCCCCTTCTTCCCCGGTTCTTCACAGATCGCCAGCGATGAGCCTCCGCCTGAGGCTTGCCCTGCCTTTGTCTCCATCCATGGTCAGCATAGCTGCAGCACCAAGGACATTAAGAAGCTCCTGAAGGCAGCTGCAGGCAGGTAACATGGAATGACACTCTTCCTCCCTCTGTGGACTCACAGAATCCACCAACATGTTTTTGGGCTTAAAGTTTGGATTATTTGATACGTTCAGTGGTTAATTTTTCAAGTGATTTTGATTTTTTTTTTTTTTTTTTTCAGGTCAAAACCATATTTATATAAAAACGACCACACATATCCAGGGGCCAATAAAACGGACGTGCCAGTCGTGATCCTTTACGCTGAAATTGGAACCAAGAAATTCACCTCTTTCCATAAAGTGCTGTCGGAGAAGGCCGAGCAGGGTACAGTTACCTATGTGCTGCGGCATTTCGTGGCGGTAAGACTCTCTTGCACACGTTTCTCACTGCATTTCACTTAGTAATGTGTTTTTTTTTTAATGTTTTTATTTCACTTATTTTACATAGAAACTAATACTGTTAAATGACCTGCTGACAGAAAGCGTATAATCAAAAAATGGCTGAATGGAATTATACATTCTGACTCTCAATTGTTTCTTTATCATCCATTGAAGAAGAAATAAAATTATATTTGAAAGATTCAGTCAACAGGAAATCTCATTCCAAAGTTTATTTCTTCATATTCTCAGAGCATCTTGACACTGTAGGTCTTCTCGGTTTTCTTCATGGTTTTTAGGGTTACAGATATTCTTGGTGAAGCCACAGGGTCCACATCCCTCCATCACTCCGCTCTGCAGTAACACAATAGTAGTGCTTTTCCCGGTACAACGTTTCCTAAACTCTGACTGATTTTCTTTGTGTTGCCAGATGGTAGAGTAAAATTTCTAACAGGTTTTTTTGGAAATTACTTTGCGGATTGAAATAAAATGAAAGAGTTTGCATTTCCAGTGCCGGCTGTGTGGCTCAGATGTGTCTGCCCACCTCTCGGTCTGTCTGTGCCGAGGTGCTGAGCATTGAAAGTTTAACCAATTACATGGTCAAGCTCTTAAAGGCAGCGTTTTTTTTTTTTTTTTCAGCTACTGCTCTAAAATTGTGATTGTATCTTTTAAATACCTTTTAGTGCAGTCTTAACTTGATCTAAAAGTTGCAATAACTAGGTTTCATGTTGATTTAAGTTCATGTTCTTTTAGTAGTGATAATATGTTTCTTTACAGAGAAGTCACTACATTTTTATTCTTCCATCTTGAGCTGAAAAGTTTGGGGAAATCTCTGTTGCGCTGAATTATTGGTTTTAAACTTTAAACTTCGATTGAACAGACTGTCTTATCATTTTGCATATGATTACTTGAGATCGGTATGAGCAGTGCCGCCTCTCCTTGGACTATTCACTCTCGGTTAATAAGACCTCGAGCTGAAACTCTGTTTACCTTGTCTCTCCCCACTTTCATCTTCAACCCTGCTGTCAACAGAAAATTTTAAACATCTCGTTGATATATTGCTGTTAATTTAAAGCAAAGCCATTGATTTTTACAAAAAAAGAAGACGAAGAAGAAAAAAAAAATCAATGTTTAATTTTACATATTTTCTTTAACTCTACTGAACAGAATTTATTACTGACCAGAGTTTGAGCAAAGAATTAACAGATGCCTCAAACACCAGAGATGCCTTTAAGAGCCTGAAAGGTGCCTTTCTTTGAGACGCGTGGAAGAAAAGCGGAGTGTGGGCGTGAAAGTCTTCTGATTGTGCTCGTGAAAGACTGAGGTGGTGCTTTCAGTCGGGCTGACATTAGTGTCAAGGTTGAATGTCAGTGAATCTGCCGGTGTATGTGGCCGTCCCTGCACTTTTTGTTCCCACTGATAGAGTGTTCCATCCTGTCTTACTTTCACCGACTGTAAAAATAACTGGAAAAATAACTCGTGTTAACGTCTGTTTTCAGACACGCATAGTCAAGTGAGAGATTGGAGGAAAAATACACATAAATACAGATAAATATGGACTCGAAGATGAAAACAGTTACACGATTACGGATTCCTGATGTCTGTATTTCTGAGTGAAGACTGGGTCAGCTGTTCTCCGCAGTATCTCAGCTGCTCTAAACACTGTGCTCTTCTGGACTGAGGCTTCACATGTTGTTCCTGGGATCTGCGGTCGCCGTTCTCATAGTTTAGTAACTTGGATGTTTCCTGTTGGATAGTGGCTCCAGCGCTCTCTTGTCTCCCTCTTTTCGTTTGGTATATCGTCTCAGGATGGTGGACTTGGGGTGAACACCTCTGAACTTTCTTCAGCTTATGATCCCAGCTGGGTATCTGATGGCTGGCAGTGTGTTCATGTTGATGGCCTGAACCTTGCTCTTCAGCTGACTTCATAGGACTTGCCTTTTATGGAGGTAGTTGTCTTGGAGATCCCCTATGTTGCTCTCTGGCCGGTCCAGCACTTCAGTTCTGCTCATTCTCTCTATGATGCCATCAGGCCGCACTTTTCTAACCGCGATGACATCCCTGTGTTAGTACTATAGATCCTGATTGGCTGATTGTCTACTCTCTTAGACCAGAGACTCAGGTCGGACTTGAGAATTGCAGCGACTTTAGACTTGGACTTGACTCGAAGAGTCATGTCAGCCGTATTATAATGACAGGTCTTTATTTAAAGGTGCTGTAGGCAGGATTCCGCATCTCTGCCATCTTGCTTGGGGTTACCTAAGCAAGATGGCGATTTGACCCATCTAAGATGGCGATTTGAAACCCAGCACAGCCAATCCTGTCCTGTTTTCTCTGACATCACGCCCTCACGCAAGTTAAGCCCCTCCCACAAGAACGTGCGACGAACGCCCCTCGACCAATCACGGTTAGAGCCTCATGGGCTCTTCTGATTGGTCAAAGATACCTGGAGCGGTCGAAATTCCTTTTCAGCTCAGAACAGAGACAGATGGAAACGCTGCGCCCTCGCAGTAGTGCAATTATGCTACACTCCTAAAGGATTATCAATGGATACTCTAACATTTAATCCAAAGAAAACATAGAAAAATTAGAATTGACTAGCAAAATCCTGCCTACAGCACCTTTAAATTGTGACACGTGAGTCATTTTTATTCTCATAGCCTCGTTCACCTTTGATGCGATGACGTGAGCGGGTTTCAGGTCAAGGTTAAACAAAGCCGTTGTCATGGCACCCGCTCAGTCACACGGCGGTTCACTGCTGCTACACACGTGCAACAGCCCGCATTCACAGGTAGAAGAAGTGAATGCGGTCACAGCATGAGTCAGCCAAGAATTATTCCCTTTGCTTACAAAAAACTTAAAGTGGTTAACAAAAAATTGCATGTAAAGTCTTCATGTATTTATTTTATTTGACCTTTCTCAACACACCTGAGTGGCCCACACTTTGGAAATCGAGACAAGGGGGTCTAAAGGAGGTTGAGCCTCCACTTGACTCCTAGAGTTCTCCAGCTGCTGTTCTTCCCTTGAAGCTTTCTCTCGCCCCCTATGGGAATCACTCACCACACCTTGAGAACCTCTGCTTCTGAGCGTTTCTGCAACCTCATGAAGTTGTCCGTAGTGATTTGGCTTGTGTACTGGTGTCTCTCTCTGCTGCAGACAGTTTGCAGTTTAGCAGTGACTTTTACCCCTCTGAAAGTGAGCTGTTGTTTTGTCGAAGCATTTCTGTTTTCATGGCGGCAGCCACGATAGAAAACCAGAAGAATTGAATTCATCAGAAAGATGAACCCAAGCTGAAAGCTACCAGGTTTCCACATGGTCCATTATAGTTTATGATTATTAGGATGAATATCTGTTTACATACATCAGCACAGACACTTGGGGGTCGGTGAAATAGCCTCGGTTTAAAAGCTATAAACATGATTTTTTAATAACGCATTTTCTCCAACAATGCACACATCTGAAGAAGCAGCGCTGTTTTACACTGAGGCGTTTCTCTGCTTCTTATTGCTGCAGAATCCAAAGCCTCAAAAGATGCTTTTATCGGGGTACGGTGTGGAGCTGGCAATCAAAAGCACGGAATATAAAGCTGTGGATGATACCAAAGTAAAAGGTCAGCTGGTGACTTATCAAACATTAGAAGATGGATCTCGCTGCATCCGAGGCGGCTAAATGTGGATCTTTTCCTTTGTAGATTCAAAGAGTGCAACACATGCTGAGGAGGATGATAACGATGAAGTCCAAGGATTCTTTTTCGGAACATTAAAGTAAGAGACAACAGTGTTTAACATACTAATTGCCGCAAAGATGTTTTGGTTTATTCTCTCTCCAGTTATTCCTGCTGGCCACTCCTCGTTGATTAAAAGATGAAAGAAACTTGAATTGCGTCTTTTTATGTTGTCTCTTTGAAGGAAATCTCACCCTGAACTCCAGGAGCAGCTTGTCGAGCTTCACAAACATCTCTTGGAGAGCACCAACGACATGGCCCCTTTGAAGGTGTGGGAGATGCAAGGTATCAATTTTACATTCTACATTTATTGTATTGTCACTAATAATTCTATTATTTTTCTTTAATGGGAAACTGGAAGAGTGTCTGTTTATCTCACACATACTTTTAAATAATGCATCAATGAACTAGTCTTTCACATCTGTCCAATAAAAACAGTGATTCTGACTTTGTATGAAAAATAAAAAACAACTTGAGAAATTTTAATCATATAGTGTCACGTATTTCATTATGACAATAACTGAAGATATGTCAGAAACAAGAGTGGGCAATTCATTTTCCTTTTTTTCCCCCCTAATGCATTTTCTGAAAAGTATTTTCCTGAGGAGCCACATTAAAAATTAGGCCTGCTGGGAAGAGAAGAGCTGTCAATTTAACTCAATTCTACTTGGCATTTAAATATCTTTTAATATCAATCAGTGTGTTAGATGTTTTCAGTCAGATCCTTTTCTCTCTTACTGAAAGTCAAGTTCCTGTATTTCTCCGTGAGTTTCATTGTTTTTAAAGTTCAAATTGTAATCCTTTGCAGCACAGACAGTTAAAAGTCTGCCCACAATGCATCATGTGATCATCAGTTCTCATTGATTCCACTGTGTTGGGAGCCATGCAGTGCTCTGCTCTACACCTGTTTCAGCTAAAACCACACCAAACATCGCTAGAGCTGAGTAGCGAGTCTGTTTCAGACACATTTTTGATCTGCCCTTGCCATCTCTCTGGTTATCGGCATCTCCACATTGGGTGTCTGGTATGTGTGACTGTATGTTTGTGGTGTCTGTCGACCAACTTGTCAAACAACTATTGCTTTTAGCACGGCCAATAAAATCCTCTGCATATGCATCGGTGAGATAGAAATGTTGATGATTTTGTTATTTGATCCTGACAGATTTAAGTTTCCAGGCAGCTGCCAGAATCATGTCTGTGCCAAAGTTTGATTCTTTGAAGGTCATGCGAGACCTCAGTCAGAACTTTCCAAGCAAAGCCAGGTAAGGAAAATTCATCGCACTGTCTCTTTCAGCCGATCGTATATGATGCAGCTCCAAAGTCTCTATCAAAGCCCTGCCCTGTGTTGAAATGTGTGTATCCAGGCTCACCAAATGCTGCGTATTTAAGAATTTTAACCCTTTCAGGTATCCCATTGCCATTTCACAAAGAATGCTTTTAAATCGAAAGAAGTCTTTTATACAGAGATCTAATCAGCTCCTTTGATGTCAGCTTACTTTGGCTCAGACAGCTTGTAATAACTGCAGAAACTGCTGAGTAGGAGTGGGGTGTTTACAGGGAACTGACTGCAAACACACCATCTTGAGGGCCCACAGGTTTTTGGAGATTAAAACTGGCATTTTACTGCCGGCCGGGGATGTGGTAAAAGCTGATGGTGACTGTACATGTTTTACTGTTCCCACAGATCACTGACAAGAGTGGCTGTAAAGCAGGAAATGAGAAAAGAAATTGAGGAGAACCAAAAGGTGCAACATCATAAGCAGTGTTCCCACACAATACTGTCAGTGGTACTTTGATAACAACTGTAAACTATTGCACACGATTTATTTTGGAGGTTGAGCTTATAATCCTTATCTGATGTAAGTTCCATGAAAACATCGTCTCTGACATGTCTTTTTTTTTTTTTTTTTTTGAGGGCATTATATTCTTCCTGCTCAGTGAAGGAGTTTCTGTGTGCGTCTGTTCTTGTTAAAAGATTAGACAATAGTGGCAGAGTCGCGGTTCAGAGGTTCTGGCGTTCAACTAACACTTGGAACTTGTTCTCTCAGCATCTCAGCGAGAGCATTGGCGTTCACCCGGGAGATGGGGAGCTCTTCATCAACGGATTGCACATTGATCTGGACGTTCACAACCCCTTCAGGTAGGAACTCAGCGGGAGGGTGCAGTAGCCAGGCTGCGCTCGCCTCGGGAAACCTTAGTTCAACACATCGACTTTGTCTTCCTCCTCCTACAAGATCAGAAATGACTGTAATGTAAATGAGATGTTGTGCAACTAATGTGTTCAGAACTAAGTAGTTTGGTTTTTGTACTTGCAGCATTTTGGACATCCTCAGAGGAGAGGCTCGGGTGTTGGAGGGGCTTCACAACCTGGGTATAAAGGGAGAACTTCAGGGCAAGCTGCTGAGGCTGCCTGTGAATACGGTGGATGACAGCTACGCCTTAGATATCAGACACCCGGCTATATTGGTGAGTTTTGATCTCTTGGCACAGATCACACTGCAGGTGCTTGCGTGTTTATATTTGCACTGCAGTGGGACTCAGTGCATTGGTCATCAGGCATTAGTAACAATGTTGAGTCTGCCAGAAACCTCACTTATGAACTGGGAAGTAATCCAAACAAAGTTATGAAATTAAAAGGTTGCAGCTTTTTGCTTGTGCTCTCCGGAACCTGCTGATCTTTTAGGTCTTATAAAAGCATCAAAGAGATGAAAATATTGATACTTCAATCAACATTTGTGATTTTTGCTTGCATGTTTCCTTGAAGACATTAAGAAAGATCGAGCAGGTTGTTGTAATTTTCATAACCATTGAAGTAAACATTTGGACCATTAGGAGATTGAATAGTTACATAAAGACAGACTAGTGTTGTAGCCAAATTGACTTTGAGTAATGAATCGTTTGGCTTTGTTGATTTTGATTCTAATAATTCATAACACATGCCAAGTGGTTTTTTTTTTTTTTTTTTTTTTTTTTTTTTACTAAACCTATAAGTGAAATTCACAGGATTATTTGAATATTTACTTTCTACAGTTGAGAAAAGGACGCAGTTGATTTTATTGTGGACCTTAGAACCAGTATCAGTTCACTGAATCATTTGAGTCGAGTACAATGTTCTTTTGCAATTATAAAATTACAGTTTGAATTGTGGCTTACAGACATGGTGGAAAATAAATCTAAATTGTCACTGTTGAAACAAAACAGAAAATATAGTCAGGATTAATTAAGCTTTAGGTTTCTGGTCTAAATTGTCCTCGAATGCACTACTTTACCGAAGGTTGCACATCTGCAGCTAGCACCTCATTTAAGAAAATTCCCTGAACATCTTTGTTTTTTTTGTCTTGTTTCTTCCAGTGGATGAATGACATCGAGAATGACCCCATGTATCACAGCTGGCCCACAGCTGTACAGGAGCTGCTCAGAGCCACTTTTCCTGGAGTCATCCGGCAGATCAGACGCAATTTCTTTAACCTGGTGAGATTATCATGAAGAGTTGGGTCTGCAAAATAAAAAAAAAAGCCCAAACTTAAAAATCTGTTTTTTTCTGCATTCAAAGAATGAATTACAATTGAGTCAAAAATGTGCAGAAAAGCTTCATGACACCAGGTTTGAGAATGGCGTCTTTGTTTTCTAGGTGCTGTTTTTAGATCCACTGCAGGAGGAGAGCGTTGAGCTGGTGAAGTTAGCAGAACTTTTCTACAGGCACAAGATTCCCCTGAGGTCGGTGCTGTCATTTCTCACTGCTTCACAACTGTTCATGTGGCCCGGTCTTGGTATTTAGAATCTTTACCAGCTAGTGATTCTCAGTTTGCCTGCAAATCGAATACCTGCTTTGTCCCATTTCTATAGAATTGGATTTGTGTTTGTTGTCAACACCAAAGATGAGATTGATGGCTTCTCGGATGCAGGGGTTGGATTTTACCGACTCCTGAATTACATTGCAGACGAGTACGATTTATCCCAGGCTCTGATGTCCATGATCTCAGTAAGTATATCACAGATATAAATCTCTGTTGTTTTAGCAGGTGTTTATCGCCAGCTCATATCTGTCCAGGTGTGTTATTGTGCGTTGTCCTCGTCATTGAGACACAGTTGGACCGCATGAGTCAGTGTGATTTTTTTTGCCTCTTGCTATCAGATTTTTTTCAAATGAACTCAAAATTGATTGACAGTCGCAGAGATTTGAGAGAACGCTGCAGACAAATATGAGCTACATTGGCTCTCTTTCTTTCAGCTGTACAGCAGAGTAAATGCAGGGGAGACGCTGTCGGCTGATACAGTCACTGCCTTCCTGAAGAAAAAATTTCCTAAAGCCAGTCCTGAAAGGATTCTCGGAGTAGAATCCGAGTATGATGATCGACGAAAGGTGAAGGAAAACTGAAATTATGTTTCTTTTTCTATTAGGAAGTGTTATTAAATCATTAAATTAATGGCAACATGTCGGTGTTCTGCTTACATTTGGTTTGCTTTAGGATGGGGCCGTCTTCTACAAAAAGAGTGGCCTGGGCGCTCTGCCTCTAGCGTTGTTTAACGGAGTCCCTTTGAGCCCAGACGAGATGGACCCAGAGGAGCTGGAGACCATCCTCCTGCAGCGCATCATGGACACCACCACCGCCTTTCAGCGGGCTGTCTTCATGGTACGACACGTCTGTGAAATTAAAGAATAAATATGCTGTTTATATACAGCCTGTGAAAAATACATGATTCTCTTAATATAATGGATAGTTATTTTTTGAATAATTGCCAAAATCAGAAAAGATTTTGATGGATTTGATATCATTTCATAACAGATGTAAGGCTCATCAGCAGTATAAGATTTAATTTTCACCTTACAGGGTCAGTTAACCGAAGGCTCAGATGTGGTGGACTACCTAATGGAACAGGCCAACGTTGTTCCCCGGATGAATCCTCTTATTTTGAGCGATAACCGGAAGTACCTGGACTTCACAGCCAAGCCAGGTGACCTGCGCTCCTCATCTGACAACAGTTGACTGCAGCTTCGCTGTTAGCATTGTTCTCATGGTAGATGTTTTTTGCTTTACAGTTGCGGATGATTGGGAGGACACAACAATGTTTTCATTCTTTGACTCCAGAGACAAAACGGCAGTGATTGCTAAGAGGATGAAGTATTTTACAAATAGTGGTAAGAATGTTTGTTTATTTTTTTTGCTTTCTTAACAAACTACTTCAGATGAATGCACACACCATCTCATTTTCAGAACTGTAAGTGACAAATAATGGCATAAATAACTTAGACTACTCACAAAACTCATGGAGCGTCATCAGCCGGTTGATCGGAGAAACAGGGAGACTGGGAGACGCACAGAAGTGGCCTCTTCTTTTGACCACATCCCACACTGATGACCACTTCACCGTGAGTCCTGTGGAACTGGATGATGAATGCCATTCAACTCCAGGCACATTTAAGGAAAGTGAGAGGCGCAAAGTGTCTCGTCACACCGGTGGAAACTATTTACGTCGGAAGTAGGGAGCATTCAAATTGGACGAGGGACCAGTGGATCCCAGTACTGGTCTCTAATGAAAGTCCATTCGAGCTGAGCAGAAATGATGGCTGCCATCGATGTTGGAGACATAAAGGAGGCTGTTATCCATCAGCTAATGTCGTTAACAAATCAGCCTTTGGTGGTGGTGGTGGTGTTGTGGGTTAGGTGTGTCTGCCCTGCACTCTGTGACAGGCCCATCCTGAAAAACACCTGGGGTGTCTCATATGGAGAACCCGTCACTTTCTCCAGACCTGAATCTCTTGGAAAACCTCTGGGATCAGCCGAGTCGCCGTGTGGAGGCTTGTATTTCTCTACCCCGGAACCTCAATGACCTGAGGGTCGTCTTTCAAGAAGAGAGGAATGGCATACCTCAGCAGACTATAAGTCAACCTGTGAACAGCAGAGACGTCAGTGTCGAGCTGTAACTGATGCTCAAGGGCACATGGGAAGTTACTGAGACGTTGATATTTTTTTGTCGTGGTATAACATCCACTGTTGTTTGCTTTTGTTTTCATAAACTGAAATGAGGAAGTCACCACTACATGTTTCTACTTAAAAGCCCTACTTTCATGATATATCACTGTAGAATGAACCTTTTACGTTTTCTACCAATTTCACCCAAAAGCCAAATATCCCAAACTTTTTATTTAGCTTCAATATGCTTGCCATTTGAAATACAACTATGAATATCCATTTGTTGCAAATTTATAAAATAAGCCGTATCTCACAAAATGAATAGTCTACACTGCTTCACTGATTTATTAAAATGTGAATTTTACTTTTGTTAAGAGCAGAAGTAAATCTCTGTCAAGGCTTCTGAACGACTTCTGGTCAATCCTGTTCCCGTGGAGCCCCTGTCCTGCAATGTTTGAGCGCTCTCCCTGCTTCAACACACCTGAATCTAATGATCCTGTCATCACCAAGTGCCTAATAAAGCCCAGCGATGAGTCCTGAAGCAGGGAGAGAACTAAAACACGCTGGATCGGGGCTCTCTAGGAAGACGGAGGATTGGGCACCAGTGGTCTAAATGGTCATCAGAGGTGCATTTCACTGCTGAGGCCCAGAGTGTAGCCGCAGTGAGGCTGAGGAGGCTGATTGCTATCCTTCCTCTGTGGAATAGCTGACCGGCCGTCTGCCTGCCTTTGTGGCTGACTGGCCGGCTGACTGACTTGCTGGGGGGAATATAACTACAACAGAAGGCGCAGCTCTCTGATAATGTGCTCTGCTCTCTGGCAGACATCTCAGTCTTTCTTGCCTTTGACACACAAAATGAACATTGATTTTAATTATTGTGGTGAACTTAACGGGTACACTGAAAATCGTCAACACAGGGATCATCAACTGGTCTTGTGCGCCGATGATTTGACAGATTAAAACACTGGCAGAATGACCTTGGTTGAATTTGCACTCTCTAAATGTGCTCTGAATCGCAGCTCTGAGTATTTACTGGTAGCCTGTTGGGGACACATGGAGTTCGAGTGGACCCTGGTAGTGATCCCCATTGTGGAAGCAGCTGTGCACAGCCTGGGCCGCCTCGTATTGGAAGCACATTCTACTAGGAGGAGGCCCTGACCATCATAGGCTTTCCCCATCAACATGCTGGAGCTTATTGTACACTAATGGCCTTCATAGCCTGAGGACCTAAATCCTCTGGAATACCTCTGGGATGTAATAAAATGTGAAATATGCAGCAGGAGTGCACAGGTTAAAAAAATCAGCTACAACATAGCAGTGCTTTCATGTCTGCACGGACCAGAAAGACCCGAGATACTTCCAACTCCGCATTGCATTTATGTCACAACAAATGAAAATAAAAGCTGTCGGGCTGCTCCGGGAGTGAAGGAGAGTCGTTTGGTCCTAGTTAGGTATGCTGTGCGAATCACTTTAACTGATGCTGAAATTAAATGCAGCATTAAATGAAGCTACTGAGAGTATTACAGAGGCTTTTGGTCTTTTATCTTAGATGATGATGGGATGACTGCTGTGACCATGTGGATAGCTGGGGACTTTGAGACGGTTTCAGGAAGGAAACTCTTGCTTAATGCTCTGAAACATGTGGTGAGTACAATTAACACATTATTCCATCCTCCCTGTTCTTTTATCACATAATCAGGTTGCATGGGGGACGTGTTAGGGGGCATAACAGACAAATCTGCCACTCTAAGCAGTGCGGTCAGCTGAATTTTGAATGAAATCCTGCCGTCTGTGTATTTACTGAAAATCAGTGTTTCACATAGAAACAGATGAGATGAAAAAGAAAATGGTTTGAATACTGATTTTTGGGTCTTAATGACTGAATCAAGTGAATTCACTCTGAATAGACTGTCTGTTGTGTGCTCTCACAAAGTTCCCAGCACGGGCGCTCTTCAAATGAAGTGTGTACTGTTTATACACTTCAGATAAATTAGGTGTATTACAAGCCAGCAATTTCTCTGTCAAGAAAAGAAAGGATTACTAGGAACAAATAGAGGAGGAGAAACCTTTACTGTTACTTTTAAGCAATCACACTATCTTCCTGGTGCTTTGGCTCTGTGACATCTGTGGTCTGTGGATATATGAGAATGTGTGATATTAGTGTGAATTATATCGCTGCTGTGTGTGCGTATGTGTGTGTGTGTGTGTGTGTGTGTGTGTGTGTGTGTGTGTGTGTGTGTGTGTGCGAGCAGAAGGCCAGTCCAGGGGTGCGCGTGGGGGTGATAGATAACCCTAGCGAGAAGCCCTGGGAAGATAAGACCGTGCTGTACAGGGCTATATGGGCCTCTCTCATCACCCAGAAGAATAAGGCTGCGGCAGAGTTTGTGCTTAAACTCATGAAAGAGGAGAGCAGCCAGCTCCTCCAGCAGGGGACCAAGATGAAGGACTTACTGATGCAGGTAAAGAAGGGATTAAGAAAAACACTTGTGTGTGTGTGTGTTTTTTTTTTTTTTTTATTTCTTGAAAGATAACCACCATTCCACATTTGCATTTCTTTCATATTCCAGGAAAATGAAGGTTTCTCAAATTCTGGGGTGTTCTACTTTTTTTTTCTTTTCCCCAAATTGCATGGAAGTAGAACATTCTGTCTGACATTTTAGGCAAAGTTTATCACTATAATGGTATGAAAGTGAAATTGAGCTTTACCACTTAATTGTCATTCTATATTACAGTTGCAGCGAAGCAAAGAGGACATTACCAGATAGGTCCTTAAAACAGAATATTAAAATAGTGAACAAACAGGCCTTATTTTTCCAAATATAGTTAGCTATACTTTGAAAACACACATTAAGAGTGCTGCTTTCATTAGTCTGAAACAGTGATAAATTATTATTGCTGTATCTCAGACAGTTATTGATCCGGTCTCTGAATATATCAGAATATATCACCAAAAGGATGACAATGGTCTGAGTTTGAGATGGTCCAACATGAGTATTTATACCTTTATGTAGATGGTAAAGCAAACTCCTGAACACTGCTCTGCTTTCCTCATGCAAGCACACAGTCAGAGAAAATAATGATTGATGAGCCCATCTTCTGAAAGCTTCCTTGAACATCGGCTCACAGAATACGTCTGACATTAGCCTGTGAACACTAAGGCGTGCGGCCTGCTCGCTGTCAGATTGACTTTAGCAGTCACAGCAGGCATGAGGAGGTGAGCTGGACACGCCACTTCTTTAATTGAAAAGAGCCGGAGCATCCCTGGTCTCCTGGAGCTAATGAACAGCTGCACTCCTGCTCACGGTTGTGCAAGCTAAATGTGTCTGTCCAAGCCTGACCATCGCCGCCGCCGCTGCTGCTGAAAAGCTCCGTCCGCTGATGTCTTCCGTGCTATAATGTCCAGCAGCCACCCACACAGTGTGTCCCATAAGCACACAGATTCGTAGTCACTAATCAACAAATCAGCTGACAGAGGAGCTCCTCGCTCTCCCGTCAGGAGTAAGTCATGGAGTACATGTTGCAATTGGGAGCCACCATAGCAAACCGCCCTTCAATTATACTAACCTTAAACAGCAGGGAGAGGAAAGGCTGGAAATAGCAACTGAAAGATAGGTAGGAGCTCGCTGTGTGACTTGAGACCCAAAGCCAAGGGATATGAGTTTATTATTGGCTGCCAGACAGACTTGCTGACTGGATTGTGCTGACATTATTGGTATTTCACCTGTTCTCCTGAGGAGGGATATGTTGGAGAAACTAATAACCTGACTCCACAAACCCTCCATACTCCCACACCTAATTTGTTATAGACCAAAATGGCTGGAGTTTAATTAAGTTTGGTATATTAATTACAAATTGATTAATCTCATTTTCACACGTGCGTTTTTGACAGGTCGGCCCGAAGTATTTTATGTCTGAAAACTCTGATAATTATGCCGACGCAAAGCATCAATGATATTGTGAATAATTGCCAGCCTCACATACATCATCGCGTCCGTCAATGCGCTCAGTCTGATGTTTTTATGGACAGGCAGAAATGGGAGAAATGTCCTTCAGCTACTTTGCTGGATCCTTCAGTTACATCACCAAATCATGCGTCATCTTACAAATACTTTGGGATTGGGCGAGCCGGCGAGGCAATCAATTAAACTAACGACCTAAACAAACTTTTGCTTCTCTGCTGCAGGGCATGGATGTCGATGCCTTTGAGAAAAAATTCAACACGCTGGAAGTGGATTTTATTCGCAGTCAGCAGCTGTTCTGTCAAGACGTCCTGAAACTCGGTCCTGGACAGCGGGCCGTGATCAGCAATGGCAGGGTGAGTGCATTCCAGTTCCAACAAAGTTGGATAAAGTAATCTTCATCAACCGAAAAATTCAACTTTTGATTTGATAATTAAAGATTCGTAAGGCTGCAGTCACTGGAAAAATCTCTTCGTTTGAACATAGTGTAAGAAAGGTAAAGTTTAAGGTCTCAAATTAGGTGAATTAATGAAGACATTGGATGATTTTGAAACTCTGAGTTCACAAATTCACCAAAAAGATCATATAATCCCAAACCTACCATGTAAAGCCAGCTCTCCAGGTCAGACCGGAGCTGCAGCTGAAGCCTCCACCAGGAGCCATTGTAATTATCCACCTGGTCTGTCAACACATTTATCAAACTGCAGTCTGAAACTCATAGTAAATAGCATAAATAGTTACAACTAAACAGACTACTAATCGGTGCACCACCATAATATTATGTAGATCACACAACTTGGCGAG
The DNA here is from genome assembly GCF_902148845.1 of Salarias fasciatus. Classification (NCBI taxonomy): domain Eukaryota; kingdom Metazoa; phylum Chordata; class Actinopteri; order Blenniiformes; family Blenniidae; genus Salarias; species Salarias fasciatus. Next base: position 24,329,616 of record NC_043760.1, read on the forward strand.
CCAGGACAGGCTCTAATACAGTAAATATCTCGTATTATTTGTTACAGTGGAGCCGGATCCTCTGTGTGGCTGCAGTCGGCAGGATTTTTCCCACTGGTGTTTTCAGAATGTTTGCTTAGCGGCGCTGTCACATCAGCAAGATGTCCATTTCTCAAAGGTCACAGGTGGCACACATGGCACTGTGATGTGTGTTTGATCGTCCTGTGTGTGTGCTCGCTGTACGAGTGCGCAGAGCCGGTGACTGATGTCTCAGCAGGAGCGCCGCTGACAGCCACAGATGAAGAAAAAAAAAAAGCTCGCCTCGGAGATGGCTGTAACAATTAATATTATCTTACATCCCTCGGCTGCAGCGGTAGAGCTCCGCTCCCGGAATAGAAAGCCTCTAAAATAAGGAGACATCACTGAATACCATGACTTTAAGTGTATAAAAGTCTGTGCCGCAGCAGCTGCGTTACAGTTAACAGCTCCTGAATAAGTTGTAGATGAATGGCGAGATAAAAAAATGACTAAAGTCTTGCTTTTGACTGCGTTATTTCTTCATGTTTAGATCCTGGGTCCGTTTGAAGAGCAGGAAGATTTCACTGTGGAGGATTTTCACTTGCTGGAGAAGATTACACTGAGAGGCTCTGCAGAGAAAGTCAAAGCCAGTGTTAAACAGATGGGGATGAAACCAAAACAGTATTTTTGTGCTTTTTCAGTCTTGTTAACAAAACTTCCCTTATTATTTCCCTCCTAAATGCCTGCAGTAGAAATAGTTGCATCCATTGAACCGTTTCCCAAGTTTGTCTAATTTTATGCATGAACAGGATGTTTTCTTTTCCTCCTTAATTAAGTTGTTTTCAACATGGCAGCTATAGTTTTTTCTTTAACGTCAGTGTATAAGTGCTGAGATATGGTTCATGAATTCCGTTTGTAGAATTCAGCTCTGTAGTTTCTAGTTTCTAGTGTCTTCTGACAAACACTGTTAATACGTGACAAACTGATTCTCTGTCTGCCAGTGCCAGCGAGTTGGTGATGAAAGTTGATGCCCTCCTAACTGCAGCCCCCAAAGGAGAGGCCAGAAGAGATGTCCACTTTCACAAAGACAACCACAGGTGGGAAATGTGCCTTTCCTGTTGTTCCTTCCTCTTCTGTGTTTACCTATTGTCCCATTAGCTCTGCAGCCTCTCGGGGAGGGCCTCCACTCCCATTCCGTTGTAAAGAATCTGGAAATTGCCCTGTCATCATTTCAAGCAGTGCAGAAATGCGAATCTTTTGATTTGCAGTTCTGCTGAATAAGGATTGTACAACCTTGTGTTGTTGAATCCCCTCCGGTGTGCTGTTCTCCTCCTCAGCGTGCTCCGTCTCTCTCCGCGAGAGAACGAGGTGTTCTATGATGTCGTCGCCATTGTTGACCCCCTCACCAGAGAGGCACAGAAGATTTCTCCCCTGTTGATCGTAAGTTGTGTTCCACCGCTCGTATTCTCCTCCTCTATTCTTCATCGATTCCTAATACAGCAAGGACACTCCAAAAAATCACTCGACTGGAGAGGGGAGCGATGCGGAGCTCGCCGGAGTGCAAACGTTCACACAGAAAGAAAGCTGTGATGTTCTTTAATAAAGTGTTCCTCGTGAAAATATGTAAAAGTATCGAATTTGAAGAACTGATTTGAACAGAAAAGCAAATAATTCTCAGTATTTCCTACCGTGTGTCGACATGATACAGTAATAATCGTACATCTCGCTCTGCTCCTCCTCATTAAGCTTCGCTTTGTTCCTAATTGCTAACCGGGCCTCTTTTCCAATGAATCTGGCAGGTGCTCAGTCAAGTGGTCAATGTGAGGCTGCAGGTGTTTATGAATTGCCGGGCCAAGTTGTCCGAGATGCCCCTCAAGAGGTGAGAATCCAGTTCCAGCTGTAATTAAATTTTCCTGTTTGGCTTGTTTGTTTTATCCTCTTACTGCTGCAGAGTTAGCATCTCTGGCCACTCTGTCCCTTTGTAAGATTATACTGCACAGATGCAATCTGCTTAATAACGCTGCCTTATTGCTTTGGGCCTTCACTTGCTTCTCTGGGAAGATTGCCTACAACTTCCCCAGCTGCAGTGCAACAACAACAATAATAATTATTGTAATGTAAAAGAATCGCAAAGACATTTGCTATTTGTTCATTAATGATTTTTTTTTTTTTTTAGATTTTAGGTGTTTGGTCATTTGAGACATTTGTTCACTAAAATAGTGAAGAAATGTACTGAATGGCGTGTATTAACTAACCGAAATCTAACTGATTATCTCCCTCATGTCTCACCGTCCCTCCATAAACCCGTCCATCTTCTGCAGTACACGAAGAAAAGATACAACCAGAATGTCTCCATTACAGCAGCAACACTAACAGTCCTTTAATCCAGCATATAATGTGTTAAAACATATAACAGACCTTTGTAACAAAAAGTTTTACAACATTCTTGCTTCTTTTTTGTTAACATCCATTAGCACCTGGAATATTGTATTTATTGTAATAAAGCTCTGTTTAGCTGATACCAGCTCAACTGTTGATTTGAGTACATATGATAATTTTTATTATCTTAAATTCATTTGTTATTCTTAACTTTCTAAAAGCCAGAGAAGGGAAATACATAGAGAAACTTTATTTTTTTCAGATTTGTAACCACAAAGCTCAGCATCCTAGTTCTGTGTGTGGTTTTTTTTTTTTACAACCCAAAACCTTGGTAAAGTTATAGCTCACCCCAGGAGGGGCTCCTGTCAGCGGGAACACATGTACCTTGTTCTGTATCATTTCATTCAGCGGTATTCTCCTCATGAGCGGATCAGAAACCAGCGGAATGCTCTTCTGCTTTTTCTCACTTTTCCTCTAGCCGAGAATTGGTTATCTCACAACCTGGAACCAGCTGAATGAGGATTTATGTTTGTCCTCTGGTGTACCAGCTTTTTTTGCTTCGACTACCACCTTTCTGTCACGGGAACTTCCTGCAAACAGTGAATACAGTTTAAGTGTAGGAGACAGCATTCTGAATGAAAGGGATTAGTAATGTAACACAGGGGTGTTCGATCCTGCCGCTGCAGGGCCAACATCCTGTGTGTTTTAGGTCTCTCCTACTTGCAAGACAAGATTGATGATGACATTAGATTTCGGTGTAGTGAAGCAGAGAGACATTTAAAACATGCAGGACGGCGGCGGCCCTCCAGGACCAGGATTGAACTCCCCTAATCTAACGCGTTACCAGCGCTCATTACGGCGCTCCCGACGTGTCAGAGAGCAACACTGAAGAAAAGCAATTACCATAAAAAGTTGCCTTCAGCTAGCCACTGCAGCTACTCCCGTCATAGAGGAAGGGAACTTGTCTAGTGCTCAGGCTGCTACACTCACTCCGCTTATTGGCTGAGCAGGAACACTGGCAGTAATAATATTAGTTTCCTCACTTTGAAGAAATTGTATATATCCAGCTGTCACAACAGAGCCCGTCTCCTCTGTCCTAGAAAGAAGACTGTTGCACAACGTGTCGTCATTTCTGTACTTGTTGGAGGAAATAGTTGTCGGAGTCCAGTCCCCCCCCGCCCCAAAGAAAACCCTGCTTATTATTTTAAATTTTACTGCTCTCAGTATTTTTCTCTTATTATTAGATCCCCTGTCTTGATGGGTAATTGGCACTCGATCAATTCCTAATCGTTTTTGTCTTCGCAGTTTTTACCGCTTCGTCTTGGAGTCTGACGTGATTTTCTTGGCCAACGAGACGGTGTCTCCAGGGCCCGTAGCCCGTTTCTCTGAGCTCCCAGAATCCCCGCTCCTCACTCTCAACATGATCACTCCGGAAAGCTGGATGGTGCAGGCGGTGCGCAGTCCCCACGACTTGGACAACATCCATCTGCAGGAGGTTTGGTGTTGCTTAGTCACTAGTACTACCCAGTGGTTTTTATTCTCACCCTGCAAGTGTTTTCAGAGGTCCTTTCATTCCCGTAATCTGTGGGTCTCTCCAGGTGAGTGGGGTTGTCACAGCGGAATTTGAACTGGAGCACCTCTTGCTGGAGGGCCACTGCTTTGACCTGTCGACAGGCCAGCCTCCTCGCGGCCTGCAGTTCACCCTGGGCATGAGTCAGGACCCGCTCATGTACGACACTATTGTCATGGCGAACCTGGTCAGCAGCCCTCTCTTCTCCATCTTCTATGAAAGATTTATATCATTGTTATTTTTTTTTTAATTGCTATACAGATTTTCTCTATTTCCACCATGACAGGGATATTTCCAGCTAAAAGCCAATCCCGGTGCCTGGACATTAAGACTACGTAAAGGAAGATCAGAAGAAATTTACCAGATTCTAACGTGAGTCCTGCAGTCTTTCTGCTCTTGTACATCCAACTCGTATTGATATGTTTTACAACAAGAACTTAGTTACTGATATTTATTCGGAAGCTTCGTATATTGCTCAGCGTCAAGGTTGTTTTCACTTACCTCTGGGTTTCATACTGGTGGCTATGAAACCCATCGCTATGGTAACGTGGAGAGCTGCTGACACTGTAGCAGCACCGGGTTTTGATGAGTGCAGGGAGTTCTGCTCAGCATAGAGCGGAGAGAGACAGGTAGGAGGAGAGGGCTGCTATTAAAGAGAAGAGAAGAGAGGTGGGATGATTCAGCCGGTCACCTGCCATGCCATCCACCTCAGACTTCAGAATATCCGCGGCAGAATGTTTTCTAGTCGGGATAGCGTAGGTGTCAAAGGCTGCATAGATTAGACTGAGTGCAACGGAGCCGTCTCGCGTCCCAGAATGAATAGAAGAAAGACTCCTCTCCGGTCGGTTTGAGAAAGCGCCACTAACCAGATGGTCAAACTTATTCTGGGGTTTATTTTTCCTGCACTCCTCCCGACGTTCTCTAGCGGCTCCCCAGAGGAAGCGCGCCCCACGCTTTGAAAACCACTGAGCCACAATAAATCAAATTTGTCCATTTTGAAAGAACTTGTAGCTCATCTCTCCGGTTTCATGGACCATAAGGAAGAATGATGGTCCCTCACAGTCAACTGCTGATAATCAAAACAGGGATATGAGTCTTCAGTAGTAGCTGCAGCGATACCATACATGACCGTACAATCACAGATACGGACCTCTCTGGCCATCCGCACACAAGATTTAGGACACATACAGCCCTCGGTTCCTTTGGAATCATATCAGACAACCAAGATTTATCCCCCAATCCTCCAGGTGAAGCTAAGAGTTGATGTCATTTTTCACCTTGGCAGTGTCATTATTCTTGTGGTTAGCGGCACTCTGCTCCGGTTAGGTGGCCGATCGGAGCGTAGTGGGAGTGTCTGTGCTCCCCGGTCCCAGAGTGTGCATTTTCCTCCTGAACCCCGCGCCGCCGCCGCGCCTCGCCTTGACAGCGATGAATGAGATGGCCCGCTCGCCTCTGCTCAGCGCGGGGATACAGATTGATCTCTGGTGCTTTCTAACAGGCGCCCTAAAGACTGATTTGCAGCCGTGACAGCAGAGGGGGCAAAAAAAAAAAAAAAACAAGCGTCGCTGGGATATAGGGTGGAGGGGTTTCCTTTAGGTCCAGTGAGTAGGGGGCATTTATCATAGTGATGAGGTCAAAATTATGCCTTTAGTAAGCGTTTGGGTGGTAATGGCATGTTGTGCATCGTAACCTCTTGCTCATCTCTGCCTGACTCACCTCTCTCTGGTGTTTTCACATCAAGCTCTGCAGATTCTGACTGAAAAAAAAACACGTTTCCTACAAGGCAAATCAGTTCTAAAAGAATTACACTGAAAGGCAGTGTTACTCGGTCAATACTGTACAGACTTTCTCATTAAATCTACCAGTACATACAGCATGGCTGGGAAATAGTGATGGGTAAAATAATGGTAAGGTGATTCTTAATGATGATGGAGGGTAATGAATATGCTGGAGTGTGACCCTGGCAGCTGTCCCAGTGTTGGCTTTTAAGCGTGTGTGTGTGTGTGTGTGTGTGTGTGTGTGTGTGTGCTCTCGCTGTCTGTCAGGGCTCCGTCCATTAGCCGCTGCCGTCTCCTTCTTGAGAGGAACATATAGTGTGTATTTTTACTCGCTGGGTTGCCATGGGTAAAACATGTGAATACACTTCACACACTACACACACACACAGACACACACACAGAAGGGTCTTTCTCCTAAGTGGTGGATTCAAGGGAGCAATTTAAAAGCAAATCTAAATTAGAGTGATTGGTTGAGAAGTTCGGTAAATGGCTGTAGAAGCTTTAAAGGGACATTAATGATATGCTTCCACTAACCTCATTTCCTTTCTTTTAATAGTAGAGAAGTAAATGTGAACGCCCTGGAAAATTATTCTCAATTTTTGGTGATTTCATAAAAATAGGCCTTTAACATTCAGCATATCACGGCCTGATAAACTCCAATATACACTTTTAATAATGCAGCTTTAGTAGCAAACGTTCTGTGAACACAAAGGTTTTTTTGTAGATTAGGTTCATAAATATGCAGCTTAACCACATATTTTTAGCCCAGTGAAGAAAAGTTATGTGGAGGTGAAATAACCTTTTACTTGGATTTATTTGTTTTCATCTGCTCAGATTTTGTGAGGTAAATTTACCTTCAGATATATTTATCTTTTTCTGATTTTTTTTTTTTTTTTTAATCAGTTTTTTTGTTTGTTTTTTCACAGGCACGATGGGACAGACTCTCCTGCAGATGCTGGGGACGTCGTCGTCGTGCTGAACAGTTTTCACAGTAAGATCATCAAAGTCAGGGTGAGCGTGCTTTCAACATACATCTGCCTCAGATTCTCAGATCAGACTCCTCAGAGCTCTGCTTGTTACACTTTTCTTTAACTTCTAATACTCTGGCCTCCATTCACCAGTCACAAACCGTCTGTATGATCAGAACGCGTCGGCTTGGTTTCTCTGTCTTCGATACAGGTGCAGAAAAAGGCAGACAAGATCAGTGAAGATCTTTTAAGTGAAACGAGTGAAAGCAAAGGCATATGGGACTCCATAGCAAGGTGTGTAATCTCTCCTCCAGTACAGCTAAACCTTGTCTTCTGTAGTGGATATAAACCTCTCCCACTGTGTGATCTCCTGGATCGTCGGACATGCTGATTGTCCGTCCGTCTTTCAATCATACGTTGCATTTCAGGAGATCTTACTCCTCTCCTGGATCCAGGCTGCGATATTACGCTGTAAGATCTAGTCTCGCAAAAAATATGTGCTTCTGTAGGTATGTGTGTGCATTTGTGTGTTTTCCCCCCTCCCGACACTTCCTAACCGTGTGATCCTGTGTCCTTACTCAATGCTTGCTGTGTGAAGTGTTTGGAGCACTTTTGAGGAAAGGTAGGCAGTTTCGCCGAATATCCGATTAACATCCGGGGCGTCTTTGTCATTCCTCATTAGCATGCAGTGTTTATTGCTTGTTTTCAGGTGTGAACTACTCCACCAAGTGTAGGGCTGAATGAGGATTAGACTCACCATTAAATATCCCGCAGTAATGATACTACTATAGAGAGGGGTATGATTGTGGCATTTCAAATGTAAATGGGATTTCTTTAGTTTTTCTAGCCTGTATATTGATTTAACTTCCTGAAAATGCATAAATCTTGTGTTGTGAACTTGTTGTAATTCATCTGAAGCTCAACCATCGTGACTCATCTTAAGTCTTGTTGTGTTGCTGCTCCAGAATTTACAGTAATGAAAACTGGGGAGGTTTTATAATCTCCACTGGCTGCTGGAAATTGATTGGTTTCCTGCCTTTCCAATGGGAAGAAGCTGCAGGTGGAGCAGAGTGTCTGTCAGACGTATTGTAACGCTCTGAGTGCAACCTCTGGAGCCGTATTTTAGGACAACCTCAATTTATGGGTCTGCCGATGATGAGGCCGGCTCCATCCGTAGCTTCTGCCAACTGTATATTATGTTAGTTCTATGGCATTCCTTGGTTACTTTCCACCTTCCACTGCCTGATCTTAGACCTTGTATTAGATGTTTTCATAGTTCCTCCATCTGGAAGGACAGCGCAAAGAAATCCCAGAAAAGAAAAGAAAAAAATCTTATGAAATCAATAGTTTGAACATCAAAACTTGGATTATCATGTATGACCCGCTTCGTCCCTGACCAGGTCGACATCGTCTGACAGTGGTTCAATAGAAAGATGAGGAAACTAATAAGTGAATCCGGTCCACAGACCAGTTCCCATAGCATGCTTGCATTTAATTTCCCATGGCGCATTTGAGTAATAAAAGTACTCATAATATTAAAATGTTACATAAAAAGGTTGAACGGGATGGGGGGGAAAGAGAAATAATTGCTCCTTAAGTGGCTGTAATGTACAAACGTAAGATTAACTTCCATTCGGCTGCATTTGGAGAGAAAAGTACTTTCTTCTGGCTTCATTCCACCGTGTCTCTCTCTTCAGACCAGAGTACCAGACTCAGAGGCCTGTTTTCTCATGAAGCAAAACATCTATTTATCATGTCTTTGTCCAGGAAGTCTCAAATTAAAAAAAAAAAAAAAAAAAAAAATGCTCTGAATTCTCTAAACATAACGTCCTACTCAGACATGTTTCCACCGGCGGAGGCTCTTGATGAATGATGAGAAAACCAACAATACGATTCATCCTGGGTCGGAGATGAGAGAAAATAAACATAATTAAAATGTTTTTATTCTCACAAACACCACAGAGTGGTGACGGTCGCAGAAAGCTACATACAGAAATGAATACACGCCGCTAAAATAGCACAAGGATGGCAGCAGATGAAATAGACTAAATGCTTCAGCAAATATATCACATATATCTGCAGTTGTTTGTTAACTTTGTGAACAGCGTCTCCTGGGAAGCAAAGGTGACTTTAAGATGCTTTGAGGAGCAAAGTAAAAGCAAAGGACATGCGATGTTCACCTTTTGAAGACTGAGCGGATCTGCGGCATCGGTAGGTCTGAAGCGCCGAGGTTGTTCAACATCCTCGTGTGTTTACAGGCGGCTTCGTCTCTGTAGAGCAATAAGCACACTAAATGAAAAATGGCTTCCTCACATGGTCGTCTCTGATGTTTGGATTTCATTCTTTTGGGCTTTTATGCTCCTTTGCCTCTTACCTAGAGGAAAAGAAGAGAAGCCATATTTTTTGTTTGTTTCTTTTAGGATTTATTTTGCTCCTCTCAGCCTGGGGAACCTTGTTAGTTTAATGCCCTTTCATGCTGCTCTTCTCATTCAGAAACATCGGCGCCATAAAACATTTTCTCCCCGACAAGTCACAGGACTTTCAGATGGGATGCTGCCGCTCATCTTTTTCTTCCCAAACTGAATCCAGACATTGAAGAGAGCGTTTCTGAACCGTGTGCGATTACAGTGGTGCAGCAGCTCTGCGGTAAACCCTAAAAACCTCCACAACACGGTCCAGTTCAGCACCGCCACAACGCTCAAAATGAACAGGTAGCAACAGAAAACCTCTCAGCAGAGCTGCCGGATCCTTCATGCCTTCGTTTCGAGTTTCTGTCTGACATCTGTGTCCCGAATGGAGCGATTTATTTTGTTGTGGATTTGCACACATTTAGGCTGAGCCGTTAATGTCACAACAGGTTCAGAAGATGGCGTCTAACTGAGGAAGTGTTGTGGTTTTTGTCTGTCTGTGGAGCCAAATCAAAGCCAAAAGGGTTGTTAAAAATAATAATAAAAAAAAAAACATTTTCGATTGAAAAAAAATTAAATTTGGAACTAAATGTTCAAGCTTTGATTTTCAATTAAAAAAATTAAAACATTCATTCATTTTCATTTTCCTGCTTTCTTTGTTGTGCTGTCATCCACAAGCCACGCCCTCTCAGGCAATGCCACACTCCGCACGCCAGAACAGGGCCAAAGGTCAGAAACTGAAAAAATCTGATCTGGGGGGGGGGGGAATATATATTTATATATATATATATATATATATATATATATATATATATATATATATATATATATATATATATATATATATGAACCCAACAACAGGATTTCAGCACAGAAAAAAATAAAACCCTGAGTGAAAAATATAAATAAATGATTTAATCATAAGAATTCCAGAGCTGAATTGAAATTATATTTAAGCTGTAAAACCTTTCCTCCTCTTATTTTTATTTTGAATCCCGTGTTTTTAATATTTCAAAAATTCAAGATCAAAACTTGGAACATCTAGTTTCAATTTTAATCATTTCAATCTTTGTTTTTGAAATGATGAAACCTTTTGGCCTTGATTTATCTCCATGTCGGTGGTAGTGTGAATCTGGTCTGATGTTAGAGTGGGGCTGTTCATGCTGGAGGTTTGAAAGCCCTGGCAGAAGGAGAGTTTTGTGCGGTTGCTGCTGGATCCGAGCGGCGCTCTCGGGGCCGCTGCAGAGGTCCAGATTATCTGGAGCGAGTCGGCCAGACGGGCTCTCACCTGACCCCGTAAAGCTGCTTATCGGCGGGGCCCCATTGTCGTGCTGGAGGTCCGTCATAATGGCTGGCTTAGTCATGGACGGCGGCCGGCCGGCCTCCCCCGACGCCGCCGATGTGCGGCCGACTACCCAGAATCCAAACTCCTTAACTACAGAGAGGATCTTTCTGTTTTGAAAAGTTGCACGGGGAGCGGAACGCACTTCACAGCCACGCGACTACAAAATGCCAAAAAGCTTCAGCTCAGTATTGTCCTGGGTCACCGTCGAGTTTTGTGCCGCGGCTGCGCGGATGTGACCGGTTTACTAGTGAGCTTTAGAGGACGTGTGGAAACACACAGTGTCCCCCGCTCTCCTCGCCGCTGTCTTCCCGGAGGCCGCCTCCGTGGCTGTGATCGAGTGTGGGAGAAACGCTCCTCTCCTCATCAGCAGTCTGTTACAGACAAGGACACGCCGTTCGACTGCAGACGCGTTTACCCTCCAGCGCGAGTCCCGCTTCCCGTCCGCTTAATGTGCCTTGCATCATGAGCCGCTGCTGTTTAACGCCGTTCGGGGTGTGTTGATGTGTTTCACAAATGCGGCGGACGTCCTCTGGATTTTTTTGCCCCCCGTGCCATTATCTCAGGATAAATGTATTTTAGTTAATCTGTTTGCTCGCCATTTTGTAAATTTGAACTTAATAGTTTAATTCAGCCTGGAAGGTAATGTTCTGACATGACGACCAGAGTGAAGCGACACTGTGCTTCTCTCTTTTTCCTCTATATGGCTCAGAGCGGCGCTCACCTTGGTTGATGGTTGAAGGTTTTAGGTGACTTTTCAGTGGAAGGTGGAGGTTATGTACATCAACTACTCCCCAGACTCCACTTTTAGTCTACTTTTTTCATGATCTGGTGTGACGGTAACTTGTGCCAACAAGCCCTTGTGAATCTCCATATATCACTGTCTTCCTTTAATAATAATATAATAATAATTCTCTACAGTATGTAATCAGATCAGATTTAAATCATGATCTCAAAGATTTTGTAAATGCTCTGAGTGGTGATTTAGCAGACATACAGTAGTGACGCAGTATTCCTGCTTTAATTCTCTAAAGAGACTTTAATTCTCTAAGTCTGAGCATTTTTTGTGTGGAGTTTGCATGTTTTCACTGTGCCTGCATGGGATTCCTTCAGGTGCTCTGGGGTTAATCGTTAACGCCAAACCACCCAAAGATATGTGTGTGTGTGTGTCTGTTAGAGAGTCAGAAAAATAAAAGTTATTTTTTCAGCCAAACCACAAATAACTAAACTAAATGCTAATGTGAGGCTACAATACACATTGCATCGTCCTTGATATAATCATGTCACTTCTGTTGGCTGGCGGTAATTTATTTCTCATTTATTCCTCCCGTTTGAATCATCTATGTAAAGATAAGAAATTACATGGAGGAAGTGAGTCACATATTTCCTTGCTCTGCAATATGGACCTTTATATTAGTTAAACAACAAAGTAAACCTTTTAAATGTTTCCTGCATGTGTTTTAACATTTCATTTCAGAGCTATAGATGAGAGCCGGCAGGAGGTAAACTGATCAAATCGTGTTGTATTTATTGATTTCCTGAGTTTTCCGTCTCTCTCATTACTGCCATCATTGGAACAAGCCTCCTCGGTTTGCCGCGTCTGTTCTAAAATTCCGCCCGGCTCTGCGGAAAACGCGGCGGCCGGCGGCCGGCTCCGTGTTGATTTATCGTCAATATGCGAGAGGCATGCATCCATCAGGACGCGGCGGCCTCGGCTGATTCGCTCTCATTTACAGCATCACAGGTGGCGGTTCAAAGAAGGATGACGGCGAGAAGAAGAAAGAGGATGTTCTGAACATATTTTCCGTGGCCTCGGGCCATCTGTACGAGCGCTTTCTGAGGTGCGGCGCACCGCTCCACAAACACACACACACACACACACGCTTCCACCTTCCAAACTCCACACGCTGCATTCATTTCAAGCCCCGATCTGAAAACACGCTCTCGTTTCACCGCCTCTCTTCAGGATCATGATGCTTTCTGTCCTTCGGCACACCAAAACACCTGTTAAGTTCTGGTTCCTGAAAAATTATCTGTCTCCGTCTTTCAAGGTACGTTCCTGCGCGCTACATAAACAAGCCGCTACGCGGACGCAGGCCGGCGTCCTGATTCCGTTTCCTGTGATTGATTCCCGGTGCAGGAGACCATCTCCCACATGGCGGAGTCGTACGGCTTCCAGTTCGAGCTGGTGCAGTACAAGTGGCCCCGCTGGCTCCACCAGCAGACGGAGAAGCAGCGGATTATCTGGGGCTACAAGATCCTCTTCCTGGATGTTCTCTTCCCGCTGGCCGTGGACAAGATCATCTTCGTGGATGCCGACCAGGTGAGGATGAGGGTTTTCTTTAATCGCTCTCAGCTCGTCGGTAGAGATCGGAAGAGATTCTGAACCTTCTCCTCCTGCAGATCGTTCGGGCCGATCTGAAAGAGCTGAGGGATTTAAACCTGGAGGGCGCTCCCTACGGCTACACGCCGTTCTGCGATAGCCGCCGAGACATGGACGGCTATCGCTTCTGGAGGACAGGATACTGGGCGTCGCATCTCGGGAACAGGAAGTATCACATCAGGTAGAGCCTCCCTCTCTCTCTTAAAGCGATACTTCAACATTTTGGCAAATTGGCCCATCTAGGGCAATTCGGTAGTCATTTAGAACAGCATACTTACTTTTTTTGTGAGGGCGAGCTGTTGTTTATTCAGCGGTGCGTCTGAGGAGAGCTTCACGGCGGACATAATGGAAGTGAACGGTACAGTTGCTTCACCTCGTCAAACTCATCAAATACACAATCCAACAACCCCAAAACACACTTTGGTGGACACGTTATAATCCACACATTCACTACGCTGTGAAACACCAACAAATAATATTGTAGCATTACGACATTGAAGCAAATATTGGGAACTACTTTTTCTTTTGAGATCACTACGCCCAGACGCCATGTTTAGTAAGTAGTTCCGTCTTAGCAATCTTCGTAAAAAAACGCTCAATCTCGTAATTTTGCATTAATATTTCACAGTGTAGTGAATGTGGGGATTATAACGTGTCCACCAAAGTGTGTTTCGGGGTTGTTGGATTGTGTTGGATTGATGAGTTTGACGAGGGAAGCTACTGTACCATCCACTTCCATTATGTCCGCCGTGAAGCTCTCCTCAGACTCACCGCTGAATAAACAACAGCTCGCCCTCACAAAAAAAGTAAATATGCTGTTCTAAATGACTACCGAATTGCCCTAGATGGGCCAATTTGCCAAAATGTTGAAGTATCGCTTTAAGTTTGTTGTGGATTTGTAGGAACTGCAGTTTGAAGGTTTACCTGCTGCACTTTTTTTTTTTTTTTTGAAAACCAAGCTATGCATACAGATGGACTTAGATCTACACTGCCTCTCGCCTCGGAGATTGTCCCCAGGTTCGAGTCCAGGTCTGTCCTGCCTTCACCTGCAGTCAGATGGAATGTTCTCCATCTCTCTGGATACAGGAATGAAAAGGATATGATAAATGATCTCATAAATCCTGGTCAGAAATAGGCTGCTCGTCTCGTGGCGTTGAGCTCTGTCAACATGACGGCTAATCAGGCGGCGCGCGGTGAGACGGGGGCCCAACTTCCCCTCTTCAGCACCGTCTAATGAGGACAGGAAAGGAAAAAGAAGAGTCAGAAAGCCACAGTGACTCGATCGGCTGTCGGTGTGGCGATTAGCTCTTTGAGGTTGGACAAAAAGGAGCAAGGAAGAGACACGATGTGCTTCAGTGAACTCTGGGAAAACATAAGGCAGCGAGCGTCCTCAGGGAGACTTCAGTCTAATAGGTGCTAAGTGAGACCACACAGTCCACACCTTCAGCTTTATTAATATGCCACGTTAAGCACACTTACCGGCATGTGCCTGGGGTATTTCCCTTTATTGGGTCATTATTTTTTATTTTTATAAAGAGCAGGCTTCCCCCTTTCAGGAAACCTCTTTTCTCTCTCTCTCTCTCTGCTCTATAATTTCATACCCAGCGCTCTGTACGTGGTGGATTTGAAGAAGTTCCGTAAGATCGCAGCCGGAGACAGACTACGAGGACAGTACCAAGCGCTGAGCCAGGACCCCAACAGCCTGTCCAACCTGGACCAGGTACCGCTCCCACACTTTGAGAGTTAACACACGGATCTCAGCATCCTTCAAAAACATCAGCAGTGTTTGCACTGAAGCGGCGAGCACGTGGCTCCAGATCATCCAAAACACGCAGCTTTCTGCAAATGTCAGCCGGCGGGATCCGAGCGGACGACGCTGCGCGCCGCGGCTTCGTTTGGCTCCTCAGGTGTCGGCGTCTGCCCGAGCCGCCAGGTTCAGCTCGTACAGAGGTGTTAATCTGAGAATCTGCGTCGTGCCTGACGAAGTGAGCGTAGGCGGTAATCCTTTCGCTCTCCATTAGACGTGGCTTTTCAGAAAATTAATCCGCCACTCAGCGTCACATTTGCGAGAATATATGACCCTTTCACCGCTGGATTTATTTTGGCTGTAAAGCCATCGGGAAATATTCCCTTTTTTCCAGGACATCTTCAACTTTTAGTATCTGGAGGGAATTCAATATCACCGTGTGAAGGAAACGTCTGATGTGTTTTGAAGCAAGTCTGTCGAGCTCCTTTGGATGGATATTAATATTTGACGGTATTTTTAGGACCTTCCCAACAACATGATCCACCAGGTGGCCATCAAGTCTCTCCCTCAGGACTGGCTGTGGTGTGAAACGTGGTGCGACGACGCCTCCAAAGCCACGGCGAAGACGATCGACCTGGTAAGTCCCGCGACGACGAACGTGTGAGTGATTATCACAAACTGTCACATCTGGGAGCCGCTGATGAATCCCAACGGCTCCGCCGGGGTCGGATCTTCATTTTGTGCGCCGTGGCGCTCGACTCCGGCTGTTCGTCACAGTACATCGCGGCCGCTGCAGCGTACTCCCGGCCATTAACGTCCACGAGGCACTTGGCATTTAGAAGACAACCGAGGAGCAATCCCGCAGTGTCCTAAACTAATTTAGAGAATTACTGGACGGGCTCCAGTAGACTGGAAGCATCGCCTCATCGTGGTATAGGTCACCACTTGGTAATTCAGACATGAGACATGGCCTAATGTCCTTTTAACAGAATTGGAAATCAAATTAGGCGGCGGAGAGTGCCGGGGACGGCTTGTTGTGGGGTAAAAGTGTCACTGGTGGCGCTCCTGATGCGTTTCGCCCGTGTTCCTCCCGCAGTGTAATAACCCGAAGACCAAAGAGCCCAAGCTAATGGCCGCGGCGCGCATCGTGCCCGAGTGGGTCGAATACGACAACGAGATCAAGCAGCTGCTGAGCCGAGCGGAGCGGGAAGACGCGGCGGCGGCGCAGGATCACGCCCCCTCTCCCTCACGGCATCAAAAAGGTTAAACAGAGGGGGGGGGAATGATTTCTCTCCCCGCACGGTTTTTAAAAGTCTGACATCTCTGCATGATTAACCTTTTCTCTCAGCCAAATGAGTTTTTCGTCTGTTAGCGCCGTGCGTTCCTTCCAACGTGTTCCTCCTCTGTGCGCCGCAGACAACCGCCGGGATGAACTTTAGTACCTGCCAGCGCCGCGCCGAAGACGAAGGAGGAGGAGGAGGCAGCACCTTTCGCACGCAGGCCACCTGTGAAGCTTGAAGACAGACAATTCCATCTAAACATAGCCGTCGAGTGTTACATCCCCCAGCCGCCGCAGGAAGAGGAGGAGGAGGAGGATGTGATATTTTCAGAGACGCCATACCTGCCTCTGAAGCCAGAGCGTCTTACAGAACCAAACCCCCAAAATTAATTGTTAACCGCCGGCCGTGAACCCGTGACGCGCTCCGAGCACCGGCATCGGAGTGTGTGTGGTTACGGGAGAGCGAGCTGAACACACAGAGGGAGGAAGGGCTGAGATCAGCCAGTAGATTCAGCCGGCTCCTGTTGCACTGACGCTGTATGCAAAAGGCACATTTCTGCCGATCTCGTCTGGTTTACGTCGAACTCTTTCGCAGTCGGACATTTCAATTTCGAAACATTGAACACTGAAATGCCAAAGCGAAGAATCGACTGACATCTAATCGTTCTTCCAGTTTGATTCGGAGTCGCTGCAGAGAGAATATCTGGCGGAGTAAAGGTACGAAAGAGTGACTGATGGCTAACTTTCTATCCAATCAAATGTGTTTAAGACCTTACTTGCCTGTTTCATCTTTTACAATTCAGAGTCCCTCAATTTTAAGTTATTGGACTAAATATGTATTTTAATTGGACTCTCTGAACCCACTGTGTGTGTGTGTGTGTGTGTTTGTGTTATGTACAAGCAGTGATTCTGTGACTGTTACTACTATATTAGTTTAGAAGAAATGGTGACTTTATCTTACACACACAGTGTGATGGAAACCTTGACGTTTCCCCACACAGCGAGGGAATCGATCAGCTCACGCGGAAAGACAATCACAACTCCACACACAGGCGGGGGGCTGGAGTCGAACCTGGGCACTCCTGCTTGTGCTAACCACTATCCACTGTGCCATTGGAAGAGAAAACCGTTTTTGATGAGGGAGAATGTTTAAATTCATTTGTGAAGCTGCGTCATTCGCAAATTATTTTAAACTTTACTTTACTCACTTTTTATTTTAAAGTGAGGCAGCTGACGCTAAAGGGGCGGGGCTTAACTCAGGCGTGGCTCAGCAGGGCGGGCGACACTGTGATATCCAGCATCAGACTCATGAGAGTTGAAGATTTTAACTTATTGCTGATTGCTTTCCACTGGCTCTCGGCTCCACTGTGCTCCTTTTCCTCTGTTTTGATTCCACGATGAACCCGTGTTTTTGTCTCAGGAAGAAATGGGTTTCGCTGCTCGACTGAAGCCAACAGTGGGTTTTTTTTTTAATATATATATTTTGTTTCATGTCTTTAAGAAAAACAACAACCGGGTGCATGGAAGCTGCATTCGGTGCGTCCGCCGTTCACTGTGCTGTGTCAAACTGAAATGTTACCGTTGGGTGTTAAAGAAATAAAGAAGTCTTTTGCTATAAAAGTGTCTGAGCTGCTCACTTTCTCACTTTAAATCATTCCATGGTATTTATTTACCTCCGTTATCATAAACACCTTAAATGTGTGCTCGTATGGGAATTACATGAGATCCGTTGATTGTACATAAATAGCTCTTTATTTACAGTTCAGAAATTTTCCATTCATATAAAAATAGTCCTGTTCCTCTGTATAAACCGACTGGTGTGAATGGATTGGGACCCCAGAGCGGAAACACACACGAAGGTGATGTGTTGGATTTAACGTCTTTGCTGGTTTAAAGTTCCACCTGTGAGACTCGGAGTTGTTTTATTTAACAACAGGGTGCATTTTTTTTTTTAATTGAAGTCACTGAATTTTTAGTCCCCATGTCTGTGAGACGGCTGTGAAATGATGTTCAGTCATCTCCCTTTTCCCACAGAGAGGAAGGATAAAAATGTGCCACAGCTCCGCCAGTTTAAGAAAAGAAAAAAAAAAAAAAAAAAAAGAAGAAGCACTTCTTCTTCAGTTGAAGTTGAATTTGAAGTTAAAAGGCCCGGAGCCGAACGGGTTGAAGCCCTGGAAGCCCTGGAAACCTCTGTGGAAGTGCTGGTGGTGGTGGCCGCCCTGCTGGCTCTCGGGGTCCATGGGGTCTTCGCCGTGGTCGAACTTGGTTCTCATCTCTGGAAAACACACAAGAGACACACGTCAACAAATAGAAACCTAAATATTGAAAAAAAAACTAAAGCTGGTGTGGATCAGTTTTCATTGTTTTCCTTTTACTTGAGTAAATAAGGTGAATCTGTCACACTGCACGGCCTGAATAAAACGATTCAAGCTAACGAAGACGATCTGAGGGCTCTTCCACAAAATAACAAGCAGCGAGCTGTTTGCCGCCGCCGCCGCTCCTCAGAAGGCTGACATTTACTGCGACTGGCGGCGTTCCGGACCCTGCAGACCACTTCACCTGGATCGGTGAGGACCTCTTTAGCCTGAGCGATGTCTATGAACTTCTTCTCCGCTTTCTTCTTCTCCTCGGGATCCTGGAAGTTGTCCGGATGCCACTGCTGCGCCAGCTTCCTGTAGGCTTTGATGATCTCCTTCTTCTGGGCAGTCCTGCGACCGAGGGGGGGAAGAGCGTTATCGGAGAGTTTACTGAAGATAAGAGCAGATTTTTCCACTTGTTTCGACAAAATACAAACCTAAAAATAGTGTGTGTGTGTGTGTGTGTGTGTCGGGGTCAGCGCTCAGGATACACAGTAACACGTCAGCCTGAAATGTGTGTGTAGTGCTTTTCAACTGAAATTCTGCAATATTTAATTGCAGTTTTTTTTTTTTTTAAAGAGAAATCATTTGCAATATACCGAAATGTACACTTCCTTGTTGAGACTTTTTCCCCCAAAGCTCCATCAGATCACAGTTCCCACCTTTTCACGCCCAGGATTTTGTAATAATCCCTCTTCTGAGACTGTTTGAGGAGTCGCTGAGCTTTCTCCCGGCCCTCTTTGATCTGACGGTCATTTTCACTGTGCTTCGCCGCCGCGTCGTAGTCTTTGATAGCTGAAATGAAAAAACATGCGGGCAGGATTTAGAGGCAGGGAAACGACCCGGTCTGACTTCACACAGGGAAAACCAGCTCCTCACCAGAGAGCCACACACTGGGACTGAGTGAGTGTGTGTGTGTGTGTGTTTTCACTGTACCAGCTTACCGATTTAATGTTAAAAATCAGGAAATTTTAAAGAATTAAAATGTAAATTTCATTTAGAACACAGAAGGTTTCTCGATGCACCTGAGAAAAGCAGCTTTCAGTTGCCAACATGCTGCAGCGATCCGGTAATGTTCGGTACATTCATCCATGAAATGGAATGATGGATGCCCGGTCTGACGGCTGTGTGGTTCCAGCCAACAGTAACCGTCTGTTTACTTTAATAAAGTCGGATCCCCCGTCCCTCCCTCGCCCATCAAACAACGGGCTCCCGAGCGGACGGCGGCTGAGAGGAGCGGCGAGCTGAAGGATGTGATGCAGGAGGCAGAGCAGAGCCCAGTCAGGTGGAGGTGAGGATGAAAACAAAGCTGTGTTTTACTTCATTTTTTCCCAATTGTATGATTTTTTTATAATAATATGCTGTAATTTAAACAAAGTCTTTGGAACGTTTGATGATTCACTTGTTTTTTTTCGAGCTGGAACTCGAGAAGGCGGCTGCACCTGTAATACAGGTACATCTCTAAAAATAACCACCTGTGAAGAACTGCATGTAAAAAAGAGACAGAACCCGTTGACAGTGTATTGTCTCAGGCGTCCGATCACCTCCAGCAATGTGAGGATTACCGTGTTATAAAAAAAAAAAAAGACGTGGGGTGAAAAAAAGGTTTTCAGAAAACTAAATGATTCCTGTTGGAACTGTAACCAAACTATTGAAGCCATTTTGGCCTTTTTTCCATTTCCACCATAACGACGCCGACAGAAGAGGCGACCTACATAATCTGCTCTCGCCGGCGTCTCGCTCGCATCCTTTCAGGATTCCTGGTGCCGAGCTCCAGTGGAGCCCTCACCTTGGTAAAGCCCATTACCTTCGGATCGTGCTGCTGCAGCTCCAGGCTGTTTGTGTGCGCACGTTTGCCTGCTTTGAGGCTTGTTTACCCTGTGAGGTGTACCGAGGTGAATCCAACGGCTGTGTCTTCTGACAGTTTAAAAGCCCGCATGAGGTCTGGTAGAACCCCCCACCACCGCCATTATAATTATGACACACACACACACTGGGTTGGCGTCTCCCGCTGGTCTGAGGCCATCTCATAGACCAGGGTTATTACTTTTAAGCTGACCCGTCTTGACTGATGGCGGTCTTTACAATGGCTTTGAGATGGATCTCATAAAGAGCCGTGAATGGGGGACAAATTCACCGATCGGTACTTTAGAGTTTTAAACAGCAGCTCAAGCTGTGTCTTCTCATTTTATACTGACGTGATTGTTGAGAGAGATTCACGCACGTAATTCTCCTCAAAAGCTAAAAACTCCTTTTCTTGCTTCTTTCAGCTTTGTGCGCTCACGTCGTGAGGATTTACCAATATGAGGTGTGCAACATTTAATTAATATCACTGATCCAAATTCAGCCGGTGACCTTTGTTTGAAATTGCTCCTATTTTTTGCCTCCTTGTTGCCAAAAGCCGATTGACGATGTCAATAATGTCTGCTGGATGCTACAGATACCGTCTGATTCATTAATAATCCGCCTGTCACCAATAAGGCGGCGAGGGTTGAGTTTTAATATGCAGGAAGAAAGATTGAAGATAAACTGTAAAAACAGAGACATACGACCATATTTCCCAACTATAACAATCAGCGGGCTGAAAAGCAACTGAATATTGGCAGCAGTTGTTGTTGTTGTTGTCCATCTAGGTGAAGAACTGTGTTTCCACAGAAATGGACAGTTTTTGAAAAGTTGCATTTAAAGCATCTGAACACACCCAACAGTTTTCACGAACACTTTACATTTTGCCAATATCTTTATCAGTACGGACAGTATTGATCAATTTCAGCATCTGCTCCCGGACAGCAGGTGGAGGTGACCCTACTTTCACTGTAAATCTTCCCTCAGACACCGAGGGCTTTAGGATAACCAGGAGTGCCGGGTTCTGACGGGTGTTTGAGGGAAAAACCAGCGGCGAGCAGCTTTCTGTTTGGAGGGAAAAACATTCTGCAGACTCGCTAAACCAGCAGCAGTCCTGTTGTAACGCCGATTCAGAAATAAGAGATAAGTCCTCAACAGCTGATGATTCGTTTTCCAGGCTTAAGATGTGGCGGGTTACACGCTTTAACCAAATGAATCTAAAGTGTCTCGCTGCCTTTAAAAACACCTTCACTTATTGAAATTTATCGATTAGAATGAATTTAGCCACAAGCAGAGGAGCGTCAGCCCCTCTTCTGCCAGGGTTAGTTTACAGTAGACAAACAGCTTCTCATAAATGAACCGATTAAAAACGACTTAAACCTTTTAAATTCGGCTTCATTTACACTCAACAGATTTCACAGTGACGTGAAGTTGCAGTGTTACTAGGACCCCTTGTGTCAGAAGCATGCAAAGACGCCAATTACCAGAAGTAGTGCCTCAATAAAACAGGTATTTACAATAAATACTTAGCCTCACTTTATTAGGAACAAGCACGGAATGTATTGGCAATCCCATTGATCAGCCCTGCTGTATGCCTCACTTAAAGTAACCAGATTTGATAGAAGAATTGATCCAACGTTCCTTCATTGTTGTAAATGCCATTAGCTGTATCGTGGAAGGGAGCAGCTGATACCGGGAGGCGTTTCGAATGTTCCTCCCACTCTGGCGTTAAACTAAAGGAGATAATTGTTTAATTTAAGACGCTGCTATTTGTGATTGAGCAAAAAGGGTTTTATGTAAATTCCAGTTTTCTATCCAAGGTACAGTGTATCGACTGATACCATTTAAAAAAAAAAAAAAAACGGAATTAGTAAAATTTTCCAGTCCTCTTAATTGTAAACAAGGAAAACGTGTTTCGCCCCCTGCTGAGATGTGTTCCCTGACCTCCGTCATGTTTATCTGCAGCTTCCAGTCCTCACAAGGATTCCACGACGCCACGGAACAAAGTGTTTTCAGACTTCAGTGAGAGAAGCTCATACGGCCGGGATATTAATTCTTCGGTTAAGGTCACTAAACTTTCTTTCTGAAGTCGGTGACATTTGAGCACCTTGAGGTTCGGCTGATGCAGAAGTGGAGGCGGACACGCCGGGAAAAAAAAAAAAAAAGTGGGCGGCTGCTGCAAATTCAGAGACGTACGAGAATCAATGACGACCAAAACCCTCACGGAGAGACCAAAGGTGGAGGTTTACAGCTTTTTAGACGTTTTACAACCTGGAATAAAATGCCGCAGCTGTTACTGTGAAGAGAGTGCTGGACTGCAGTCACTGTATTTAAATTTAATTTCCACTGAAAACAAATTGAGCCACACTGTGATGGAGTTCGTGGAAACATGCATGTGAAAAGCTGCAGAACCCCTGCGGCTTGAGAGGCGACAGACTTTTCTCACATTACTCAGAAAGGTCAGAAGATCTGTGCTGAGGAAACGTCACGGAGGAAAGTAGAACTGAAGATATTTGGATGAAATTTCAAGTTGTTCACAGCAGATTTTGGAAAAAGTGCACCTGAAGAGAACATTTCTAGGATACACAGATATCTGATTTATTTAAAAGTAAGAGAAACCTTCAGCTTCCAGAGTAGAGCTTGCTCACTGCTGATATTAATGTTTTTTCTGTCTTTATTACTCTATCATTTTAGTAGTCCGGCCTACATAAGATCACAATGAGCTGTCCGGCCAATGACCTATAATTAATTTGAAATTCATGCTGTCAAAGTTAATGTAGCCACACGATTTTCTTTCAATTCAGGTTTAACAAAAAAAGAACATTCACAGCTGAAAATGATCGTGTCCAAGAGGAGCTGATAAACTGTGTGCATCCAGAGCGGCACTGGAGGCACAGGAAGATGTTTTCTAATTCGCTACAGGACTGACAGACGGCGGACGCGACAGGTCACGCTGACCCTGATCTTCAGCCACCATAAAGGAATCGCTTCATCTTCTGCTGAATGTGTGGACCGATTCAACAGATTCTTTCAACGTGTTTCCGAGACGACAAACAAGGAGCATCATGCTTTTTGCCGAAAAACACGTGGAGTTTCTTCTTACCTTCCTCGTACTGTTCATCCTGGATGTAAGCCTCTGCTCTGTCCTTCAACACGTTAACATTCTCTGGGTTTGACTGGAGGACCTCGCTGCACACCGATATGGCTCTGTCCGCCTGCTGGCCCTGCTCACACCACACAGGAAACAGGATTTCATGTTTTAATGGAGGAAAAACAGAAAATAAATAGGTAAAGCCTGGAGTGAATCGATGAAGGGTGGCTGTAAAAGCAGTTACCTGAGTTAGCGCGTGGCAGATCCGTTCTTTGGCGAGCAGTGAGAACTGCGGGACATTGGGCTCAGTCTTCATCACCTGCTCGTATTTACTGACTGCGTCTTCATACCTGGAAGTATCAGAAAGCAGGTTTGAACCATGATGTGACTCTGGGAAACCCAGCAGAACGCAACGTGGATCGCTGCCTCCACAAACGTCTCGCCACTCTTATTTTCTCTGTTTAGTCTTGTGGATGGGAGAAAAAGAAAGAAAGAAAGAAAGAAAAAAAAGCCTTAAGTGTGTCAAACGTGGTGCGACATCCATTCACATTCAGATGGGATTTGCATGCCTGTTTGTAAAACCAGGAAGTGGGGGTGCTTGAGGATAAGAAAGCCGTCATTCTGCCGCTGATGTAACCACCGGGATTCAGACGGGACATTATTTTGCTTCACTCACACACACACACACACACACACACACACACACACACACACACATTTGTACTTCTATTTCTGTGAGGAACAGGCACAGCTCAAACTTTTACCACCACAACTACACATTAAGCCCGATTTTCAGCCCTCAAACTGCTCTTTGAAGTTCCTCTACGCAGCTTTCTGCTTCGCGGAGAAGAGAAAGAAAACAAAGATAAGAGGCCGAGTCGTCTTCCAGTCCAGGCGCTGGCAGTCTGAGCCCCCGTCTCGCCCCGTCCACACTTACCTCTGCTCCTGTATGAGTTCCTCCGCAGACTGAATCTGTTTGTTGAGCTTCTTGACCTGCTTGTAATGACTGTAACACTGCTTGTGATCAGGATCCAGCTTCAGGCACTCGCGCACCTCGCTGCAGATCAAAGGAGAAGAGGAGCGGGGAAAGAGTCAAAGCGTTACTTGATCTATGTGCTGCAGTGCCAACAAAAACAACACTAACAACATTTGGTGAAGCCGTTCATTAGAAATGAGATGATAGTGCGAGTTATACCGGGAATGAATATTCCATACAGCTCTGTGTGGGTAAAAAGGACTTCTTGTGCTGAAGAAGCAGTTATTATGCGTGTCTTACTTGAGGGACATCTCATGGTCTCCGAGGTTATAGTAGATGGTGCTGAGCTTGTAGAAGGCCTGGGTATTGTCATTTCTTAACTTGGACGCCGCTTTAAGATCGCTGATGGCCTTCCCCATCTCTCCCAGTTCGATAAAACACTCGGCTCGCATTTCGCGAGACACCACGTCCCAGACGCAGGTCTGCAACGTACGGACAACAACTCTGAAAAAACTCTTATCGTCACACGCTCTGCCGTCTGGACACCAGGAGGGTGCGACGCCTGAGGGAAAAACTGGGCAGACCTGAAGAGTTAGCTCTCACCTCGATGATGGTGTCGAGCTGGGCAGTAGCTCTTGCATAATCTTTGCTCTTAAAGCTGCTGCGGGATTGAGCCACCAGCCGCTGGAGCTCGTCTGACTTGGTCAGCTGACTGTGGGCTTCGCTCTGCTCCTTGTCGCTGGGGTTGGACTTCAGCTGGAAGAGGAAGCATCACAACGTGCGCTCAACAAACCGCCATTTTAAACGAAGAAGGGGAAAAAAAAAAAAGTAGATTCAGGGCAGGAGGAACAGAGTGCTGCAGGGATGACTTCTAGAATAGGGAAGTGTGAGAATTTTGGCACCTCTTGTTCTCTTTTCTTAAAATCGATTTCTGAAATAAGTTTTTTTATGATGAGCCTTGAAATAAAATTCGATGTTCTCAAAGGTTAAAAGTTTATGGAAATGGATTCATGGGAACCCAATGTGACTGCACACTTTACAACAAGTGGTTAAATAAAACTACATTGATTTTCACAGATGTTCCATCGACATATGTATTCTGCCTTCACAGCCTTGCTGCAGTCAAATGCCTAACTCCACTTTTATTTCAGGAAATCAAGAAACTAGTGGTGAATTTTACCTTGCAGATCAAAATATTACCATCTGCAACATTCAAGAATCCATTAAAACAGGCCTGATTTTTATCAAAACGTATAGAGCCGGTGCTTCCAATCCATCATCCCTGCAGCACTCTTAAATTCTCGCGTGGAGATGGTACATCAGAAAGTAATCACAAGACAATTGAGCTCAGTCTCTCACTAATGTGTTCCAACCTCAGCTCTTGAATTTCTGGTGCCAACTTGTGCCTCCGGAGAGCCGAAGCTATATGTGAGCAGTGCTTACTATTCCCTTCATCCATTACGTTATTATTATCCTCATCATGACGGAGGTCATCGCAGTCTGATCACAGCTGATGGCACATCCCTTACAAAAAGACCTGCTCGCCTTAAAACGCTTCCTGCTTGCTCAGCTGAGGGAAGAGTGTGATGCATAAATGTGGTGCATTACATGAGGCCAGTGTTGTGGGACTGCTGAAGCAGCAAGTCAGCCTGAACCTCTGGACAGATCACTTGACATTATACCCCTAAAATGCCGTCTACGTGGAGCTACAGAGGCCCGCATTGGATTCTGCAGGTCCCGGCTTTAATGAAGGAGGAGGCATTTCACTTGATTAAACTTACAAGAATTTCCTTGCCTTAGAGAGCCCCAGAAATTGAGTGTATTTGAAACACTAATCACAGATTCCAGCAGCCTGTAGCGCATGACCCTCCTCCAGATTAGTCACCAGGGGGTTCACATTTAAAACCTGCCAAACTGAGTCCAAAACTTAACTCTGACCTTCAGCCTGAGCAGAATCAAGTCAAACGTTTGTTTGTTTTCTGTGTGTTTAGTGAAATAAAATGCAAAGGCACATAAACTCATTACAGACAAGTCATGAATAATCAGAATCTAAATCTTATAAGCAAATAAAAGGTTGTCTTTTTTCTTCAGTAAGTCTCCAAGTCCAACATATAAACAGCACTTTAAAAACATACTCAAATGAGCTCCCTGATATTAATATCAAGCGAAAATGCCAGAGGGATAGGTGGTTGTCCTGTTCTGTTAGGTCTCATGGAGTTTGAAGGCTTTAATTTCGAGCTGTGGTTTTACTCAAGAGGGTGAATCCACTGCAAGTTAACCTCAGAGTATAAGAAAAAAAGTACGGTCAAATTGATCTCTAAATTCTCATTGCTTTACGCTTTATGCAAATATAGATAATTTACTTCAGAGACATTTAAATTCACAATAATTCCTTTATTCACTGGTGACATTAGTCAAATGAATACACTGCATAAAAGGCCAAGTAAATAAAATTATTGCATAACTTGATTTTCCAGTTTCACTGATTGAAACAAAACATTCCTTCTTTGAATTCCGTTTCAGACTACAGATCAACACTGACACCTCCTGGTGGACTGGTGCATCACACTCACACCTAAAGCCATTTCATTCACCAAAGATATTCTTGTACTTACCACCTTTTTGAAGTCACTTTCTGCCTCATCCAGCCTTCCCTGCTTCAGAAGCAGGTTTCCTCTCTGAAGCCGTGCCTGGTGAAAGAGTGAGTGAGTGAGCGAGTGAGACACAAACTACTTGTTTAGCAAGTGCATACTTATCAACCCAGCTGACAGGTCCAGCAAATTTCTCAGCACAAAGGGTGTCTGCAGCTGTTACAACCAACACAACATGCAGAAAAAGACAATGTTTGTGTTGACACTGTTATGTAAAGTCTGTGATCTTTAAAGGCAAGAATTTAAGATTCTTAAGATATCTGTTTTACTTTTAAAAAGTGTCAGATACTTATTCTTCACAGATATTCCCTTCAATAAGCACTTCCTAGGTGTAATAAAACATTTCAGTGCGTTTTATTGTAGTCAAGCTTGTACATTGACCCAACTACACATATATGCACAATGATCGATGCTCTCCCTCTGAAATAACTTCCCCATTAGCACATGTATTCAAAAAGACAACACAAAAACCTACTTGTGTAAATATGTTTCTAATGTACTACTGCAATATTACAAACCAGTTTTCCACAGGGTTTGTTTTCACAACTTGTTTTCTTCTATCCCTTTGGATAGAAGGATATTGTTCAAAATGAGAAACGCTTCCAAAGAAAGTAAATCCTTACTAAAATCTATGTACAAACTCTAAAGTGATGCAATGCTCACATTCCACTAGATTAAACTTACAGATGTGAAGTCTGGCTTCAGTTCAATCACTTTGCTGAGGTCTGGGAGTGCAGACTTCGACTTCCCCATAGCCAGAAACACTGTGGCTCTCCTGTAGTATGCCATGTAGTTCTTGGGATCTCCATCTGACAGGCAAATGGGGGAATAATGAGTGCACACGTTTCAGAGAGCACACCGTGGGGCACAAACCCAGGAGAGCAGAACACTGACTCACCCACAGCAGCGTGGAAATGAGACAGGGCATCTGCCAGCTGACCAGCAGCGAGCAGCTTCTTCCCCATCTCCATGTGATTGTCCACACTCCCGTCTTTACCGCATTTCACCCCTGGAAAGACGTCAAATCAGGTAAACCGGAGCAGCGGTGACAGACTCCTACAGTAACACTTTATGCTAATTCTGACAGATCACCTCACGGGGGGTCATCATGACGGACTGACATGTGGCTAATAACCGAGGCACGTACCAAGTTAGTTCAAGTGGCACGAAACAGAACTAATAAACGACACAGGTTCACTCGTAGCAACGCGTAGCATTACACAAACAGGAATATAACTTTAAATGACAAATACGCCCGATCAAAGTTTCCCTGGGAGAACACTGGAAGTGATTAGCTAGCTTAACAGCGTTAGCAATTTTGCAAGCTAACGTAACTGACATCAGAAGCTCAGTGTTAGCTTGACCACAAACGACTGACTCAAACATGGTCAAAGTCCAAGATAATGACGGAAACCTGGAGCTCGTTGGGGGCTTTCAGTAGTTTGGACAGCAGAGTACGTGTAGTCAGCCCCTTACCTTCATATCTCATGTCCATCAAAACAAAAACATACGGAATGTAAGTCAGTATTTTGTGAGCGACATGGTCAATGGAAACCATGGTTGAATCCGGATAAAAAGTTCTCTGTCGCTGTGTCCCGCAGGGTTCGGACCTGGTGTTGTTTGGTTAAATATTTCTCTTTTATCAGCTCGGTCCCATGTGCGGTATGCCGCCGCTCAGCATTGCTCTCCCCCCTGCCAGCAGCCACCGACAGCGGCGCAACACACTTCAGCCGACCGGTCGTGGGGACCCCTGATTGGCTGGTTTGCCTGACAAGCCCCGCCCACTAACGCTGGTTCAACAGAGAGGAGCCACGGCAGCACAGGAGAGCGTGCGCGTGCATACGTCTCAGTGTGTGCGCGCGCATTGCTGTTGAATAGAATGGAATGGAATATTTTATTGACACCAGAGCGAAACTGCATCGTCTTACATGAGGGCAAAATATTCATTACAATATACAGTTTAAACGCATTTTGCACAGCTTCTATAACACTTTATTCACTTTTACTAATTCACTTTATTTTACATTTCATTTAAAAAAGTGAAACAAAAACAGTTTTTCTTCATCACTGTCCTTCTGAGATGAAGAAAATTCTAATTCTGTGCAAATGTTTGGTGATGTCTCTTTTGTTATCGTAACTTGATTGGCACTCATCTACATCCCAGCTGGCGTGCCTCATGCTAAAAATACTTCTTTGTTCAATTTGAATTGCTCACAAAAATATTTCAAGTTATTTTCTTGCCTGATATCCAGTCTAGGGTTGTGGTGCACTGCAGCTGATGGTCAAAGGCAGGGCACACTGTGGACTGGTCACCAGACAATCACAGGGCAAACAGACATCCACAGTCAGGGATGGGCAGTTTCAGGTCACAAATTAACCCAATCTTTCGGTTTGGACTGAGAGTGGAAACCAGAGAATTGTAATCCCCCAAGACACAGACAAAGAACATGCACACAGTCAAGCCAGACAGGTTTGAACTCGTGGCATTTGTGCTGTGATGAAATAGCACTAACCACTATACCGCCATGCTCAGGATGAATCCATCCTGGATTTCCCAGACTGACATAAGGTTAAACAAATATAAATATGTAAATACATGAATAAATAGATAAAGTTAAGCAAATGCATTTATTTTACTTAAAAACATCTAAAGCATTTAAATTAGTTTTTGTAAATTCATCCCAAAAATATAACTCAAATAATACTACGAGTAATACAGCACGTACGAGTAAATAATACTCGTATGTGCTTTCTTCCCTTTGCTCTAATGTTGCACAGTGATGTGGTAGTGAGCCCTCTCACCTAATATCAAGAAGATCATGGGCTCAAATCAGACTACAGGTTCCCTGTGTGGAGTTTGCATGTTTTTTTTCTGGGTATACAGTTTCCTCCCACATTCCAAACATATGCAAGTGAGATCAATAGGTGACCGTAATGTGCCTGCAGGTGTCAGTGTCTGTCTTTCTTTGACCTATCCAAGGTGTGTCTTAAACGTGAATCTGCAATTCTGTAATGGTACAGCAAAATATATAAATACAGAAATATATATCTTTGGGGCTTTATATAAATAATTTATCATTATCATGTAGTAATGACATGCACATGTGAAGCATTTTCAATTCTGTTCAGCCAACATCAATTGCTGTACCACGATAAAAGTGTACAAAGACAAAAATCAGCAAACAAAGAAGGAAAAAGTGTTTAATGAAAAAAAAGTGCCACATTTGGAAATTCATTCTCTGTCAGCAAGAGTTTGAATAAATTCGAACTTTCAGATCAAATTACAGCAACTGGACGATGCAGCTGAAAAGGACTATCCCTCATACTGATTTATAGATGTTTGATTTATACCTGTGGTTTTCAGAACATGGTTTTCTCTGTGAGCATTAGAGTTTCAGGGGGATTGTAGAACAGCAGGAAAAATCCAAGGGTCTAGTGACAGCTTTTTCACAGTCAATTCATTCCACTCCATTTTATCAAATACACATTGAAAAGAAATCAGTGACGTTTAGACCATATTTGTGTAATTGAGGCTAATTAACCTAATAAAATAAAGTTTGATAGGAAACCATGAGAGATGCAGATTAGATATTTCTTTTTGGATCCCAATAAATGTTTGGAATATATAAAATGAAAAACATTAGTAACAAAGCAAGTATTAGTGTGAAGGTTATAGGGGTTGGAGGATCACATTACTGCTTTGTGAGGAGAGTTCATCCTCTAACGCTCCTCCTTGACCTCATTTATTGTTGTTGATGGTAGCATCAAGCGCAAAAGTCAGGAATAATGAGACTGGACCCAAAAAAAATAAATGATGAAACAATAAATCCAAAAAAACTGAGAATAAAATGACCCATGAAGAGAAAAACACACAGAATGAAGTTCATCTCCACCTTTTCCGGTAAGTCATACATAAGCATTGGAAGCTGATGTCTTGGTGGTGGTGGTGATGGCAGAGATGCTACTGTCTCTGCTGCTGTCTCTGCTGCTGCTGCTGCTTCTGCTGCTTCTGGCTGTTGTTCTCGACACTTTGCTGTTGCTTCTCTCCGTACGAGCAAAAGACGCAACGCTCTTACTTGTAGGAACAACTGTGTAGGCTTCAGGCGCTTGGTAGGCAGGGTATCTCCTCTCTTTGCTTAAATTAGAGAAATACAGTTATTTAATTTGTGTCATGACCAAAATAAAGAAAACACAATAACACAGGGGCAATTTTTTACCTTGAGCGGCATCCTTCTCTCCCTGCAAAGATACTGTAAACCAGGCCTCCGGAAACCAGAAGAGTCGAGCCTCCCCATCCAATGAACACTCCAACGCCTATTTCAAATCTGGAAAGAAATGCAGGAAAGTGAAATACTTTCTTTACAGACAAATGAGACAAGTTCTGATATATTTGAAGGGTGGACTGAAAGTGCCCTTTGGAAACTCTACGTACTTCTGCTCTCTGAAGTTAGGGTTTTGAAATTCTGCCCTGATTTTGTTTCCATAGTACGAGAAAGCAACCATCGAACACATGCCTGAAACAAGACGCACACATTTATTTACAGATCGGTCGTACTCAGCGTCACTTTGATCACTGTCCAGTCTTACCTCCGATCAGGTAATTCATTCCTCCAGCAAAGGTCACTCTTGCATTAACAATTTCGGTTCCTCCAATCTTAGTGCACTTCATTCCCACCAAGACCAAAATCGATCCAAAGAAAGCCAGTATGATGCAGATGATGATGAGAGCCCGGCACATGTGAATATCCCCTGTTCAAACACAGGAAAGAATTATAATATGCCATAAAAAACTCATTCAAAATTACTAAAACGTTATGTTATGTCTTACGAAATTTTACTTACAGTTCAGTGCAAGCATTGATGGGATTCCTTTGCAGTCAGAGACTCCAGTGGAATCTGATATACAGTCCTTCCACAGGTTGGAGAAGTAGTTGGACGTCGTCAGGACTATGCTGTCAACTTCAGACCAGGTCCAAATCTCTGTTGGCATTGTAGAACAGACCAGGATCCATCCGGTAACGCAGACCACAAAGCAGCCGATCTCCATGTACATCACCACGGTCCTGTACCCCATTCTCGTGTTGGAATTTCAGAATCCAAATATTGTCTGCTCCAAACTCACTGCTCGGCTGCAGCATGCAAGTACAAAGAAGAAAAAAACAAAAACACACTTGCATAAGAACATGGAGCAGGTTTGTGTATACCATCACATGTCCCTGTTTTGTAAAGATCCCGTAGCTCATGTGTTTGTTGTTGGTGCCAGGGCTGAATTTCCAATGATGCGCTGAAGTCAAATATCAGGTGGCAATGGCCGCACACAAAACAAGGACAAAGCTCGTGTTGTTCTTGAATGACAATGAAGATTTTTGATATTGATGGTTGTCATGAATACAAAGAATAGGTTGAAAGCAAGTATCGTCAAAAGTAGAATAGAACTGAACAGAATACACTGCCGAATGTTCAGTCTGACTCTTGAGATCAAAACAGTCCTTCAGGACGCCTCTGAAGGATTTGTCTGTTAGTGATTATTGTTTTCTGCCAATACTAATATGCAGTGTTGGGCAAGTTACTTTTTAAAAGTAATTAGTTATAGTTACTAGTTACTTTTTCTAAAAAAGTAACTGAGTTAGTAACTGAGTTACAATATCTTAAAAGTAAGTATTTACTAGGCAAAGTAACAATTCTTTTGAAAAAAAAAAAGCTTTAAAATATGTCAAAGAATTTTTACCCTCCTCTTAATGGAACATTAAGGTGCATGTTCATTTATTTATTATAAAGCTGATTACATGATTAATTACATAAACACTTGACAAAATAAATTACAAAAATGACACAGGACACCCGCCAAATTTAATTTGTAACTGTAGATAGCATTTCAACATCTGTTGACATACATCTATATCATAGTAGTTCATTTAGCATTTCAGCATTAGTATTAGTGTTAGTATTCCAGTATTTCATTTAGTATAAAGCTGCCTTTGAACGATGATGTTCTAAATTGAAGCATTTGGGCCATTTTACAATAGTAGCTTTACAGATCCAAAACAGATCCGCAGTGGAAAATTAAAAAGTCAGATAGCAGCAGCTACAAGCAGAGATATATGGCCATAGATATGTGGCTGCTAGCATTAACACCCCCCCCACTCCTTGTAATAAACAACTTTATTTCCCCTGGATCCAGGTGGACCCAGAGCTCCACACTGGAGGTTTGCCATCCCCACCAGATAAATGTGTTGTAGAATTTATATTTTGGAGGACTGGCATCCAGTGGGTTTACGTGTCAGCCATCTTTCGTTCAATCCCTGGTGTGTTCGTTCCCGTATCCGGAGAAAATAGACCTGCTGTCGTATCACTTGTGGCTCTGTTGCGGCTGTGGGGTGCGTCAAGTAAAATGCGTCCAGTGGAAATACAGCCATTTATTTCAATGGGGCTAACGCAAGAAGCCTTATCTATACCATATACGTCTCTATACTTGTAGCTCGTACTACATGACGTAATTTTCCGCTGTGCCTCTGTTCCGGATCCGTATTGCAATCAGTGTAAAATAGTCCTTAGAGGTATTTTCCTACTGTGCTAAAATGACTCATCTTGCGCTCCAGCATGTGTTGGGTGTTTATATTCACACATGGCTGAAGTGGCGTCAACCAGCACAAACTAGGACTTTTAAACTGCATTAAATTTTACCCTTGATTAGAAAAATAAAAACACAATTTTCTAGAAATACTAAAACTACAATATTAACATTTCAACAAGAAATTTAATCTGGAAACAGACATACGGTATCTGAAGCATTAAAATTTTGGTAATGGTCGACACGTCACTAGTTTACGCCACCAGCATGTTAACTTTAGAGCTTTTCAATAAACAAAACACAAAATGCTTACTGAAAATTAAAAGGTGCATCTTTATTAAATGTTTTTTCTTATTACTAAATATCCACTCATCATCATCAGTATCCTTTACAGGTTCTGCTTATATCACAGCAATATTAACAGAGTAACAGTAAACAAAGACAGTTTATTTTATTCCAAGAATGACTTGGTCAACAAACACAAATCATGTTCAGGGCATGACAGCTGATTTTTTTATCCACACTCGGAATCGCTTTATTGTTTAATATATAATGAAATTCCATGTGAGCATCTCCATTTGTTGGTTAATCCGATCTGATCTATCTGAAATCGAAGGCTGACTATACAAATGCGTCTCTGTCTGAGAGTTTGGTGGGTGCTGTTTGAGAGAGCTTTGAGATTTTGGAGCTGTTGCTCCGTCTTGAGCCGTAGTAGTACGAGTCGTACTGCCTGGACGGACGGTAGTATCCATTGTACAGGGTCCTGCCTCTGGAGTAAGGGGCCATGTAAGTGCGTCCTCCTCCCCCATAGATTTCCACCACTCTGCTGAAAGAGCAAAAGAAAAACATCAACATGAACTCAGTGTGTTTTCAGAAACAAAATAAATCTGAAGGAAAGTGCTTGAAATACCTCTGTGGACAGATCACTCTGCAGACTGTGACGGCATAAAGAACGGCGCCAAACATGATCAAGAAAGCCCCCACCAGGCCTAAAAATATGGGCGGTCCTAAGTCATACCTGGAAAAGGCAGAAGTGACAGAAAATTGAAATGGTGCCTTTACGTTGTGTTTTTACTTTAGATTTTATTATATTTCAAACAAATAAGAGGTTTAAAAGACCGAACCGTAAGACTCCAGGTCCTATACTGGGAGCAAAGGCGGTTCTGGCAACCCTGTTGATGTATAAGCAGTAACCAGCGATGTCTGACACACCTGTGGGGAGAAGTTTCATCGAAACTGAGAAATAAATGAGGGCAAAACATTTCTGTCATTTACAGACACAAGCGGGCCTTATTCTCTCTACTCACCACCGCAAAAATGAAACACTGCCCCAGAAAACAGCAGTTTGTCCTTAATTGTTTCACCGCCGCCAATATAAGTGCACTCCATCCCAACGAAGCAAAGAGTCACACCGAAAAACCCAAGAGCCAAGCCACACATTAGTAATCCTCTTGTTCCCTGGACGTAATCTGTAAGGGAGAGAAAAAGGTCAGGAGTTACAAAGGAGAGAAAAAAAAAAAAGGGCTGGATGGAGTTTTTTTCAGCCTGATCAAGTACGATCATGTAATCGGGTCAAATTGTGGATTCATATTCAGTCAACAATGCTGTGTTCTAAAGCCTGAATAACAAAAGATTTCACACAATTCTATAAATCTATATGAAATTAGTCAATGGTTTTCATTTTTGAATAAACGTAGAAATAATCTTCTTGGTCTTATTTTAAGTGAGCTTTTATTAGCTTTTTCTCCAATATGCCATGATGTTTCTTTAGAATATATTATTGAGAGCTATAACTGTCCTAAGTTGACGAAGCCGAATTAAAAAAAAAAAAAATTCTGACAAAGATCACACATTATAAAGCTCTCATTCAACATTATTCATTCACTTCATGAGTAGCAATTTCTAAATAACCACAAATTGAAAAGTTATGCATGACATCAGCTGAAACAAACAGCCTAATTTTCTTTTCCATGAAATATTAGTAATTGAGAATTTAATTAAAGAAATACCACAAACAAAGGCATACAGATAACCGATAACAGATAACCCATCTCTGACTATTTTCAATACAATATTAAAGAACGGAAAATGCACCACTGTGCGTTTAATGTATTGCATCCTAAATAAATATGAGGAGAATGTAACATACAGGTGACGCTCCAGAGCACCGGGAAGTCCCTGCAGTTGGTGACTGCAGTTGAATCAGTGAAGCAGTCCTTCCACAGGTTGGACCAGTACCAGGCCACCTTGATGATGAAGGAGCCCCCCTGTCCCCCCAGCTGGGTAATCCTCCAGTAGTCCATAGCCATGGTGCACAGCACGAAGAGCCACCCCAGTGACGAGATCAAAAAGCCGAAAATTTGAATCAGGCGTTTCCTCATTGCTGAACTGAGACACGAAAGGTAGAAAATCCACACTAAAGTTCCCCTCAGGACGCTCAGCTCTCCTGAATCACTTGTTTCCTGTGAGACGGGGAGGACGAGAGTCCATCAGTGCCACGTGTCTCTAATGTTGATCAGGGCTCTGGGCTTCTGTCTGAGGTGTTTACTGTAAACCTACCAGAGTCTGCCACCCACTTAGAAACTTTGCACCACTTCTGCTCACGTTTTTATTCATCTGATCTCTCCAACTTATCTAATCTCTCAGACTTTCATGCAGAAAAAACGGTGGCTGATTAAAAATTACACAAAAATGTTGTTATCATGCATCCACAAATGCAAACTTTTTCAGGCGTAAACATGCCGTATTACATAAAGTCTCATTAAATGCACAAAATGTATCTTAATGCATAACAGATCTCTATATGCAGAATATAATACAACCTGCTTAGCTGCAGAAATGAAAAGATCACCATGGGGCAAATGTTTCCAACCTTTTTTTGACCTGGAGAATCCCCAGAATGCCTCATGGACCCCATCTCTAATCTCTCATCTGCTAAAATATTAGAGTGCAGCCAGATGCTGGTGGACACGCTCACTCACAACAGCAGGAGCCTTTAAAAGCCCTGAGGGAAGAAGCTACCAGGTACAAGTATACCCTAGATTCATGAAAGCATCATTTTATAGTTTTTACTGACATTGTTTCACCCTTTATGTAGATTCACCCTTCTTCGTAGATTTTTATGATTTTTAATCAAGTATTTTAATAAGTAAAGGACTGCTGTCGGTCTCATTTACCCATCTGCACTATATTAGGAAAAAGGTATCATTGGTAGCTGCTCAGTCGGACTCTATTGGATGTTAGACTAGACAAGGAGGGTCCTCTTCATGGCAAAACAATGAAAATAAAGTAACTATTGTTGAGACTTCTGGCTGCCTTATGTTACATCTGTTGTTCCTTTCTCTTTGTCATGAATCGTGTGTCTTTCTTATGTCTTGTAGTCCCTTAAAAATTTGCAAAAGGGTAATCAGTGTCAGTCTGAACGATCATCCATGGAGGTGTGATACTCTGCATAGTATTTTAAAGGTACAAAAGGTGAAAGAGCAACAGCAGAGATTTGTTCACTAAATACCACTGCTGAGGAGCTGCAGCATACGGGTCTGTGCAGGACAGTCACTATAAAGGGAAACAGGTTGTGAAACAGGTCTTTCATGAGTGGGACCAGTAGCCACCATGGGGATTAAGAAGCCTCCTTTTCCCATCTACCAATAAATGTAATGTCCTCCTATACAACTCAAAGAGCAACCAAATCAATAAGTTTTCAAGAGTTACCTGTAGTCTTCTGTGGTGGGATGAAAAATGAGGCGACCCCCACACTGAAATTCCAGTCGGTGTGCACGAGACAGATTAAGCTCCTGGGAATCCTCAAAAGTAACACAGTCTGTGTGTCTGTGCCATGTGGCTTCACCTGATGAGGACCTGCAGTCACTGAAAGGTTAACTGTTGAATTTCTGGCGGTGCACTGCATACATTTCCAGGTCTGATCCTTCAGATTTTATGCAGTTTTCATTTTAGAAGGTAGTTGTACGGTCGAAGCTGAACAGCTGAGCATGCAGCCTCCATCAATAGTAGAAATGAACCTCCCCAGCTGATGGAGAGATCAGCAGAGACTAACAGCAGGTCCATATTGAATTTAATCATCACAAGTGAGGTCAAAGGGAAAGTGAGTAAAAACATGCCTCTTATAATTTGGTTCCGCAAATGTTGGGCCAAAACTCTAATAATCTAATGTGCATGGAGGCAACACTGTGATCACTGGCAGAGAGTGCAACAAAAAAGGAAACTCAAACTTCATTGAAATGATAAAGCTACACCTGTAACACAGGCAATCCTGCCAGAGCTTCTAATCTTTGTGAATTTCATGTTCTCAAGTGCAAATATACATCACAGAACACCCAGACACACAGATGAGACCATCGGTCCTCTACAGACCTGCAGCATGGGTTCAATTGTCAGCCGGGTCGTTCTGAGTTTCTTGCCACAGTCTAAAAACATGTGAGGTTGTTTGATGACCCTAAATTGCCTGTAGGTGTGAACAGGAGTGTGTGTGTTTGTCCTTGCACTTTGAGATATCTGTTTGAAATGGAATGTGCATTATAAATAAAATGTATTATTATTATTATTATTATTATTATTATTATGATTATTGTGTGTTCATCCTGTGATGGACTGGTACCCTGTCTGGGATGAATCCTGCCCTCGCCCACAGTTAGCTGGTATCAGCTGAAGTGCCTCGCTGCCCCAAATGGGATATAAGCAGGATAGTTGGAGAAGTAGGCATATTTTTCCTCCCTCTTTTCAGAAATGACATACTCAGAATTAATAGTGACATTACAACTGTCATTTCAAAATGTAAATATCTCTTATGAAAACAAGAGCAAATGTACTTCAAAAAGACAAGATGTTGGAAGGAAAACCCTTTTTCATCATGACATAGTAGCCAGTTGAGTATTACTAAATCTACTTTTTGAACACCAACGACATTTAAACATAGTACTAGACTATCAGACAAACTCTACAAACATAAGACCACAGCAACCAGATAATCACAATTAGTTTATCTTTTTCATGTTCAATGATGGAGGAAGTCAAACCTTATCTAGTCCCACTGCCTCACCTGATGGCCCCTGGGGGACGAGAATAAACAATGTCCAGACATGATGAGCAGCTATCGCCAGTAGTTACACAGACTGTCATCTATTACACAAACAGCTGCTAATTCAGTGAAGAACTGCCCCCTAATTTCATATGATTCTTTTTTTTTTTTTTGAAGATTTTGTGGTTTATGGTGTCAAATGCTTTTTTTTTTTTTAAATCAATGAATAATCCTGTTGCATTTTTTTGGTCGGTGACATTTGTGACATACTTGATTGAATCTATGCATCTAGAATCTATCTCTCCTTATGCCATAAGGAACAGCGAGTGTTGGTTTCTCTGAATAAACCTCTTCCCGCATCTTCTGATCTTCCCTGGTCAGGAACTTCCCTCACAAGGCCAGGTCCAACATTTACAAAGAACTTATCATTGATGTTATTTGCAGCAACATCCATATCATGTTCCTTTTGACCGTTTTCCAGAAAGTAGTTGGGACAACTCGTCTTTCCGGACCCATCGATTAACACACTGATCAATATGTCCATTATTCTTTTAATGTTTCCACAGTTGCAGGGGGAATATACAGAGAGGGCACTCATGAGGTTCAAAAAAACAAAACCAAAAAATTTCAATCCCACATAGCTGAAGGCAGACACAGACATGAAACACACCAAAACCTGACTTGAGGCACACACAGGCACTACAGACATGGCATGAGGACAAGACGATCTGACAGCCCTGGTAAGCCCAGAGCACCAGGTGACTGCAATCGCAATCAGGCACAGGTGAATGGCATCAGGGCAGGGAACAACAATCAGACATGAGGAGAAGGATCCACAAAGTATGAAGCAAGAGATGTATTTAGAAACACCACAAACACCACACAGGACAAAGCATGTACCATGACAAGTGTCATTTCTATCACCAAACATTTTCTTATGGAATTCTTGCTTACTGTTTCTTAAAATGTTGATTATTTCGTTTTAATACATTTTGTATTTGTTCTCTGTCTCCTTCCTGATGGAAGCTCTATACAATGCATTCATGGACAACTTGCATTTTGAGGCTTTTTTTTTTTTTTTTTAACCATAGAACAGTTTTTTCATACAACCTTGTAAATATATTGATAAATTCCAAGTATGCGCCATTAATGTCACTTTTCTTGTATAGCCTATAGTGTCCCGTTATCAGCAGATCATTTCTAAGATCTTCTATGCATTCCTCATTTCTTTTTATTCTATATTGTTTTCTCTTTTTTTTGTTATTCTTGTAATTGCCATCTTAAACAAGGTAGGTGGTTACTAATGTCATTTATTAGTAGTCCACTTACTGTGGAGTTATTTATATTATCAGGGAATATGTTGTCAATCAGAGTGGCATCTTTTCATTATACGAAGAAACTAAAACAGCCTTTATTCTCTGGAACATTGTGTTGTGCACTGTGTATTGCCCCGTGAAAGAATCCAGTTTTGGACTTTAAGGTTGTTTGTAGTGCTGTTATCGTAGTTAAGCTAACAGTGGCTAGCGCTAACCAGGTTAACTTCATTAGCCTCTAAAAGCACTCTGGATTATTTTGATATGTCTATGGGATTATCTCGACATCAGAAGGCTTTAACTGTCATTTACAGATACCATTTGCATAGAAATTATTCTATCCTGGGCACATTACAGTTTTTCTCAAATGCTAAAACACATTTCACAAACGTTTCCTCTGTGTTCCCCAATGTCTAAACACAGCACCCTTTTCTAAAGCTACATAAACACAACCACGCCTTCTCACTTCAAAACTCAAACTTTCACACCAAAAGAGCAGCTCAAAGCTTTCAAAAATGTAAATACTATACACATCATTACACACTACAGCAAAACAATTGAAAACACAATGCTCAATTTG
Source organism: Salarias fasciatus (assembly GCF_902148845.1). Lineage (NCBI taxonomy): Eukaryota > Metazoa > Chordata > Actinopteri > Blenniiformes > Blenniidae > Salarias > Salarias fasciatus. The sequence goes on from NC_043760.1 coordinate 24,369,886, forward strand.
TGAGAAGGTTCTTTGTTTCATAACTGCCAATGCATATTTTCAGAAACTTCACAGTAACGGATCTTCTTAGATCTCTGAGGATTAGGCATTTAGATTTGTGAGTTTCATATGAAGAGTATAAATCTATAGAAAATACTGCACGTACAATACTGTAACACAACTCAATGCAAAAACAGAATCTATTGCACACAACGGTAGCCTACTCTTGAAAACATGTTCAGGGCGTGAAGTTTTTTTATTTAATTTATTCACACCACACACACACCACAATCAGTGTGCGGCATCATGTCGCTGAGCTGCATCGGGCCACATCACCTCATCCACGTCGCAGGCTATATTCTCTCTTGCCAGGCACTGCAGGAAAAAAAACCCTGGAATGGCGAATCCATCCTTGGAAGGCAGTGGCGTTACTAGGATGCCAGGTGTGGATGGGCATTTGTCTTACTGGGGGGGCAAAGCTTAAAACCAGCAGGGCCCTCATTCAGCAGGGGTTACTACTGATATGGACTGTCGTCGGACCGAGGGGGGCGGGTGCTGCTGCTGCTGTCACAGAGCGTCACGGGGGAATGCACTAGATGCGGAAGCGCCGCGCACGGAGTTTCTGATCGCCTCCCATGTTAAAGGAATACTCCGAAGATTTTGGACCCACACCCTATCCCTATCATTTAAAAAGTGAGACAAGCTCATAAATACCTTTTTTGTGTCTGTGCGTCCAGTGGCTGGATCCCAGCTGTTAGCATCGTAGTTAGCTTAGCTCAACTGCTGGAGGTGAAGAGGAGACAGAGCCGGACTGACGAAAGTGGACAAAATACTCCTTCCAGTGGTCCAGGGGACGGCGTATTAGCACGTGAAGTAAATCCAAATGGTTATAAAACATTTTAAAAGACGTGTTTTCTTTTCAATCCATTAAAATAACGTTTTGATACACACAGATCTGCACAAGCATTGTGCTCCGCGGAAGGATATACCGGCGCACAGCGGCTGAGTCTATGGCTTCAACTGCTGTGCTCCAGTATATCTGTATAACTTTCCAGTGAGGGAAGAGATAAAAATATTTTCTGTTATTTTTGTGGGAAAGATGCGTATTTGTGTTCGATTATTTTGATTATTTGTTCACACGTGATTGTGGTTAATGCGTGTGGGAGGGATATGTGTATATAAGCATGCCGTAAGGGGGCGTGGTTTGGTGGTGCGTTCATTGGTATGAGGTCAAGTTCAAGAGTGTACACGGTGTCGGTGAGTTAAAAGTTAAGAACAACCATGTCTTTAAGAGGCATAATATATCATGACTGATGTCAGATTGTATGTTTTGTTGCAGGTTTACAACCTGCAAGACCAACAGAGACTATTAGAGAGAGTCAGAGTTTATTTCTTAATTTAGTGGTGCAGGAATGGGGAGCAGGCTATGTGGTGCGGCTGCGTGTGATTAATGTATGCATATGTGGAAAATAAACATGTTGATCTGCGAGTTGCATCTGCCGTGCATTCTTGGCAGCCCTTCCAGAGGGCAGTCCGCTTATTACAGCAGGTAGTTAGGCGGAATCTGGACAATATCCTTCCGTGGGGGCACTGCCCACCCCTGCCCCCCCTGGTAACGCCTCCGTTGGAAGGCCTCCACTGGGATGTCAACACAAGCCAGCTCCGTTTCCCTTAGGAGGTTCTCTCTAGTGTATGGTTGTCTGTCATAAACCTTCCATCGCCACGATGAGAAGAACTTCTCTACAGGGTTCAGGAAAGGGTAGAAGGGTGGCAGACAGACTTTCAAAAACTGGTTACTGTTGGTGGTAAACCACTCTTTGATTTGGTTTGTTCTGTGGAAGCGGATATTGTCCCAAATGATCACATAAATGGGACGTATGGGCCCAGGATGGTGTTGTTGGTGGTCCAGGAGGATACATTAGCAACAGGTGTCTTCAATTTTGAGTCGTTGTGTGTAATGAATGACGCCAGGTATGTTCATTGTGTTCAAATATTGCTGCCTGTGGCAAGCATTTTGCATCACATGAGCTTTCATTTGAGAATATGAGCAGAGTTCTTTTGCAACTTGTGTTTTAGCAAGGGAAAATGTGTTTAGATTTATTAGAACGGAGGATTGTGTTTTGTGAATTGTGTCTTCGTGTAAAATGTGTTTATGATATTGGCAAACGATGGCTAGATTTAGTAAATGCGTTTAGACAAGTGGTCATTTGGTTTCAAGGATTGGCTTTTGTGTTTTAGCATTTGAGAAAAACTGTAATAACGTCATTGAAGTTGTTTCACTTAAATGTGTCATTTCCCTGCTAGATGTCCAAGAAAACTGAGTCCCTCTATATTTCTGTATAATTTTGTTTGACTTATCATGACATCATTTGTCTTTTACAGATGTCCCGGATGTTGATGATGGTGACAAAGAAGTAATTCTGGAGCTTTTTAAGTTTTTGTGTCTCTTCTATGAAGACATTAGGGACAAGAGAGGGTCTATGGCAGTTTTAAAGTTTGTTTTGTGTCTTCTGTTTTCTCCTGGAACAGGGTATATTGACTGTCTGTGTCATGTAAGTAGGTATTCAGTTGTCCAATGAATTGAATACACAAAACTAAATTCCTTAGCCCTTACATCCTCTACTGGCAAATCCAGCTCAAGGTAAGAACAGCACAAACAATATCAATGAGCTATTGAATGACTTACGATGAGATGTAAGAATTGCAAATACGTAATATATGCCTATATAAAATAATTAGAAGTAAATCAATATGTAATAAATAGATCCAACATAGCAGGAGGCTACATTTACAATAACGATAGCAAAAAACAGTCAGAAATAGGTTGGATTGTAAAAGTATTTTGCCATCACAGGGTGCATTTACATGTGTATTGTTTCAAAATGAATATGTTCAAACTAAACTAGTAGCTATACATTTAGCTAGTTAAAATACTGTCTGGAGTAAAATAATGCAGTAATGAGTGAGACTGTTTTAAGGAGATCATAACAATAGCTATAGCTATGAGCTTCTGGTATTTTCACCATTATTTTGAAATGCTTCATATCAACTTCCGGTCCTGCTAGTGGACGAGTCCTTACAGTGGAGGTCTGCCAGAAATGGTCCTGAGAGCGGAGGTTAGCAGTCAGAAAGTCTGAGACGGTCGCTTTTCAATCCTATTTACACTGAACAAAAAATATGTGCTTCTGGTTTTCTCGCAATTCTTTTGAAAGGCTTCATATCAACTTCCAGTCCCGGGAGTGAAGGAGTCCTCACAGTGGAGGTCTCTAAGGAAGGGTCCTGAGAGCCAGGTCTGCAGCCAGACTGTCTTGGAACATTCAGAGGCGAGCAAGCTGGAGACTTGCTAAAAGCAATTTTGACAGTTTCTCTGAGTCATGTCTGAATTACTTATGTCAGTGCTGCACACAAAACCTGAAAGACCTGCAAAACGTCATATGGTCCGATCAAAGATCCTACCTCACAGAGTTTTACCCAAAAATCCACTTGAAATTTTGGTTAGTCAGTTAAATTTTCAGCTCTGAAGCCAGTCTACAGTTTTCGTTACATAAGATCACTATCAGTAAGTTACAGATGTTTGTTTTGATTTCTAACACAATGGCAACACTAAGTATAAGAAAAGCCCTCCTTCTGCACTCTGTGTGTTGTGAAAATATTGTAGCTTATTATGTCTCAGTGATTTTATTTACAATACAACATTTTCAAAGAATCTGATTGCAAAAACGTGACAGAGAAGACAATGAAAGAAATATTTTTTCTCTCACTCCCTTTCCAAAGATGATGCCGTAACACGCTGAGCGCATGCTGTCACATAATGAGAAGAGAGCAGTACTGATCGATGTAGCAATCCCCAGTGACAGCAACCTCAGAAAGAAGCAACTCGAAAAGCTGGAGAAATACCAAGGGCTGAAAGAACAGCTAGAGAAGATGTGGGGTGTGAAGGCAACAGTGGTGCCAGTAGTGATCGGGGCACTAGGGACAGTAAGCCCCAAACTGGATGCATGGCTTCAGGAAATACTGGGAACAACATCAGAGATCTCTGTCCACCTCCGATGGACTCACCACTTGCTGAGGGAGCCATTATGGCCGGGTGCAGTGTGGACCAAGTGGCAGTCGATAGCAGGTGGCTCGGCGACCCAATCCCTGGATATAGAGACTAACTCATGGCACATGGAATGTCACCTCACTGGTAGGGAAGGGGCCTGAGCTTGTGAGGGAGTTTGAGAGGTACCATCTATATATAGTCTGGGTCACCTCGACACACAGCCTGGGCTCTCAATATCAATTCCTCGAAAGTATCTGGAGTCTTCACTTCTCTAGTGTTGCCTGTGGTGAAAGCTGGCAGGCTAGTGTGGGTTCGCTTACAGCCCCACAGCTCAACTGCCATGTGTTGGAGTTCACCCCAGTGAATGAGAGGGTTATGTCCCTGTGCCAATGGGTTGGGGCCACATGGGAAGAACAGCAGTGCAGAGTAGCCAGCCTTCTTGGAGTCCCTTGGAGGAGTGCAAAAACCCACCCACAATAGATACAAAGATACAAAACCACAAAGTATTACTTAAATACTTCCTTTCGATGTTGGTGCCCTGGGATTAGATACTATAAGTAGTTTGTTGGAAGATGATATTTAAGGTCATGACTCTCATGTTTATCTGCTGGCGATCGAGGCTCAACCTTGGGAAAACACTTTGATTTACCCTGAATGAACTTACTGCTCACTGCTGATGACCTTATTTACGCTATCTTTGCAATGACTTCCCCGTGGCAATATCAATACAAAGATTGCATTGCAGTTAGTTAATGAATATGCTAGACAAGATAAAACAAGTGCTGGACACATATTTAGATGTTTTTAGAAGAGATTAATAAACCACAGAGGTTTCAGACAGTTAAAGACACAGCACAACACAAAATTGTGTCTCTTTTATTGAGATATTACAAAACAGATGAAAAATGAAATGGCGTATAAACAATATAGTTTTTATTAGCTCTGCATGGCCAAGGGCATTGGCCAAGAGGTTACGTTGTTTGTGTCTCTGCTAGCAGCATAACTCAAAAAGTTATGATGGATTATATAGAAATTTTCAGGAAATGTCCAAAATGCGATGGGGTACAACTGATTACATTTTTGGGATTTGGGGGTGGTGATCTGTTTGGCGGAGTTCTGCGCTCTCCGAGTGCTTTGGAACATTATTCATGTTTGTGGAAAATAATACAACTTCAAATTGTACAAATTAAACACAATATGAAAAATCTATATCTACCAAACATTATAAAATTCATCAGTTTATAATTCTGGTTTACACTTCTTGTTCATTACACGTATTTGAGATTCACCAGAGGTCAAGACTTAAGTCTCTCAAAAGTGTTGTTTTAGTTCTCATTTGTCATAAATTTTTGTAAAAGTTTTACACCCTGGAGGAGACGCTGTATTGTAGAAAAGGCCTCTGGTTTATGGACTTCACCTTCCCCAGTGGGTTGGAAGACACGAGAGAATGTAAGGCAGCACTCTTATAGATGTAGTCTGAATGACTGTGGCTGTGAAGAGACAAACTGATTTAGTTACAACACAATACGTATTACATTTTATTGCAGCAAATATGAGGTGTTTCAGAAAATATAAACTTGTAGGTGATGCATACCTTTTGCTAAAATTGCTTGCTATGGAGAAGCAGAATATGCAGCCTCCCACAAGACACAGGACTGAACCTCCCCAGCCAATGAAGAGAGCAGCTCCCAGCTCATACCTGGAGACACACAGCAGCATTCAGTGAGGAACTGAAGAAATCCATCTGAGTTTAATTTAACCAAGTTAAACATATTACTCACTTTTGTTCCACGAATTTTGGGTCAAAAAACTCTGATATGATTTGGTGTGCGTAGATAGAGTATGCTAAGAGTGAGCAGGCGCCTGAAACACAATAAACAAGTTATAAAACTGCAGGAACAAAATAGTGACTCCAAAGACTATTTTTTTCTACACTTACCACTCAGAATATAGGTTACACCTGCTAAACAAGCAATCCTGGATTTGTTTTTGTTAGATCCTCCAATTTTAGTGCATTTCATGCCCACCAGGGCAAATATGGAGCCAAAAAATCCCAGACAAACCGCTGAGATCATCAGTCCTCGGCAAGCTTGGATGTAACCTGCAAAAATAAAACAGAAGTGAGCTTCCGTTGGTAGGGTGGAGGACACCAGCACCCACCCGGAGGTGGAAAAAATGAAGGCCAAAATCTCCCAATACATGCTGCTCACAGTGCAGAAACTGCTCCTCTACACACTTGAAGCTGGTAATCAGTGGCTCCTCAAATTGCTTGGTAGTTTTCGTCCTGGTGAACCTTGTCTAAAATGTAGCCGTCCTCAACGTGGGTGGGTTCAATGGATAGGCAGTGATGGATTGTTAATGGCTGTGGACAGTTATATTCTGCAGGGAGGAGTTTGGCCATAAACATCAACAAGTGACCAACCACGTTCTCACAAAACGTGATTCAAAGAATGAAAGTTCTGCATGTGTGAGCAGCTTTACAATGTCACCATAGACCATGTTTATCAGTAAGTCAGTGTCTTGACAAAACAGTGGATAATTTTTTTTCCAATTCTGAGACTGAAGTAAGTGCAATTAATTCACTTTTAATTGTTTTGAAGTTATTGTGTTAAACAAAAAAAAGTTATTTTCTCCTTTGTGAGTTAAACTAACAATCGATTGAAAGTATTTTAAGTGCTTGGTGTTCCTGAAGGAGATTAACCCATAAAAGACTAAGTAGTTCGCCACTTACTTGTGGATTTGTCACATTACAAACACACATTTAAAAGTTTTGAATTAACCACAAATGGTTGATTATTACTTTAGAGTTGTTTAAAAAAATAATACTGTCTTCTTTTTTTTGACAGTCCTTCATATGAAATATTATTTCTGGTGGTGTAAAGCAAATATAAGAAATGTGTTTGGAAAAAAGTATGAGTGTCACTCTCAGTCTTTCACTTCACCTATGATTAATACTCAACAGAAATATGTGAACTTCCGCCTGGACTTAATGCTGTGGGACTGAGATGACTTATTAACAGCATGTCTGTAACTCTGAGGGGAGAGCAAATGGAAGAGAACAGACTCTGATTTCAGACAAATGTGTTTGAGGAGTGGGTCAGAGTGAAAGAAATGTCCTGCCCCAGTGAACATCCTGCCCCACTAGATTATCCACAAACTGCACATAGTCATGATTTCACAGCAGTAGATGAAAAATCCAGTGGAAAAGGCACAGGAGATGATCATGACGCCATTAGATCCTCCCCACTCCCCTTCAGTGATCAGCCAATCACTGTTGGTATGCAAATGACACAGAACACACACACACACACACACACACACACACACACACACACACACACACACACACACACACACACACACACACACACACAAGCAGAAGCCCAGCCTTCAGGTGGGACCCACATGATGCCCACACCACCACAGGCCCCCTTCACATTTTTCTGCCCCTTCCTGTATGCCTATCTGCAAGAAGGTGATAAAGGTGATATAACAAGATGGCCAGGATGTGGAGGTGACAAGGAATGCATTTATATTGTGGTTTTGTGGTTTTGGGCTCCACCTTGTGGCTCTACTGTTGATGAAAGTCTCTGAGACTTTGTCATTGACTTGGTCAGAATAAAAGCATATGAGGAGCAATGGGAACACTGTTAAATAAGGAATTCAAACAGTAGCAAACACAGAGTAAAGAAGTATTTTCAAATCTAAAAGGACTTTTTTTCATGAAGTTGATGCTTGTTCATGTGAATAGCCTCTTCATATCACGTCCTAAGACCCATTTGTCATTCAGCTGAACAGAGTCTCCTCTGCATCTTTTAGCTGTACTTTTTCATTGTTTTACTGTTTTGTTCTGACTGTTTAATATTGTTTCTGTTGCACTGTGAAGCACTTTAGCTGGCCATAGGCTTTTTTAAAAAGTCAAACAGAAATACACTTGAGACTGAGATTGACATTGACAAACTGACTGATCTACCCATGGCCTTATTCTAAAGGCAAAAGCTTTGTGTGTAGGAGGGGCGTGGTTTGCTCTCGGCTGCAGGAGAGAGGGAGGCGGGGAAGCGGCTCAGGGAGCCAGTGTCCAAGGTGCAGCAGGTGCTGGCAACTGATTTGATTACTCTCTCCTGCTTGAAGTAGTGTGCTGGACCGGGCGGAAGGGAGAGAGAGGAGCAGAGCTGAACTGGCAGCAGCAGACTGGAGAGGCCAGCGGACGCAAGCCTGAAAAGGCTGAAGACTGGGACGACCAGGATCGAGGTCTGCACGGTGTGGCGGCGGCGGCTAGAGAAGCCTGCCGAACTGAGGGGTGGGGACTGGGCCCACTGAGGGACAATAAAGGAAGCTCAAACTCACTGGCTGTGGTTTCACCTGTGTCTAGCCGACCTGCGGTGGCACTTGTGTGCTACACTTTGGTATCTGAAAATGAAGCTAACTGACGCTGACAAATAGTTAAAGGCTGTAAAATGTATCAATAGGCTGCTGGTGCTTGGCCTCCACTGCCAAAAATGTCATTAAATACAATAATTAAGGGTTAGAGACAAACTTTGGAAGACCAAAATGCATTGAAGATAAGGTTGTCTGCTGGGCAGGAAAGAAAATGACAGAAAAATCACAGTAGAGAGGCGATGCACTTAGAATATATAAGATATACAGTATCTGTGGAACAAACTGACAAAGAAACCTCCCAGCAATTTTCAGCCAATAACACATGTAGATTGTTTGTACAGTACATACTTCATTTTACGAATGCATTGTGTATTGTTTATATGTTGATAAATAGCTAGAACAAGGGTCTCCACTGCAGTGCCTGATAACTCCTGTTAACCTGCAAGGACCTTGTGAGTAACTCACAGGGCATGTTCTAAAAATAGCAATGAACACAAACAACACATGGAGGCCAGTAGATGGCGTCTCGGCTTTTTTGAATGATGCTGCTCCTTTTGGCACTGGAATGCACTGGAATGGTTTACTGGTGGGTGGGATGTAGATCAGTACCTGAAGGTCTGAGTTCATGGTTTTTCTTTTAAGAAACAGTGGTACTCTTCTCTCAGATTCTGATCGTGTGTAAAGGTTTTAAGAAATAATAAAACCTGACATGCCACTGTAAATTAGCTTATGGTATGAACTATAGCTATACGATAGATGTAAGGAGATATACAGTAGAGACCTACACTTCAGAATTGTACCTCTGTTAAATTTTACTGCTGAGACCTGAAGGAGTTAAAAAAGAAAACAGATTGTGTTTATGTAGTGTAGGCTACTAGATGAAGCTTTCTTGTTTAGCTGCTATTACCTGCTGTTCAATAGCACAAAATTAATAGTACTAAACTTCACACTTCTGTAGAGGGGGGACGGAGCTGCTCTGCTCAAGCTTAGCAGTGAGACTTGGAGATTTCAGTGCGCACAATCCTGATACAGCGCAGCCATTGAAACAAAATGTCAGAAAAATTGGTTAAGTTTAGGTTTGAAACATCCTCACATAACCACAATCGTAGCATGCCATGGCAAGCCAGAATATATACAGTAAAACCACTGTCTTACCTGCAGTTTTGACATGGACACAGGCAGAGGGTGCTGGGCTTTAGATTGAACACATTGATTATGTCATCATAATCAAAACTGTCAAATATTTCTTCAAAAAAGCTCATCCTGATTTACTCAGACCATCTCAACCATGGAAAATCAACGTCAATATATGTGTATATTTGGTATATCAGCTGTTCAGTGTATTTGAGGACATGTAGTGTTGATTCTGGGAAATGACAGACTGTCTCCTTGCTGTTCGCATTTGATTGCACTGTGTCCATTATCACAAAGTCAGAAAAGGTATAAAAGAAAGAGCACTGTTCGAGAACATGTATTTGTTATAGGAATACTCCGAAGATTTTGGACCCACGCCCTTTCCCTATCATTGACAAAGTTAGACAAGCTCATAAATACCTTTTTTGTGTCTGTGTGTCCAGTGGCTCCCGAATCTCACTCCACGACTCTTCTGCACGTTTGTCTGATAATGTCACTATGACTGACTCTGATAAGTCTATTGTGGATGAAAGCTCAAGAGCGGGAGATTGGAACTGGTCAGACATGAATTTCGTGACCTGGAAAAGCTCCTCGAAAACCGTGAGAAGCAGAAAAAACTGTTCAGCAACAAGACGGACCGTTTGGCGACGTTTAAAGGGGCTGTATCATGCAAAATTCACTTTTTGTATGTTTTAACCTTGTTATATAGTTATGTACTCACCGAAAACACCCCCAAAGCGTTTTTTTTCCTTTGTGCCCGTGTGTTTAAGCTTTCCTAGTGTTTGTGCTGCTCGAAGAGACAGCCCCTCCCGCACCCGTGAAAACGCTCTTTTTTCCCACGTTCACGTCACACTGTGAAGATGGCTCCCCTGAGCCCCCCTCCTGCAGGCCCTCGGCAATCAGCATTGCTGCTTTTTGTAACTCCGATTTCGAGGATAAACTTTGACCATCGTCTGAAAGCAACAGTCAAGCAAAAGCAAGAGTCTGAAGGGTCTGCGCTTGGTGAGTTTCTAACAGGAAAAGACATTTTTGCGTTTGGAGAAGCTGGAGCTAAAGAGCTAAAGCTAGCTAGCGTATTTGTTTTGAAGCACTGATTGGTTGAAGTACGCTGTCAGTCAAAGTCCACAGGGGGAGAGGCGGGATTTCAGTGAAACGGAACGTTTTCTCTTCCGGGTTTCAGAATTAGCCCCAGAAAATCTTTTATTTCACACAAAATTACTTTTCCTTAGCACCAAAAATAAACTATTACCATGTTAATGCCATTTCTAGGGTTTGGACTAGCTAAAAAAGCATGATACAGCCCCTTTAAAAACAAATGTGTCCATGTTTTGACCAACTTACGACCATTAACTTAATCACGGGTGATTATGAGCCGCCAATACAAATTACAGCCAGGTTAGCTAAGGTGCACTCACATGAGTGATGTACTACCTAGCAGGACCCCATGAGTGTCATCACAGATGCCTGTCTGAATGCCGTTACATGCGCCGCAGTGGCGCTGTTGGATTTCAAACTTTAATTTTTTCTTGGTTGGCTTATGGTAGGGTTAGTACAATTCTTGGTGGGGCTTTAGCCCAACCAAGCCCCGCCCTGACGCCGCCCATGCTCCACACAAACACACCCAGGGAGTGGAAAACTTGAGGAAAGAAAGCACAGACTCTGTGCAAAGGGAGGAGAAAGTCTGCAGACAAAAGTGAAAGTAACTAATCGCTCCGGCACCGCCCGCCCGTGATTCAGAAACAGAAAAAAAAGGCTAAATAAACTTTAATACTTAATGATAATGAACTGAAAATGTATGTGCTCAATTTTCTCTAAATAATCAGTAATAAAGGAGCAGATAAACAGTCTGTAGTGCCGGAAAAGCTTCTCGAGGATGAATCAGTGCGCCTGCATGGAATGCGCACAGCTGAGCCCAAAATGTAGGATGGGAGAAGGCGCGTGCGCATTGGTGGTGCGCGGAAAACACTCAAACAGACTCAGAAACGCGTACGAGGGGGTACCCAAAAATTCCCGGACTTAGGTCATAAAATGCTAATAATAATGAGTTTCGACTTCTGGCCGTCAAATGTGCTACAGGTAAGCCTCGTGCATATCCGTGAAAAAGCTGAGCTCCCAGAGTGACACTGACGCCTGTAGGCGCTATTTATAGTAACAGAGTGCAGCTGCGGTCTGCGCTTTTTCCAAAATGGCGACACTAACCGGAAAGCCAAAGCAACGCGCAAACATTAAATTCTGCTTTTTGCGAGGAAGAAACATCAGCAGAAACACTCACCTTGCTGCAGCAAGCCTACAAGGATGAAGCTCTGGGGAAGAATCAGCATGAGTGGTTCGGGCGGTTTGAGAAGGGCCAGATGTCCGTCAGGTCCGCTCAGCCATGAAAACAATGCTGAGCTGCTTTTTCGCTGTCCAGGGTATTGTCCACAGCGAGTTTGTCCCTCCAGGTCAAACTGTAAATCAGGACTACTACATCGAAGTCCTCAGACGGCTCCTTGAGGATGTGAGGAGGAAGCGGCCCGCGTAGTGGCGGAGTGGAGCCCGGTTGATCCACCACCACAGTGCGCCAGCGGACACGGCGCGTCACGCAGTTTCTGGCGAAGAATGAGATGAATCTCCTCTCCCATCTACCTTATTTGCCAGATGAAGCCTCGAGTGACTTTTTCTTGTTCCCCAGGTTGAAGAAGGAGCTGAAGGGACAGCGGTTTGCAGATGTGGAGGAGGTGCAAGAAAAAACGCAGCCGGCCCAGAATGACACAATTATGTACGGGTGTCACGACACATTCGTGAAGTGGGAGACACGGCTGCAGCGCTGCAGTAATGCGGATGGAGATTATTTTGAAGGCGACGGTGGTGTTTTATTTTGAAATGTCAGAAATAAAAAGTTACAATCAAATTCCGGGAATTTTTGGGTACCCCCTCGTTCATGTGACGTATTGACGAGTCGGGCCCTGGAGCGGACGCATACACCCCGAATTGACGGTTCTCCCCCCCGGTCTGTGGATGCATGCCTCCGTCGCTTCCACCCCCGCCCAACCCCCCTGCACTCTCCGGTACGCGGATGTACACGCGCGCAAGCCCCGCTGTCCCGGCCCGCGATTCAGGTGCCCCCAAAAAAAGTGTCCGGGCGCCAAATCTAAGGCTACGTTCACACTGCAGGCTGAAGTGACCCAAATCCGATTTTTTTGCCCCTATGCGACCTGTATCGGATCTTTTCCTGACAGTCTGAACGACACAGATCCGATTTTTTCAAATGCGACCTAGGCCACTTGGATATGTGGTCCTAAATCCGATACGTATCGGATCTTTTGCCATGCGACTTCAGTCTGAACGGCCAGGTCGCATTTATCCGACCTGCACGTCACGATGTGGGGCGCTGAAGACGTGCGTCTTACCGTGAGTGTTAAAAAAAGGCGCTCGCAGACGCACATTAAGGGAGTTCTTGTCATCCGAAAAATATTATTGAACTCCATATCATTAAAGCCTCTCATCACTGTCCCCCCACTCCTGACTGCGTTTCTCTGTTGCTCCCGCTGCCCCACAAAACGCCATGGCCAAAAACTTGGCTCTCTTCCTTCTCATTCGCTAAATTCTGCAGCGCCAGGACAACGGGGAGGAAAAATAATAATAATATCCACACGCGCGCTCTCCCTCTCTCCCAATCTCTCTCCCTCTCTCTCGCTCCCCCTCTCTCTCTCTCTCTCTCTCTCTCTCTCTCCCCCTGTCTCTCTCTCTCTCTCACACACACACACACAGAAGGAGCTCGGCGCGGCTGATTAGAAGCGCAGCACTTAAATGATTGCTCACTATTCAATTGTGAGAATACGTGTTTGATCAGTTCTTAAATAAATCATCGACGCTTGAAAAGCTGCAGATTCTGTATGTTGTTTCTGGGTTCCGCAAACACTGAAGCGCGCTGCTGCGTGACGTCGTTCTGTCCTCTTCTGCGCATGCGGGACACTTTTGGGTGGTATTCCGTTCAGACGGGAGATCACATACAAGTCGCATTTTATTGTAAATGTGAACGAACTCGCAAAAAAATCGGATTTCACAAAAAAATCCGAATTGAGCATTAAGCCCTGCAGTGTGAACGTAGCCTAATTGCCGACCCCTGCTTTAGATGCTCACACAGGGATATGAGCTCCTTCTCCTCTGGCAGTATCCTGCTTATAGCGTCCCTTACTTTCTCCATGTTCCTGCTCTGCTCTGTCCATCTCCACATCTATGGGGTCTGGGTTCTTCTGCTGCCCCCTGTTTGTCCTCACCTTCACTCCTCCTGATGCATGATGGGTGTGTGCTTCTTGGGTCGGTGGCCCTCTGGCCATTGTCACTGTCCACCCTGGCCCTGGGGGGGCCCCTGGGTGATGGGGGTACTGTGGCATTCCTGGACCCTCTCTCCCCTGCTCTTATTCACACACACGTAGGGCTTTGGGAGGCGGGCTTATCATGTAGGGTGTGGTGGAGGGGGCCATCTAAGTGGCCTCAATCACTGCACCCTTCGGCGGCTCGCCTCTCAGTCTTAATTGCACTTAGTCATCTAACATGACCAAATACATACAACACACACATCTGGGGGTCTTGCCGCGCCGTGTCGGGGGTGGGGCTGCTCAGGTAGATGAGACTGCTCATTTAGCCTCGCTCGCTGCACGGTGTGGTTACTGCCCCTCAATTTTAATAGCAAACAACATATACTTCAACACTCACGAGTGGGGGAGGAGAGGGCAATGGGGCTGTGTTCCCATCTCCGGGTCCCTTGACCCAGGCCTGGGGTTTGGACTCTCTGTGGTTTGTGGGACTGCTGGCTCGGCAGTTGCGACCTGGACGTGGGTGCTCGGTGTTCTCTTGCCTTCCGGGGGGGTCTCCCACAGGACAAGACGGATGGATACACAAGAATGTGAGTGTGCTTGGATTAGGTTTGACTAGGTGTGCATGCATGTGTGTGTGTGTGTGTGTGTGTGTGTGTGTGTGTGTGTGTGTGTGTGTGTGTGTGTGTGTGTGCGGGTAAGAGTGTGTGCGGGTAAGAGTGGCCTGCTTCTGGCCTTCGTAGGGGTCAGAGGTCATGTATGCATGAACACTATCACTATCACTATTACATTTGCATGATGATGCTGATCTTTAATCACTCTTCACATCCTGCCTGTGAACTCAGTTAAAGCTATGGTCGGCGATCTTGGAAAACTAGCATGTAACACGAATGTAGCATCTTCCCAAGGCTCCCCCTAGCTCCCATCCCATTGGAGGAGCTCCCGTTGGGAGCGAACACACTGGTTGCAGAAGCGCCACGTGCACAGAGTTTGTGATCGCCTCCAATGTTATTAACCTTTCTGACTGCCCGCACACAATGCGCATAGAAGCGCAGCGCGCCCGCTCAGCTTCATTCTATTTTTCACGTGAGCACCGAGAGCGTCGAGAGCACCTTGGCAATGCTCGCGCACACTGAACCAGGGCCAGTGGACGCCATTGAAATGTACGCGCAGGGGGCTGGTAGAACGGCGAAGGGATCTGATTGGTTTCTTAAGAGCGGTCCGCGCCTTACGATTGGTCGGAGTTTTTACTGTCCTTTGGCCGCTACAGTTGTCAGATTTTTTTCCGCACCTTTTTCTGTCCACATAATGTATTGACTACTCCCAGGGGGCAAGGAGCATTTCACTCAGCATGACAAAAAGTGCTTTTGGACAACATCGTCTACCCTACCTTTAAATTGTTTTTCCTGTGGTGGGTAAGACTAATGGTGATCTGTTGTAGGGAAGAGGGAAAAAAAAGCAAGATGCCCTTTGTCATACCCTTGTAGTAGTAGTAGCTGATTTTGTAGTGTTTAACTTTACAAAAAAAACCCCAAAAAAACCAATAATAATATTGTCTGTATTCTGAATGAAGATAACAGGGTACAGTTTAACAAGTGTCGTGTTATTACAGAAAAATAATAATAATCTGTTCGGGTTCTGTCAGTCCTGGTGTTAGCTATCGATTTTTTGTCAGTCTCTCTGTTAGTTATATGTGCTGTGGTTACGGATTGTTCTCTGTCACATGTGATATGTCGTATTGGGAATGTATATGTTATGCTACACCCCCGCCCCCATATCTTTCTCTTTTCTTTCTCTTTTTCTCTCTTTTCTCTCTTTCTTGCTCTCCGAGCGTTTCCGTCCCGGTCATGTCCGGCAGCCATGCCAGATGCCAGTTTCTAATAAAGGCAGCAGCAGGAGGAGATGCAACGTCCTCCTGCTGCTAACAGTAAAATCTGTTCGGACAGTAAAAGGCCCCAATCATACAATAATATACAATAATATGAACTGGACAAGGAAAAAAAAAAAAAAGAAAAAAAAAAACAAATTGATCAAATCAATCAATCAATCAATCAATCAATCATGTATCTATTCTAAATTATTCATTTATGTGTCCATGAACGTCTCCCAAACAGCAAAAGTTCATGTTTCTTCATCCCTGCTTCTCAGCGACTTGTGGTAACTAGACCACCAGTGCTAACTATAAGCCATTTTTGGCACATCACATCAGTTGATCAAGAAACATTCATAAACAATATTACATAACATGCGACCGAAATCATGAACTCAAACACAACATATTCACCCATCAATTGAACAGTTCTAACTCTCCCTCCTTACCTGTAAAGAGCAAAAATATGTATTTTAACGCCACAGTTCACGATATATACATTCAGTGACTTCCGTGTGTTCTTGTTCTCGAAATGTAATCACACGAGACTATTCCTGTCCCTGAGCACACTCTGTAGCGCCCTCCACTGGTCAGAGTTAGACACTGCTTCATGACTCAAAAATGCCACACCTACAGTAACACATCCAACAATTATAATATCTTGTGCACTGACCCAGACTTTGAACTCCATCTGGTGTCACATGATCACTCCAGCTCCACGCTCTGACGGTCGGAGTGCATTTCCTGTTGGATCTCAATAAACCAAGCGTGACGCTGAAGAAACCCTGTGAACCCACGGAAACCAAGCTCCCATGAAAAAACTGTGTATTTGATTCACAATGTCACAAAAGGTGCTGACATGCCCAGATTATTTGACTGGACTGCACAACACTAAGGGGAGCCGATGTGAGTTACAATGTACATAAATAGTTTTCGGTAAATTTTCTCTCAGGACAGCCGGAACAGCTCCCCTGTGTCCCGACATAACACACGCTCCATCAAAACAGAACCTGACACAGAGCATAGGATCCAATTCAAGTGGATGAAGAACTTCCAGGATTTTCTGTGATAATTCCTTGGCAGACAAATCATTGGCCTCGACAAAGCCCACTGCTTGCTCTTTGATCACTCCTCCATGAATGAATTTGACTCAAACAGCAACTGACTCTCATTTAGCCAGATCTCCACACTCATCTGAAAGTATTGCAAAGTATTGTCCATGCAGTTCAGCCTTTATCTTGCAAAGCAGCATTGATGCTGCAGCCTCAATCAGTTCATCTTGAATCTAGTGACTCATTAATATAGCATTTTGTGGTAGTTCTTTCACTCAGCTTTTAATTTGTGGTACATATTCTGACACAACCTTAAGAAGCTCCAAGAAATTACCCTTGTTGAGCACATCCTCAGTTCCTCTGTGGCCCCTGAGTGGGATTTCAAGCCTGGCACATAAACATTGTAATGTCCAGGACTACCTTAAGACGTTCCCGGTTTCTCTCCCCAAATGCCAGCGCATCACTGTCCAGCTGGTTCATCACTGTCACACGGCTTTGCGGTCCATGGCTGCTGCTGAATGATACCAGTTTTGTGAGCACAACGGCATGTGGCTGACTACACGTTTGTTGCAGGCCTTTCTCAGTGAGAGTGTTTGTTATGTCTACAAATTAAATTTAGATAATAAATATGACAGAAATTGACAGAGCAGGATTACTATTGCAACAACACATCAGCAGTAGGGGTAAAACTAAACTGTCAAATTCAGGTCATTTGAGGGAAACAGAATGTTACTGATCATTTAGTGTGAGTATGGAGGGAAGGTCTTCACACAGCTTTTCCACAGGTGGAACTACTAGAGCAGTGATCGTCAATTAGCGGGCCGCTAATCATGCCAAATCCGGCCCGCGACTGGATTCCAATGTCTGCTATTGAACGCACGCACGCACCTTCCCAGGGGCCCGCAAATGAACGGATGGACACGTACGCCCGCCCCCCACGGGCCGTGCTGAGATCTTCCTTGGGGCCTCATGCCTCATCCCCGGAACATGCCCAAAACACCTCCCCAGGGAGGCATCGTAAACAAATGCCGAGCCACTGTAGCTGGCCCCTCTCGATGCGAAGGAGTAGCGGCCCTCACTCCGGACTGATCCAACTCCCTGGTGACTGAGCACCTCACCAAATTTCTAAGGGAGACAGCCACTCTACGAAGGAAGCTTATTTCAGCCACTTGTATACGGGATCTTGTCTTTTCGGTCATGACCCAAAGCTCATGACCATAGGTGAGGGTAGGAGCAAAGGTTGACTGGAAAATCCATAGTTTCATGTTTCAGCTCAGCTCCCTCTTCACCTAACCTTGCATAGCAGATGGACCTGCCTGATTCAGTTCCTAAATCCTGTAGATCCGATCTTGTAGCGCTCCATAGACCAATGGTTTCACTAGGTTAAAATTTTACCGGCCCAATCAGGGGAAAGAGGCGGGAGCTACGGGAGGAGTGGAAGTGACGAGAAGACGAGACGACAGCGGGGAGCGCCCAAAAGTTCGAAAACAATGGCGGCATGTGAAGCGACCTCCGTGGACACGGCAATATCTGCAGTTTTATAAGAAAACGACTCAGTTTCTTCTTTGAAAGAGGAGCACAGAACATCACTTCAAGTCTTTTTGTCAGGAAATGATGTCTACTGCTTCTCAGCAGCAGCGCACGTAATACGTCACACCGTGGCTTGATGTGGATTGGTCTGTGGTGAGTGTGTCACTTGTCAATCAGAACGGTCATCCAATTGTCTTCTTCTTTGGTTCAAACGGTCGTCCAATCGCCAGCTACAGATTGTTTTGAAGGTCCCGCCTCTGAAATCAAATCGGAAGAGCGGCTACCCAGATGGACTTGTGAAATATTTCCGTGGCGGACATATGAAACTGTCCATCTGGCGTGTCAGGTTACTCTTCACCACGACGGACCAATAAAACGACTGCATCACTGCAGCCACTGCACCAATCTGCCTGTCAATGTCACGCTCCATCCGGCCCCCACTCTTGAACAAAACCCCAAGATACTTGAACTCATTAATTCAATTCAATTCAATTCAATTCAATTCAATTCAATTCAATTCAGTTCAGTTCAATTCAATTCAGCTCTATTTATAGAGGACCAAACACAACACAGTCATTTCTAGGCACAGAGAAAACACCACAGTTCCAGTCCATTGTATTACCCCTCCTGAGGTGCCGGACAGATTTCTTTAAGGCCAAAGGACAGTCCTCCACCATGGCCTCTCCGAACTCCTGCTGGACTCCAGTTTCTGCTTCCACATCCGTTCAAGCTGCAGCTTCTGGGCTTACTGGTACCCATTCTGGAGTCCCATGAGTCAACAAGCCTTGACAGGAGTCCTTCAATTTGACAGCATCCCTCTCTTCCAGTGTCCACCACTGGGTTCGAGGGTTGGCTTCCGTAACAGGTCTCAGATTGAGTACCCGTAAAACAGATAAGATTCTGTTAAAACAGGAAAACTGATGAGAATGGCGACCGTTGCTTCTTGTGCAGTGGAGCTTTGCTCAGCAGAATTTATTTACAATTCCCACAATATATTATTTCCTTTCCATATTCCCATATCTT
The DNA here is from genome assembly GCF_902148845.1 of Salarias fasciatus. Taxonomy (NCBI): domain Eukaryota; kingdom Metazoa; phylum Chordata; class Actinopteri; order Blenniiformes; family Blenniidae; genus Salarias; species Salarias fasciatus. The sequence continues at coordinate 24,389,194 of NC_043760.1, forward strand.
TTTTACCCAACCCAATCCTATTTCCTTAATGAAACAACACAATGTCATTTTACCACAAAATATGATCTTACATCCAGCATAGTACTGCATTAAAATGTTCCTTTTCAGTCAAAATAACTGTTTATCACTCAGTTCACAACAAAACTAATGAAAATGTAATGTATTATTTAACCTTACTTCTTGTTCAAATTAGAGACACGAGTGTATTACTCTTAAATTTTTGGGATGAATGCATGAGCTGAAGAAAAAGTTGATCCATTTGAACCATTTTCAAACAATCACATGAAGATATTACTGTACCATATAACTTATTTACACATCAACAATATACTGTACCCATAAGAATAATTTTTAACCTAAAAAAAATGTGCTGGAGCCATGAATTAATACAGAGTTTTGGTCACAAAAAAACAAAAAACTACACTGCAGCGCCATCTTAGGCCACGTATGACGAAGGAAACACTTTTGTCATTCATTTAAAAAAAACACCATCAAATCTATGAACACTTAACCACAAGTGTCAGTAGGTTTAAAGGTGCTGTAGGCAGGATTTTGCTAGTCAATGCTAATTTTTCTGTGTTTTCTTTGGATTAAATGTTAGAATATCCATTGATAATCCTTTAGGAGTGTAGCATAATTGCACTACCGCGAGGGCGCAGCATTTCCATCTCTCTCTGTTCTGAGCTGAAAAGGAATCTCGACCGCTCCAGGTATCTTTGACCAATCAGAAGAGCCCCTGAGGCTCTATCCTGATTGGTCGAGGGGGCGCCGCTTTAAAGCTTTGTTTCTCGTGAACGCACACGAGGAAGTCCAGACCCGCATATTTACCTGCTTCATCGGGCATAACATCATCAAACCTCCCCAGAGGACTCTGTCTGTTTCTATTGTAGTTCTTTAAAAAAGGCTTTGACCCCAGGCCCGCCATGAAAAGGTCACAGGTGAATCAACCCGCCGGCACAGGTGGCCGTGACACTGCCGGCCCCGACTACGGGTTTCAAATCGCCATCTTGGATGGGTCAAATCGCCATTTTGCGAAGGTAATCGTCCCTACGACACAAATTCTTTAAAAAAAGGCTTTGACCCCAGGCCCGCCATGAAAAGGTCACAGGTGAATCAACTCGCCGGCACAGGCGGCAGCGACACTGCCGGCCCCGCTCGGCACCCCGAGTTGGGCACGACTCCGGGTTTCAAATCGCCATCTTGGATGGGTCAAATCGCCATCTTGCGAAGGTAATCCTGCCTACAGCACCTTTAATGAATATATTTCCACTAACCTGTAAAACAGGAAAAATGATGAGACTGATGACTGCTCAGCAGAATGAGGAAGTTGACACGGGTCAGGTGCTACTGCCTCCTACTGGTGACACGGAATAAGTGTCTCATGAGTGTCTCATATGAAGAGAATTTTCTTTGCTCTTACAGGAAGCAATAATTAACCATTTTGCTTATATTCACCAATCTTATTTACAGAAATAATACATTCAAATTTAAAACTAAAATACATAAAATGTGACCAAAATTTCACGTTCATCTGGGCTGAGACAGCTACCAGGTGCTACTAGCTAACCGGGTGTGGCTGTAGGGTGGGGTCCCGGCTGCGCCATACCGAGCGACATTACGGTCGTTGATCTATTTTTCTTCATAAGGACTTCGGAACTAGTCTGACCCGTCACCCACAAGCTAGGAAGACCCTACCAAAGGTACAGAGCTCCAGACAACATAGCTTCTGAGATCATGCAAGCAGCCCTGTCATGATAAGATGTCAGTTCCAGGGGGAGTTGTTTCTTATCACTTCAGACAGAAAAATTACGCTTATTCAGCGAATTTAAAAACATAAACAATAAAAATTTTTCTTTCAGAAAACATTTTATGTTTTTTTAATGGTTATTGTCTTTCAACGCCTTTTGAGTTCTGTTCAGCAATGTGTTCTGTACTGTATTTATACTGTAAATTATACCCATGTCCTTATCAAGAAAGGTGCATCTGAAGATGACTCAAGGCCTTTTACAGGGTTTTTGACTAAACTATTAGATATTCTAACTCTGTACAGAAGTAGATTTGCAGTTCCGTAAGTATAAATAATATAATAAGGAATGCATTTCATTTTACTCAAACTCCATGATTCAGGATGTTTTTATGGCAATTATATGTTATTAACAGTTTAAAGGATAAATCACAAAATTCAAATTTGTTATTGCAAGCATTTCAGAGGTCTGAAATCAGAATCTTGAGATACTGTGCAGTGAAAATACAATAATCATCTGGATCACCTTTCTTTAATGTTGATTTCAGGGGACATAATGATGGTTCATCTCTCTTATGTGTGTTCTCCACTGATGAAATGTTTATTATAAACTTTACAGAGCTGTTTGCATTAGAAAGATTTTCACAGTTTCCCAGCTAAAAGTTCTGTTATTCTTACATTTTTTCGAATCACAGGCAGTTGCTTCACATTTACCTTGTTCTTACAGTCACATTTCGCATCGCCTGAATAAAGTACAAATGAAGTTGAGAGTTCTCTCATCTTCAGGACAATCGACATGACGAAGGATCACAGTGAACATTATCCAGACACAAAGATCAAAAACACACATTGCAAACAGCTGCATCGGAACTTTGTTTATCTTTCTAAATTTAACTTCACTAAACCTGAACAAACTGAGCCTGCATGTCACGCACCCCTCACATCTCCACCTGTCTTGACCTCCTCTTCAGTTTGCACATTACAGAGATAGTTAATGAATATGTCATGTTGGACAAGATAAAATGAGTGCTGGACACAGGTTTAAATGTTGTCATTACAGATTAACAACGCACAGAGGTTTCATACAGTTAAAGACACAACACACCACAAACTATGTGTTACAAAATGCTCTTTTATTAAAATGTTAGAAATGCAAGAAAAAAACAAATGCAATAGAAACAGTTGATTCAAAAGGTGGTTTTGTACAAATTTGTTCTTATTTATTCACACATTTGTGCAAAATTATATTTTTTAGAACTTGAAAATTGAGGAATTAAACACCATATAGATTATTTGGAAGTAAAAAAAAAAACATTTACAAATCATCAGTTTACAATGTCCCATCCTTCTGTGCATAACATATTTATCAGATCCACCAGAGGTCGAGACTAAAGGTCTCTTGTAAGTGTTGCTTTGGCTCTCATTTGTCACACATATACATTTTTGTCAAAGTTTTGCACCCTGGAGGAGACACTGTATTGTGGGGGAGGCCTCTGGTTTATGGACTTCACCTGCCCCCGTGGATTCGAAGACACGTGGGAATGTAAGGCAGCACCCTTATAGACGTAGTCTGAATGACTGTGGCTGTGAAGAGACAAAGTGATTAAGTTACACTGCAATGCTAATTATATTTTACAAATTGAAGGTGCTTTAGTAAATGTGAACTTATAGGTGATGCATACCTTTTGCTGAAATTGCTTGCTATGGAGAAGCAGAACATGACGCCTCCCACAACACAGAGGACTGAACCCGCCCAGCCAATGAAGAGAGCAGCTCCCAGCTCATACCTGGAGACACACAGCAGCACATAATGAAGAACATATATAAAAAAAACAACAACAAAAAAACATCTGAGTTGTATCTAACCAAGTTAAACATATAACTCACTTTTGAGCCACAAACATTGGGTCAAAAAACTCTGATGTGATCCGTTGTGCATAGATAGAGCATGCTGAGAGTGAGCAGAGGCCTGAAACACACAACAAACAAGCCATAAAATTGCAGAAATAAAATGCTGACTGCAAAGATATATATATATATATATATATATATATATATATATATATATATATATATATATATATATTTGTATACTTACCACTGAGAATGAAGAATACACCTGCGGAACAAGCAATCCTGGCTTTGCTTTTATCAGATCCTCCAATTTTAGTGCATTTCATCCCCACCAGGGCAAATATGGAGCCAAAAAACCCCAGACAAACAGCTGAGATCATCAGTCCTCGGCAAGCTTGGATGTAACCTGTAAAAAAAACAAAAAAACAAAAAAACAAAAAAACAGAAGTTAGCTTAAAAAGAGTTTACTCTGCTGTGCTTCTTTTTACATTTCTTCTCACATCTGCAAGGTCAATGCGTCACTGACCCATTGATCAATTTACACCTGAAACAAGCAATACAATTAGTCAATAAAGATTAGAATCACTTTCGGACTGTGTTCGGGTGAAACATGCCACTGAGATGTGATTTTGAGGCCAAAATTGCCTTTGAAGTGTGAAACTAGTCAGCCATGCTCAAAACCGCCGGAGGGCCCCTCTAAATCTTTTTTATGGCTCCCAAGGTCTGGGAACAAAAGCTAAACATTGACACATTTAGAGGTAAATGAGTTGGAGGCTTACTTTAGGCTTTAGTATATTTATTAGTCGAGAGTTTCTATTAGTGTTTAAATAACCTTGAACATGCATATTGTTGAGAAGAGCATTCACTTTCTGTTTGGATGTTGTGAATAAGCGGACATACTCACAGATAATACATCAAATAACTATGATTAAAACAAAGCCACAAAAAAAAAAAAAAGACACAAAAATAAAGGTTAGATCAGTCAAGATGAAGAGAAAAGAGCTGCTGACCATCCAGGGCCAGCATGGAGGGAAAGTCTTTACAGTTGGAGACTCCTGTTGAATCAGTGACACAGGTCTTCCACAGGTTGGACCAGTAGGTAGCTGTCGTGATCACAGTCCCGTCCAGAGAAGACACCTTCCAGTAATCCGTCGGTAGGGTGGAGGACACCAACACCCACCCGGAGGTGGAAAAAATGAAGGCCAAAATCTCCTGATACATGCTGCTCACAGTGCAGAAACAACTCCTCCGCACGCTGAAAGCTGGTGATCTGTGGCTCCTCCAGCTGATTGATAGTTTTCGTCCCGGTGAACCCTGTCGAAAACGTAGCCGTCCTCAACGTGGGTGGGTTCAATGGATAGGCAGTGATGGATAGTTAATGTGTTGTGGACAGTTATATTCTGTAGGGAGGAGTTTGACCATCCACCCCCTCACAACGCGTCACGGTGACTCAAAGACTTCCTGGTGCGTGTCGAATGTTCTGGATGTGTGAGCAGCTTCACAAAGTCACCGTAGTCGAACTTTTTGATCGAAACCAAATGTATAATTCGCATTCTGTGTGTGTCTATGCAATATATGCTAAATGTGCAGAATTTCCAAACTTATTAAGATGTCAGAATCTTGACAACAAGTTGGAGGACTACATTTTTTACTAAAAAAAGAACAACACTGACATTTTTCAACAGTCCTTTTTATAAAATACTATTTCTGGTTGTGTGAAGCAAGTGTGAGACATGTTTGGGAAAAGGATGTGTGTCACTCTCAGTCTATCATCTTTCACCTGCAACTACGATTAATACTCAACAGAAATGTGTGAACTTCCGCCTGGACTTAACGCTGAGGGACTGAGATGACTTATTAACAGCATGTCTATAACTCTGGGGGTAGAGCCATGGAAGAGAACAGACTCTGAGTTCAGACAAATGTGCTTGAAGAAGGTGATATGACAAGATGATCAGGATCTGGAAGTGACATGAATTCGGTGATTCATTTATATTGTGGCTTCGGGCTCCACCTTGCGGCTTTACGCTGTTGATAAAAGTCTCTTTGAGATTTTGTTAGCCAGCTGGTCGGAAAAACCCACAGTGGCTCTTTGCAAAGCATTTTTACATCTATTTGAGCTCTTTTTCATGAAGTTGATAAACGGATCACTCGCCAACCATGGCCTATTCTAAAGGCAATAGCTCAGGTATCTGAAAATGAAGCTAACTGATTCTGACAAAATAGTTACAGGCTGTAAACTCTATCAATGGGCTGCTGGGGCTTGGTCCCCACGGCCAAAAATGTCATTAAACACAACGATTGCGGGGGAAATATAGATTTGAAGACAAACTCTGGAAGACCAAGAAGCATTTCAGATAAGGGTGTCTGCTGGGCAGAAGAGAAAATGACGGAAAGAAATACCAAATCGCAGCAAAGAGGCCTCTGAGATTAAATATTACATGAGTGGTGCAGAACCGTGAGGCAAACAGTGTCTAAGTGGAAAAAAAAAACTGACAAAGAAACCCCTCAGCAAGCAAGAGACACATGTAGACTGTATGTATGTAGTATTTTATAAATGTATTGTGTATTATTGTACATAATGATATGTATTAAATGACAACTGATGAATAGAACAGGGGTCTCCACTGCAGTGCCTGGCAGCTCCTGGTAACCTGCAAGGAACTTGTGAATTACTCACAGGGCATGTTCTAAAAATAGCGATGAGCACAAATAATACAGGGAGGCCAGGAGATGGCGTCTCGGCTTTTTGAGAATGACGCTGTCCCTTTTGGCTGCATCACTTGTGTCTCACCAGCATGCACTGGAATGGTTTACCAGTGAGTGGGATGTGGATCAGCACCTGCAGGTCTGAGTCTTGGCCGAGGATCTCGGCACATTGATCACAAGCAGTGGGAACAGTGGTGAAGAGTGAGTTGAACTGTGAGGCAAATCATGACTGAAAGAATAAGATGTAAAATACAATCTGTAGAAATGAGTATAAGAATAAGGAGCTCAACCATCCAGAAGACTGTCAAAGTAGTTGGAGGTTAGGAGGGTTAGACGACCCGGAAGTGAATGATCGGATTCTATCTTTCACTCAGTGTGGAAATGATACTTGTGTTTTCAATGCAGGACGTTCTGAGGCACAGAGACAGTTTGTGAGTCTTTGCCCTCCATGCTGCCACCAAGCAGGAACGAAGGTGGATGAGCAAATAACTTGAAGTGTGAGAAAATTATTAACTCCCTGACAAATGTCACAAAAAGGTGATCATTTGTTTCTGAATGCATTATGCATGATTAAAAAAAAAAAATCTCCAGATGTGATTATTCATTCAAAACTATCAATAAAGATTTGAGTCCCAAACTAGTTTTTTTTTATATATATTTTTTTAATTATTATTACTCTCAGTTGGAACTCTTTGGATTTCTAGTATTACAGCTCACTTTAAGAATAATAGTGTCTACAATATTTTGTGACACTTTTCATGTCGGTTTTAGTGGTTGGAGCAGGATTTATGCATTATTATATGATCATTAAGAGGTATGTCACGTGGCAGTCACTAATACAACAATAAAAACAACAATTCAAACATGATTAGAGAGACTATTTGACCCAACTAAATATCAGCAACTTACATCATGCATTGAGCTTAGAAAGTAAAACTCTGAAAACGGCTCAGCCTCACGCATCTGGACACTCAGAAGGAGCGGACTGTAAAAAGCACGCTGCATGACAAGAAGCTGACGTCCTTCGTCTTGAACCTCTAAAATGTGGGGGGTGATTTTAAACATGAGCATGTGAAGCTGACTGAGATAACAGATTTTCATCATACCGCAACATTTCTTCTGGATCCTTGTCAAAAGTCACTCAAATTCATTATTTACACAAAATTTGTTTCTGTTGCATATCACTGCTCTACCAGTGAGTTTTAACTCATCAGAATTGAATTATGTTGAAGTTATAGGAGTTTTTGATACCACTGAAATGATTTTACTCAACAGATTCACTTGTCTCTAATGCAAACAACACCGCCCAAAAAACAGAACACAGAATTTATAAACAAAACATTAAACATTTGCAACAGTTAACACATCAACCCCAACCTGCAACATGAACTAACATTATGAAAGGCTCTAATCATTGGCTTTTTGTGTTTCATACACATAGATTCATATTTATATTTAGGGAAAATACAGTTCATTCAGTATAATTTACACGCAATCATATTACAGAAAATAGATAATTGCTCTCTGAGATGGAGTGATCTAATATGATTGTGATTCAGACAGACTATTTTAAACTTTTTAGACATGATCAGCAATATCTCCACAGAGATAAACTGCAACAGCTTGAGCAAGCATTTATATACAAAATACATTTAGTATTGTGCTGTATTTTACATATCACTATCAAATCATCTAGGCCCTTTGACCGCTTCCTCCCTTTTGCAGTTTGTGGTTCAGAATTTCACTCAAGAAAAACAAGTTGCAGGTTCAACATAACCTGATATACAGCATGTTTGTTTTATGGTAATAGATTATTCACGCTGCATTCGTACACTATAGTTGTTGTTTTTTTCCCTATAAGCACTACTATTTGACACATCAACGAAAATATATTCAGAACAAACCCAAATGTCTTGCCACAATAAAAACTCATCGACACATAAAATGGCGCCAACACGATTCTGCGTGCAGCAGCTTTGAAGCGACGACCTTCTGCACGTACCTTCCAGGTTCAGGATCGTGTGATGTGGCCTGCAGTGCACGGCTCCAATAGCATTCCCGGCACAGTTGTTCCACAGACCCTGGAGCACCCAGGTGGCTGTGATGACTGAAGATGCCCGGCTGGTTACCCTCCATTCATTGGACGCCGTGGCACCAATAATGGCGCCCAGTCCCGCCAATCCACTGAGGAAAGCCAAAATCTGCACAGCCGACATTTAGTGGTTTTAAATACGAATTCAGTGATGTTTTTTTGAAAGGAAAGCAGAAATGAAATCTCCCCAGGCTAGTAAATTACACTGTGGACATGTGTTTCACTGGGATGATTAACAGGCGGGACATCTTGCCTGGGGACCAGGCGGCGGGGGATGGACGAAGGATTTTGAAAGTGGAAGGTTAAAGGCTGCACGGGCTGAAAGTTAGATATTAAACCCGAGAAAAAGGCAGGATGGGAACTTTTCCCTGTGCTCCTGTTTTGGTTTCAAAAAGTGGTCGAGTATCATTAACATTTAGAAAAATAAAGAATTAATGAGTAAACTTAAAAAACAGAAGGCAATGTAACAAAGTCCAGGTACTGGTTCACCTATTTCTGCATGCGATATTTAGCGGCACGCTGACTAATCATTGCCAGCTCGTACGTGGACAGGTGTTGTTTTTTTGGTTCCTTGTCCCTCGCTCAAGTGAAAAGTTGCTTTTCAAAACAACAAAGCGCAGACGAAAATAAGTAATATTGAACAGGGTGCGTCTACTGGTTAGTTGATTTTAAAACAACGACAGCACTTTATGTTCTGTTTATACTGGACGGAAATATTAGGTTAAACCTGCTAACTTCATGCAGTCAGTTTGATGGTCTCTGAACGAGTCATATCTCTACATTTCTGTATTGGAAATACTCCACTAGACGTTTCCATGAATGACCCAATAACAGTGTATTGATGTTCCTTATTCTACTTTAGCCATCACACCTTTTTAATGTGTGTGTGTGTGTGTGTGTGTGTGTGTGTGGGGGGGGGGGGGGGGGGGGTAGTCATCATGGAAACCAGCTCTTCAAGATATCTCCCTATCTGTGAAAAATAAAAACAATTCAAAGTTTTAGTGATCGAGAAACATGCAAACAATGACTCTCTTTTTTTTTTAAATGAACTGCTCATATAAAATATCCTGAAAGCGTGAAAACACAACATGTTCCTTCAACAGTCCGATCCAGAGGTTGTATGTTGTGTACACTGTGAAAGATGTATCTTGTCTCTCTTTGACGTTTTATTCTCTGAAAACTGAACACATGCTGCAGCTGGTTGTGTCAGTCGTGACCTGATTTTCGTTGACTATTAATGTGTTCAGGTAACCTTTGACAAACAGGAGGAATGTCAGAGGAGGCGCTTTCAGAACAGAAGCAGCCACAATCCACAAATGATTTCTGTCTTAATGTGAAATGATCTGCAAACCCCGGCAACGTGATTTCATCCATTCGTGCAGGATGCAACGTAAAGAATATACCACATTCATGAAGACAGTAAAATTTCAAATCCTAAGTTTGATGATAATGGAGTCAATATTTCAGAATGAGAAAGTTATCTTTTTTTCTTCCGTGAATTCAGAAAGTGTTCTATCATTTATGGCTAATAAACTGTCATCTGCAAAATACAATTACACAATAGAGAGTTTCCTTCGAAATGTCACTGGGAATTTTAAAATGTTCTTGTATTTGTTTTGAACTATGGTGTTTTTCCAGTCATAGAATTCATATTTACATCACATTTTACAAGAAATAATGAGCACAACTTTTATTATGTTGTTTATTTCCTCTGTGCAGCGCAGAAATCAGGAGTTTTCAGAAGTTTTCTCAGGAGAAGTCAGCACTGTTTCCGCCTCTGTGCTCCCTCATCCTCTCCCACTAACATTACAATGTTGCTATTTTCCCAAAGAGAGTTGAAAACTTGTACTTGAGTACAATTACTCATGGATTAATGTGTATTCAACAAGAAAAGTAACAAAACACTGAAGCAACAGTACAAAGTTTGATCAATAGCAGGACTTTGATTCATTTTATCTACCATCTGCATTCACATCTCAGACCAACAATAAAGTCTGGAAAGATGATTTAAAACAAGGATTTTCAGTGCAAACACAGAGAGACAGACAAGCTCACATTCCTAAGCAAGAATGCTGGATCCAAAGGTTGAAATATTAACTGAAATTGTGAGAGTACAGTTGCAACTCATGATTGTGAAGTATGGAAGTATAATATTACACTAATTGAGTAAAGGTCAGGTCTGACTGCACTCACCTTGGACATTCTTTATTTTTTTTGCCACCCACTTCTCTGGCAGGCAGAAAGCCTGAAAAACAGCTTCTTTCCCCGGGCCATAAAAGCTGCATTATACACAACACACACTGCACCTTTTAATATATATGGTTCTTTAATGTAGCTTATTAAATCTGCATATATAATGTAGCTGTTAGCTCACACACTGCTCACAGACTGAGCTATTCCCCTTTAGTGGCAATAACAACTTTTTTTTTCTCATCCACAGTAAGCTTTATCAATGAGTCCCAGATCCCAGTCACATGTGCATACAGTATGTACATGTAAATACGTCGCTTTTAAATATTACAGATAATATTTATATAATATATATATATATATATATATATATATATATATATATATATATATATATATATATATATATATATATATATATATATATATATATATAGAACATACAGTACCTGGAAATAAAAAATATTTCTTATTATAATATATATTGTACTGTACAGACTTAGCTATTATTTAAAATCAAAATGAAGAAATTACATAGAAAACACTCATACAAGCACAAGTATTTAAACACACTGCTAAATTACAGTAATGTTTCCAGTTGGTTACTTCCAACCCTGATGGTTTGTTTCAAGCTGTGATATAAGATAGAAATGTTTCTTACGTGTGAATTTGTTTAAAAAAAAATTTTTTTTTTTGGAAAAATAAAGTTGAAACATTTGAATAATCCATATTCGTGAAAGACTAGACAAAAACAGAGCAACGGCAGACGCAGACAGAAAATAAAGACCCTTGAACTGGAAGGAAACAAAAAAACAAGAGTTCATGACATTAAGAAGTTTGCGGAGTGATGGACACCTGTCTGGACCAATCAGAGAGCGAGGTGGGCGGGGCCAGGCAGCGCCGCGCTCCCTCACCGCAGAGCCGGCTGCGCTGTCAGCCTGCCGGGGTAATCCTGCCCTGAATGTCGGTAGGTATAATATTCACAGACACTAGTGTTAACAGCAGCGACTTCTTTCCCCACTGTCCCCCACCCCCCCTACCTTCTGCCTGACTCCCCCCACCCCGTTCATCGATACCCCCTCTCACCGTGCAGGGCCTGCAGAGAAAGTCTCCAGGTTGCTGTAACTGTCGGGGGGCATGGAGCCTCTGCGGAAGGAGGCGAAGGATAATCCGTCAGCTTCAGCTAATCTTCTCTCCAAGATTTTCTTCTGGTAAGAAAACCGGCCTCACACTGACAGCTTTGTGTGACATTAATTGAATGGAGAGCTCTCCTGTGTGACAGTTGGTGGCCACTCCAGGCGGCCTGTCCCTGGATGTGAGAGGTGGGCGCTGAGCTGAGCATCCGTCCATGCATGAAGATAAACCACAGCAGCGCTCAGGCTCCTTAGAATAAGTTTATTATAGCAGGCTGAGATTTTCAAAAGGAGTTGTTATTGGGAGTGGGGTGCACTACTCAAAAAGTTTAAAAACAAAAGAGAGCTGCTTTTGTTTTTCTAACACTTGTATTGAAGTTTCATCTAAACTGTGCTCATGTATCTTTCCACATAGCAGACTGAACTTGAGTCACATCATGTCATCATTTCTACCCTTTATACATTTTTTTATGCTTTTTTGATCTTTTATGTGCTTTTTGGTGATAAACATTTGGCTGATAGCATAATAATATGGTATCAGGGGGTTCATGAACTGAGGTCCAGCATCTCCTTGGAGACACAAGGATTTGTCTACTGGCTGCATAAAAGTAGATTTTCACATACTACAAAAAAAGCCACAGTAAGCTACATGTTACAATGTCAACCATATGTAAGGGAAAACAACGCTAATTGCTGCTCTGAAGTGTTTTTCATAATGTTTCTGGGTTTGTTGGTGTTTGGCTGTAGTGTGATGTATTACAGTGGTTTGTCAAATAACAATATAGTGAAAATATCTAAGGAAATATGGGGTGGAAGGAGATCTGAGAAAGCTTTACATTAATCAGGCAGTGTGTGGCAAAAGTGCTGTGATCTATCATGGAGCACCATTACCACTGCTGTGTAAAACTGAACATACTTTTACATGTAAGTGTACATGAGTACATACAATAGGAAAGGCAGGTAATCCATGTTTTTCAAACATTTGTTGATACCTGTTAATTTTGTCTTTAGTTGGCTGAATCCTCTATTCAGAATCGGGTACAAGAGGCAGCTGAAAGAAGATGACATGTACAACGTGCTTCCAGAGGATGCATCGGACAGACTTGGGAAGGAACTGCAGTGGTAAGACACTTGGATATCTTTGATAATACTTACGTTATTTTTCGTATTTTGAATGTATCTTTCTGGAATCATTCATTCGTGCCAAAAGCATTTCTTTACAATTATTCTCTCAACTTTAACACAGTGTTGACTGAATGGGCCTAAAATCAGCATTAATACAGACTCCATTGAGCACACTTTGATCAAACTGAAACCTACTGAGTAGGGTCACAAGCTCAGCTCAGGTTCAGATTTATCACTCCTCTGGAGGTATCCACCATGATGCTGCACATTTTATAAAGAGTGGACAACATGCTGTTCTGTTGTGTCCTGATTGCATAACTCCCACAGTTGGTGTTCGTTGCCCTTGCAGGAATTAGAAACCACCTTTTACTTTCCTACCGGCCTGCTCACTTCCTTTTCACAGGTTTTCAAGAGGGAAGACATAAACTTCATGTATTTCTATCATATAATGATTTTGTGAGTAATTAAAAAAGTAGTAGCTCCTATTTCACAAGTTTTATGGGTGCATGAATAAAAAAAAGACAAACAATAACATGTTTGTTGTTGAAATCCATGTTTCAACTCAGTTTGCAGTCATTGTTTGAGCTTTGACACAACAATAATGGTCCAGTCCTTGGGCCTTCGTAGCTCTACTTTCCCACAGTCGCCTACTACATGCAAACAGCCTGAGCCGGACTCCTGTAATAAACAGCTGTCATATTTAACTGACCTCGGTTTCACCTGGGAGTCGACCCAAGGGTATAGTTGCAGGCCAGACACTCCTGACTTGGCCTGCGCGGCCTAGATATCTGCTTTAGATGGGATACGCTCCCTCCCTTTGACGGAGTTTGACATTAGAGTTGGCAGCATTTGTGGAGGTGAGCCCACCTATATTTAGATAGCACTTCTCAAACTCTCACACGGCAGCTGGCTCCTCCCAATCTCTGACACTTGTAGTGACGTTTGGTGACGCGACATGAGGTGTTGGTTACTAAATGAACCTCTCTCGCCGTGCCCACTACTACAGGTCTGTCACTTCTGGGCACCGGCTTGGAGACATAGCCTACGTTTTTCCTTCACTGATATCAGGTGTAATTTTACTCGCAAGCATCTGGCTTCACTCCATTGTATCCATCCACCCATCCTCTGGGGGGGCTGGAGCTGAGCCCAGCTGACGACGGGCAAATGCAGGGTACATCCTGCACAGATCTTCAGTCCATCACAGGGCAGACACAGAGGAACAGACTGTCAGACACTCATATTAACACTATAGGCAGGTTAGATTGACCAGTGAGCCTTAGATGTGTGTTTTTGGACTGTGAGAGGAAACCAGAGTAAGGGCACTGAAACCAGGGACGTTCTCGATGAGGAGACGGTGTTAACCACCGGTATGCTGTGCTTCACTCCGCTTCTATTGAATACTAAAGTCCTGTTACAATTTTCTTATTGTAGTGGAAGGACTCCTCTGACATCGCCGGTTTTCACCACTGTAGCACTCTCAAAGCACTCTTCTCTCTCATTCATTCATATGTCAATGTCAACAGAGCTGCCATCAAGAGTCTCATTCTCCATCACAAGCAATTTGGATTGAGTGTCTTTCCTAAGAACACTTCATTACATACCATGTAAACCTACCACCTGGGCGTCAGCTGCTCACTGATGCTGTGCTATAAACAGGTGTTACAATGTGGTGAACATGTTCTCTGAACAGTCTGGCAATAAATGTTCGAGACCTGATTTGTTTGAATATACCAGCATTTAATTCTCATATTTTTTGACTCTTTGTGTATTAAGTTAGAAGACCATTAAAATTTCACTTTTTATTAATTTTTGATCTTCCTCTTCAGTCGATATGTTTATTGAGAGCTGGTGGCAGCCCTGCTAACATTGAAGTCACCAGATATTATTGCTTTTTTTTTAATATATATATTCATTATGCGTATCAGCTATACATCTACCTGCTTTATTCAGGCCAGCTGTCACTGGGTAAAGTGAAGGATACACCCTGTACAGGTCAACAGGACATTGCAGGGCTGAATACACAATCACTTTTTTTTTATTTTTTTTCCTTTTCAAAGGTACTGGGATCAGGAAGTTCACAAGGCGGCAAAAGATCAGCGACCACCGAACCTCGCCAAAGCTCTCATTAAGTGCTATTGGAGGTCATATTCACTCATTGGGATATACATGTTTTTACAGGTACAGTGCAATCACCCGGTGACTCCAGTCATCTGCATTGACCAGTGTTTCATATTGAACATCAGTCGAGGTGTGATTGAGAGCCACACTACTGCAAATCACCATTCCATCTCATTTTCCTGGTAGGAAATTATCAAAGTCGTTCAGCCGGTGCTGCTTGGGAAACTGATTGAGCACTTTGAGAGTTATGACCCCGCTTACCCAGACGAGGTCTACGAGGCTTACATCTATGCCGCAGGCATCGGCCTGTCCACCATCACCCTGGCTATTCTCCATCATTTGTATTTCTACCATGTCCAGCGAGCAGGCATGAAGATTCGCGTGGCTATGTGTCATATGATCTACCAGAAGGTCGGTCGTCATGTGTCATAAATTCACATTCATGTGTGTTTCATGACGTTGTTGAACTTTCTCATTTGGTTCTGCTAAGTTAACTCGGTTTAATTGTATTTCTTTGCAAAGGCTCTTTGTCTCAACAGTGCAGCGCTGGCCAAAACCACCACCGGCCAGGTTGTGAATCTCCTATCCAACGATGTCAACAAATTTGATGAGGTGACTGAAAATTGCAATCTGACCTCACTTTTCACTTTAAATTTTACATTTATTACCGCTGTAATGATCACCCTATCTCAGGAGTGTTTTAGAGAGGCATTGATTTATCCTTACGGCCATTTCGAAGGCTGTTGAGTGTGCTGCTGCTGAAATGGATTACATAACTCAGGCAGGTGCTTCAATTATTTAGTCCACTGCATTGGCTTCAGTGAGGGGAGCCCAGAAATCAGAAACACCATGATATAAGCTTTTGTGAAAGCAAGATTAGAACATTAAATCTGTCTTCTGATAACCTGTCACACTAATGTATGTATTATTGTATGCTGTTATGTCTCTACACATTTACTTACGCAGACATTGTCTGATGTTGTTTGGATTTTTATCTCTGCCATACAACTGTGACTCATCATTAGTTATTTATTCCATTCTACATTGTATAATTTTTACAGGTAACCTTATACTTGCACTTTTTGTGGATCGGTCCTTTACAAGCAGCGACGGTGATTGTATTGTTGATGTATGCCATCGGGCCGTCGTGTCTGGCGGGAATGGCTATCTTCTTCATAATGATGCCATTTCAGACCATGTTTGGCCGTTTATTCTCAACCCTCAGGTTAGTAGTCATTCTTCACATTCTGTAATTAACTGGCTTCCTGTGCAAAATGCAGCTTGTGGTTTCACTGATTTGTGTTTTCTGCTTCAGGGCCGAAACGGCCGTCCTAACAGATGACAGGATTCGCACAATGAATGAAGTCATTTCTGGCATCCGAGTGATAAAGATGTATGGGTGGGAGAAACCTTTTGGTGCTCTGGTGGATGAAATCAGAAGGTACGGTGCAAACAGTTTGGTATACATGGATCATCCATAACACAGTGACCACTGGTGTGTTTGAATAACACTGACTGTCTTTTAAGGCATTTGGTGGGATGTATTAGGCAGTAGTTAAATCCAATAGACGAACAACATTTGGCCACAGAAGTTACTGCTGTTTCTGATAGGAAGAACCAAGATTATGCAGTTTATCAGACTTTGCCGTTGCAGGTGGTCATAATGTTTTGGTTGATCCGTGCATTTAGATTGGGCCTCTTCTTGTATCTAAATCGACTTATCTTGCATTTACTTTGCGATTCCTAAATTATTCTTAACAGAATGGAAATCTCCAAGATCATGAAGAGTTCCTACCTGCGGGCGCTGAACATGGCGTCCTTCTTTGTTGCCAGCAAGATCATCGTCTTCGTCACCATCATGGTCTACGTGCTGACAGGAAACATGCTGACCGCCAGCAGTGTGTTTATGGCCGTCACCCTCTACGGTGCGGTCAGGCTCACCATCACACTGTTTTTCCCCTATGCCATCGAGAAAGTTTCAGAGGCTCTCATCAGCATCCGGAGGATTAAGGTAAATGGATCGCAGACATCACACCATCATGTAAAATGAGCTTGTGTTGATGAAGTAAGGACCATAACCTTGAATTTATTACACTTGTCAGAAATTTCTTCTATTGGATGAAGTTGCTCCTCAACATCTGGGTCTTCCTGTAGCAGATAAGAAGGACTGCATCGTGAAAATACAAGATTTGATGTGTTACTGGGATAAGGTAAGACTGTGTCAAGATAATGAATGTCGCTGCCTTTTATTGAAATTTAACATTAATTCTATTATTTAGCCATCTTTTCTATACAAACTGTAAAGCCTGTGGAACAGACCGAGTATTCTGAGAAAATCCAGGTTTAATTTAATTTTAATTTAATTTATCGACCATTTCTTGCAGAGTCTCGAGGCACCGACTTTACAGAATGTGTGTTTCACAGTGAGACCCAAGCAGCTCCTGGCAGTTATTGGACCTGTTGGCGCTGGAAAGGTCAGGTCTGTTCTCTGCTCTCAGATTTGGTCATGCACACACGAAAGTAAACCTGAGTCATGTAAAGTAACCAAAAGTTGTTTTTAAGTTTCCCTCTCAATATGTGTGTAGTTGTTTGAGGATAAGCTGCCTCAACGCTTCATTTTTCTACTTGGTTAAAGTCACATTGAGAGTAAAAACAAGTCATTTCTAGGGCATTTTCCAGCATTTTAAAGTTTTCATTTATATTCAGATGTCTGTTTGTGTGTCTCAGTCCTCACTCCTCAGTGCCATACTGGGCGAGCTGAGTCAGGAAAGCGGTGTGGTCAAAGTCAAAGGAGAGCTGACGTACACGTCTCAGCAGCCCTGGATCTTACCCGGTACGGTTCGGGGCAACATCCTGTTCGGCAAAGAGCTCAACCCCAAGAAGTATGAAAGAGTTCTGAGAGCTTGCGCCCTCAAGAGAGTGAGAACCAACTATTTTTATTTATGTCAATGTCTTTTGTTACACCGCGTCTGTATTTAATCCACTGTAAGTGTGAATATGTGGTAAAGTGACATGTGGACCTTGCTCAGGACATGGACCTGCTGCCGGGTGGAGACTTGGCGATGGTCGGGGACAGAGGGGCGAACCTCAGTGGAGGGCAGAAGGCAAGAGTCAGCTTAGCAAGGTGACTGTTCAAACAGGTGATGCATCTTCGGTGTGTGTGAAAAAAAAAAACTGACATGAATGCATTTGCAGAGCAGTGTATCAGGATGCAGACATCTACTTGCTGGACGACCCGCTCAGTGCGGTGGATGCAGAGGTGGGCCGGCATCTCTTTGAAGAGTAAGTCCTGTACCAAGATCTCAACCTTTGTTGCTGATATAAAAAAAAAAAAGTGTTGTCATGTCTGCATTGCTTTTGATCTTTTCTTCCTTCCAGGTGCATTTGTGGACTTTTGAGAAAAAAACCTCGAATCCTGGTCACTCATCAGCTGCAATATCTGAAGGCGGCAGATCAGATTGTTGTCTTAAAGGAGGTGAGTATACGAGGTGTTGCTGGTTAAAGTGGTATATTTACCCTCAAAAATGTCCCCTTTCAAACAACTGTAATCATGATATGTTCATATTTTATTAGCTGTATAATTCTGCTCTTTTTACATTTCACTGAGAAAGCCTCTGAAAGTATATTTTAATGTAAGTCTGTGTGAGATGTGCTCTGCTGCCCTCACCAGTTCAGTTCACACCCTGTTGTCCGGTTGTCTCTACATCTTTGAAAGATTGGGCTGAAAAATAAAATCTTTAACAGCAGACTAAATGTCAGTCGTAGTTTTTCCTCATAATTAAGTGTCAGCTCAGGTTCACAGCTCATCTGCAATGGCATTTATTTCTGCAGATGACTGCGTGTATGTGCAAATTTTAAGATAAACAATCACCTAAAAGTAATTCAAGTGGAGGTTGTGTGGAGCTGGAGATTATTTCAGAGGACTTTTGGCACAGTTATGAGTATATCTTGAATAGGTCACTAGTCCATCAGAGGTCAAACAGTGAACAGAAACCCAATTCCAGCCAATTTAATATAGCCAATTAGCTTAATATGCATACCTTTGAAATGTAGGAGGAAGCCCGAAAACTCATGCAGGCACAATGAGACGTGATGGGAGGTAATGGTGCGAACCACTACTCCATCTTGATAGCTGTATTTTTCTTTCCTCCGCTGTTTATACAGATTCAGTGTATTAATAATGGCTGTCAGTGCATTCTGCTGATTTTATCTGTGAAACATGATTCAAGAAAAACAACCTCTTGAAAAGAAGTGCAGCAGCAACATGGTAAACAAAGTCTGTTAGTCATCACAGTGTGACATTAAAAGACATAATCAGACATTATGCTTTAAAATGTAAATATATAGTTCGCGTCCATGACTGTTTTCGATTGAAAATGTTTCAGTTTACTATTGATTTGACTAGGAGGCCACTCAGGCAGCACATCTGCCTCTTAGCCATAATATTCCAGGTTTGAGTTCATTTTGGGGAAATTGCTGTTTGGAGTTTCCATTTTCTCCCTGTGTGTGCATTGGTTGTTCCCCAGGTACTCTGGTTTTCTCCCCCAGCCCAAAAGAAAACAAAAAAATTATAATCGGAAACTCTTAAATTGCCTGTAGGTGTGAACGTGAGAGCCACTGTTTCTTTGTGATGGACTGGCGACCCGTCCAGAGTCCACCCTGCCTTCACCCATAGTCAGCTGGGAGCCTGTTAAGTGGATCTTCTCTTTCATGTCTTCAGGGTCAGATGGTGGCAAAGGGGACCTACAGTGAGCTGCAGGGCTCGGGGGTGGACTTCACTTCCCTGCTTAAGGAGGATAAAACCCAAGAGGAGGAGAAGCAAGAGCCAGCTCCCACTATGTCTCACTTCCCTCATGACAACTCCATGTCCTCCATTTCTTCCCTCTCCTCCTCCCGCTACTCTCTGATCGACGGTGCAGAGCCACTTGTAGTGGTAGGTATCTTTAATTCAACTTCATCTCTCAAACATATGCAAAACTTTATTGTGGCGAGGTGCTTGATCTGCATCCTGTCGACCACTAGAGGGCAGGAGATACTAACCTTTCCCCTGCTGTTCATTACCGCCTGATTTGAAGTGTTGCTGGATGAGTGGCACTGACACTGGTGTGTATCTGCAGGCAGTGCAGCCCACAGAGGAGGAGAGCCGGGTCGAGGGAGACGTCGGCCCGCGCCTGTACATGAAATATTTCCTGTCAGGCGCTAACTTAGTGGTCCTCATGGTCCTCATTTTATTGAACGCCGTAGCACATGTGAGTTAACTTCTTTAAACCATTTGGCAGACATAGACACACTGACACATTCAATCTCAAGTGAATTTTTATATTAAATTATCTGATGATTATTGGTTACATTGATAATTGTGCTGTGTTTTCATCCTGTGATATATTTAATTGTTTCACCTAAATCAATATTTATGTTTTTGTTTTTTTTTTATGTGTGTGTGTCTTTTAGATTACATTTGTCTTGCAGGACTGGTGGCTTGCACACTGGTAAGACTCTTTTTCTTGTGTCCTCAGACTGAAAATGGTTAATGATTTGATAAAAGAGAACTGCGCCAAACAGTTTTTTTTTTCTTGACATTATCTGTCACTTGTAGGAGCTGACCTTGTGTTTCAGGATCGGCGGAATGCATTTCGTATAGCGCCTTCGCATTGTGGCTGTTCTTCTTCCGTCGTGTTTATTTGTCCTTGTGGATTTTTTGTCTCCTTTGTGACTGAGTTGCAGGGCTTCTGAACAGAAGCACATCAGTGTGACAGAGCACCTCAATGGCAGCTTCCCTCAGCAGCTGGACCTTGACCTGTACCTAGGTGTTTACGCAGGTGAAGCTCACTGAGCGCACATTTGCTTTTTGTGTACTGCCGAGGCTCTGAATACGAGAGCCATTCAATGAACAGATCCACAGTTCTTTGGCTGTGGCCCAAGGCCTTCAAGGCCCAGTGTATGTGTACATGGGCCTCAGCTGTACAGGAAGATAGCAGTGCTTTTCTTCTTCTCTGCTGTTGGATTGCTCTGATTGTCTCCCTTTGACTCTCAGCCTCTTCACCCTTTCAGGCTTTGTGTTCACTGTGATAAATCAACATTGAAGAGAGAAAAAGAAACATAATTGAAGAAGAAAATAAAGTAGGGTGCATTGTGTATGCTACACTGCACTCAACAATGCGCCTTAAATGCATAGCTGATCTTGGCACCGACACAAGGATAACAGTATAGTATGTGTGTTTATATATATGTTTTTCTTGTGCTTTTTTTTTCTAGGCTTGACAGCCTCTTCGGTGCTGTTTGGGTTTTTACGCAGCATGCTCTTCTTCAACGTCCTGGTGAGCTCTGCTCAAACGCTGCACAACAGCATGTTCCACGCCCTCCTGCGGACCTCTATACACTTTTTTGACATCAACCCGATTGGTAAGTTTCATTTAAAGAACTTATTGGCAGCACAGTGATGGGACGATTATCAGGCGTTAACGTCCGGGCGCGCCTCCTATACAGGTTATTTTTTGTGGCCTCTCGCCACTAGAGAGCAGACTGTTACTTACTTTGCCACATCCTGATCCAATCACCAAAGACTCAAATTCTCTGCCTTAAACTCTTGTTTGTCATGTGTCTCAAGAGCCACATAATAAAATTATTTACAATTTAAACTTTCATATTAAATTCTTTATTTTCAAAGCAATTTAATGATCTAATTTTTTTTAACAATAAACCATATAAACAACTGCTTCATGTTAATTAATAGGTGTGGAAATTGTACTACATCAATTGTACAGTCGTCAACGCAAACCTGATTGTGTTCTACTTTTACACCTTTGAACTGTCAGGATAAAACTTACATCACAGAAGTATATTCTGTGCAACCAGTGGGTCACTATCAAGAACGTCTTGTGATATGACTTAATATCCAGACTTATTGTGTTTAGAATGAGCTCGTATAAAAATAAGCAAACAGCAGGTTCAATAAATACTGGCTGAAGTAGATCTGGGACAATGCTGTGTTTGGCCTGTGGAGCTGTGTAAATACAGACATATTTATCTTGTGCGCTGTATCAGAAATGTCGATTATTTCGTGAGCTTTCCAGACAGTATCTGCTGGGTCAATGGAGTGCACAGACAGGAAGATTTTAAAAGTGAGAAAATGCTTAAAAGAAGTGTAATTATTCTTAGGGAGTAACTGTTTTTTTAATTTTATTTTATTTGCACCACATTTTTTTTTTAAATTAAAACCACATTAATATGAAAGTCGGAAATTCAAGATCCCTTTTTTTTTTCCTTCCCTATATTTTATCTCTGTGATTTTGTGGCATTAATTACAGATCTTTAAGTTGCGAATGTTACTGCAATCTGTCATTCATATCCAAAGTCAACTGTCAAGTGGCCCACTTTGATAACTTTAATTTTTCTGGGGCATTGTTCACCTGTCAGCAGATAATTACTCAGCCTAATCTCTTCATAGTGACATGCGTGTACAACACAATCAGCTCGGGTGGGAATTCTCAACAAGAAGGGAACTTGTATCTGTATAATGAGTCATAATAAGCTGGTAACACAAGTCTAAATATGATTTGAGGGTGTTCAGCGGCTTGCGGTTTCCACTGGCATTATATGTGGGTGTAGCGATAAAGCTGTGTTTGCAGCAAACACCACATGTCCTAATCTTTGACTTTTGTTTTTTACTCCCGCCATCGTGCCGCACACTGGATGAGTTGACGTCTTATCTGGGTGTGCCTTGCTTGGTAATCTATGCACAGGAGGAGAACAAACACTTTGAATAATGTAATAATCTGTTTAATAGCGCAGTAAAGGAGAGGCTTAACAGAACCTACTATCTGATTGCTGTTGTGCTGCTATCAGTAACCATTGTGTGACCAGCGCAGTCATTTCATCCTGGCCTCCAACCTGGCAAACACCACTGTGTTTAAGTGGATTTATACACAACTGCACCAGACTCTGTGTTTTCTTTTGTCGTTTGTGCAGCCAACAGTCGATTAAGCATGACTACAGCCATTTTTATACGCACAATATAAATATTGACATTGTATTATCTGCTCCTTATTTTTTTTTTTTTTTTTGAAACTCATTCATTCCCTTGAGTAAAGACATATAGGAAACAACAATGGGAGAAATGCAGCTCATTCACAGGTTTCTCTTCTTTCTCCTTTAATGTCTTCTGTCTGGATTTTTTTTTTTCTTTTATACAATAACCGCCAATTTCATCACCGCTTCCACATCCCATCTCGCCACGAGTGTGAGTCATTTGTAACTGTGTGCCCATGTGCTGTTAAGGATTTGACAACTGTTTACATGTGTAAGTGATAGGTGCGGCGCCGCCGCTGAACAGGCCCGGTGTTTGATAGCCGTCCTCAGAGTTAAAGGTTACCATTTCAAGCATCACTGAACAAAGGTCTTATTTGTTATTCTGCGAATGTGGTTTATAACAATGGACTACAGCTGAGGTGAATTATGATTGATGGGTGAGGTATTGTAGTCCGCTTGTATCTGCCACTGAATGCCTCCGTGCTGCGTTTGAATCCGTGCGTTATCTTTTGTGCCGTGTGAAGATTTCCAAGTTTTCATGATTAAAAACCTTATTTATTTTGTAACAATACTGGTGGATACGTTTTAAGATAGCCAGATGAAATTGATTAAAATTCAATCCTCTTCTTTCTTTCTTTTTTTTTTTTTTTTCAAATTTCTACAACTTCGAATAATAATATTTCTCAATTTCAGCGATATGTACAGTCTTATTACAGCTGTTCATCCAAATGTGATCCAGTTAGAGCAGCACAGACAGCGGTGGATGTGTTGAGCTGATGTTGATCCCTGTAATTTAGTGTCATTGAGTGGGCTAATCCCCTCAGAGACTGCAGGCCAGGGCTTCAACTCATCAGCACAGTCAAGGAGTGGAGTCTCAGTCAACACACACACACACACACACACACACACACACACACACACACACACACACACGCACACAGTCCTTGTGTCACATCAGCATAGTGGACCATCGCAGAGCCAGGTGTCACTCAGTTGCTGTTGACACAGGGAACATTAGATCCTCTGTAGTCGGTGATGTGAGATTCTAATTGTGTCTACAGAGGCAATGTTTGTCTGTATTTCAGGTCTGGAATGCAAGAGTGTTAAGAGTGAAGTGAAGGAAGTACTGCAGAGAGGATGATGATATCGAAGTGTGTAAATTGAATGTGGAGATGGAGCCGTGTGTGTGTGCAGTATGGCTGATAGGGCTCCCCCTCACTCGGCACTTCCACTATTTAATTGCATGAAAGGGAAGGAGAGGAGATTGCAGGAGTCTGGCGGTGTGAGCGAAGAGAATGGATTTAGAATGTATTAGTATTGGCAGCAAGGCGCCGGCGGTGGGAGGCTGCCCCAGGCCTCTGGGCCCTTCATGGAAGTGCAGGTGAGCTGTGCCACCTCCAGCCTTGGCAGCCCCCTCCCCAGTATTCTTTCATTATCACACTTGCCTCACTGAAAGGCCCCTCCAACTGCACTGGGGCCCACACATGGAGCGGCTCTGAGTCGTCCTCTTATCTTGATGTTTACAGGGAACAGCGATTTGCCACACGCCCTGCTCTCGCCGGACCCCACTGTTCCACTTCTTTTAGTGTGATTGGGGCCCCGCTCACCTAATATCTCCACCTAAGAGGCCACCTTAGTTGGGAGGGCTTGATATTTCCTGAGCTTGAAAAGTGGTGCAAATCACCCCTGGAGTCTTAAAGCATAAGAAATTGTTTGATACTAATGCTGCTGATATCCTGAAACGTCTATACCCCTCTCGACACAAAAGGTGATATTGTTGACAACCACCCAGAGTGATTGAAGCCATTGTCCCATGCCGATCTTACCTCATAGGCATTTCCATGCAGTGAATGTCTTTGTGTAACTGCATCACTGTAATGTATCCCCTCTATAGTCTATGCAGGATGGAGAAGGGTCTTTACTCCGTCTCCTATGAAACTGTCTGTTAGCTGAGCCGCCTGTCAAACAGCTGATAGCTGACTGATGTTTTCTGCTCCAACACCCTCCAACCATGGTATGATGTAACCCGGAGAAACCTAGCCTTTTCTTATTGGCATTGTTTGTCAGATATGCATGAATTTGGGTCATCTATGGCTTAGACAGTAAAATTACATAAAATATTATTGGATCTTTCACAAACACAGTTTGACAAGTACTCCCCCCCCCCCATTCCCAGACTAAAGCAGCGATATGCTACAGTGTACAGCAGCAGCTCTACCCCCTTGCATGAACCCTCCCCTCGGGATGTCTGTATGCTAAAGGGGCACTCACACTGTGAATAAGATTAGTCTGCCTCCAAGTGTACAACATGCTTACGCCACTTGACTTTGAATCAGTACTGATTTGGAGCATTGCTGGGTTGTTTGCGGGGAATAATGCTCTGGCTGGGTTTATGCAATGGCTGTTATGGGGAGCCCGGCCTCGTCTGCATGCATGTTTTTAGGCGGGAGCGGCATTTTGGATAAAGCTGTAAGCTGCTTACGGCCGTGGAGAGAGGTGATTACAGGGCCCTCCTCCGAAGGACCGACACAGAGGCTGGGAGGCAACTTTTAGGTCAGTGGTGCCCTGGCCCCACCACGCCTCCGGAGTGCCATACCAACACATTCTGCCAGCGTGCCGCTCAGCCGTTCCCCTCCCCGTGCTTTTACCGAGTCCCACCCTGAGCAATGGCCCATTCTGTGGACCGAGATAAACTCATCTGCATGCTTGTATGGTTAGTTTCCGCTTTATCAGGGCTTGTACCCTCATTTATATTCTTATATGACAGACGTTGTTTGCTTAGCAATGTCTCAAGGTAAGAAACAATTGTTTCTTAAGTACATGACACCGCATTATAACATCATTCTGAACGCTTTGACAGGAAAACAACAGAGCAGGTTCGCGCGCAGAACAATTGCAACCCGTTTGAGCCTTTTAACATGAGCCCAGTTGTAGCTGTGGCAATGCTGGCACTGATTTGATACTCGTCTGCCTCTGAGAGTCTCGTGGCTCCCCTTCAGGGACAGAGATAGCGAAAGCCTTTCTGTCTTGCCTATCTTTAGGAAGTGTAGTGTGGGGATTGGCTATCACTGACCTCGCGGTAAACAGTGTGTGAAAGCAGCTGAAGCGCAATCTTATGTGCTGTGGGATCAGAATAGGGGAGCAAAGTTACTAAAGGAGCAACAATAAAGGGCCGCTACAGCACCTGCAGAGCAGCCAAAAATAATGAACACCTGAGCAGATTGGAGGCAACTCAATTAACGTCACTGACACTGCCAGTCAGAACATAAAAGCAGGTACGCAGCTTCTGTCGCGCCTTTGTTTTCCCAACAAAAGCTTCTCTCACGTATTCAACCAAGAGTAGGGCAGCTTTTATGAAATGCTAGACAAATATTGATTCATTGTTTAATCTAGATACGCCTGTGTTTTCCACCTGATATCACACTCAGTCCGTGAGCTTTGTTCTAGTCGTACTGAAGGAGACTTTGCTCACAGTTGCTCAATACTCAAGAGCGGTTGATGGAAATATTACTTTTTATGGGTGCAGAGGAGCCAATGAATTAAGTATAGCTTTATTTGATTTAGATTTATTTTTTTGGAAGTCAGAGCTGAGTATATTTCAGAACTTTGACTTACATTTATTTTGACGCACTTAAAAAAATAACCTCTCTTTCCCGCTCACTTCAGTGTGTTCATTTTTAATATACAAACAGCACAACATCTTTATGACATGTTCAACTAAACTGTGATTCTATTATAAAGATATTTACTCTATTCCTGCTTAATCTTTTCTTTTGTGTTGTTTCTCAGGAAGAATCCTCAACAGGTTTTCGAAGGACATTGGTTACCTGGACTCTCTGCTTCCATGGACGTTTGTGGACTTTATCCAGGTGAGTCTCACCTCGGCAGGTTTGGTCGCTGGCGCTGCAGCATGGGGAGGCCATTTCATGCCTGGCTAAACCTGCTTTGTGGTCCGGGTCCCCTAATCTGGAAACAATTACTGTAGGATTACCCGCTAGCGCGGCCCAGCGCCTGCACAGATTTAATAAAAGTGTGCACATAGGCTGAGGGCGTGGCTCCCTCTGTGTGACACAACAGAAGTGGCATCTTCAGAGAATGTGTATGGAGCCTAAGCAAGTGATTTGGAGAGAGAAAGCCACCAAAGAGGAAATAAAACCACACGATGACGGGTCAGATGTGAAGGGAAAACAGTGGGGAGGTCAGCAGGGTGGGGCGGGGTTCATGTTTTGAAGAAGAAAAGTGTGAGCAGCAGGCTTATGATGTGTTTGCAGATCTGGGCCTGAATGGAGGTAAGAGGGGCAGGTTGGTTGGAACAGATCCAAAGAGGGACTCCCCCTCCCCTCTCAGCAGAAATCTATTAATGCTTACAGTCTTACTGGCCTGTTACCCAAGGGCCACCCTGGTTCTTAACCAGGTTAGGTTACCAAATGCCACCCTGCCACCGTGACAGCCATCTCCCACGAAAAGCCTGCGGAGATGAGCCAGCTCATGCACCTAGCGCCACAAAGAAGGGAATGTTCACTGCACAATTCGAGGTAGAGGAGCAGGCGTGGCTCCTTGGTTCAGGCCAAAGAATAGAACAAAGACGCGCTGAAAATGAATCCCCCTTCCACAATGCCTGAGTGATGTTTGTGGCAGATACCCATCTCGCAGTAGACAAAGGCCATCTTAAATGCTGAAAGCACAAAAGATCATACGCACAAAACCTTTTTGTCTGCTATAGTCCCCCTCATTTTGATAATATGGTGAATAATGGGTAAAGTAAAATAATAACTTGGCTGAAGGGCCATATGTTCAACAGAAAACACTGGAAGTCAACTGTGTCATGAGTAAAAACAGACGGGTTTTGCACCTACATCATATACAGCCCTTATATACTCTACCTGTGTATTTCCTAATGGATAGTAGTGATAAAATGGTTTAAAGCATTCAGTGAATGAGGAGCAAGCTGTGTCAAACCAGGCTGAATATGTAATGAGTGAGTTTCAGTCCGTCCTCCGCTGCAGCTGAACGGTGATTGTGATAGCAGACAAAGCTAGCATCCTCTGGACAAAACACTTTTGTTTGTGCTACTTTCTGCTCCTGTTTGCAGGTGTCTTTCATGAAGCGGCCTTTAATGCTTTCAGGAAGGAAGATTTTTCACTCTTTTTATCAAAGTATTAGCTACTCCCAAAAGCCCCTGATCTTGACTATTGTTGCTCATTCGCAGAGGGACATTTCCCCATAGTCATTGTTTAAATGGTTGTCAGGGGGGAATAAAGTGAAACTTCATAAACAATGCCCTAACTGGTTTATCTCTCTCTATGGAGAGAGGCCGCTTCTCTGCATGGATTTGTGCCTGAGCCTCCCCCTTTATAGTGGAGTAAGCACTTCACAGCCCCTCAGCTCTGCCCCCATACCCGCCTAACAAGGGGATTCCCTCAGGCTGGGGGAACCTGGTTACACCCCAGAGCCCTATTTTTTCACAGGTCTCATTTAGCAGTAATTTAGTATATTGGAAGGAAAAAAAGAGCTCTTTCTTTCCTTTCTTTATGGTCAGGAGACAAAGACAGAAATGTCAATTAAAAACACCTCAGGCTTTGCGGACTGTCAGCTTTTGTGTGGACTTGACCTTTAAATCCTGGGTTGCCTCTATTTTCACAGAGAGGGCAGAGGAGGATGGCAAGACAATAAAGGGTGAGTATGGGGGTCTTTCACTGGATTCTGTGTGAAGGCTCTTGACCAAGTCACACCACTAACTGTGGGGTCCTGCACTGCATTTATGACCCTTCTTGTCCACACAAATTCAGTTTGTCAGGGTGTTTATACTGAAGGCACCAGCTGACAGTTGCTTTCAATTAAGTGTGACAAGTCTGCTCATGTCAATGTAAATGGCATGTGAAGATGCATAAACACGGACTCGGAATTCACAAATTACAGCAGTAAACCCCTGCGGTCATCCTGAGAGAGAAATTAATTGGTATTGCGTGATTTAAAACAAACAAAAAAAGTGAAATAAAACAAACTCGGTGGAGAAGGAATGAAGAAGAACACAAACCCAGAGCGAAGACGGCTATTGTCTGAAAACACTAGCGGGTGGATCGTTGTGTGAGTCTGTATATTGTGGCACATTGTGTGTCAGTCCTCTTCAGTGGCTTTGTGGGATATGAGAACTGCTGACGTAACCGTGAGTGCTGTAGGATGGGATTTCACCGGCTTTCTCTGCTTCTTTACCACGCCGGTGACAGAAGGAGTGAAGAATGCTCTGGCTTCGGGCGTTACAAAGGTTAGCCTGAGAAACACGGAACGCCGCACTGTGTGGAAATATATAGGCTGTGCCATACATCCTGCGTGAACATTGTTTTATGACAGTACCATTGTCTACCTGCACAAGGTGGGAAAAGACAAGTGACACAGTGAGGTGAAAGGCCTCAAGACGAGCCATCCTCCTCGCAGTCGCTCAGACGGTGTGAATATTAGCAACAACACGTGGAAACAACATGTTGTGGGTGTGTGTGGACACACGGGTGTGCTCAGCAATACCACACATGGTCATTTGATGGCGAGCACTGGCCAGCAAAAGCTTCCCGTGTGTGTATGTGTGGTCTCTCCCCCTGATGCTGTGGTCCAGCACCTCGGCTGCTGTGACTCAGACACGCCGACCGAGCCCGGCGTTCTTTCAGCCTGGGAACTTCCACAACAACAAAGTCTCCATCTAATCTACAATCTCACCTCATGTCAGTGTGATGAAGATAATGAATTCTGTGCTTTCTGTGACTTTTGTATGTGGGGATTGTTTTTTTTTTTTTTTTTTTGTATATCGGGAAATAGTTTTGTCTTGTTTTGAAGAGAAAGAGAAAGAAGCAATGACTTGAATGAATTGAATTTGCTGGACACTAGTGATTTATAGTAGAAGGCCAGAGAGTGAGAGAGCGCATTTCAAAGCCTTTCTCTTATTTCCAAAATGGGGTTGGAAATCAGCAGCTTGACTGAGCCCAAATAAGTGACTTCTTTTTACCTTTTCACAGCACACAATAGCCTAATCCTAGGACTACTTGAGCCACCAATGTAGACAGGGACTGAGACCACCACAGTATGTGTCAGACCCTCCTCACCCCACACAAAACACATTGACTGCAGCTTTATGAAGTGAAAATGGCCCAGAAAGGGAAAATGTGAAGGAGGTGTCCACAGTCATTTCTCCCAAAGAAAAGCCACAGCATCTGGGCATTTAATGCTAAAATAAAGCCCAAACACTGAGCAGAATGGATTGGGTCACTCGTATTGTTCCAGAGCCCAAGTGGAACAGCCCTGTTTTGTTTCAGTACCACTGACCCTTGCAAGTTATTGTGCCGCTCTGTCACGGAAAGCGTGGGGTAAAAAAAGAAAAAGAAAAAGGAAAAACAATCCAGCGATGACAGAGGACTTCTTTTGAGAATTTGTCTTTGCCGTGCTCTCCCCTCATTTCCTGTTTTGTTTGCACTTTTTTCCCAGTGGCAGATATTGCACACTGTCAGTAAATAAAGGGAGGATGAAAAAGAGGTTGTAAAAAGCATAATGATTCTCTGTGTCCGGAGGGATGTTTAATTAAAGGGACGTGTTTACTTTCTGCTCTGGAACAACAGTCGCTATCATTGCTGAACACAAATATAGCAATTAACTTCAATTTCCTACATTTATTTTGACATCAAAGCGCTGATACGATCATTGAGAAAATAAAGCAATTAGGGTCAGCAGAGATCTGAATGGTCTTTGGACACAGCAGTGTGCCCAGTTTGCTTGAATGACTAAATCACATGCGTGCGGTAGCTTTCTTTTCTTGCTAAAGAGCTATTAGCGGTAATTCTTTATTTGTATACAAAACCTTTCATCCTTTTATCCACTTTTATGTGCGGCGGGATGTGGCTTTGGGAGTTTTCTGTTCCTGTGTGGTTTCATAGGAGATATGGATGCTGGTCTGAGGGGGTGAGGTGTGTGTGTGTGTGTGTGCTTGTAGGATCACTTATCGGAGTCATCTGTGTGTCGTGTGGGTGGGGGCCACGGTGTTCTCGATGCTGACACGATAAGCGCCAAAACCACGCAAATGGATCACATCAAACAGGGTCCTGGCGACAGCGGGCCCTGGGGAGCAGGAGGAGGAGGCAAGACTTCTATCTAATGGTTCCTGTTCCTCCTCCGTCCCCTCAGATGACCCCCGCCGCCTGATAA
Organism: Salarias fasciatus; assembly: GCF_902148845.1. Classification (NCBI taxonomy): domain Eukaryota; kingdom Metazoa; phylum Chordata; class Actinopteri; order Blenniiformes; family Blenniidae; genus Salarias; species Salarias fasciatus. The sequence goes on from NC_043760.1 coordinate 24,420,374, forward strand.
GCCGGCCCGGTTCAGACCTTCGTGGCCCTTTTGCTGAAATGGACCCAATTAGAATTCAAATGAATCGAGCGGCAGAGGTGAATGAGCGTCGTTGGCTGTGTCGCCAGTCGCGGGCTGGAGAGTGAAAGAAAGGCAGTACACACGATAAGACGTTTGTTCAGTTAATATTTGATCCTCTCAAGGGAAGGCCGGATAACATGCCGTAATGGCCCGTGTGCCATCATCTCACTTTGCAGTCTGGTAGCCTTCCATCAAAGCTAAGATTGAAACTTATGTACTGTGAAATTCTTGGGATCAGTTGTGCTCAGTAGCTTCGACTTACTGTTTGATTGTGCGGGCTCCACCACAGCAATGGTTAGACTGGTAATTCCCTCTTATCTGAACTGCAAATGGAATTGAGTGGCTTTTCATCATAAAACTACACTGAAAGTGATCATGCCTAAATGTGTGCTTAAGTGGCAGATAACATCCGTAATTAAGGTGCTAAATTAAATTTTCATCTCTCTGGGCCAGTTTGAGACCACTGAAGGTAGCAGTACGATCCTAATCTCCACGTTTTGGGATTCATCTCTTCGGATGTATCTAATTTCAGGGTGTGAGGTTTCACTTTTATCATGTAATAATCAGAAGTGAAATATGCAACACAGTATCCTTTCGGGTTTACAAGTGATGGCCACACATATTCAGGGGTGAAGCGAGTCTCAATCCCACATGGAAAGCCCTTTTAAGCCTACTAAATTGAAATCATTTAAAATATTGGGATTAAAAATGCTCAAATGAAGTAAAAGTAGCTCAAACATGTCCATTACTTGATTAGAATGTGATCATTTATTTTCATCCCTGCAAAAGCAGATGATTTTTAGATTTTAGATTTTAGCACCTGCTTTTTTTTCACTTTTATTCCACTGGTATTTCCTCTTGTGACAAGAAGTATTCAAATCTTTTCTTTAATCCTTTTCTCTATCCTGTTGCTGCTGACAGGATTTGGCATGCATACTTCGCATAACCACAACTCCTAGACTGTTTATGAAATTCCAGAAAATTCCAAAACTACCAGAAAGCAAAAACGTACAGCTTTGTGCCCACATGCTCGTCATCGCAGCGGTTCCCCGGGACCTGCACAGTACGACCATCCAATCACGAGCTCCGCAATACAATCAAAACGTTGAACGTTGATCTGCCAGATGTTGACATTTGAAGTTATCTTGAGGAAATCAGCAAAAGCACTTACATATTGAATATTTATGGACAGTTTTGCAGCCATAAAATAAAATAAATGCATTCTGTTTAAAGTGAGGGTGTCAAACATGATATTTTGGGGCTGGCATTTGTCCATCAGAGGATCTGGTTCAAACCACAAGATGGTTTTGCATAGTTTAGAAAAGGAAATTGTCACTTTTTCAATAGAAGAAATTGTTTTTTCCAGTTTATACTTCAGAACCAAAAGATGAGTGATGCTACCTACTTTCCTTCTCAGAAAAAAAAAAAAAGCATTAGCATGCATTCTTGAAAAATCGGGTTTAAATGAAAGGATAAAAGCGCACCAGTAAGCTGTCTATTTCCATCCTGAAGAGAAACAGTGTGGTCGTCACAGTTTTAGATCTGGCAGATTTGGAAACATGAAGACCAAGAGGTCATTTGTTTCATTTTTGGGTGCAACGCGACTAAAGGAGAAAATACAAGCCTATGACTCCAGGAATCATCAATAAAACTGAGCCATGTTGAAACGGCACCTTTTTTTTTTAATTTTTTTTTTTTTTTTTTTTTAATGATGCCAAATTTAATAATTTGTGAAATTGTTTTAATTACTTTTTCAGGAACTACTACAATGGATTTGTTGTTATCCGTAGGTCATTATGTTGTCATTGTGCCTCAATGAGTTTTACACCCATGATCTCAGTCATAAATATCAGAATATAAAAAAAACCAAAAGAATAAGTTCAGTATAATGACGTCTTTTCTTAAAACTACATGGAATTTTAATGGTACAATTGTGTTAATTTTCCTCCCACATTTTCTTGAATTAAATTACAGGTTAGAGACTTGAGGCTGAACACAGAAAATCATTTGCCATCCAATTTTTGGAGTGACATTTTGATGTATGATGTAAGTTTGTCTAATTACAGTTTTTTAACCTTAATAAGAAGGTGGGAGACCCCATCAAAATGTGTTTTAATGCCTACACTGTTAACCTGATCGCTTTATTTTAAATCCACTGTGGTGGTGTATAAATCTAAAATGTAAGAAAATGATTATAATGAATCTCCAAATATTAATGGAATATACTTTTACATCAGACTTTAATGAAGCGCCTGATAAATGGCGCCACACGCTGTGCAAAATACTTTGCATTTGTCATATGAACAGTCATAATGATACTTTATTGGACGCTTGTGTCACATGGCAAACACAGTTCATGCGTGAGCACTCTTAAAGCCGGCGGACTCACTGCCTCCAATCCTGTTTAGGCAGATCTGGTATCCTGGACTAGATGTGTCACTGAGCCATTAACACGGGTGATGAGTCACTGTGTTGTTGAGGGCTGTGTGGTTCGAGTGTGATGTATCAGACACCCACAGTGTGGTTCCCAGAGCTCTCTGCCAGTCACTGTGGCCATGCCTGTTGGCCGGCTGCACTGCCAGGGGAGGCTTACAGGCCAGAAGTGTTGAAGGGAAAGCCCAAGAGAGCCAGGGATATGAGCTGCAGTGGCCAAGTGGTAAATTCTCACCTGCTACTAAGTGAGAATTAGCGCTGCGATCGTTTTCCTTTCACACTGTGAGTCACATAAGCTCGGTCCCACAGCCTGCTGTTACCTTACTGTATCCCTGCCACGGTCTCACACAAATATACCTGAAAGATCTTCTCTTGTTGAGCTGTAAATAATAAGCCTTGCCGCCCCGACAGTAGCCCGCACAGCTGCAGCGGCGCTTCTGACTCTGCTGCTTCTTGCTAAATATTTCCCTCGCACCTGTTTCTCCGCCAGGTGTTCCTTCAAGTTGTCGGGGTGATCGCCATCGCCGGTCTCATCATCCCCTGGATTCTTCTTCCCGTCGTTCCCCTTCTGGTCGTCTTCCTCATTCTGCGTTGCTACTTCCTGCAAACCTCCAGAGACATCAAGCGCCTGGAGTCCACCAGTAATTTCTCTGTTTTTCCTCTGGGTGGGTGCGGGGGTCTGCATGTCCATTTGTGGTCAGAGACAAAGGCAGACCACAGGAATGCTAATAGACCATTGAAGAACTCTGCGGCCATTAGCATAAAGGCTAAAGGTGGCGGTGCCCTATGGCTCGGCCACACGCAGTTTCCTCCAGAGATGAGAGTTCACGACATCGCGCACAATGGGAAAAATGCCAAGTGGGCATGACAAGGCCGTAGCAAGCTTTAGTTCATCTATTTCATTCTGAGCGGAGAGCCTAAATGCACATTGACCAACAGTTTCTCTCTCTCTCTTACAGAACAAAAGTTCTATTAAAAAGCTCAAAGGAAACATTTTGGCTTTGTCAATGACTTTGTAAGTCTAATATACGGAAACAAAAGACCGCTGAATAGCAGCTTTTAGCTAAATCAGTGACAGGCATGTTTAATGGAGTAGATATTAGGCTTGTTTTTTATATCCAGACGTGGAAAGAGTCCTGAAGACATTTACTCATTTAAAACTACTGTTACTTTTTATAATATGTACACTATTAAAAGTGAAAGTACAAAGTTATTTTAAAAAATTATGTAATCACATCTAATTTGTAGATACTGTATTTTATACTAAGACTACATGCGTTCTCCCCAAAATTACACAGGCGATTATTTAAATATGAATTTAAACTCAATTCTTATTCAGAAGCATCTTATATTAGTTATTTATGTGTTAAAACACAGACCCTAAAATATACCTTAATTAAAATAATGTAAGCATCTGGAATTCATTACTGTCACACCTACACATCCCAACCGCAATATTCATGTCGACCATAAAATCACTGTAAGATTACCAGGAAGCCTCAGACAAACCGTGTGGGATCCAGGACCTCTTTGGGAGGATGAGAGTGATCAGCAGTGAGATCCGCAGCAGTGTTTACCACCTTGTTACAGGAACCAATGTCAGATGGTCCAGGCTTTATGTAATGATATGCTATCTTGGTTGGACATTATGTAATAATAAAGAGACTAACATGGTCAGGAACACATCTAGATGGGCTGTGGTGTTTATATTATACTAAGCTGTTTTGAGGGCCAAAAATTATATATTTAAATTTCACTTAAACCTCCCTGCATCATTGACACATGTTGTGTTAGTTTTTTTTTTTTTTTTGGTCAACAAAAAATTCATATCCAGGACCTTGATGCTGTAGCAGAAATCAGGACTGACTATACAGAAAATATTGCATTGTCGTTGTGGTTCCCTTTGTCTTGAGTTGTTTCAGTTTCCTGCTGTCACATGGCAGTGGTGACTCCCAGTGTGCTGTTCTTCTGCCGCTGTTCTTGTACACTAGATCTAGACAGGCCATTTTTTCCTTGACCTTCTCAATGCACAAAGCATCTTTTTCCATGGAAGTATCTCTCAGTAGATATTCTTTCTTATTCAGACCGTTCTCTGTAAACCCAAGAGAGGTTATTCATAAAAATCCACATGGATCATCTTTCTCTCTCTTCAGGTATTTTTTATCAGGTGTACTTTCCTAAATGTGCTGGATTGTGGTCATGTGAATAGATGTTTTTTGCATTATGAAGAGGATGAAAAGCTGTATCATATCTAGTAATTTTTGTGTATTTGCACCGTATTGCCCAGAAATCCATGTTTAACCTTCTGGTGTCAAAAGGCCAAGTACACGAAATATTTCTCTCCGGTTTTGAATAGAATCAAAACTGGCTCGAAAATCCTGGCGTGAATATTTACATCCAGAGCTGGTTTTCTACATGACTGTTTTTTTTCACCCATTGACATTTGTTCATTTATATATCTTTCAGCTCGAAGTCCGGTCTTCTCCCACCTTTCTTGTTCTCTCCAAGGCCTGAGCACCATCCGTGCCTTCAAAGCACAGCAGAGGTTTCAGCAGATGTTTGATGAATATCAGGACCTTCACTCAGGTGAGGACAAGAGTAATATCTTATTAAAAAAAACTTTGGTTTGGCATTTAAAGTAATTTTTTGTATTTCAAAACAGAATTTTACCCAGTATTTGTATGGCTTGTTGTTTACAGAAGCTTGGTTCTTGTTCCTGACCACCTCTCGCTGGCTCGCAGTGCGTCTTGATGGGATTTGTTCGGTTTTTGTCACCATTATTTCTTTTGGCTGCGTCTACCTCAGGGATGGTACTGCGTAGCTTTCATTATTACAACATGTTCATGTGCAGCGATATCACAACAGTGCGCCGACCTGCCGACTTTCCTCTGATGTTACAGGTCTGGAACCGGGAGCAGTGGGCCTGGCTCTGTCTTACGCCCTGACGCTCACCGGCATGTTTCAGTGGGGCGTCAGGCAGAGCGCAGAGGTTGAAAACATGGTGAGAAAATTCCCCTTTGATAGACCTTTACATATAGCCTGCAAATGTTGTTGAACTGAATTAAATATTTTATAATATCAACATGTCTTCAATACACTGACAATAAATTCAGCCATACCCGATACTCACTTCTTTCCTATTTCTTCCATTAAAAAAAAAAATAATAATAAAAATAAAAAAAAATTGAAATCTAATGTAACTCCTGTCTTTATTGAGATTTCTTGGCCAAAAAAATGTTCCACTGATTTAAAATGGTTAGAAGTAGACTAGCTTTGAGTCATGATGAAAATATAAATAGCTGCCACTGGTCTGTGCGTTTATACAAGCTGGATTAACAGGAGATCAAGTGTACATATAAAAACAAGAATATATTCAGAATTATATGTGCAAAAGAGGCGATATTCATACAATACAGCGTGAGAGGTGATATAATCAAATCAAAACAAAATTAAATCATGTTGGCAGGAGACTGCACTTAGGCTTTAGTTTACTGTTATAAGGTGAACTTTTAAATGGGCAAAAACACAAATTTACTTGTTTTTTGTAACTCTGGAATGTTTAATTTCTTTACAAAGTTAAAAAAAGGGGATTACATTTTCTGAACTTTTGTGGATTCAGTCTTAAAGTTTATAGAGTGCATTGCACACAGAGGTTGAGGGTTTTAGATGAGAATTTAAGAAGTAGATCTGTATTTTAAGGTTCTAATATACATCACTTAAATGTATTTTAAGTCGCTGTCCTGATATGAGCTCCAAGCAAAGAGGACTGTTTGTGTCATTATCAGTTACACATTGGCTTTTTTTTGACATTGTCAATGGCGTCATCTACCGTTCCCTTTGACTTTCAAGGCTATTGCATTTTTGCAGTTTCCTAATATTTTGATAGATTAATGTTATCAAATATGTTTGTACTCTGCATCTCTTTTTATGTAATTAGTTGGGTTTGCATGCATTGCGTAGCTGCTTTTCTCAGTATTTCCACTGAAGGAACCCTCAAAATAGCCGTGAAATACTGTGTTATTAGCTGTGTTTACATGGATAAATGATCTGAATAAAAGCCCCAGCAGAGTGAAAGTGCTTTATGTCAACACTTTGGAAGATTCTGCTGGAGGGCGTGCATTTGGAAAGAAATTTCATTTGGAACAAGTGGGGTGATCTATGAGGATGTCAGCCGAGTTGTGGACAAATTATCTTGTCTGTTTTATAATGTCATCGTGGGATGCTCACATCTGATCGATTCAGGACACAACACTCTTCTCAAACGTGTAATTTTAGATCCCTCATCAGACTCTTACTAAGTAGAATTTATTTTTGTGTCATTTGAGTTAATCAACCCATCTTCTCTACTTGTGGGCTTCTGGGCAAAGCTTAATGGGACCATGTGTGTCAACCAACGTCACCATGTAAAGCATTATGGAATTGATTGAATGACTGAATGGGATCATATTCAGAGTGTATAAAATACATCAACCCAAGGTCTGCCTTTATAAGTCACACTATGAACTATTCTTCATCTTAGAAACCACTTGATGAATAAAGTCAGCCATGACATTTCTGTTGTAAGATCAAGTCAGCTAATCTTATGTATTTCCTTCAATGTTCTCTACTTGTGTTTTAGATGACGTCGGTTGAGAGAGTGGTTGAGTATGCAGAGCTGGAGAGCGAAGCACCATGGGAGACCGACAAACAGCCGCCAAGTGACTGGCCCAAGACGGGCTTCATCAGCTTTGACAGAGTGAACTTCTCTTACAGTGCCAGTGAACCTTTGGTCCTGAAGAACCTAAACGTTGTCTTCACATCCAAAGAAAAGGTTTGCCGTCTCTATTCCCACCCATGAGTGCTTACTGGTGTGAACAGCCCATGACCGGGGTTGATATGCACTCATTGTAGAAAGCGTTGGCTGATTCCTCTTTATGTGGCATTATTTCCAAATCAATTATTAAAGGGACAGCATATTGTACTGCTGAATCTTCAAGACTATACCATTTGTGATTCATGGAATACATATCATGTAATTAAGACTGTTCAAGTGGATCCATTTGTCTCCAATTTGCATTTTGAGCTACCTGACGGTGACAACTGTTTATTCGCTATAAGAGAGAGGGAGAGGCCGAGGGAGCAGGGTGAAGAAAGAGAGCGTGGAAGGCAGAGAGAGATGGTTGAGGATGATTGAAATTGTGTTAAATGCAGGGGGGTGTATTTTGCATGGCTATGGTTGGCCAGGGCGGCTGATTTCACAATGGATGGGTTGATAAGTGTGGAGGCCCTGGCTCTGGCAGCTCATGGGAGGAATCCGTGCTGCAAGTCATGGGGGTGAAAGGCTTTGTGCATATTGACAGTTTCCTTTACACCCTTTCACTGTACATGATCAGACTGAAAAACACACAAAATTCCACATAACTTAACTTTACAACTTTATTTAAAGAGACAGACGACACGAAAGGTGCATAATTAACTCTGTGACTTGAGCAATGAATGAATATTCACTCAAGGTTTAGCGTATTATCAGGATTCTGTAATTTGTGTTTGACTAACCACTAGCTTAGACAGACCACTGGAACATCCATGCGGAGTCTTTGGTAAACCTCTAGTTAAACAGATTTCTTCCCACGGACGATGTAATGGTGCCAGGCGGCCGTGTCGGTCATTATCAGACCAGTCCAGCTGAACAGGTAGTGATTTGAGACGTATTGTGTTTTTTTTAACAAATATCTGGGGTCACTGGATTTGACCTGCGGGTTTAATTTAAGTCCATCCATCCATCTTCTATACCAACTGTCAGGGTAGCCTGGATATGCTCCCACATATACAGCCACCAAATAATCTAACAGGCATAATCTAATCTGCAAACTGGCCACAGATATATATTTATATAGGGTGTGTAAATGTATTTAAGTTACAAAGTGCTTTTCCACTTTTAGCAGATTTACATGGTTAAACACACACGCACACACACACACCTATGGTGATAGCTGCCATGTATTTAATATAATCACACAGCTTATATAACATTTTGATATAAGACTGGCGTGAGCCTTGTCAATAAGCTTAAAATGAGACAATGAACATTACATATTTTTCATTTTTAGACCTAATTAAAATGTGGTTTAGAGGTTCATCAAGGATTTTTTTTTCTCTTTTTGATCTGTTGAAATTTATTAAGAATAAGTGAAAAAGGGTCACGGTCTCTTGATGAAATAATATTTCTTCAATAAGTCATATTGTACAGAATAAGGTTCTAAATGAATAATTTTCAGTTAATGTCGTCTTTTCGTTTTGATGTCGCTGTACTTCTCTCTGTAGGTTGGCGTCGTTGGGAGGACTGGAGCCGGCAAAAGCTCCCTGATATCAGCCTTGTTTCGACTGGCGGAACCCGAAGGAAGAATTACGATCGACGGCTTTCTGACGTCTGAGATCGGGCTGCACACGCTGCGCCAGAGAATGTCTATCATCCCGCAGGTCCTCCTTTTAAATCATCATAAATACAGCCGTTGTATGTCGCTAATAAAACCACAGTCAGTAGGCACAGAATCAAGAATTCTTCACATAAATTCATCATTTATTAGAAATGAAGCACAGGAGCTACTCAGTTAGTTTCTTTTTGTCGATTTCTACAACGGCTTTACTTGTGCTTTGACAGCTTATTTAAGGATGCTGTGACTCCTCATGATTGAGCAATGGCAGAAATGTTAGATGAACCATGGTTACAGCAACCTTCATGCTTTGGCCCTTTTTTTTTTTTTTTTCCTAACACGGATAGCTTTAAAAAAGCTAAAACAAGTGAGGAGAATTACAGTCGTCACTCAGGGGATTTCTGAAAGTGAGACAAACGGATGCCTTGAGACAGTTTAACTTTATTTCCGCTTGTTGAAACTGATACGGCATTAAGAAAATGCCAGCCTGCGGGTGAGTGTCAGCAGAGTGGAGGGAGGGGAGAAGACTCCCACGGCCTGTACTGTGAAGAGAGCAGTTCCCCATCCCTGACAGAGGATTAGCCCTCTACCCCCCAAACATGGGAAAGCTGCTTAGAAGAAGTCTCCCCCATCCTCACAGTCAGAGTCTCCTTGTACACCGTCACTTAGCCCAAGTCTCAAACATTTCTCGGGTGCAGCCAAGATGCCCAAAAACAGTTTCATTAATTCTTTTCTATGGATGTGATGGGTTTCTGGCATCTTCACCGCTTCAGATAAAGTTTGACTCCCTAGTCCAAACTAGTTTGAGATGGATGCGATGTATGTTTGATGTGATTTTGTTTACTGTGTCTTTCTCTCCTAGAGGGAGAGACTTGTGCAAAGTGGCAGGTTGCGAGTCAGAACTTTCGCTGCGTGCCCATCTCTATCGCACGCCGGATGGCATTTTCATTCTGTCGGCAGCTCTCAGAGGAGTCGAGTTTCTCTGTTCTCTGGAAACTTACATATGGAGGAAAGTCTCTTGGATTCACACAAATTCATCCGAAAGCCTTTTTTTATTCTGCTAGACGCCAGAGATGAAGTGATAGTCACTCAACCTTTCACATGGGGAAAAAAAATGGAGTCTGATATGTATAGTATACATTGCTGGTGAGAAGTTTCATTATTTGCCACCCACAGATTTGATTATGATAAGCTTGTATTAGCATACAGCATTAAAAAAGGATCCATTTCAGTTTCTATTGAATTCTCAGGAATGACTTAGTAAAAAAATGAATTCTGAGGCAAACAGAGGGCTTAGAATTGGTGGAGCACATAATCGGTCTATGGAAAGCTGTGCTTGAAAGCAGTTTTTCCGACCCAACATTGAATCCTCAATTAAAGTGTGTCACAAAACTAGTTTGAATTGGGACTTCAGCTGGCTTAATGACAAGGTGGTATTTTGGTGACAGGGGAAAAAAGCTCATCGGAAGTAAAGAGGTGGAACATTTTCTGAGGCACAGGTAGCGGGGCTGAAGTCCTGAAAGCTTTATTTTTCCCGAACAGTTCGTCTCGAGTCTTCTAACCTACATGACAGTGTGTTAGAACACACTTTTTGAGGCGCGTGTACAGTGTAAACCTCTGACAGTGAAGCCGGCCTTCAAGAGAACAGCGATGGTGTTGGTGAGCGTAACGCAGGACTCTCAGCCTTCTACACCCATTGTGCACTTTACTTTTGCTTCTGGTCTAATCTGACAGTTGCCAGGTGAAGATTTCATATCTTGATTTGAGGTCAGATGCCTATCTGAAGTGAAGTGGAGTCATCACAGCGCCTGGGTTTGGCGATGGATAGCTCCCGCTCTGCATCGCTTCCATGACAGTGATACACTCTGTCACATCTCATTAAAGCCTCATATGGTCATTATAACCATTTAGACGTCATAAAATCTCGTGTTTCGTAGGTAACCCTCGGCTGTGTTTGTTCAAAGATAAAACAATGTGAAAACGACGCTGTATGAAAAGCTTATCTCCGGCAGTTGTGCGCCATAAGAGGCGACAGAGTCTGTTTATGCCAACTGAGGACAGTCCGCTTGCAAGTGTTATTCACTTGAATGTTGGAGCAGGATTTGTGAATACGTATCTGACCTGACTTGAGGAGATTGCACCTGTTTATCAGGTTTACCGCAAGCGGAGTGGCATGTTGGAACAGTGCCTGTGGACTCACAGCATCTTCCCCTTGCACTGTAATAAAGAGCTTTATTTACTCTCCTAAAGATGGCTCTGCAACTGAACCGTTATACAGGTGCGTGGCTTACCATAAATACATATCTCAGACTTTCTAGCTGTCTAAGATCCAAGGGTGTCCCCTCATGAATATACTTGGCGGACGTGATCGGCAATATTGACCGTTTTGAGATTATTGCACCTCATGCAGCAGCTTTAAGAATATTTTAGTCTTACCTTGTTGGCACTTTTCTGACCTCTCATATATTTAGACAACCTTGCAGAACTATTCTCCGGTAGCACCAGTGCGCAAACGCTGGTTTTTCAAGTAAAAAGATCAACTTTATTGAAGCATAGTTGGCGAGAGGGTTGAATAGAGCTCCTGAGTGGAGCAAGTCCTTTGTGAACATCTTCCCCTCACACATTGCCTAGTGGTCTCCTATAAAGCCTGTCTTAACCCTTTCAGACATCTTCTCTCTTGTCATTATCTTAACTGGCCACGGCCTTCTCTTTCTATATCCATCTATCCACAGGACCCAGTTCTCTTCACGGGCACCATGAGGAAGAATCTGGACCCTTTCAGGCAGCACACAGATGAGGACCTGTGGAATGCACTCCAAGAGGTACTCCAGCGTGGCTCTGAATGATTCCCCCTTGCCGGCCCAGGGGGGATCCCTCTGTCCCCACGTACAATGCTGCCATTCAGCCTCCCTGCTCGCCACAAGTCATGGGGGGAAATCCCATTAGGGCCATGGGGCCCAGCTCAATGTGCGGCTTGTAACTGGGAACCATTGAAAGTGCTGGGGGAGATGTGTTTGGGCAGTCAGGCCAACCAGGATGAAGGCTCCCCCCACAGTGAAGGGCTTCAGCTCCTGGTCCTGCCTCTGAATGGGTTTGGTGGCCTGGATTAAAGCTAGAGGCTGGCCACAAGAGAGCACTGGCCAAGGTCATCAGTGGACCTGGCTCTGCATTGTGCCAGGCAGTTAATGGGTGTGTTTGGATGGCTCTTTAAAGACATCCCCACAGGATGCCTTTATGCAGGAGTAATGAAGGGTTGGGGCTGTGCTCTGACTCTCCGCAGGTGCAGATGAAGGCCGTGGTGGAGGAGCTGCCCAATAAGCTGGAGACGGTGTTGACGGAGTCGGGCTCGAACTTCAGCGTGGGCCAGAGGCAGCTGGTGTGTTTGGCCAGGGCCATCCTCCGGAAAAACCGCATCCTCATTATTGATGAGGCCACGGCCAATGTGGACCCAAGGTCAAGAAACCCTCCAGAAGCATTTATGATCTATTATGAAGAATACTGCTCAAGATGGGTACTTTTCAATGACAAAATAATGAAATAAAAGTGTAGCACTGCTCAGAATTTCTATGTAATAATTCAGAATTAATGCTTAAAGGACACTTATAGCGAAGCATCTGTGCAAATATGCGACATGCAAGTGAGAATAAGTCATTGAAAACTTTCCACTCCACCGTACGTTGCTTTTGAGGTGAGAGGAGTATGATGATGCTTTTCTATTTTGGATTTTTAAAGCAGTCTGGTCCTCAAGGGCACCGCATCAGTATATTTGCAATGTCTCCATGATCAGAAGATGTGCAGTATGTGTTTAATATAGATTATAGCATAATGCACTTATTGAACATTTTAACATGTGGAAATATCATATTAAACGTAATATGGATTTCAATTAGAAAATATTTAAAGACAGGATGTGGAAAACTAAACTAAGCGTCTTTTTAACACGTAGCATCTCTGATACCTTCCATTTTGTGTCTGCTGCTGCACATATTTTGCTGCTGATGACCCATTGTTCTGCGTTGCGTAAAATCCCTGCCCAAGGCTCTATAGGAAGAGAGGTTTTTTGTTCTCAGGTGTTGTGTTCCCTGCTTCTTTAGAACTGACAGCCTCATCCAGGAGACTATCCGGGACAAGTTTCAGGAGTGTACCGTCCTCACCATTGCTCACAGGCTCAACACTATTATCGACTGTGACAGAATACTGGTAAGGAGGGATGCAGTAAATTTCCACAGTCCGCTGCTTCAGTCAATAATGTGAAGTGAGACTGTTGGGAGAGTTGATAACACTGACAGATCTAAAGCAGCTTTTGATGGAGAGGAGTGGGCAGCCTTCATTCGCTTGTGCAGGAACAATGTCCAGACTTTTTTTTTTTTTTTTTTTGGATTTTCTAACTTCTGTCTCGACTCTTAATTGTTTTTAGAATCTGTGAAGTTACCTGCCAAAACATCATGCTCATTCCCATTGTATGTATGTCAGACACAGCTGAGATACACTGCATACAAACCTCCTGTTTCTCGTCTCACTACATACACTGCAGATTTAATTCATTTGCCTCATTTTACAGCAGCTGGGCTGATTTCTTGCTCACAGCAGTCTCTTTCATTGAACTCACACTCATGCCACTTGATCTTTGGCCCTGTGCTTCCACTGCCTGCAGAGGTGCCAATTAGTGCCATTTGTGGCAGCATTTGTTAAGCGTCTATGGAGGACAGGGCGCGACCTGGTGGCTGCTCGGTCACTGAGATGGTCTGCTGAGGACAGCCAAAATATCGCACAGTGTGGGCCGCTTCACACCTGCACTTGTGTTAAATGCCCCCTGATGCAACACACCCCGGAAGAGCTGAACTGGGAGCCGTGTGAAGTGCTCTCTTAGATCTGAACCGGTGCCATATTTTGACACAGAACGTTTTCCAAGATATAAACTCCATCTCCTGATGGCCTGCCCTTAAACTTTTGATTACTACAGCAGCTGCAGAAGTCGCCCTTTCATACTTAACACTCGAAACGGGGCTTTTACTGATAACAACCCGCTCATTACTGCTGTAAGGGGATCGAGCTTTTTAAAATTTGTCTGTGATATAATTGTAGTCTTTTCCAAAGTGCTTGAATTGGCACTATTCTTTGTATAGGGTACATGGCATGTGATGACATAGAAATGATGGTAATTTTCTTGAGTGTGTTAAAGGTGTGATTGTTGGATTTGGCTGAGGACCACCCGTAGGCCACTGAAATGCCAGGATAACTACACGGATAAATCACTGATCTCCTGTCTGTCAGAGTCAGCGTGCTGGACTTTCACACTGCGAACAGGTTACCCTCATTGTCCACGGTCCTTTTGAGCAGAAACAGACGCCGGTGTTTGCTGATGCATGAGTCACATAAAATGGATAGTTCCTATGTGCGCAGACCTACTGTTTCCCTATTCAACTTGCACTGTCTGCATGCATCACTCAGCAGTCAAACAGCTGAAATGTCAGTTTTCCCCAAAGCAAAGTATACAGCCCATGGCACACGCGTACACGCACACACCCACCATTGTACAATATGATTGCAGGTTCTGGATGCTGGCAGGATCCGGGAGTATGATGAGCCATATGTGCTGCTCCAGAACCAGGATGGGCTCTTCTACCAGATGGTCCAACAGACAGGCAGAGCCGAGGCCGCCTCGCTGCTACACGCAGCCAAACAGGTAACCACATCCACCTGCGTCCCAGAACCAGGCTGTCGCTAAATAAGAGTCCAGTCATGGCACACTAATCCCAGACTCTGCCTTTAACTCCAGACTCCATTGCTCACCTCCAAAATAATACAGCTAAGCAACACAAGATGTGCATAGCCCTGACAATGCAAAGACACTTGATTACCATTTTAATTTAAAGTGTCTACTTGGAGCATTGCGACACCATAACATTAATTTCAAGAGAGAAATTGTCCCTTTGTAGATTTACATCCTCTGATATTATCGGAGAAACTCTCTGTATAATCTATTTTCTCATAATGTAATTTTGAGATCATTTTAGTGATGATTCGAGAAAAGCAGCTTTCTTTGCTCTATATCTATTTTGAAATATTGGGTTTAACTTCATTGCGATTTGGGATAAACTTTCTATGGGGATTACTGTAATAGAGAATGTCCATATTTTTTCCCTGTGAAATTCATTTGTGATGTATTTCCCCTTCAGACACTGAACAGATAAGAGCCGGCTATTCATTGTTCAATTCCATTTTATGTGCATCTGTCTGGGACCACAGATACCATATTGCAACTTCAAACAGGTCTTTGTGAAATAAGAAAAAGTAGGCATCATTTCATTTTCTCTCTGTCCCTCGCACAAATTTATCAGCGGAACTGTATCTGCTCAGCCAGAGGAGTGAAATGAGTAAAATACTGATTTCAAAGACCCAGCACACTGTGGTATTATTTGGTATCGTCTTACCCTGCACACTGGCGGATTGGTAGCGACATTGTTCAAGCCCTTACGTTTTCCTTTCTTTATTGTAGGGTGCTCTCCTTAGATCAGATTACCGCAGCATCCATAACTGTCTAGCACCACTTATTAAATACTGAGATGGTTCACATGTTGTGTGTCAAGTTTCTATAGTTGTCAGTCAAGGTTTAAATACATTCAATAATCTGATATCAACCTCAAGCTCCTTTGTCCAGGTAGAAAGAGAATCTCAGAGTCGACAGTGTATCTCAAGCTGCGGCCAAGCTTCCACCTTCTTTTTCCTCAAACTTTCTTGAGTGAAATAGTGTGTCTGTCAGAACCTCTTTTATATCAAGAATGTTTTTTGGCCACAACACTGCAAAGCTGCTTTTTTTTTCTCTCCAAATAGTGGCTCACTGTTCAGCTCAGCAGCTGCTGTTAGATAAAATTAACACCACAAATAATTCCCGTGATTATCTCCGAAAATTTTTCTCCCCCGAATTTCACAGTCATTTACGAGGATAAATAAGCCACTTTTGCATGCTTCAGCGGATGATAAATCCCATCACCGTGCTCCGACTGGATCTGTCATAAATCGCACCTTTAGCAGATCGGAGCTCAGATTGGACAGTGTGCTTGTGTTCTGTGACACTGCTCCCCTGATCCGCTTTCAGGTTTACACAAACAAAACGCGGGTGACTGACGCGCGCCGTGCCAAGGACATCAGTGTCATCTTCGAGACGTCGCTCTGACACTCTGGAGAGTCGCTGTGGTCGTCCTGCTAACCGTCAGTGACCAAACCGTTCACCGGATTCCTCGACTGTACAGTGAAAAGTCTCCAGACTCCCAGGAGGCTCAGCGCGGTACGCGCTGCTGTTTATGAGCACAGAACTTTGAAACAGAAAAGAGACACGTATGTGAGGCGGCCTGTGCCTTTCATCGACAGCATATTACTGCATGGGTGTTTATTGATCATCACACACTGCTATGTTTATGTATGTGCGCTCTGGCCTGGCGCTGGGAAGAGCGCAGACACCAAGATGTGTTTAGTCTGTGCAATAAATTATGGGTGGGTTGAATTATTCTTTTAAGTCCAACACTGTTTTGTAAGACTGAAGTCTTTTCATTATTTGGAAAGTGCTTGACAAGACAAGGAGAAGCTGAGAGGAAACACCGATGTTTCCCGTAATGATCGTGCCTTAATCAGACCATTGATTTTTAGTAATTGCACTGTTTTCATTGAATGGTCTTCCTGCACTTTGACACTAGTGGTTTTGTATCTACCTCAACTCTTATCAGCAAACAACAGAAAATTACACGAATCAGCCACAAGATTATGACCACAGACAGGCGAGGTGAATAATAGTGGTGATCTCTTCTTCATGGGAACTGTTACTGAGGAGGAAATCAAAGACCATCTTGCCTTTTAAAGCAGTATTAGAAGTGTGTACGTTTGGACTACATTTTGATCAGAACTTCTCCATAAAAGCAGCTCTTGTGAGGTGGTTCCAGTCTGCAGTTTACAGTAAAAGTGGTCCAAGTGACGACAGGGCCATGTGCAGCCGCGGTCTATTGATGGACGAGGGGAGGGAAGGTGGTCCTGTGTGGTCCGGTCCTTCAGATGAAGCAATAGTCGAGACTTTATTATTGTTGTTTAAGGAACAACGAGAAAAACATTGGCAGCTGTCTCTGGCAGTTCAAAACGAATAAAAATACAAATACACAAGAATAGACAAACTGTGCAAATCAGATTTGAAGGATTAGGAGGCTATGTACATCAAGGGTACTTGTGGGTAGAATTGTTTTCTAGTGTCTGATGAGGTTTTAAGGTGTGTGGATCTGCTTTTAAATAGCAGCAGGGAGAACAGATGATGTCCAGGGTGAATGGAGGCCTTCGTAATGATCAGGTCGTCTCTTGTAGTTGGTGATGCCCTCGCCACTGCTGCTCGGTCCTCTCTGTTCTCCACAGTTCAGCTCCAGAACCACACACTGGGTCAAAAAGCTCAACTGCTGCAAAACAAGGTCAGGATGTCCATGCTGGTCATAATCTTATGGCTGGTCAGCGAGTGATGTGTGATTTTGGTGGTCAGACTAACCAAAGATCTTGGGACAAACATTTAATGACTTTTGACGTTTTTTTTTTTTTTTTTTTTTTTTTTTTTTTTTTTAATGCGTTTGCTTTTACTCTAGCAACGACTTGGATGAAATGTAGTCCGGATGTTTATAGATCAAACACACAAATTTCACCAGTTTGTGTTTCTGGTTTCTCACGCATATGATGTGTTACTGAAAGTTATACTTTACGGAGTTTGCACTTTATTATTGTATAGTGACGAGAATGTTCACCTTCAAATTTACATTGGACGTTAAATGTAAATTTCATACAATAAAGGAGTATTGCTGGAAACGCTGGGTCGTGTCTTCATTGGGCCGGATCTGGAACGCTCCCTGAGCTCTGCATCATCCTGCATTCAGCCGTCTGAATGGTTTGTTTGCCTCAGGTCAGCGGTTACAACTGGTCTTGAACATGATGCTACAAATTGGTAAGTGGTTAAAGAGGACAGCCTAGTCATTACCGTGTTGAGTCAAGCCGTTTTGAAAATTCTGTTTGAGTGGTGAAGTGGCGCAGCGATCCACTGTTATTCTAACATGTCAGCAGCGCAGTATGACGATTAAGTCCTGAATTGTAATTTTGTCATTACGGGCTCCATTAGGAAGGAGCTGTTTAATTTGGCTTGGTATAGACAAGGGCAGAGCCAGTGATTACACATTCAGAGATTGTTGTCAGTAAACACTTGGTTTGGTCTAAAAGCCACTATTTAACCGGGCCCAAATTTGGGTCGTGAACCGCGAGACTTCAGCTCCTTTAAAAGCTGAGTGATTTACACAATTCATTAAAGCCAATGAATCTCCAGCCAGCGTCATATTAAATGGTTACTTACTCTCAAATAGCCCCCCGGGAGTTGAATTGTTGGCTTGCGAATAGATTAAAGTTTACATTGAAAAGAAAAATTGAATTCAGAGGTAATCAATAGCATAATGGGCCAGTGAGAGGAGCCTGCCGACTGAAATGAAATTACCATATTTTTAATCTTAATTTTCCACTCTGTTTATCTGACAGTGTGGATGTGCAATCCAAACAGATAATGAGAGAGTGGGATATTGACAGTGGGGTCCTCTGGAGTGCTTGTTTCAGTGATTAAACGCTGTGATCTGTGATTACTTTGTGTCGGGTGTCAGGCTGGCGGCCAGGGCCCGGGGAGACACGGGCACATAGCAGCTGGAGCATCGCAGGTCTCCGAGGTGCTAATGCACCTGACACAGCATTGACAGCATTGGAAACCCTATCAGGGACTTCACCACGCGGCAGCTGTCACAATGGAAATACTCACGGCGCTATCTACATCAGAGTCAGCATATATCCTCTCTGCTCTCCCCTCGATAACAGCCAGCGCAAGAATGGCGACAACAAAGTTTGCACAATAAGTATTATTAACCGGATACCTTCCCATGTAGCCCCAATAATAGGGCCATTTTAAGACATATCTGAATCGGCCTGTAAATAGCGGCGCCGTCGACATAGTGCTGAGAAAGCTTTAGTAAACAAATGTGTGAGAAACCTGGCTCTGCGCACAATGAAGTTTAATCCCAAAGAAATAAAAACACAAAATAAGAGTCAGCACAATGTGGAGGCTGTGAATAAAATGATGAATTCAAAACTGTGGCGGCCAGTCCGAGCGCACTTTTAAGAGAGGAGTGATACGTCGGTGCTGATTCGAGGGTGCGATACCTGCTGTATTCAGTTAAAGACGTTTTATTGTCAGTTGAGAGAAGAATCCGTAACAACTGAAAGTGCTGTAAATTGTTTAAGGTGGTTTTGTTACGGGCCAATAAGTAGGTAGTCTGAGGGCCATTTTGGGTTTAGGAGACAATGTTTTTTTTTTCACAAACTTTCTGTTGTGCCAGCATTTTCTTTTGTGATGGATACTGCTGTTTGACAAATGGAAACAAATTGCATGGTGAAGGCGTCTGAATGGCAGGGAGCTGGGGAGTGTCAAACCCGGTGCTGAAAGACGATGAAGCGAGAGCCTCAGGTTTTTGTGGGCGACTCAGACCTGACTGATCCCAACATAAAGTACTTGTTGAAGAGCAGGAGAAAAGGAGAACGGGATTTCGACAGGCTGCAGTGAAATTAGGAGAATTGACTATGGCGGCTTTGTTCCTGGCTGGTGACATGGGGTGGGGGAAACGGGGAGACGGGAGCGATTCCCCAGAGACTCTGTGCTCAGCCTTTCTAAAGTGACTACAAACTGAATATCTGACAAGTTCCCAAGGCCTGACGTGACTCTGTGTACAGCTAAGAAAAACAAACAACAAATAACACATTTTTAACATACATCTGTTGACACTGGATGCACTGTGTTAGAAAATGGCTTTTTATCTGGTTAAAAATAGGCGCTCCATTTAGAGCATGTTCACGCTATACCTTCTATATCTTCCTAGTTGGCTAACCTAGTTAGGCTGAGTTTTCTTCATGACAGACTTTGTGAAAGTTGAAATATAAAAAAAAAAAAAAAAAAAAGTGAATACCGGCGCTGTCTCTTTTATCCGGGATGATAAACAAACACAAACCGAGTGCCGGTACACATGAGGTTTAATAAGCCGCACTGTATCATGGTGCCTCAGCAGTTTGGTGACCGCCCCGGCTCTGCTGGACGCGCTGAGTAACACTGCAGCAAACAGTAATTACAGGTCACACATGTAACGCATGATTATATTTTGTAAACTATCCAGGCTGTGGTGTGTTTCGCACATACCGTTTGTAATATCGCTCAACGTTTATATCGCAAGGTGCTTAAAGCTGTTGACAAAAAAAAAAAAAAAAAAAAAAAAAAAAGAAAGAAAGACAGAAAGAAACGGCCTTTTAATTTTACCTGTTCCTGCTACTTTGAACTAAAGTGGCTAATGTGGTCCTTTCAGAGGCCGGCTCATTGGAAAGCTCTTTGCATGCTTTGGCCTTAAATCCTGGACATGGTCTGTCACCTACCAAAAGTGCCGTTTGATTCTCCAACTGCCGGCAAAAGAAGCAAAGTGCAGGGAGACAATGGCCGCGGGCTTATCTCATCAGTAAATAAGGCTTATTGCTGAAAGCTATAAACGCTGGTGCTTATTGGTGATGTCATCCCTTTGTGGAAGATTGATGAAGCTTGAGGCAGGGGGGCATAATAATGTGAATGTGTGGTGTGAGTGTGTGTGTGTGTGTGTGTGAGAGGGAGAGAGAGGGAGAGAGAGAGAGGGGAGGTCTGGTGCACCAAACTCTGGAGTTTCTAACTTTCGCCTGCAGAGTTTGATTTGATTTAAAATGTATGACATATATTTTAACTGCTGCTGCTCTAAAATTGCAGTCTTTGGTGGTAAACTAACCCAAATGTACTTCAAAGTTCCATCTGGCCAGGGGGCTTTTATCCTCGGCCATGAGAGCGGTTGATGTTCTGTGCATGTAAACGTGCAGCTTTGGGTAAAGGTGGGGACAGCTTGTGTCCCCCCATTATTGTCTGGTTGCATTTACGTGGGTCCAAGGGCCCACTGTGTCTTTTCGGGTTACTTTCTCATCATTTCTCCTAATGTAGAGACCCACAGGGTTGGTGGCAAGCGCACAATGCGGCTGTTGTATGGTTACTGTCAGCTCTCTCAAATAAGGCTTCCTGTTCATTAGACTTCTTTTCACCTCCGCACAATGCGCCGGCTTTGCAGCAATAGTGAGTCGACGCCCATCTCTTCAATGCCATGTGAATAGTTCTAAATAGTGTTTATGCAAGCCATTGTTGTCTATTGTGTGTCCAGTCTTAATGCACAGTGATTTGCCTGCTTTTGTAGCCTGGGATACATTATCTTGCCTATGTGGCTTCAGATGCATGCCTGGCCTTTGAGCCAGTAAACAGTCTAAAAGTTAACTCCCAATGGACAATGCTGGAGATGCCTGATAAAGTGGGGCAGAGTTTTCCTACTGGCCCATTTATGTCCTTCTATAATTGCTCAAATGACTTCTTCCTCTCTTTTGTACATATCTGTTTCAAACTCTGCTGTCTGTGATCTTTTTCAGAGAAAGTCACAGACCTATAATTTATCTTAAGGACTTTTTTTCTGATTGTTTATGTTTTTTTTTAAGAAAAGAAATGCATAAAGGAAACTATGAAAAAGTGAGTCACACTTAACCACACAGCTCATTTAAATGATAAAATGTGAACAGTTTTCTTCCCTAAACACATAGTAAAAAAAAAAAAATCAGCACTGTTGCTCGCAACGATCACACTGACATTATCCGCCGCACATCTGGTGGAGAACGGCGCTCCGGTGGGGGAGATGTATTTAAACCCTGTGTCTTTATTCTTGAAACCGTCAGGGTGAAAATGAAAGGGTAATACAGACGGACAGCCGGGCGAATAATCTGACGCACATCACGGTCACAGAATAAAAAAAAACTTTTCCATCTAGAAGATAATGTCAAAACTGATGTGTGTCTCAGGATGGGATTTTTATGTCTTGTCGGTCGTGTTAATATGAATTTCTGCATGTTTGCACTAAAACTTCATTGATTAAGTTCATTTGTAAAATGTGAACACGACGAGTTGTTCGTTCTGCTCATGCGTTGCTCCGCACTGACGCAGATCTTCTCGTGCGTGCGTCGTATTTCATATCGTGTGAGAAAAGTTCTTCTTTGCTTTGTCTGAACCTGACTGAACTGTTTCGTTACCTTGAAGTTGCTGCCAGTGACTTTCCAGTGCTATTAACTGCCACGAGTTAAACTGGATATAGAGATCAGCTTTTAGAAAAACAAGTTGGAACACCTAAATAGTTTTTTTTTTTTTTTTTTTTTTCCCCCCCAATAGCTAAATAACCCTGAAAAATGAGAGAGTAGGAATAGGCAGCATATTATAGCCTTCATCTGTTTGTAGCATTGTTCAACAGAGTGTATACATCACCTGCAGAGAGTAACTGATAGGCCCAGCCATTCACTGCTTGGATAGATGCACAAAAGCAGAAGATATCTGCGGCACAGATTACATTATACTCATTTCAAAAGCATTCACAGTCAGCTATGCAGAAGAGAAAAAAAGATGCTTTTAATGCCGGCCAATGATTACAGGTGAGAGATGTAACTGATAGTCGGCCCATTATTGTTCCGAGATTTGGTGTGTTTGACCCCCTAAAGCATTCTGCTGCCGGGGGAATTTAAAATAAGCTGTGGACTTGAAGGGAAGGAATGTTGTGATTGCTCTCCGTGACACCGATACAACGCCGCCGCACCGCTGGCTTCAGACTCGGGGAGAAGCGTCGCCACGGCCGAGCCCAGCCTCGCAACGCCGACACTCAGCGGCAGGTGTTTCGTTCCCCTCGTCAAAGAAGAGGCGAGGGGCTGCTTTGTCTTTGATTGCCACGTCCCCTCGTGCTCACGCTGCTGCTCATACGTTTGACCTCCATTAGCCCACCAGGTGCGCTTCACATTTTATTTAATGAACTGTAGTCGGGAGGTAATTCGCGCCTCCTCGAAGCAAGTTTGTTTTTTCGTACAGGAAAGTAGTGGTGTTGACTTGTTTTGCTCCGGGGCTGATATTTCCATTAAAGGCCCTCTTATCAAATAATGAAATAAAGAATCTGTTACTAGCCCAATGCTATTACCGCCCACAAATCAAAAGGTTTCCAGTGTAATGTCTTGCCTCCCAAGCCAGTTAATTAGGTAGTGTTGTGCTACATACTAATGCTACTTTCATGAGAATAATCTGAGACAATAAACCTGTCTCCTTTGTGTCCTTCTGCAAGCCCTCTTAATTAATATCAGCAAACACAAACCAAAGTTAATTGAAATTTGAACATCCCATCTTCATAGTGTACAATAATACAATCGCTTGTGTTTTGTTAGTGTTTCTAAACGACTATAATAGCTGCTATCATATCTCTATTTAGTATTTCATTGATTGCTTGCCGGGATGCAGCAGAAATATAAAAAGAAAGAAATGTCTTAACCATGAGTAAACACAGATGGCAATATATGCAACCCCGAAATTGATTTAAGCCCGAGACATTAATATTCACACTCCCCCAGATAATCATAGCAAGGTGTACATGATTTGTTTTCATTGATTAAGTGACATTGCTGCAGCTTCTCTCGCCATGGTTATTAATATAGTTTGCATTGATATTATTTATGCATTAACAACAATTTCAACCAAGAGAGGGAGATTACAAGGCTGATACAAAGGCTGAGCATCTCTGTGGCATACAACTTTAATCAGAAGCCCTTTTGATGTAAAATCTTTACTGCTTTAATCAATCTATGGATGACTTTCTCAACTGTATGCAAGTTTGAATAGCATAGTTTTAAAGAGGCTGTGCCCTGCTGTCAGATATCGGATATGTTTTGCAAATTACAAATCTTTCCACGAATATGAATTAGTTTGTGCAGCCCTGAGTGTTCCTGCTATTCATGGCGTGCACATTTCACATTTTCCATGGTTTACATGAATTCTTTGGACCAGCTAATGTAATCAGGCCAACAATCCAAACTAGTGTGGGATTGTAGCAAACAGAGCTCACAACAAAGCCTAATCTGGCATGCTACTATTTTAGAGAGGTCTTTTTCTGTTTTCTTCTTCTTTTTTTTTTTTTTTTTGTCATTACACTTCTTTTGTCATATTGGCTCCTGAACAGAAATATCTAAACAAAATAAATAAATAGATAAACAGTGGGTTGTCTTTATAGCCTTTATGCAGTGATATTTCTGAGCCAAGAACATTTCTGAAGTTAACAGTATTTATTTTCCGGTAGTGTTGGTCACAGTCTGTCATACATTATTTGCATCTGCATGTCCGATTAACAAATATGACATATTCCTAAGATCAGGCTCCTAGCACTCTAACCACCCACCATGGCAATTAACTGTCTACTAAGCTAACAAGCATAACACACATGCCTGATGCAAGCCAGTAGGATATCAAGCTACTCTCCCAGATGTATCCCTGTTTACCCTGTAGTGCCACGGCGAACACGCGGTACACATGTGCAGACGAATTTCAGATGTCGATTAACCCGCGGCTCTGGACTGAGCGGCTTTGCTCTCGCCGGTGTGGATACGGGCGTTTACGTTGGAGTGCAACTGGCATTTGAAATCCACATGAGGGACTAGTGAGACTTTGTCAGAGGGGGGAAAAGGGGGCTTTGAGACAAAAAAAAAAAAAAAAAAAAAATCAGTGAGTTTTGTTTATGCTTTATTTTTCTCTCTCTGCAATTTGAGCCCTGTCAGTTGTGAATGTACTGAAACAAAGCAAAACTCAAATATTCAAAATAATTAAATTGGCTACAGATTGTAAATTATATAAGCCGCATTTGTTCCAAAAGATTTTTCTTTGTCTTTGAGTTAATAAAACAGACCTCTTTTTGTTGCACTGCTCCAATAAACTGGGACCTTCTGAAAGAGCACTGACACGCTACTGATCTGGACTGAAGGTAAAACACTCGAAATATGGTTGTGATCATGAACTCCACAATAAAGATGGCATATTAAAGCGGAACCTAGAAGGTCTGGAGGTCAGGAACTAAGAATAAAACTTGAAATAAATGCATTTTATTAGATGGTAAGAAGCAGAGAGAGAATGTTCTTTGTGCAGACTGTGATTGATTAAAGTTCTAAAACATTTGACTTTTAAGCACATGGTTTAAAAAACCAATAGGTTGTAACTTTGTTTGAATTAACAGCACTACAAAGGCATTTTATCACAGTTCTGATATGTGAGGATATGGCGGGAATGTCTCTGTATTTGGCTGTTCCCTTTCTCAGGGGTTGCCACAGCAAATCATTGCAACCCGCACGGCAGACATGGATCATTTTTTTAATAAAATATGCCCTTCCTGCTGCAAACGCGGCTCCTTCAGACTCAAGGTCAAGATTTAATTCGAGGCACCGGGAAATGTTCTGCTTAAACTTAGCTATTGTACTTTTATGCCAGGAAAAGGGGAATGACTACTAAAACTATAATAGCAGAAGAAAATGGCACACAACAATAAGTCGCTCTCTAGTGATCTCGGCTAGACAGCGAGCGGATGAACAAGTGGAAAAAGGCCACTTGTGCTGGATGTCACCAATGGAAATAAACTCTTTCAAACTTCTATTGTGTTTGCATCAGAGAGAGAGAACATCACCAGCCCTGGTGAATATAGATCCACACGTTTCGTTTTCTCGTAGCTTGTATGTGTCAAAGACTTTTATCCAATGCAGCATCTAAACGATGGGAGGGTTTGTAGTCGATACATGTTTAAAAAAAAAAAAAAAACAACAATCGGCCCCAAGCTAAACTATCTGTTCCACTTATTTCTAAAAAGCATTGACCGTCAGGGCATAGCCAATATGGCGGCTAATCCATTCTAGTGTCTATACTATGGGATGCTTATGGAAGCATATTTGCTTAGGGCAGCCATGCAAATTATTACTTACTGCCCTGTAAGCTGATAACACAAATTAGATACCCATTAAAGTTGAACAATGTATATAGAATGAGAGGAGATTGCAAGTGATACCTGAAGGGATGCTTAAGTCATATGGCACTAAAATATGCCTCATGCTTGCAAACTTCAAAAGTGGAGAGATGTTTATCCTTGGGATTGGAAGATGCATAATAGTAATCTCATATGCACAGAGGCAGCTGCCAGGTGGAGGATAGCACACTGCATGTTTATGAATAGAAATCATTACGGGGACTGGGGAGCATGCCGGCATGGACCAGTGACACAGAACTTTTTTATCATCTCACCCCGCCGCGCACTGCAGCACTTAAAAGTTCACGTGTCGAAATGTTCCGTACAGTACAGCTTTGGTTTAACCGCGGTCATTTTCGGCGAGGGGGCTTGATTATCTTCCCGCGAGTCACATTTAAGTCTTTTCCCCCACTCAAGTCTTGACTTGACGCGGAGAACACGAATCTTTCCTTCAGCAGCCGCCGCTCTTATCAGATGAGCCACTTCAATGCGTGTGTCAACCGGCTCTCGGAGGGCAAAAACAAATGCTCAGCAGCTTTTAAGTGGCCGCGGCGCTGTTTGTGGGGTGTTTGACGAGAGAGGAAGTGCTCCAGGCCTGTTTGGGAACCCCGGCTAATTCTACCTTTGACTTGCCCGTTGTTGTCTTTGAGCCCCTTTCCCTTTCTGCTCCTCTGGCTGACTGATAGTTAGGGATTCATCTTAAAACCTCCCCTTTGTCCGGCGGACCGTGGAGTCAGCAGTTATTCTTCAACTGGCGACTCTGAATGCTCGGCGGTGAAAGAGATGAAGCTGAAACACAAAGGCAAATTAAGGGTACAAAAACACTCGCCATTGTCCCATTGTTGAGGGTCACAAATCGTCAAGTAAAAGCAACACAGCGTGGTTGAAATGTATTCGCCTCCATCCCTTTGCCCCCCTCCCTCCCTTCTCCTCTCTTTATATTCATTAGATTCATTATAGGCCACAAAGGACTGCCAACAAAACAGCTTGTGATTTTAGTTGAATTCATCCCCCTCTGAGGCCTGCAGGGAAATTAAAGTAGGTGACTATCACTGGAGGGGGAGCGGGCTTGACACATCTGAAGCTTTCAGTGATGCTAATAGCCAAGCGTATCCAAAATACACAGGAGCTGACCTCAAACAGATTGTGGGGGTTTAAAATCATTAGTTTGCAAATGAAGCAAAAGTACACTGGATCTACGGCGGAATCGGCCCACTCTCAACCTTTGATTAGTGTTTGTCAACTCCCCTTTCTCTTCACTCCCCCGCCCACCTGCAATCCAGAAATTAATAAAGGAGACATAGCGACACTTTGGAGGGACGCGCTCGCATCTCCAGCACCTGTTAAACAAATGCACTTAAGGCAGGAATCAAATTGCAGGCAGGTTTAAATTGGTGTAAAATCTTCATTTAGATGATGTCCCCGGGGCCTGCTTATTACTTGAGATTTATATAGCATTAGTTCTGCCTTGCAAATGTGGTGCACCATTCCACCTCAGTGAAATATGAAGAGGTTTGATAAAAAGCTACAACAGATCCTCTCATTAAAAAAAAAAAAAAAAAAAAAAAAAAACCTAAACCCTTTAAAGATTCATTAATTTAACTTGTGGCATGCAGCTCTGACATGCACAGACTCCTCAGCTCGTGCCCTTGAGCGCTGTATGTTACAGCGTGCGAGATGTCGCCATGGCTCATCGGCGCAGGTCTTTAAGAACAAGTGTGCTGATAAATTAGACTACCTGCGACGCTGCATACATCTCGCTGCGTTTCAGACGCTCTTCTTTTTTTTTTTTTTTTTTGAAACATGCACCGACGCTGGAAAAAAGCTAAATATAAAGAATTCTGTGAGACTCTTTTGCACCTGTTGTTGTCAAAATCTAAAGTTGGTTCCACTTGCTATCATGTCATGTTGCTACGAGAGGCGCGCACAGTGGCGATGGCTGCAGGCGGGAAGGAAACAACCGCAGAAGCATTTCATTTGTCGCAGCGCCCCTATTGAGTGCGTCTGTTTCAGTCACCAACCTGTTTTGTTCTCCATCCTTTTCAATTTGTTTACATTTGGCCCCTACTGGAGAGGGACAGTCCATTGATTTATTGTCCCCCCGCCTCCCTCCGTTTCCTGAGAGTGGCGTTAAGAGTGCACAAGCCCCCCCCCCCCCCCCATCCCCCGTCCTCAGGCCCTGCTCTGACATTGTTGTCGCCTGGTTGCTGGCTGCTGTAACTGAGACGGGCCAGGGAAAGGAAAGGAAAGGAAAGGAAAGGCCTTCTGCCCGAGAGACGCAACCACCCCACAAGAGAGAGAGAGGGGGAAAGAAAAAACAAAAACACAAGCCTGAGATACGCAGAGACAGCGGCGCGGCATAATGTAGGTCCGCCTGAATAGCAAGACGCTGTGGGATGATTGCCTCCAACAGAGCGCACCCAACACACACACACACACACACACACACACACACACACACCCATCTGCCTCTCTTTTTAACACATCCTTCAAATCGCATTTCAATTACAAATGTCGACAATAAAACAATTATTCACTAATATGTATTTAATGGAGAATTGCACCTTATATAAAGTCTTTATATAACTCTCTCTCACACACACACACGTGCACATGCACACCCCCCTGCTTTTCCCTTCTATCAGTGTGGTTTGCACTCATGTTTTGTGACATCTCCTTTAGCAGATGAAATTTTTTTTTTTTCCTCCATGAAAAGCACCTGTCTGAAATTCCACAGGACAATTTATATGAGTGAAAAGAATCATTTCAGATGAAAGTCGAAATGCTATTGTAAAAAAATGGCCTTTCACTCGTCTCGCTTGAAGATAAACAATTTCCCATGAATATATGGCCGGGCTCCCCTATCTATCACAAAAATCAGAATGTGTCCCATACTGAGCCTATTGTAGTCTATTAAAAGGAATCCTTCCCTGTGGCAACCATTTTGCAGGTTTCAAGTAGATAAATGCCTTCCAAGAGGGATAAGAATGCATTTCTACAAAACTGCATTAAAGAGTAATGTTTGTCAACTACTCAGATAAAAACTTCACAGTCACAATTCTTTTTAGAGGCTGCAAATGCATTGGGAATGCGTAAAGCTGATTGGTCTGGGGAGGCTGCCTACAGGTTAGCAGGCCTCATTTCCAATCTCTGACAGCAATATGTGTCGCCGTGCGCTTCATCCCGATTGCTCATGTTGAACACAAACCATGGTCACTCTATATATGGAAATCTCTGTCTTCAGGGCGGAAAAAAATTAAAAAGGTGAGATTGGCACTTTAACCTCCGTGCCCCCCTGAAAATATGTTTTAGTCTGATACATTATACTACTGCGAATTATTTATCAAGAAGATACAAGCTTGATATTTCCAAAAAATAATGAGATGTTGAGGTGGCAGCTGGAATGTTCTGGTCCAGCGAGCAGCATCTATGAATCGGGGGAAATGAAGTAAATATGGCAGGCTGGGACACACCATGTGCTGAATGTGAAAGAGTGCACAGGAGTCTTTAGGTGGCAATGGCCAAAAATCTAAAGTCCCTCCTTTGTGACCGTGATGACATTTTTAAAATATTATCCCAACAATTATAAATTAGTGAATTTTTGCGTTTAAAAACAGTGTGACTTAAAGCCTACAGCACACTGAATTTTGAAGAAAATAAATATTTTCTATTTGCAGCAACCAAACAGCTCAATAAATGATAAGAGTTTAACATGAAGCCCGGAGTCTTTGAGGCAGTAAAAAAAAAAAAAAAAGAAGAAAAAAAAGAAAAAGCAACAAGCGCTGTGCTAAGTTGAGTTGAAAGGGCCCACCTGTCGAAACGCTGCATTCACAGAACAAGACATTCACTCGCTGCGGTTTGCATTCAAAGAGAAGAAGGTTTTGCACCGTCTGAGTGGAGTTAAAGTGAGTTCTCTCTTAACGTGACAATTACCGAGAGGAGAAAACAGAGGAAGCCCGCGCACTGACTCACTACAGACCCTGACAGTTGTTGCACTGCTCGCACGTTCATGAAGGAGGTGAACTGTGACATGTCTGATTCTGCAACACAGCCTTTATAGCAGCAGTGTAACAAGGAGAGATCGTTTTGCCCTGGAAAATCATTCATTTTTATGCAGAAAGATGTTAAAATATTTTTTAAAAAAATCAGAGAAATAAAAGAGTGTTAAGATATTATTTGTAAACTGTCACACTTGCTTGGAGTAATTCAACTTGTTGACTGAATCAAAGCGAATCCAATCACAAGAAAGAAAAGTGGTTTATTTCAGAGGCCACCCCCTTCGTCTCCCCAGCCAAACTCTTGTCTTTGTTTTGAATTATTTCATCCTCTCAGAACATCCCGTTGCTTTTCAGGGCCCCTTTTGTTCTTGGTGAAGGGGTCTTTTATTTGGGAGAAATCTCCCATCTCAGACCAGCGCTTTGCCTTGATGCAGATCTTCATTAATCTCCAGGGCCACTGTGAGCTCTACAGCAGCCTGCCGTTTTGATGGGAATTGAATTTGATACCGTATTGTGGCTTGTATGGAGGCTAACAATGGCCTGTGTTCCTTCCTGTGTCTGTGCACAATCAGAGAGACCCAATTAAATAATTTGGTACAATAAAGGGGAACAAAAGGATACCCAGGCATAAAGTGAGGGCTCCAACATTTGCATTCTACCTATTTCTGTATCATGTTAATTAATTCGCTTTGAAACCACGAGGGGAGGCACAATGGAGAACAGTGCGGCTCATTTCAGAGAATGTGTGACGACGCTTTATATTCAAGTGACAAGCTAAATCAACATTTCACAATAGGAAATCCGTATTTCTCTCACAAGCGCCAGAAACAATCAGCAGTGACTTCAAATCAAATCTATTTACGTGACAAGTTTTGACTTATGAAAAGTAAACTTTAATTTGGGATGCCATTGTTTTAAAATCCCCAGCGTGAACAGCTTTTTTTTTTTTTTTTTTCATGTTTTGCATTAAATTACTAAAAAAGCAGCTTCTTTGGCACAGATAAATAATACGACCCCCGGTTTGAATAGAATAATTTTGCATCTGAAATGACTGCTACGATAACCTGATCTTAATTAACAACGTGTGAATTGTGTGATATAAAAACTGCTTCTGTTGATGGTAATATATCACATTCAATGAAGGGTAAATGAATTATCCACGAGCGGCCCCGTGATAAGCGGTGAAGGGACCCATATGGAGCTGTCAGCGGACCGCTGGTGGGCTCTCCTCATCCAGCCACTGTAATTGAAAGAAATGAGCCATGGAGCTGACACATTAGCAGTCTCCCCAGAGATGGACCACACAGCACACACACACACACACACACACACACACACGCTCTTTTTTTAAATATATATATGTATTTCATCTACACAGCCTGCATCTCTCTGTGTAGCCCAGACAATGTCAGCCCGGCTGGCGCAGGACGGTGCCCTACTGTAAGCGAGACAGGGTGTAAGATTGGGTAGGTCTCCGTCTGGGTTAAGGGGATAATGAGAAACTGCCCTGCAGTGAGTTAATCAGCTCATCGCTCTCCCAGCACTGCCATTTATTTGCTGTTTATTCCCCAGCACCGGGCCCCCGGGGGGGAGGCCTGTCTGCGAGGCAGCACCTGCAGCTTCCCCGACGCCTGATTTAGTGCTGTAAATGCTGCTTGTGGGCCAGATTACGGCGGACAGTGATCAAACCTTATTTGCACTCTGATTAGACAAACTGCTCCCTGCACTGACCAGGCTGAGGCAATTCTCCTTTAGCAATTTGATACTGCTGCCCCACGTAAAAATGATTAACACTGCCTGGATGAATGTGGCGACCATTCGCCGAAGCGTATTCCTGCATGGCTCTCTCTCTGAACCGGGATCAGTCAGCGGTCGTAACAATAGGAAGATATTTAATACTTTAATATTTACCTAGAAGTTGGCACTATTTCTACATTTGTTCACCACCGAATAAGCAATGGATCATTACCATTCCCGTCAATGTATATCTGATTATGTGTGACTGGCTGAATCAGCAAAACGCCGTCACATCTCACCTCCGAGCATTTGATCCCTCAGTTTGCCAGCCAAAGCTGAAATGACATTTTCTGCCCAATAAGAGGACGTTTTCTTTGTAAAATGCTACTGATAAAGCATGACGTGCACATCGGACATGTGTGTGTTACTCATGCGCAACACCTGAATGAGGAGGGAGGAAACTAGAGTGAGAGATGAATGTTCTGGGCGTCAATACCAGGGGCTACTCGCGCCTTTCGAATCAAGCCGCACACGACAGACTGATGAAATTAAAATGTGCTCTCAGATCTGTAATTATTCAGAATGCGAGAATCTGAAATCCACTAATGAAAATGCTCGAACTCGTCAAACAATGCGACCTAACTCTGCACCAGTACGAGTCATAATAGTGTTTGTATCTTTTTGTCTGCCTCCTCATGTGATGCTTGCATACGCACACAGATTCACATGCATGTGCGCAGACACACGTGCACACACACACACACACACACACTTGCACACGCTCCTGAGAACAGACAATATGTGCTGTAACCTTCAAATGTATTGTATTGCGAGAAGGTCCCCTGTTGCATTCAGAGTGGAAGGCACTCCACCTTGGTCATTGTACAGCAGATTTTCATGCTTTCGTGCCGCACAAAGCCTGCTCTTTCCACTAAATGATAAGACCATCTTAAATGTTTACACAATGCACCTGAGACTGAATAGGTACCTATGTAGAGCACTCCGAAGGTTTCATTTATTTCATCTACTTTTGTGCAGAGGCTAGCAAAGTATTAATGATGTCGTTTTCTGATCTGCTCTTTTTACCCTGATCCTCTGTCAGAATGCCTCTCCATCATCTTTCCAGTACTTACTGTACTACCACAGCCCTGATGCAAGACCCACTTAGATTTTGTGCTGGAGGGATTGCCAAACATATCAAAGCGAAGGCGAATTATTGTGAAGAAAATGTACAGTCCAAACAACTGAAAAGAATATACGGCAATGCTCATAATGGAATCTGAAAGCTTTCATTTTACCATCATTGTCTCTTCTTCCTTCTCTAAACAACCTTCCTTTTTTCAGCTATCAGAGCAAAGTTCTCAGAGAGAAAATGAAGTGCATTCATGCATCCTGAAAGAGGCTTTTAAGGTTGAGTACAGCTCAAACAAAAAGGAAGGTGAGCTACGGCTGGCTTGAGTATGACTCAATGTTTATAACCTTGCTGTGCAGAATTTAAGGATGCTGATGAAATGAATGGAGCTGGCTTTGAAGCACATCCTTTCCACAATGCTCTCAGACCTATTGGTATTCATTAGGACGTTTTGTCCAGGTTGCTAAAGTGACACGAGGTGTTATAGGTTTTGTGAAATGTTTCTGGATAATTAAACTCAAGCATTTAAAGCTGCAGAAGAATTTCAGTGTGGGACCTGACACTGATAGAATACAAGTTTTTTTTCTTTTTCTTCTTCTTCTTCTTTTTTGGGAGAAGCATTCTTCAAAATAATATTATTGTATTTTGGTTGCTCCAGAGTGGTAAAATGAAATGCATCTTGAAGATGAATGTATGGTTACGATAAGATACAAAGAGCATTTTTCTGAGCTGTCAGGCCCCCTCCCACCGCTCCCAGCCCTTTCTCTCTTCATTTTGCTAACTGGTGCTCAAAGCTTCTCCTCCGCTGACCAAGCATCAGCTTCCCTGTGCTGATAAATGGGCTTCTTTGAATTGATGGCAGGCTGGAGGAAAAAGAGATAATCCTAGATAATGTGGACACAGTTTTCATTTCTTGTCACCCAATTAAACTGCAATTATCCCACTTGCAGGAGAGGAGAAAAGTGGAAAGAATGGCCAAAGAATGGGAGAGCGAGGCTCCCTGGGACACTCGCTACCAGACACATTAGCCCAGATTTGCTCCAACCTGATAAAAGAAACCCATTTCTTGCACTTGGCAGTGCACAGTGAGTGGCAGACCAGCTGCAACCTGGGGTTTGGAAAAGAATGCCTGTACAATGTTTGTGCCATGCCTCAAAGTGGCTGGGAAGAAAAAGATCAAAATGTATACAGGTTGTCGCTCTATTAAAGCAGTGCGGCGTTTGTATGGCGCTCCATGTGTCTTTAGCGGAGGATACCATGGTTTTATCCCTCAAAAGCCCCGTATAGATTTTTTTTTTTCCATATTGTTATTATGCTAATGGCCACGACACATTGTCAGAGGGAATAAAAGTGTGTATTTTGTGGAACCTTTGTCATCATTGACCAACCCAAGAACCCCGGAGCTGACTACACGGGGGTTTAGAAACCTTCAAACAGTCCGTTAGCATATCCAAAAGTGCTTTGACTGGGGGCCTGTGTGCGCCTACTGTTCCTTATAAGAATCGACCGCTGCTTTTAAAAAAGAGACGCTTCCTCTGTGAATTGTTTGCCTCCAAATGAATCAAGGCGGGATGAAACTCTCCCTTGGCACAAAATCCAAGAAGTAAATTAATGTCTTTTGTAATTACTGTTCCTCTCCGTAATTATCACACAGGACAATTTATGGATTAACATATTGATTTCACTTGACCCTTGGCGAGGCTTAATTTGAACAGAGAGGATACTTTCGGCTTGTGCTGCCAAACGCAACAGCCCCGGGGGCCCCGTGCAGAGCTTTGCTCTTTAGGCGTGTCACATCATCTTTAGCAAACATCCCATGGGATGATGATCTGACTCTTGCAGGGTCCTGGCCTTTGGTTTCGCTTTCTATTCAGAGTGTAGCTCTGCACGGGTATTTACTTCAGCCAGACGTTAGGAAAAAAAAAAAAAGAAGAGGGAGAAGGAGAAGGAAAAAAAAAAACCCTGCACAAGTGAGGAACTAAGAGGAGCATTGGTAAGAGTAATTCATTAATCTTCACGCAGGCGATTAGCTGCTTTGAAGTCTTTGATTTTGAAAAGCCGTGTTCTTGCTTTACTATCCCGTCCCCTCACAGGCTGTTTAGATAAACATTGGAAATAAACAGATTAGTTAAAATCATTAGACAAACATCTTAACGCGCCAACACAGGCAGCCTGCTCTGCGACGCTGATAAGTGAAAGCCCTCTTGCAGTGGCGCCTAATGATGTTGTCGGTCGCCCGTCGCACGGGATCAGCGCCGTGGCAGGAGTACATTGCTGATTATGGAGAGGGGAGAATACTCCGTCAAAATATGATCAATATTTCCTATAAGTGCCGCCGCCGCTCTGCATGAGTAATGGCCTGATTAAGCCGGCGACGCGGGGGAGGCCGGCGCCGACGCGGCCCCTCCACCGCTGTGTCCATCAAATAATGAGATCACCTGAGACAGCCGCCGTCAACCCCCTCTCCAGACAGAACGTGCTGACAGGACACTTGCCCTCCTATTGATCATATTGTCATTCAAGCCGGAGTTCAGAAGACACATGGACACGCACACACACACACACACACTCACACACACAGACGTATACGGAAAGTGCAATGCAGTGAAAATATCACTAATCCTTTCCCAAGTTTATGCGTGCGGACTGTTGAACTCTCCCTCCAGTTGTTGGAACGGCCACATGTTTTGTCCCTGAGGTGTGTAAGACAACACTGCTATAAAGGGCTTCACCTGGAGAGATGTGACATTCAGCCGCAACAATGAGCCATCTGCAGGAACCCAGTTATTTCACTCTTGTGAAAAGTGGTACTTTTTTTCTTCTTTTTTTTTTTCTCTTTCAATGACATGGTTATTATCTTGGTCACTTAATCTCCTCAAATAAGATTGATTTCTCCTTTCAGGCTGCGTTAGAGTGCCTCTGTCAGAAGGCGCTCAGGCCATGGGAACCATGGAGTTCCAACGCATCCTCGCAATTTTCCCATTTGATGGAGGTCACAGGCGCTCGGGCTGCTTCTTTGACATACTGACGAGTTGACACACAAAGGCTCTTTCATTGTTACAAGTGATAGAGAAAAGCACGGCTACACGCACAATACAAGACAGGAAGAGATGCGGCGCTGTGAATGTGCCATACAAATGCAAACATGCTCTCTGAATTGGCAGGTAATTATATGCTGGGATAATATTCACCAACTGACAGGAATGTTGTGATCTTTTCATTACAAAAAAAAGAAGAAAAAAAAAAACACTTTTCCAGTTTTTGCTTTTGTCCTATCGCCGGCATTAATGAGTAATTAAAAATTAATCAAAGTTAAAAAATATGAAAAAAGAACAAAGGTATCTTTCTTGTGCAAAACTCGAATGCATAGACTGTAATATTCAAAATAAAAGTTCGCATTTCTTTCATTGTGGTTTCTTTTATATTTGAAGTCTCGTCTTTCTTTGTCTCAATTCATTCAGGTTTGTTGTAAGTTTTGAACTAAGTTCTGTGAAAAATCTCTTCTTCAAAACACACATTCCACATTAAACTTGAAAATATGTAAAACACTGTCCCCGTCAAGGTCGGCGTTCAGGTCTGAGCTTCATTCAATCGTCCGTTTGTTTCTTTGGAGTAATTGAATTAAATTTTTTTAATAACCTATTTAATGAAGAATCTGAAGTTTAACAAACTTTGGACACTCATTATTACAAAACGGCACAGAAATCGCAAGAGTTGATCTTCAGCTGCTGACCTGTGAACGTACAGTTTAATTTTACGGATTGTCTGTTTTTGTATTTAACTTTCACTTTTCCTTTTTTTTCTTTTTTTTTGTAAACTTGAGCTCTGAAAAGGGTGTGAATTTGAATCAGTCATGACCTTTAATCCCAATTTTGTTAATGTTTTCATCTCCTGTTCATCCATGCCAAGTGAACACAAATCCTTTAATTAGTTCTTTATTTCCTTTTCGTGACATTATCCAAACTTGTATTAAGGGTCAGAGGTGGCCATGTAGAGACACAATGCTGTGAACTTTTAAGTGTCTTTCTAATGCACTGTCAGATTTGGGGACATGAAAGACATGTGCAATGTTAAAGATGAACAAGTCACCTCTCTGATTTTTTTTTTTTTCTTTTTCCCCCCACTGTGAAGGACGATGGCGCACTATGAAAGCCCAAATAGCATGTTACCGCGCTGCCACGGGTTCAAGGAGATTGGATCACTTTTTGTTTGCAGAGCGGCCTCAATTCAGCTTCCACATAAAGAGCGAGAGACTAGGAGAGGACTGAGAGAGAGCAGTCTTTGTGAGGTTGAAGGAAAAGGGTGGATAAAAAATTGCCTTGGTGCATCAGTTTTCTCTGATCCCAACTGGAAGTATAAATGTATCTGAGAGATGAGCTATCTGTGGTGGGCTGTGCCACAAGCAGGCCTTTTCTTCCCTCTGTCTCTGTGATGAGTTAGCAGGACCTGGAGTGATAAAGCTGATAGAAGGGCCGCTATCAGGTGGCAGTCTGGGTAATTACAACTCTCTATTTGGGGCTTTGCAGCGATGCTGTGGCGATAAGGGGGATATAATGAGGAAGAAAGGCCGGCGATAATGTATCCGCTAAATGGTTCAAAATAGTCTATCATGGGAAAAGTCATCTCACGGCCTGGAGGTAAACAAGTATCTGTGGATGCGAGCCACGGGACTCTGGAAGGTTTAAGCTAAACATTTGCCCTGTGGGGGGTGGCAGCAATCAAAGTTCAAAAATCTGACTTTCCACTGAGGCTAGGATAGGCTGGGCTTCTTCCTTTTTTTTTTTTTCTTTTTTTTTTTTAATGATCCAGGAAGTCATTTGATTGCCGCTGCTATTTTGTTTGCCCCTCAGGGTGTGGAGATATTCTGCAGTGTGAGATTACATATAATACTCTGACAAGCAGCGGTTTAAAGATGAAGGTCTTATCAGCCTGGCGGACTCCACATGCTTCTGTGCAGCCATTCTCCTTCCATAATGTGCTTTCAAAGTTTGTTGTATCTGTCAGTTCAGGTCCTCGAAGATTGAACTGACAATCACTCCTTTTTCTTCCCTCTTTACCATCATTCAAGTGTACAGACACACACTCGCACACACACACGCTTACTCCGTCCTCAGGGCCATTTGCCTGCTCAAGTCCCCCAGTATTTAATACACACCGCAGTGTGTTGTACCTTGTAAGGCTGTTTTATTGTGTGTTACAGATCCCCTCACCAGGGATCATGACCACTATCAATAGTATTTTCGCTAATGTGATTAAGTTAATACTGCGCTCTATGAGGGGATTATTTCTCAATTCCTCTTGATATGCGTAATATTTAGGTTGTGGTTGAGTAAATATTTTGGTTCTTCACCAAAATAATTCCCACTGAGACAAAGACACGAAATTCTGCCCTAAGGAGTAATAAAGACTGTATAATTAGAATGATTAAAGAACTGCACAACTAATTTGGCACTGATTGAATATATTTTCAGAACACAACCTTCAAAATAGGTCACATATTTAAACCACAAAAAATATTAACTTTATTCACATTAATTATGCATTTATTCAGACATTCTGCGTGACTCATTTGAAGTGATGCTGAACTCGGCATTGTCTCCGTACCAATCCTGTCATTATGACGCCTTGCACTTAAGCATATTTTCTACGTATTGTAAAAGCTGCAAAAGAAACCTCATTAGACAAAATGACTTGTAATCTAAATGCAATCATCTTTAAATAGTAATCAATTGGATCACTTTACAACACTAAACTGTTTGTCATTAGCACTTTATCAAAGGCTCACTTAAGATAAGATTGTGCAGCTAATGGTGTGTGATAGTGACAAATTGACTTTCAATACTCTCCTCATCATGCAGCGATGTCCTTTAGTCAGAGGGGTTTTTTTTTTCTGCTTTACTGTATCATGTATTTAATATTTTTAGTTTTGCTACCCTGTTTAAAAAAAATCAATTTCTTTTTGTCTTTTAAATCCATCAAAATAATTTATTTTAGCTTATGATTAGTAGAAATAAGCATAATGATGGAATGAATCAATGGA
Organism: Salarias fasciatus; assembly: GCF_902148845.1. Classification (NCBI taxonomy): domain Eukaryota; kingdom Metazoa; phylum Chordata; class Actinopteri; order Blenniiformes; family Blenniidae; genus Salarias; species Salarias fasciatus. The sequence continues at coordinate 24,459,142 of NC_043760.1, forward strand.
AAATATACATTAACTGGGCCTGGGACAGCATTATGTTTCTCAATCTTCAAAGCTTTGATATCATAATACCAATCATGCTTTTGCTTAAAAATTACAGCTAAATAATTGAAATATTTTGGTCCAGCTTTGTGTTGCTTATCTGCAGACCAAATCCTTAATCAGATATTAAAAAAAAAAACGAGAGAGGTGGATCAGTTTAATAAATGAGAATCATCCCAAACACAGTTGAGGACTAGAAGACTGCCTTCTCACCGTGGAGGTGCGTTTATCGTTTCCCTCTTGGCTCGCCCGCTTGAGAGGAGCCACGGCTGAAAGGGAAGGGGAAGATCCAGGCAGAGCTCTGATCAGACAAGCAGAAAGAAACCAAATCAGCTACACAATCAGCAGCCCTCCCTCTGCCTTTCTGCAAAACCTCCCCGATAATGAGCAAACTTTCATGTGGCAGTAAATACTCTCCACTCTGTGGGGTTTGAAGTGGCAAACAGAAGATATTGTTGTTTACCCTCACTTTACTTCCCAGTCAAAGAAAAGCAATCTGATAGCAAGAGGTCAACTTGTGTTCCCCTGAAATCAATTTATTTTAAGACTTGATTCCTCCTCCCTCCGCCTCTGTTGGGAGAATAACAGTAAACTCTTTGAAAAGCAGGAGGAGGGAGAGAAACATATCCTACAACATTACTTACAGATGAGGGCTTTTTATGCAAACTGGGATTATCCAAGGATCCTCATCAAGTCTCTCCATAATTTGTTGCGCTTTCTCCCAGACTTAGTGGAGTGTTGAGCAGACTAAACTGTTTGGTGCTATCATAAAGATTCGTGCACCTCCGGGGGCTCCTATTTCAGAGTGATGGCTTTAGCACTTTAGAGTGAACTGTGTGCGATCTCCCCGGGTAGGAAAATGTCCCCATGGGCTTGTTGTTGCTGCTGTCTGCCTTCTATTTGCATGATATTTTTCTATTCAGTCTTATCATCAGTGTGCTGTGAGGTGGGAGTGCTGGCTCCGTCTCAGAGGCTGGACCCAGGCTTTATCGGCAGGTAATTCTCCCACTCTCACTAACTCATGTTGAATTATTTAAGTGTTATTTCTAGAAACCCAGGCACAAGAAGAAAAAAAAAAGAGAGAGAGAGAGGGAAAAACACAAACCAAAATGTTTGTTTGTGTTACTCTTATTTTAATCATATCTTAATTAAATTACAAAAAAAGGGGAATACATTAATGTTCTCTCTGCCTGTAAAGTAATAAACAGTTTTGTGAAGAAGATAAAACAAATCTTGACAGTTTTCTGAGCATCCTGGATGGATGCACCTGCTCCTGTCAGCGAGGCCCTTGCATCTTTTCAAACAGGATTATTAAAGCAGGAGCGATGCTTCAGCAGCAAACGTTTGAAGATGAACATTTTCCTCGAAGAAAACAACCCAATATAGACCAGATGATAATATTAATGAAGAATGCAATGAGGAATTTCGATCTGCGAGAATGTCTGAGGGCCCACTGAGGGCGTGCGCGCGTGCACACGCCTCTCACCCCCCGTCTCCTGCAGCTCCCCGATAAGAACTTTCCACCCGTGGCTCGTTCATACAATTTTATAGAAAATGTTTCTGCACGTCGGTGTCACGAGACGTGCGTGCTCCCGCGGAGTGAGTGGAGCGCTCCATCGCGGGAAATGTTATCGAGGTGAATGACAAGCCCGACAAGAGGGGCACGCGCGCGCGCGCGGGGGGCGCTGAGAGATGCTGCGAGTCAATCCAGGCTTGCAGGTTCGTCTCTCATCTTCTCGTGTTTTTTTTTTTTTTTTTTTTTTTTTTTGGCCCGGATCATCTTCACCTTGTCAGGTTTCCTGCGTGAGACAAAGGGCCGATCCCTCACTGAGCCCTGCTCCCTGCGCTGCAGCGGGACAACACTAATCCCTGTTAAAGGAAATTCTTAAAACAATCTGCAGCTTAAGAAAAGAAAAAGGGAAAAAAAATAGGAGAGAGAGAGAGAGAGAGAGAGAAGAAGAGGCGCTGTCACTTGCAGATTGCCCATCACTTCAGGTCATCACTGAACTTTCATCCCGACATAATAATAATAATAATAATAATAATAATAATAATAATAATAATAATAATAATAATAATTCAACAGAATATATTGTGTAAATTGCAGATTAGGCGGTTAAAAGGACAACAGTGAAGTGAATTGAATTTAACTCCAATTTATGTCCTAATTTAAACGCCTGCACCCACGTCCTAATTCGTATTAATAATAATACTCCTCGATAGAGCTCCTCTATTTCCACCCTTTTTTTTTTGTACATATATAATTATGTACAACGGAGAAGGTGGCAGAACAAGCCACTTAAACCTACAATTTACTCAACAGGTCCTGCAGATAGCTGTAATTGCTTAGTTGAATATTCGACAGGCTCATTTCAGTTGTCGACTCGCTGCCCTTGGGAAAGTCCTTTGAAGTAAAAGTGAAAAGGGGGGGATTTCGGAGAAAGTAATTAATTTCACCAAGCGCGATTAGAAACACTTCAGACCTCCTCTTACGTTTGCTTATTTACTACAAAATGCCACAATATCAGAAAATTAAAGAAGACATTCTTTACCTTGCGCGTCGTCTTATACGCACGCTACTTCTCAATGGCAGTGCCACCCATGGAGAGGGGATGAAAGGTGAGGGAGTGGAGTGACTCTGTCTGAGCCTGCTTTAATTGTCAAATAAACAAATGAACCCGAGAGGAAGAGGCGATTAGGCGTGTAATGATACTTTTCTACTTCTTTTCTTATTTCAAAAAAAAAAAGAAAAAGAAAAAAGAAAAAGAAAGGAGACTACAGTGTGCGCGCATTTTGAATGCGTCTGATGGCTCAGATTGAAACAAGTTGAGTGCGCTTCAGTACGCACCTGTCTCTCTGCAGTCACTTTCTCCAAAATCTGACAGTGCAGCCTATTAGTGGAGGGCTCAAACGTGCTGCCATCCTGAGGTATTTCCGGAAAATTATGTGTGGAAAATGAGTTTAATTGAACTCCGCTGGCTGGAAGTTTCTCATTAGAATAAGAGAGAATAATATTTAAATGAGTCTATAGAGCAGCTGGCATAAAGGCAAATAAGTGTTAAATAAAGACATAAAACAGGAAATAGATTCACCTTTCAAACTCAGTGTGGAATATGAAAAAAAAGGGTCCAGCGTTCGCTTGTGCGCATGCGCCAGATGCACTTTCACTACCTGCCACACAATCCAGTATTTCACATGGGGCAGGCGGGAGTTATCATCCACTTGCGTGAATGCTGCTGCTGAGTGCTGGTTGACAGTCTCAGGCGACCGGAGGAAAACAAGACGCCGTCTGCCCCCCTGCATCCTCCCCTCCGAAGGCGCAGCAGCGGTAGATGCCACCATGAAGCAGAAAACACCGGAGCGCTCTTGAGGACGTTTCCACTTCTACTTTTTATTGGATCGTACACGCTGCGATGAAGAATTAAAGATTTAAGTAAGTAAAGCTTTTTTTGTTTAATGAACACAGGCTGAATTAGTCTTAATTATTTTAAGTTTGTGAAGTCGTCTCGTGCGCGATTATAGGTTTTGTGCGATATTTCCACTCTGGCTGAACATGTTTGGTTTTTTTTTTGTTTTTTTTTTTTTTATTCTCAGAGAGAGTTCGTGTCGACATGTCTAAACCGATGGATCACGTTAAACGCCCGATGAACGCTTTCATGGTGTGGTCCAGAGCCCAGCGGAGGAAAATGGCCCAGGAGAACCCCAAAATGCACAACTCCGAGATCAGCAAGCGCCTGGGAGCGGAGTGGAAACTTCTCACCGAGTCTGAGAAAAGGCCATTCATCGACGAAGCCAAGCGACTGAGGGCGATGCACATGAAGGAACACCCAGACTATAAATACAGACCGAGGCGGAAGCCCAAGACGCTGATGAAGAAAGATAAGTTTTCTTTCCCGGTGCCCTACAATCTCGGGGAGCACGACGCGCTCAAAGTTAACGGGCTTTCCGCTGGAGCACTTTCCGACTCGGTCATTGGGAACCCCGATAAGGCGGCGGCGGCGGCGGCGGCCGCGGCGGCCCGGGTCTTCTTCAACCCGTCCATGTCCACGAACCCCTACTCCTTTTTCGACCTGGGATCCAAGATGACCGAGCTCTCCCCGCCCTCGTTCCCGTACGCGTCTCCTTTGGGCTACCCGCCGGGAGGCGCTGCGGCTTTCCCCGGGACTGGCGGCGTCGGTGGCGGGACGCACACCCACACGCACTCTCACCCGTCCCCGGGGAACCCGGGCTACATGATCCCGTGTAACTGTACGGCCTGGCCCTCAGCGGGGCTCCAGCCGCCCTTAGCCTACATCCTGCTCCCCGGGATGGGGAAGCCTCAACTTGAACCGTACCCCGCGTACGCCGCGGCGTTATGATAGGCCCGCTCCGGACTGCTGTGGACATGACATGTGAAATCAAAACAAGAAGAAGAAGAAGAAGAAAAGAAGAAGCTATTCATGCAAGAGTTTTTATTATGCATGCACAAACTTGTACATGTGATGAAGTGCTCGTCGTCTCAGATATCACATGTGTATGTATATTGATTAATGCCTTTATCTAAGGTGATGCTTATTTAGAGAACTCTCTAATCTATTATTACACAGCCATCACCTCACTCCACCCCCGGAGGAGAAGAACTCCAGGATGGCACACACATGCACACGTTTTAGAGAAAAACAGGGGGGGGGGGGGGGAATCAGAGCAGGTAGCTCCTGTGAAAAGCTCATTTTGAAAGGTACCCTGTTCGATTTCTATCTTTTGCACCTGCTTGACTAACCTGTTGGAATCAAGTGCAGCAGATACAATGACCACACTAATAAGGATTACAGCATTTTTCTCACAGATAAGTTGTTGTATGGTTACAATTCACGGATCAAGGAGGATGTTCACCACACTGTAAATGTGTACAGATAAAATGATTTTAGTTTATTTGCCGTTATAGGCTTAGTGTTTGAGATAGGGCCAGGATCCTACGTACTTCACTAGAAAACCCGGTGTATATTTTAAGTTTTTAAACCGTTTTATAGATGTCTGTAATATTTATTGTTTAGTGGAATCTATGGTGACCCAGACAATTTTAAAAAGGACAAGACTAGTTCTGTAATATTTTGCACATGAAACGTAGAGGTTGTAATTTATTTTGAAAGGAATTTCAATTTCACTGCATCGCAACTTTCAGGTTTGGATTCTCTGAACAGATTTTTTTTTTCTTTAACCAGTAAAAGAAGAAGAAGAAGTTGACATTTTCGAATGCAGATGGAAGTTTATTCAGTGGGTTTTATAATTTACTTGATCCCCGCCCTCCCACTCCTCGTATCATGTGCAGCAGAAAAAAAAAGACGTTTCTAACTAACTCTTATGGAATTTGTATGTTTTTTGTGTTTTCTTTAATCACCGTTATGTACTTCAAACTATTGCTACTGTTCACTTGTTGAGCAAAGGACTACAATAAAGCGTATTCGGATTAAACGGAAGGGGATCGCGGCTGCAGTTCTTGATGCGATGAACAAGATTGTTATCTTCTCTGTCCCTGCTCCTGCTGCTCCAGTCCAGGTGAAGTGTAAGGTATCCTCCAAAGGCCGCTTTTGTCCGCGCGCTGAATGGCATTACTGGGAGAAATCTAAATCAGCTCATTGTTATCAGGAGCCAAAACCTTATTTATCACAATTTTAATCGTGAATAGGAAGGAAGATAAAACTGTGTGCTACTCGGGGCTTTCTTTTCCCATGGAGAAGGAGGAAGAATTAAAAAAAAAAAAAAAAAAGAAAGAAAAAAAGAGAGGAGAGAAGAACAAGCTTCTCTTTGAGCGTCTGGACCGACCTGAGCCGAGTGCGTGCGCTCCGCAGCCATGCGCACGTGAAAACCAAGTGTATTTTTAATGTGAACTATCTTGGACACCTTGCGCCGATCAAACGAGTGTACGAGGCCTGCTCGCGTGCACGAAAATTTGGGGAGCGCTCGCGCGCGCGCGCGAGTGTGTGTCTGTGCGTAATTGCGCGCGCGGAATTTCCGTTCCTATTAGATCCGTAACGCGCTGGGTGCGTAATTTACGCAAACCGCGTCTCCTAGATTACACTGGGAGATTAATTCATAAGGATCAGAGCGATTATGCAAAACTAATTTGGACAGTCCAGGGATAATTATCTCCGTCACGGTTAATTAAACCCTTTCACAGCCATGTTCTCCAGTGTAACACATCGATCACTTCTCTCCACGGAACTTCCTTCTTGGCCCCGAAAATAACTCGCTGGTGACCCCGAGTTCCATTTACAGTCTGGACCAAGCAGGGAGGGGAGAGGATGTCATTCTTTGACACCTGGATTTTTTTTTTTTAAATTTAATAATACAATTTAATGGTTTATTTTAATTTATTTTAAAATACAATCTTTTGATATTCTAAAAATTATTAAAGACAGCCTTGTACAAAGCATAAACCAGGTTACCAAAGCTGTATAAAAACTTTCATCAGGAGTTCAGTGACCATTTCTTTCTCTTTCTTTAGTCTTTTTTTTCCTTTATTATATTTTTCTTGAGGAAAAAAGGGGAAGAAAACTGAAAGAACTTTTTTCAACTCTGGGAGCGTTTAGACGGTCGAGGAGGTTTTGTCTGGGAACAAAACGTGGGTTGGGAGGTTTTGTGAGAGTGTTGTTTGTTGAAGTGGAGCTCAGCAAAAGCGGCTGCTTTCCCTCATTGTGATGAAAGCAATCAGTGGTATTTGGAAAACTGTTAGCATTGTGCACTTCTTCTGTGTCCATTGTGGAGGATTTCTTTTCACAAGGTTTTTTTTTCAGTCGATCCAGCTGGCCGGAGTGAATAGCAGTGCAATGTGTACACGCTTTGTCCCTCCAAGCCCTTCAAGTAGCCCACATTGAATAGAGTGAGTTGACACTGCATGACAGTGAAACAACATAATAAAAAATACATGAGCGCATGAATAGAAGCAGGCGCATAAATAAATAAAATGGGTGGCCAAAACTGGATAAACTGAATGACAAAACGGTGAAAGGGGAACAAAAAGATATTTAACACGCTAGATTAGCATTAGAATGCAATCTACAAGCCAGAACAATTGATGAATAGGTTTACCGGCCAAGAAAGAAATGGACTAAATGCCTTTTGAATAGATAGCCTATGTTTTTTTTCTCTCTCTCTGTCTAAGACAGGAACTGAATGGGAAAGGTGTAGATGCAACTTGGAAAAAAAAAAAAAATAAGAAGTGGGAGAAAAGTTTTTCCTGCAAAATGTTTTCCATTCATGAGTCCAAAACTCTCTGCAAAAAGCAGGGAGAAATGCAAACGTCACTGCAATGGATATATCACAATTCAAATATTTGATTTTGTGTTTTTCCAAATAAAAATAACAGAGTTTTATCATTGAGTTTTTTTTTTTTTTAAGATCCATTTAGTAGATTAAATACATTTAAAGGTTAAAGTCTTTAAATGAGGATGTCAAGGCCTCACATTTAATTCACATCAATATAAACACTCTTATTATATCCACTCCATTATATAATGAGGGATAAGATCTTGGTTTCATTAAGTGACAGGAGGTGCAAAAATGCACAAACATGACCATTTGGCCTCGGTGTCCCAAAAAAAAAAAGGTCTGAAAGGAGTGAAAGATGGATAAACTCAAGTGTTTTTAAGGGTTAGACAAAGAATTTAATCAAACACAGTTATGTGTGCATATATGGTTTCTAAATATTAGCCTTTTTTAGGTAAACAAAGTAATAACAAGTAAGTAATTTTCTACAAGGCTGTTCTAAGAATTATATAAATGATGCACAGAAGACCAACAAAAATGTAGGAAATATGTTTTCAAGGCAACAAATTAAGGTAATATTTCTTCCAACCAATTTTGTTTATGACTAAAAAACAAAATCAGAAATGTTATTAAATACAAAAATTAAAGGGAATTAAAAAATACACATCATGGTGTCTTACTGTACACAACGACAGGCGGTACAAAGGTGCCTTTAAGATTTATAGCCACGGTTGCCTCATGTTTCCATAAGCTCCCCGCCTGATGCCCTGATATCATTATGTGTCAGTGCTAAACCCTTTATGTGCCTGTAAGACATTTGTAGAAGTGAGATTAGGCAAATTAACATACATATGTATCACAAGTTCAACCATGTTGACCTCAGAGGGATGTACAATGCTTCGCTCCTCTCTAATTCGCCCAGGGCTGCCCCACAAGCATGTGGATTATCACCTGGCTTCAATGGCCTGAGATGGATCATTTTAGTATTTTTTCTGACATGAATAATACATCAATATCATCTGTTTGAGGATATTTTCTCAATTTGTTTGCAGGAGTCTGCCTCCTGCTCACCTGGCTGTCATAGCATGGGTGTGCAGTGTGTAACGCTGGGAGATATACAGCCAGTGCCGGTTTCTCTCTGCGAGGAACCTCAAAGAGTCTGATCACTGGCTTCTCCCATCTCATTTTAGGCAAATCAAAGTGTGAAAAGTCTCTCCTGAAGCAATATCTCCATCATCAGGTTGGGTCAAGAATGTTTATGAAGGCTGTGTGTCATATTACCTGTAATCTCCAGAGTATGAACCGCTGTATTTCTTACTTCTCTATGCTCCCAGGAGGGAAAAAATGCTAAAATTATCTTGCATTGCACCTTTTTCCGCAACACCCCAACATGGCAAATCAAAGCCTCAAAACCGTACATGTCACTGTGCCCAAGGTCACCGGGAGAAATGAGAAATCTCTGTGTACTGTACAGTCCATCCCTATAAACATGCCACACAGCCTCTGAAGTCTGACTCTGCTCTTAAGAAGTCCAAGTTTGTTTAATAGTACATAATGCAATAAGTTGACGGACCCCTGCCGGAGTTCAGAGAGGAAATGCTTGAATTAGGTTGGGGGCAAAGTAGGTGGAGGTGTGGTGAGGGGTGTGGATGGGTGATGGGCTTGAGGGTGGGGGGGGTAGTTGGGGTGATCATGGGTTTTACAGGTGAGTGAACTTGGGGGGGTTGTCTGGCTTCACTGTTTTATAAAGCGACGTCCCAGCTGGATTTGCTGAGACGCGTCGGAAAACACACTTTAAGTCGCCTCTTCATGTCGATAAAAGGTATTTTCAGTTTTCACATCTTTAGTGAATCTTTCTAAAGATGTTTTGGTGCCGTGTGAAAACCTCGCAGCCACATTCCTGAGAGGAAAACACACAATTTTGCGCTTTCTACAGACCCGTTAACACTTTTTCTGTGCGGCAAGTTAAAAAACATGACAAAATTTGCAGAAACAACACAAAATTTAATTTAATTTTATACATGAATTTTGAGACTCAGAGAATTAACTCCAAAAACATTGTTAGATACAAAAAGTTTCACATGCTGTGATCATTCCTAATATTTTATATAAATTCATTTATGTATTTTAACAGACATCTATGAAGCCGTTAAACATCAAATACAAGAGCTGGGAATCAATTTTGTTACTGTATAATGTAATAGTAAACATACATTTCTTTATCAATAACTTGATTTACATTGAATCAAATCAGAGGAAAATATATTTAAAATTATATCATGCTAATTTTATCAATATTATTTCTATATTTAATGATAGCTGTCAGGATTGTGTGCATTACGGGGTAAAAAAGTGGGATTTTTCAGGTTCATGTCATACCTGTGCTGTGACACTATTGCATATTTCCCTGTCTTCATAAAATGTTGTGCAGTTTCCGCACAGAAATAAGTTACCACTCTGATGCACTTCAGCAGGCAGTAAAGGATTTTAATAATGTCAGAAAAAAAAATAGTTCAAGGGAAGAAAAATATTGATTTTTTTTTTTTAAAAACCCATCTTTAATAGTGAGTTTTTAAACACAGTGGTGGAATCTGAGGGAGCTCAAACAACCGGGGAAGCAAAGCCAACATGAAGGTTAACGTTTCTCATCAGATTGTGAATTAAACGCACCCAAACACACACACACACACACACACACACACACAAAAAGGCACAGAAAAACAGTCTGAGGTTCAATTCAGCCTTCATCTCTAAATAGTTGGCTTTCTTTCTGAGAACACAGGCTGGGATAACTGCGCCGTTGTCTGGCGTGAACACACTCGCAGCATGAGAGTGTGTTTGTGTGTTGTGTCTGATTCAAATCTTAAAACAGAGGGGAAAGTGAGAAGAAGACTTTTTTCTCTGAGCAGGTTGTTTGACTCTAAAGCTCCCACTGCTGTCTAAAGGAACTCACTGCATTAATGACTTTAAATTCTGTATTAAATAAGGGAACAGTTCTCTCTCTCTTTTTTTTTTAACAAATTATTTTCAGATATTACAAAAGCTGCTTGAAAATGTATAACTGGAGAACACCGTCTACAAGCGCTAATATATCAACTTTGCAAGAGGGGGAGTTTAAATGTTTTTTTGGGGGGTGACATAATCACAGTTTTAACAAGATTATACTTCTCAAAAAGATTCTCTGGCTGCTAGGAAGCCACTGAAATCATTAAGTTAATAACCTAAAACACACTGCATAGGATTATTCTATGAATCCATCAATAAATTAGAATAATGTCAGTGAGCAGCCTTAACAAATGTTCTTTAAACTGACATGACATTTTTTGTTCCATTTCCAAATGACCGCTGGCTGAGATTGCTGGCTCTCGTATTAATTCTCAGGTTTTTCAAGGGAGGAAAAAAATATATCTATCATAAGTAGAAATAATGAAGTTGAAGAGCTGATGCCCCGAGGAGCAGTCACAAAGAATTATATCTTTCAGTAACACAGGACACAGGCAAAAGATAAGTACCTGTCAGTTGGCATACTCTGCTACATGTGCCTATCAATAAAAGAGATTATTTTCCCCAGTTATTACAACAAAGATCTGGGGGGCTCGAAGATTGCACCTTTAATGAGAAGGAATGATTCCTTCCTGCACACTCACATCCACACTTGACGTGAGTGAGCTGTAATGCCATCAACCCCCCCCACTGCCGCCCCCCTTCCTCTCGATTTTACAAGAACTTATTAAAATGAAATTTTGCCAACATTAATGCACACGGATTATTTATTACATTTTAACAGGATTATGCCGTGCGAGGCTTGACTTGGGATTCATACCTTGTATTGTGATACGGCGGTTTAGCAGTCAAATTCAGTAGACTTGTTGTAATTAACAGTGGTAAAATAGATCAGATGTTGCTCCATGAACGGATCTTTTTGTGCTGCAGTGTCGGGATCCTGAAGACTCCATTCATCCCATGAGAACTTGGATTACTTGCTCCCGTTTTCCCCTCCTCCTGTCTAAACTCCGGCCCCGACGTTGTGAAAGGTGATTTTCCTCGCAGCTGTTTACATATTGAGGGACACGGCGTCCCGTGTGCTGGCTCGTTTGATCGAGCTGACATTGATCTCACGTATGCGGCTGTCAGATTGTTTTCCTGTTCTACACACACATTTTTTTTTTTTTTTTTTTTTTACTGCAGCCACGGGGTAATGCACTGGAACAACCCTATGGATGCCTTAGTAATGACGATATAAAGAATGCAGGAGCGTGTACCTTGATGACAGTAAAGCAATAATTTGTGTGGGCACCTTATCATATTCAGCAGAAAATCCAACACGTGCAAAACACGTCTTTAATCTCAAAACATGGCTGCTTCATGAAACGTGCCATTAGTTATACTGATGAAGGAGCATGACTTCATACCTTAATTGGGAAGTAATATGGAGGTCCTCAGAACAAATCTATTATGTATGGTCCTAGTAGACATCATATGCAGGGGTCCTTCAGACATCCCATACTCTTTAGCCACACCATCACGCTGTGCCTAGTCAAAGTGTGTTGTGGAAATTTTCCATGTTCTTTGTTACTGTGAAAAGGGTTACATTGAAGGTAATGGCTTTTGAACATAGTATTTATACTTGCTTTGTTTCCTTGTGTGTGGGAAGAAAGGGGATCTATAAAAGGATGTGAAACAGGGAAAGCAATCAAAAGCCTGGCCTTCACTCTCGCAGTGCTGCCAACAAAAAAAATGATAGAAGGCTAGGAGCTGCTGAAGTACCTGCAGACAGAGAGACATCTCTGTTTCTCTCCGTCTCTCCTTTGAGCCACTAAGAGGTCCTTCTCTCCAAATGTCTCCCTTTATCATCCCGCATGTACTACACAGAGTTTGTATTCAGCTTACTATTCCTTCAACGTAAACAGCCGCCCGGGCTACCTTTATCAGCGAGAATTTATGGAATATAGAAATAAAAACTGGGCCCTGACATTTGGCAGACCCTCAGAAAAGTGCTCAACTTTCCGCATGTTAATTCAAGCACATAGAAGTTGTTTGTACGGAAAAATAAAATGGGTCAAGTGGAACAGTGCCCTTTGACAGCCCCATTCAAAATGGAAGAGGAATCTTGAAATAGCATCATATTTTTGCCCCCCCTCTCTCCACATATAAACTCTCACAAGAGGCACAAATGAACTTGGATGTCTAAAGCCAAACCTCTACACTTTGACATCAGTGCAGACAGGTGTAAAAATACACATAGCCAACACAGAGCAATAATAAGAGATTTATGTATGTAGGGCGCAAAAGGAGCGCAGAGCCGATGCCTGGTGCTGTCAGCTTGGTTTTCCTGTTGCGTCATTCACCGTGCCAGTGCGCGGCGAAGCCAAATATGGCAGAATCCTCCATTTCTCAGAACACGTGCCTCGTGATCCTCTTGTCAGGCAAACAGATGTCGGAGCACCATGAATTGTTGGATGTTTGTGTGTGTGTGTATGTGTATGAGTGTGTGTGTGAGAGAGAGAAATGAGTAAACAAGTTGAAATATTTCCCCCCTTAATTTGATGCACAATGCATCTCGACAGCTAATTCAGCTCATGCAGATTCCGGATCCAGTGTCATGTGTCAGGTCCTTTCTGCTCAGACAAATACGTTAGCTTAGCGGCGGGTTGTTTAATAACGCCGCATCAACAACAGGCACAATGAACCAGGCGTTTTCTGTTGGTCCTGTAATATTATCACCTTGCTCTGACCCGATCTAACCCTTCACCTGTACAGTCAATACACTCAGAGGTGATAAAAGACCAGGGGTGAATGGAGTGTGTGTAATGTTGCAGCCAGCAGCGATTACAGAGGTAACATGAAGACTTGGAAGCAATACTGAGACAGGGCTTTTTGTGCGTACTAAATTGCTGGACAGCTCCAGGGCTGACATTTAAAACATAACATCACCAAACAAAAACACATTAAAAGAGAAAAGCTGAGCAGGGGGGCTTTAAGGAAAACCTGAAATTCAAGTTTTGGCGAAGGCAACTGACCCAAATTTCCTGCCCCTTCTTCTCCTTAACATGCTTCTGCAAGCCTGGGCCCTGGGGTGACGTATCCCTTACACAGGGATTGCCAGTGCATTTACATAGCATGGTTAATGAGAGATCAACACCAGGAAAGCGCCTTGAATATAAAGCTTTCTTGTAAAAATAATGAGCGAGCGATTGATCCATACTCAAACAAGCCGGTTTGCTGAGTTAATACCAAAGGCAGATTATAGCCAGTGCCAAAAGTGCCCTGGCGTGCGACGCCTTTTGCTTAGAGGGTCCCCAAACTTGTCATCACATTAGCACATGGTCAAGGAGTACATCCCACCACTCTCATAATCTGCTTTCCTGCACAATTAGCCTTCTATAATAAGGCAGCTGTCTGACAGCCGGTAGGGAGAAAAGAGGGGAAATCACTGAGTCTCACATCGGATGGATCGTTTACAGCCACTGAAATATAACGTCTGCCCAGATTCTCTCCCTAAGTCATCACCGGTCCTCACATTAAGCCCCAACGTTATGGCAAGGTGGGGGCTCCTTGCGCTTCTTTATTGTGCCAAGCATCTATTGCACTTTGATGAAGCCAGACAAAGAAGGGAAGGGAGGAAGGTAAGTGAAAGAAAAAAGAGAGTGAGAGAGTAAAGGGAGTAAGAGAGAGAGAGAGAGAGAGAGAGAGAGAGAGAGGACACCCATGGCCAGGGCAGATGTGCTTTAGCTCAGGAAATCTGAGAGAATCAGATGTTGAAGAGGGTGGAATGGTAGGGGATGGCAAGTTTTCTGAATAAAATAATAGATAATTTCATTCCGACAAAGGCGAGGAAACTATGGGCAAGAGAACAAAATAGCAGGAAAGGGATGGAGAAGGGAAGGGGTTTGAAAAGAATAAGAAGAATTCAGTGCTGCTTCTTGCAAGGAAAAAGAGAAAAAAAAAACATTGATGACACCCGGTTCCATTCTTCCGCTCTCCCCTTTCTCTGCTCCTCGCCTCGCAGCACGGCGGGCTAAGCTGGGAGCTGTAATGTCATTAAATTGCAAATGCTTTTTTTTCATTTCCGACACACACTGTTTACTTATCTGGCAAAAACATATGTTGGAAGGAATCCGTTAAATTCTGCCCATTGCCTTGGGTGAAAGTGCAATAGAAACGGGCCCACTGAGCTCCTTCTGTCGTCTCCTTTTAGCACTTTGCCTTATCTACAAGGCTGCTTAGCAGCAAACTGGCGAGTTCAATGAAAAATGAAGATACAGTGCAAGATTAGGGAAGAACAGTGAGGGGAGAAATGCTTGGAGAGAGGGTCATCCCATTGCAAATGATTTCACTCCTCTCCATCTGCATAAATGACTATTTTTAAGGCATCTCCAGCGTCTGTATATTTTTCTCACTCTGCCACACATTTAATTTCACGCCCCGTGTTCTGAATATGCTTAAATGCATATCTCTGATGCACCTTTAAGCCAGAGGAAAGAGGATGGGGGGGAGTGGGGAGGGTACGAAAGCAAAATTAAAGATAAAATGGTGTGATTTGCACTACAAGTCTATTACTTTATGGCATTTACATATAGTTTACCTCTGCAATTCCAAGATTTTTTTCTGCCACCTTCCTATCAGTATTTGGGCTTGTATAAATATGTATAAATCTTTGTTGAGAAAAAATAGAATTCCTAGCACTGCACTAGAAAGTTTGAAGGGTGCACTTTCTTGCTTCAACTTCTTCTCTTGCTCCTGTGAGGCTGTCAGCATATCTGCTGGTGGCGGCGGTGGGGGGGTTGTTCTCGACCAGCTTGCCCCAACAAAGGCACAGGCTTCAAGCACTTTGTGCCCCGCGATCCCCAGATCCTCCTCCTCCTCCTCCTCCTCCTCCTCAGCGGAGCGAGCGGGGAGGGAGAGGGATCCCGGGTCAGGACTCGGCCGTGGCTTCGGAGGAAGGGGCCCGGCGGAGCCTTCTGCCCACAGTGCCGAGCGGCATCCTTGTCAAACAAGTGGCTGAGGAAGCCCCCCGTGAAAGCAGCGCACGTTCTCCCGGCGCGCGGCGAAGGCGGCCGCACATGACATTTTGCGGCGGATTCCAGATTAGCCCGAACAGGTCTCACACGGTGACGTGATGAATGGCGGCTATATGTGACGCCGCCGTTGTGCTATCAAGTGGATGTGTTGTTCTACAGTGGCGAGGAAGTTGGAGCCGCATGTTGGAGAGCCCGCCCCTAACAGCAGAGAAGTAGAAGGCTGTGGATTGGCCTGGGAATGAAAAGGAGAGAGAGAGGCTATTCAAAGCACGATTCTTTTCCTTCATTGTCTGCCCGCTTAGATTTGAATACGCTCACTCAAAGAAGACGAGAAAAATGCTTCAGCCTCTCGCATTGTTGGCTTTCTCTCTCTTCTTTTCTATTTGCAATTAAATGCATTTCAAATGGAACAACTGTACAGAAAGCATTTCTGATAAGAAGGAATTCCATTGCCTTTAACCTCCTTTGTGATGCTTTTGCAATTTTTTTTTTTTTTTTTTAGCACTCTCATTATGGGAGCGGTACAATCAAAACATATCTGTGAATAGAAAATGCCATACAAGTAGTAAGTATTGCTTCATTGAAAATTAAATTGCATTTAAAAATCATTTTTAGTCCTCTGTGTTCCTCAGTTCTTAAGCCAATCTCAGTGTTTCTGTTTTGTTGCTTTGTGTGTAACATTGTGCCTTGACAGAACCCTTGTGTCCTGAGCGGTATCACACACACTGGTCCTAAGCATGGGATGAGATCAGTCAATTAGAATTAATGTCATCTGGTCATTTACAGCTAAACACCCTCCGTGCGCATTGTGTTTGCTTTGTGTGCAAAGCATCAACTGCAAAACCAATCTCATCCCCCAGACATGAATTTTTGAAGGATTTGAACGCTGTAAATAACTCCAAACCCTCTCTTACGAGGTTTACCCCTGGAGCACTTTGTAACTTATCAGGGCTGCCTTGTGCCTCCTCTAATGCTTGCATTATGCTCAAATGTAAATCGGTAAGCTGCCAGAGAGGTGGGCGGGAATCACTGAAGAAAGAATCACTGAAGGGTCTAGCCAATATTCTGATTGGGGCATAGCAAAATAAACAGTATAGTTTTGTTTTTCAGAACCCAGTCAAACAAAAATATATCACACTACTCTGTTATACTCACAAACAATTGTTCTTTAGTCTCACAAACTACCAGATCATTTAGCTCAATTGATGTAATAATATAAGGAATTCCCGCCGCAGTGATAATGTCATATATCACAAAGTTTCGAGAGGTCTTTCTCTTTCTTTAATTGCTAATTGTAGAATAAAAGGGAAAACTAATATATTCTGAGTGAATGACGCCAAGGGGTCTGTTTTGTATTTCTAATTTCCATCTCTAATGGTACAAGAGACTGATTAGTAATTAGGAGAGACCCCTTTAAATGCATGTAATGAGCATTATAGGTTTTCCATATACTACGCACTTCGTACTGATGAACGTGGATAGCATCTTCCTCAATTTGAACGCATGTTGACCTTTAATGGCAATTAATTTACGACGCAGTTCTTCATGCTGCTCGTCCTTCAATTGGCTTTATGGCGTAATGAGTATATCACTGGAATCTCCCAAATAATGGACCTGAAGCATGCTTCGCAGCATAACTATTAATCTTATTTTCCACTGAATAATTTGATCACTTTGCTAGAAAAGTGGGTTATACAAGTACAAACTAGTGCAGAGGGATACGTGGCCTCTAGATATTAATTTGGAGATGGATAGGAGTCTTAAAGAGGATTAAAACTCCATACAGGCTGCTCATTTCACATGACTGCATACCACCCAGTCCACTGTATATACTGTCAGTCACTCCCCGGCATGGTTGAGATTTGAAATGGTGACAGTTAAAGTACAAAGATGTCCAATCCTAGACTATTTCATGGCATATTTGGTGGAGCATCCCGAAGGAAATGCAAACTGTTAGGGCCAGTCATTTCAGTAACCCAGGACCAACACTGCCCCCCTGCTATTCTCTACGGAAACTGCACCTGCCCCGTCTTTCTCTCACCTTTTACACACTGACAGGGAGAAGAGAAAGACAGAAACTACCAGCCACATCATCTCCGCGACTCCTATGCGTCCTCCAGCTGAGATGTCCTGAAGTTTCTATTTTTCTATTCACTCATGCTAAACGTGCATGCTCCCACTCGTCTTTTCCCTCTTCCAAAAGAAAGATGAAAACACTCAACATTCTTGTTGTCTGTCTTTTTTTTTTTTACTGAAGGAGTCACTCCAAAATATCTGTTTCACTTATTTAGTTGGTCAAAATGACAGATTAGACCGACTAAGAATGGAAAACATGATACACACTGGTCTATGATGATGAAGATGACAATGATGATGATAAACACCATCATTTGGAAAAGAAGGAAAAAAATTAAAGACAGACAGTCAAAACATGTGTGCGAGGCAGAAAAGATGAAGCACTGTTGTAAAAACAGTGTAAAAGTGAAATATTCCAGACAGAGAAGTGGTAGAGGAGTCGGACGTGAATTTGGAAAAGCTCTCTGGATGAAAATGTAACATCTGTAATGAGTTTAATGCAACCATTTCAAATACAGGTTACAATTATATTATATATACAGGTTATATTATATATATATATATATATATATATATATATATATATATATATATATATATATATATATATATATGAACATTAAATCTACAATTGTTAATATTTAAAACATTTAATTTTAATACAGCCTATATTCTCTACACTGAAATAATTTAGAATCTGATGAATATACTTTTACTGACATCTTTACAACATTATTCTTCCTTTAATGGGCTTCTTTTCAAATGTTTTGGTTCTCGTTTAAAAGACAATAAAAATGCATATGGAGAAGAAATTCCAGAAGTGTCCACTCACATTAATGATCATTAATAAAATCCATAAAGGAAACAAACCAAATATGTAAATCAGACCTCTCCACCTGTTTCTTGGACACTCTGCTTTGTCCTTATAAATATAAATGAAGAGGTCTCAACTAATAAAATCAAACGCCCACTTTTCTTTAATCGCCTCATAATACTATAAAACATGCAGAGTGGGTTGGGCGATATATTCACTAAACTATGATGAATGCATTTTTCCGTCCTCATGGTACCTCTTATGTAATTTCACCTTCATCTCCAATCCTCTTTGAAATCTGTTTTGCAGAATAGTTTCATTTGTTCACTTACACTTGAAGGATGCAGCATGTATTCTCATGGATATCGCCGCATCTATTAGGAAGGCTGAGCAGCTGATGATGATGCTGTTAAGCGACATGGAAAGGGTCTCTCTTTTCTTCCTCATCTATGTACATTTACATTCTCAAAATGTTGTCATTGATCTCAATTAAAAACCAAAAAAAAAAATACTGGCAGGAACTCAATCCTGAATATGAGATTTTATGATTCTATCTGCCAAGTATTCAAAATATTATTTTTTTAAAATATTTTTTTAAATGAAGTAATTTGTTATTTGTAGGTGTTTTCACCCTCACAGTAATGTGTTGCATATGATTAGGCTGGACTGTCTCTCTGCGGCTCTCTGGCACCATCCTGTGTTTCAGCAGGAATAATGGTTCCTGTTTGTTTATTCAATTTGAAGGTTTGTGTTTGTCATTTTTCAACAGCTGGATTGACATTATTAAAGCCTGGGGAAAAGACATTATTTCATAAGGAGAACTGACACGACAAGGACGCTTTGCACGGCTTCGTTCACCTTCACAGTTTCAATATGTAGCAGTCTGAAGACTGGGCCTGCTCAGTGCTACAGGAATACTACACAAGGACTTTAATTCCCAGCATTTTCAAATAAAATGACAGGTTTGCTGTTTACAATGATGTACATTTTTTTTTTTACTTATAGCTACTGTACTTTCCTTCCTGTGCAGAATAAACACAACTTAACTTGATGGACATGTTGCAAAACATGTATTTACTGACTTTATGTAAGATCCACAGAAGTAGTAATATCATTCAGCTGTACCAGGAAGGACAAAAAAAAAAAAATCTGGATCCACAAAAACTCAAACAGATAGAGTTGATAATATTGTGAAAGACAAAACAAAGAGATTCACCCAGGTGTGTAAGTCGGTCTCCCTGTATATGCAGATGTACCTTATAAAGATTTCTAGATTCAGACTGTATTGGTATCACCTTCCATAAAGATGATTCTACAGAGTATTCTACATCTCATGGGCATTAGGACACTTTTTTCTGGTGTACTGATCTTTGACCAATAAACAATAAGTTGCATTAATATCATTTGGTGAAAGAATGTAAACCCTGTATAACAGGGGGAACATCAGGCTCCTCTGCCACAGCTGGCAGACCACTTCATAATCACTGGCACTATGCCAGCAGCAGACAGAAGCAGCTTTTTTCTGTGGCTCTAAAAGGATCAATTCATTGTTTTTATTCCTTTAAACAAATCGTACCGAATGACAGGAAAATATTCAACTGTGATCTGAACACGTTGCTGATATTAATATGGATGTTTCAATTGTTAAACAGATTTCTGATATGAATTTTTTTTTAATTAACATTTTCTCAAAGTGATACATTTCTTTTGCTAAAATCTATAGGTATAATCAAAAATAAAGTTGTGAATAGCCTGAGGTGCAATATCAATTAGTTGGAACTTGCACTGTAAATCTGTGGCCTTATATTTATTTTTCATGCATCACAGTCCTACTTTTTTCCTGCTTCCAGAGCAATATGTTTCAATCAAGTGACGACAACCGTGTTTGACCAAAAATATATGCCTATGTCCACACTGAGAATAACAGGAAAGATATGCTTTAAGAAATGATTGGCTAAAACCTTCACTGGCCAATATTCCAGGTGAGTTGTCAATGTTTTGGTTTTGTGTCACACTGTAATTTACTTTAAATTTCGTAGGTAGTTAAAACGTAAGCTCATCTTAGAAAGCTGTTATCAAAGCAGATCAAATTAGAAAGTTTCCTTTGATCTGACTGTTTATCTGCACGTGCTCCTCAGCTGTTAGCCAGGTTAGCAGGTTAGCTTTGTTCCACGTGTTCAAAGTGAAATAAATTGTGCTGCTGTAGCCTCTAAACACTTTAAAACAAGCTCAGTGTCGAAGTGAAATGAGAGCTGTGGTTGAGGTGACTGTAGAGGTATATATTGTTCACTCACCCAGAGGCCCACTGTCAGCAGCATGCAGTCCTCAAGACCAGTTTCCAGAAGTTGCTGGTAGGTCTTCTCTGGTCTGAATGATGCTGTAACTTCATTCAATAATTCCAAAGATTTCTCCTTTAAATTTTTATTTTTGAACCACTGATTCATTTAGTTTTTTTTTTTTTTCCATCTCACATATGCACGTCAGCTCTGGTCCTGTCACAGAACATAAAATAATTGATAGTGTAAAACTTGTTTATTGGGCAGTTTTTGTGAATTAATTGTAAAAAAAAATATCATTTTGGATTTGGAATGAATGCAGGAAACTGTTCAGTCTTTGCAATAACATGCATGTTGGTATCCTGATAACAACAACAGCAACAAATTGGATATATTGTGAAATCCTAACCTGAATGTTTGTCTTTGCTTAAAGAAGGATATATTTTTTATGTTACTAACAATTTTGTGTTAATAAAAAGGAGGCATACTTTGAATATAGTAAATTTATGATGATGTCTGTCTCCATGGAAATGAAAACATGCTCACAATTTACGCCTGGCCCTTTGATTTTTAATAACATGAAGATATATACAGGAACATTGTAACTGTTTTTGCCTATATATCAGAATTTGAATTAAGAAATGTAAAACATCTATGCTGAAATTCGGCATTAGGGTTAGGTTTGACAGTTTCACTTGATTCACGTCTTTGGGGATCCTTAGATAAACATTTTATAGGTAAATTGTTGTACATACCTGGACAAAATTGTTAGTACCCCTCGTTTAATGAAAGAAAAATTCACAGTGGTCAGAGAAACAACTTGAATCTGAAAAA
Organism: Salarias fasciatus; assembly: GCF_902148845.1. Lineage (NCBI taxonomy): Eukaryota > Metazoa > Chordata > Actinopteri > Blenniiformes > Blenniidae > Salarias > Salarias fasciatus. Next base: position 24,480,447 of record NC_043760.1, read on the forward strand.
AGTTAATAAACTAAAATTCTATGAAATTTAACTAATTAAAGTTTGACATTGCTTTTCAACCATGCTTCAACAGAATTATTAAAAAAAAAATAAACTCATGAAACAAGCCTGGACAAAAATGATGGTACCCTTAAATTAATATTTAATTGCACAACCTTTTGAGGCAATCACTGCAATCAAACGATTCCTGTAACTGTCAGTGAGACTTCTGCACCTTTCAGCAGGTATTTCGGCCACTTCTCATGAGCAAACTGCTCCAGTTCCTCAGGTTGGAAGGGTGCCTTTTCCAGACGGCATGTTTCAGCTCCTTCCAAAGATGTTGGATAGGATTTAGGTCAGGGCTCATAGAAGGGCACTTGAGAACAGTCCAGTGTTTTCCTCTCAGCCATTCTTGGGTATGTTTAGCTGTGTGTTTTGGGTCATTGTCCTGTTGCAAGACTCATGACCTGCGACTGAGACCAAGCTTTCTGACACTGGCAGCACATTTCTCTCTGGAATCCCTTGATAGTATTGAGATTTCATTGTACCTTGTACAGATTCCTGTGCCAGATGCAGCAAAGCAGCCCCAGAACATAACAGAGCCTCCTCCATGTCTCACAGTAGGGACAGTGTTCTTTTCTTGATATGCTTCATTTTTCCTTCTGTGAACATAGAGCTGATATGCATTGGAAAAACTTCCATGTTTGTCTTATCTGTCCATGGGACATTCTCCCAGAAGCTTTGTGGCTTGTCATCATGGAGTTTGGCAAATTTCAGTCTGGCTTTTTTATGGTGAGATGGTCTTAGAGCCTTTACCTTTAACATGCTTGTCTATAATTGTATTTCTAATCTCCTGAGAGAACTCTCTCCTTTGCTTCCTCTGGTCCATGTTGAGTGTGGTACACGTCATGTCACCGAAAAGGACAGTGACTACCTGTCGCTCTGTATATGAGCCACTGACTGATTACAAGATTGTAGACACCTGTGATGCTAATTCGTGGACACACCTTGGACTGACATGTCGCTTTGGTCTCATCATTTTCAGTCTTTTCTAAGGGTACCATCATTTTTGTCCAGGCCTGTTTCTTGAGTTTATTTTTTCAAATCTGTTGAAGCAATGTCGAACTTTCATTAGTTCATACAATTTTTATTTATCGCTACTTTTGTCAGATTGAAGTTGTTTCTCTGACCACTGTGAATTTTTCTTTCATTAAACAAAGGGTACCAACAATTTTGTCCACGTGTGTATTTTTATTTTAGAACTCAATTTTGCATTAATAAAAAGGAGGCATACTTTGACTATAGTAAATTTATGATGATAACTGTCTCCATGGAAATGAAAACATGCACAACCCTCATTTACTGTCTGGCCCTTAACTTTTTAATAACATGAATATATATACAAGAAAATCATAGCTGTTTTTGCCTATATATCAAAATTTAAGTTAAGAAATCTATACAATCTATGCTGAAATTCTGCATTAGGTTTTGCTTTAACCATTCCACTTGATTTGCATCTTTGGGGATCCATGGATAGCATTTTCTCGGTAAATTGTTGTATTTTTCTCCCCGTTCCGACATACATACATACATATAAATATAAAATATGTGTAAAAATGTTTCTTTTTTGTTGTTTTATTCACAGACGTTTTAACCTATCCTCCTGCAGTCTGCAGGATTGACTTTCCTCAGCAATCGAAATGCCTGCACACATTCACACTCACACTTGCAGTCATGTGTGTTTTGAAAACGGTAATAAAACTCTTCCTAGAATACACAGAATCTCAAAAGAACAGAACCGTCTTTGTCTTAATGTTATTTCAGAGACATAATCTGATATGATCTAATTTTTTTAAATTCCCCTTTTCAAACACAGCAGGCTTCTGTACAGAGTATGACTCGAGTATCATGTTTTTGTGCTTTCATGTGATTCTTCGACATTGCAATGACCAACATTAATTTCTTAGCTGCAGTTATGCCTACTAATTGTGCAACCCTTAATTTTAACCTAATCTAGTGGTTTCAAAATGTGGGGCAGGATGGGGGAAACACCCCAGTGGGATTTCTTCCCATGGATCTCAATAAAGAAATCCTGATCAAAGTGAAAAATTGCAGGCTGAAGCTATGCAGAATTTCATGAACCAAAAAAATGTCATTACCTACTTTGTTGTAAGTATATTGGAGATTCTTTAAAAACACAAAATATTTTTCAAATCCACTGGACTGTTCTTCATTACATCTTCATCACAATGCTCTTGGCTTAAGCTCAGTCAGATGACTGGCGGTGGCCACTCTTTCAGATACATCAGAGCATTATATGTGGCTCGGCTCGTAGAGTGGGTTGTCTGGCAGTTGAAAGGTTGCAGGTTTAATTCCCCACTTGTCCACATGTTGAAGTTGAGCAAGACAGTGAACCCCAAACTGCCCCCAGTGGATGGATTTGAGAGATTCTGAGAGAATTTATACTTCTGGTATCAGACTTAAAATCAGTCCCTTCCTCCTGCTTCTGTCAGCTGGGATTTCCTCGTCTTACTGATACAAACACATTCCTGCCTCCACCCTGACCCCCCCCCCCCCCCCCCCCCCCCCCCCCGCCCCCCCCCCCGCCCCACTGGGCTCATCACATGTCTAATACCACAACAAACCTTCAGCCAACACCTTTCACCCTTCACCACCATCAACACCAGCTTTCCAGCGTTAATCACATACTTGGTGCACAATACCACAGAGGAGCTTGTTTAGTACACAGCGGTTTCATATGAGGAGTACAATTTAATTATCCTTAAAGTCTGTTGTGACAAAAATGTATCAGCTAATTCTCCTTAGTTTTTTGTAAATTTCCATAAATTACTTTACTGAATGTTGCAGTAGTAAACATTATTTTCATTTATCTTAGATAAGATTAAACATTTTCAGATTGCTGTGATAGGTTTTGATTTTTATCCGCGCAGCATCCCGTTTGGTTCTCGTGTCAAGCCGTGACTGTGATGAACAGCAGAGCATAGCACAGGTGAATTCACTGGATTCTAAATCCACACACATGCACTTATTTACTGACATTAATGTGACATAATTTCAATGGAGAAATTCCATCTGACTTCCAGGAATGCTGCTGGGTAATCCTGTTGTGTGCAGCCATCCGGACAGGGGCAGTTGTGTGAAGGACTCAGTGGTCACACATGAGTTTTCTCATGAAGCCACATCCATGTCTGCTCCGGCTACACACTCTCTGCTTTATCTGATACTCTGCCTCTTTTAAAGCTAGCTGACATTTGTCTGATATGCGCTTGTCTCACAAAAAGGAAAATTGAAAAAGATCATTCCAGATGTTTGGTTTTACTGTTTTTGTTGATATTTACTTCTTTCTGTCCCTCTTCAGGCATATTGAATTAGATATATAATGTATGGATGTATATATATATATCTGTAAATGACATGTTTGATATGAAATTAAAAGTTTGGAGGTCATTCAACAGTATTGTAACAATGTGTTTGAAAATGATAGACTCTCCTTAATCTACATGTTCTTAAAGCAGAGCAGTCACATGGCAGTCTGCTGGAATGCATGTGGGTTAGAGGGTGTCAGACAACGCCAAGGATCAGAGGTTTAACTCATGATGAAACATAACTGAGAGCAGAGTTCAGGCTCCACACAAAGGCCATTGTGGTTGTTGATGGATTGGTTTATGTTTACTGCTCAAGGGGAGTTAAATAAAAGTAAGGCTACTCTCCCCACAGAGATAAGGAGTATTTTGTGTGAAGTCACAAGCGCAACCTCATGGAAGTCTGCATGTTTTCACCCTTTGTAACCTCTGTGGTCTAAGCGAATGGAAAAAAAAATCAGAAAGAAAAGGGGGGGTCATGCAAAGTTGAATGTTTTTATCAGAAAAATTGATCAAAGAACTATTTAAACAATGATGGAAAGTGCAGCAATGGCAAATGTATGTACAGAATAATATAATACTACACAGGTAACTCATAAAGACAGAGTTTGTGTTAATCTTGATGCCATCAGGACTTTGACACCAGATCACATGAACTGAGTCACAAAACCTCAACATTTTCCACTGAGGTATTCTAAGAAAATGGGACCCTTTTAAAATCCTTTGAAGAACCTTACGTCTGCCTTTAGGGGTTTTTCTTTAGACTTGAACACTACCACATTCACTGACATCTTGGAATTTTCTACTATTTGTAATAATATCTTTAATAAAGACGCAAATGTGATTTTTCATTTTGTTTTTCCTGTTAACTTGTGTTTTGCCGATTCAGATCAATTCCCGAATATAGAGAATCATAATCCATTAATCAGGGGTATTAGGTGGTAACATTGTGTTCATTTTGATATGACCTTTATGCACCAATGAGTTGAATAATCATTACTGCAAACGGTTGAGGATGTTATGTCACTGACACCGTTATTTCATTCACTGTTATGTCTGTTCAAGTGTGTTAATGCTCAGTGTTTCATGTTTAGTGTCACGTCTTAGTTTAGATTCATGTTAAGTTTTTTTCTTCCCTTCCTTTTCCCTCTCACTTCAGACCTGACTTCCTCTCCCTTCCTCCCCACTGTGATCTTCTACTCCGCCCCTGACTGGCTGTCAAACCTCAAACACAAAGGCCAAAAGGTAAGCATGGCAAACATGGCTCTAGTGGCCAGTATTCCAGTTTTGTCGCTCTATGGCGAATGCCAGTCGAGCAGCATGGCGTCAGAACAGGCTCCACATGGGAAAGCCGGCCTTTCACGCTACTTCCATGGAGTCTAGTTTCCTGACAGTTTGGGCAGAAACGTGCACTGCAGTGGTCTGCAGGAAGTCATGAAAGCAGTGCTCCTCCCTTTCCTGCTGTTTTACTGCTGGATCGTTGCTCTGCTACGGCCTCCTTCATGTTTCCTGCAGTATTTCCCTGTTTCCTGGTATCTGTTGACACTTTGCTGGGAGACACAGCAAACCCTCCTGGCACAGTAGGTGCATCACCTGAGCACCTGGTGTGTGTTGCAGATTTCTGCCGTTAATGGTGAGGGCACTTGAAAAATGTATGACCAGCCAAGAATCAATCAGAAAATACATAGAGGGGAAACCAGTCCGCTGCCTGCAGAGCCGTTTCCAAACGGGAGTTGTCTTGCTAATTGCTTCTCATTTCTACCTGTTTGATTCTGTCCAGTTTCACAGCAGCAGTTGAAATTGATTCGCCATCAGTATTGATTCCTAACAGATCGGGTTGATATCACAGGAGTCTGACTAACTTACACTGTAATGATTATGTGCCCCCTTTATTTTTTAATCAGCACATATAGAAGTAAACACAGTGGGGAGGAGTATTGGGTATTCTTACTGCATGCATCATTATAGGGGTGTGTGTGAGAACATAGCTGCAAAATGGCAAGTGTGATAATTTTTTAATCTTTTTGCAGATTTATAATTTCTTCTTCAATATTTTGAATGAAGGACTTTTACCTCAAAACAGCAGTCATCAGTAGCATCTTATTTTCATAAGTCAGCAAAAATGTGTGTGTTCAGACTTGAGCTTTAAAGCTGGGATCCCAAAAAGTGAGCTGGCACTTTAAAAGTTTGACACAGTGTGAAAAACCTCCGGAAAGATTCAACTGATTTGCTCATCTTCAAAGAAACTTCCTCATAACTGCGGTGAGAGTGCTGACTTCCAGGAGACTGTTTGGTGAGATGAAAATGATTCAGCTGAAATTAATAAAACATTTTTTCTTACAAAGTGGCCATTCAAAACATGATCGTCCCTTCAGGCAGCTTCTTGATATGCATCCAGCTCTCAATGTAACTCACAGCTCTGCTGTCAGGTGATCATCACAAGACCAAGGGTTTAATCCCTCTCCACAAAAGCAAGAACGGAATATAGAGCCAGTCTTAATGTGCATGTAACCAACTGGAACACAACATGATTTGGCTTTAGCTTGTTTCCGCCGTCGTCAAAACTATCACCGAATCTAAATCGAAGACACAACAAAAGAGGACCGTGGCAGAGTGAGATTTCATACCCTTTTGGAGGAACTAACTGGCCGTGATCCCGCCGAGTGTTGATCTACAAACTGATTCGTCACCACCGACTGGAGGAGAGGAAACAGGTGAAATATGATGATTGCGCTGGGTCTGGGGGGGCTTTTCTGTCTCCTCCTGTCCTGCCCTCAGCCGGCGGAGTCTCAGTTTCCTCGGGCTTGCTGCACGGTGGAGGGGATCCAGTCCAAGCAGTGCTGCCCCGCTCTGGGCTCAGACCCCGCCAACGTGTGCGGCTCTCTGTCCGGGAGAGGAATCTGCTCTGCCGTCCGAGTCGACACCAAACCCTGGGGGGGGCCGTACAGGCTGAGAAACGTTGACGACAGGGAGAGATGGCCCACCAAATTCTTCAATCAGACATGCAGATGCATCGGTGAGTCTTAAAAAAAGCAGAATAAAAGGCAGTTTCAGTAATCCGCTGAAGGGGGGGTTAGAGTCAGCAAGATAAAGCGGAGCCAGAGTCATCATCAACGTGAATTCCACCATCATTTAATGTTCGCTTTTTTTATATTCCAGGTAACTTTGCAGGCTATAACTGTGGCCAGTGTAAGTTTGGCTGGACTGGAGCAAACTGTGACCAGAGGAAAGCTCCTGTGGTGCGGAAAAATATTCACTCCTTGACCCCTGAAGAGCTCCAAGAATTCCTGGACGCTCTGGAATTGGCGAAGACCACCGTCCACCCGGACTTTGTCATCGCCACTCAGCACTGGCTGGGACTGCTGGGACCCAACGGCACCGAGCCGCAGATCGCCAACATCTCCATCTATGACTTCTTCGTTTGGCAGCATTACTACTCAGTGAGAGACACTCTTCTAGGTAAATTTGCACCATTCTGACCACAGATATTTAGTCTGGTTAATTGGAATCATTGTTAATAATTGTTATAGTAATACAAGGATTGTGAAAACACAGAAATACGCTTGACATCAACCCTAAACTGCTTTTACAAACATGTTAAGATTAGTGAGCCCCATTTTAATGACAAGTTTATTGTGACTGATATATTTGTGTGGAATTCATCTGAAATACAAGAAATGCAGAAAAGCTTTAAAAATCTATAGCAATGAAATAAACTGCTCTGAGGAAAAGCAGCGCACATTGAGTTGTTAAGATGTGTTAGCCTGCATTGGATAAAAATAAATGTGACACCCATAGACAGCGGGTTTTGTTTTCAATAGTGTTGGGAAATGAAGGATATGCTATTTAATGCACTGGTTATTGTTGTGGTATTTTCTGTCATAATTTGACACTATAGAAGAGAAAACATGCAAAATATACTCGTAATTCTGAGCCAAAAATGTTTTCTGTCATATAGTAAATCCGTCATTACAAGGAAGTGTTCAACTTGTGTTTCATATTTTAGTGAAAAAGTAATAAGAAATACTGTATTATTTATGGCGATGATTTCTGTTTTCGCTATATGAGAAGAAGCTGATCTAACATGAAATCTGCCCGCAGGTCCAGGGCGTCCATTCAAAGCCATTGATTTCTCACACAAAGGTCCAGCATTCATTACCTGGCACAGGTATCATCTCCTGAGCTTTGAAAGAGATCTGCAGGTATGTGAGTTTTTCTGAAGTAATGCATCAGATTCCAAATGTTTTCTCTTGTCCTTCAGGTGTGTGTGTGTGTGTGTGTGTGTGTGTGTGTGTGTGTGTGTGTGTGTGTGTGTGTGTGTTCTCGTATTTCTATCCTTGTTGGGGCCAAATGTCCCCACAAGGATAGCAAAACGTGGAACGACGTGCCTTGTGGGGACCTTTTTCTGGTCCTAAGTAGGAGAAACAGTGTTTTCTTGACCATGTTGTTGTTACCTAAAAAAGTAAAAGTGCAAAAACATTTCTTTAGGGTTAGGCTTTGTTGTGGTGTGGGTTAGGGTTAGGGTAAGGGTCAGAGTTAGGGGCTAGACATGAATGGGAGTCAATGGAAGGTCCCCACAAGAATAGAAATACGAGACTGAGCGTGTGTGTGTGTGTGTGTGTGTGTGTGTGTGTGTGTGTGTGTGTGTGTGTGTGTGTGTGTGTGAAGTAGGGTTAGGGAGTACATTTATTCAGTTTGATGGAGGAATCTTTAGCACTCTTTAAGTGTGATACGCAATACAATAAAGTCTTTGGAGCTATTTATTATGATTTTAAAGCATGGATTGTTGTGGTTGGTATTTCAAGTCAAGGTAAGATCACTGCAAGAAGATTGAGGTTTAAATCCATACAGATGTATTTCTGTTCACTTTACATTTTTCATCTTCTGAATTGTGATTGCACTGAGTTTTTGAAGGATACTTCCATGTTACACTATAACCCCACTGATATATGACCTATCGGCTCTCATTTTCTACTTTGAGTCAATTTTTTCACTTCAATTTTTTGAATTCTTTCTGAAAGCAGCACATAAAAAAATGACATTTGATTGCTGTTTTGCAATCGACCATCTGTGGTTCTTTCTGTCTTAAATGTGATCAGCTTTGAAAAAAGAAACTGCCGGTTGGGAAAATAAAGTGCAATGTGTATGAAAAAGGCTTCTGTCCATCACGACAACACTTTTAAAAAAAGTGTTTGTAGAAAATGGATGTAGAATAGATGAATAAATATGCAGTTTCTTTTATGGTCAGCATGGAGAGCGGAGTTCAGAAACGATGAGTGGAGAGGAAATATTCCAGACTGGGAACAAACTAAAGTCTTCTGTAGCAATCCAGATGTGGCGGCTCCCAAAAACCCACGGTGCTGATCAGATGCTATAAAGTAGCCTAATCAATGACAACAGAATGTATCTTCTCCCTGCAGAGGCTGATTGGCAATGAGAACTTCGCCATCCCGTACTGGAACTTCGCCACAGGCCGGAATGACTGCGACGTGTGCACCGACTCCATGCTGGGCGGCAGGAACCCCGATAATCCCTCTCTGATCAGCGGCCAGTCCAGGTTCTCCAGATGGGGCGTGGTCTGCAACAGGTCAGCGCCGACATGCTGCCGGAAGCAAACACACTTTAGGAAGAGGATTTATTCCCATTTTATTCACTTCAAACTCTTCTTTCTATCCAGTCTGGACGACTACAATCGCCTGGTGACTCTTTGCAACGGGACCAGCGAGGGCTTCATTCAGAGAGGAGTGATGGAGAGAAGCAACGAGTCCCTCCCCAGCATGAGCGACGTCAGAAGCTGTCTTGGAATCAGAGACTTTGACAGCCCTCCTTATTTCACCAACTCCTCCTTCAGCTTTCGGTATTACTCTGAAACTTGGTGCCGCCAGGCTTCTTTTTCATTTAACTTCTTCTGTGATACAAATACTTTGTAGATCTAGAGTTGAAAATATCTTTTTTGACCCACAGGAACGCTCTGGAAGGGTACGACAAGCCAGATGGGGAGCTGGATGAAACAGTGGACAACCTCCACAACCTGGTCCACTCTCTGCTCAACGGAACCAGCTCTCTGTCTCACTCTGCCGCCAACGATCCCATCTTTGTGGTCAGAATCTTCCGTGGTCACCATTTCCTGATCGCCTACGGTGAATGGTTCGGCGGTAAACGGCGTCTCTGCTGCCTCTGGCTCTCAGGTGCTGCATGCGTTCACCGACGCCATTTTTGACGAGTGGATGAGGAGGTTCGTTCCGACCAACTCCACCTTCCCGGACGAGATGGCCCCCATCGGTCACAACAGGGACTACAACATGGTGCCCTTTTTCCCTCCCATCACCAACGAGGAGATTTACGTCACGTCTGAGCAGCTGGGGTATTCCTACGCCATTTCCCTGGACGGTGAGCAAACTCTGAAAGGGATTATGGGAAATGCAGTTTGCACAGACTTGAATTCGACTTTCGTGAGTACAAAGGATTTACAGAGGTCAGATGAGTACGAAGAAATATTTATATTTTCGATTATTTCAGGCATTCAATTCAACTTAGCCACATAAAACATCCATTTTCTCAAACAATAAAATATGTCAAAATTAAAGTATTGCAAATTTGAAACATAAATCTTTCTTTTAACAGAAAAAACTTGGATGCATAGATTCAGATTAACAGACTTTACATCATTCAAAATTATTCACATACTCAGCAGAATGACTTTGTAAGCGTTGATCACATGAAGTAAATTGTACTTAAGCACGAGTTTCATTTACGTGAGATGAAATTAAGTATCTAAATGATAACAGAGAAGTGGGAACTTTCAATTTATTAATTCCTGGTTGGACTAGTCAGGATTCTAAGTATTTAAAAAGTCAATCTAGAGACCAGAATCTGTGTAATCTGCTAACTATGGCCTACAGTTATGTGAATAAGTACTAACACTGAATGAGATACATCATATTAGCCTTTAATTGGGCTAAAATACCATATTTACTGTGACAAATAAAATGAGGCTGAACACTGATTTATTATAACCTGGACTATCTTAAATCTAGAATTTGTTACAATTATGGAAATGTTTGACACATTTGTTGATAAAATGCACTGTACAGTTACAGCATGTGTGTTTTTAAACATACACCTAGTCCAAAAAGTCATATTTAAGCTTCTTTCTTGCCAATAAATTGTGTATCGTAATGGCTTAATTTCAGACACCTATACATGACAGTAGAGTTAGTGTTTTTTTTAGTGGTTGAAATTGGCTTCACCAAAGTCTGTTGATTACATAGAAACAGAAACGTTTAATTTAGCACGGAATAAATTAGTTTCTTCAGCGGTACAAAGGTTTGAGTCCGTATCTCCTCCTGTTCTCCTGTCTGACAGACGTGGACGGCGGACCCTCTGTGTTCGTGCTGGGCTCCACTCTGGGGGGAGTCTTCATCGGCCTCCTGGTGCTTCTCCTTATCTTCGTGCTCTACCTGCGCCAGCGGAGGAACAGAGGCTTTGAGCCGCTGATAAAAGCGGATTTCACCAACAGAAAGTACACAGAGGAGGCCTAGATTTCACCTGTGGTAACGCGACTACCTGAGAGCGACCGAGCAGCAGGAGTTACAACGTTCCGGGCTCGACTGGCAACCAAGTGGAAAATACTAATCCTGTAATTGATTACATTTGTGCTTCTGAAGTATTAAACAGAATTTCAAGTAAGAACAATCATGATGAATGTATACTTTAACCAGTAATGTAACGATCCTCTAGAAAATACCCAAGAGAAGTGTGTCCTCCCTTTTTTTCTGTTGTTTTTACAAAGTTACCACAAGTACAAATCTATTGGAATGTTTTTAATAACAATTTATTCTCAAGAACAGTAACAAAACACAAATGCAATCATCGTAATTGCAGTGAAAAACAGTAAGGCATATGTTGCTCAACTGGTTCTTCATCCTTCAGTTTGAAACTAGATTCCAGACTTTTTTCCTTCACATGGATTTAAATTCATACAGTGATGCAGTACTCGTAAAAAAATGCTCACATGTAAGCTTTTTTTTTTTCTGCACACTCTAGTTTTTTGAAGACTTGTCTGACCACAGCCCACTTTTTATTCTTTTATTGCAAAAATATTCAAAAACTTCAATGATACAAAACATAAAAAGGGCATCCTGTGAAGATCAAAAGTCATAATAAAGAATGCTGTTAAATGAGAAGTTGGACATATTTTCTCCGTTTGTGTCGTTGCAGTGTGGATGCGAATGCACACGTAAATGCAATTTAAAAAAAAAAAAAAAAATGCTGAAGAAATATTCATTTGATACACAGCGGAGGGATAATAAAGAGTAATTCTGCGGATATGTAAGCTTAGCTGGCCTGGTCGGTGATGAACCTGACGGGCTCTCAGAACAGTGGATGTACATACAGGCTGGTTTTGTCCGCCCCCCTCAGCACTGCCAGGCCTCTCACATTCTCTATAAGTACGCTCTACTGAGGAGCTCCGCTCAAGCATTCAGCCCTGTCCGGTCTCCACAGATTCTCATTTCACAGGTGACTGTGGTCGGCTTCAAGCCTGTCTGTGCCGCAGACATAACCATTCAAGCTTTCCAGATAAATTTAGGGGCCCTTTCTTTGCATTTCTAGTAACCACTGTGTGGTTTTTTTTTTTTGCTACTCCTCGTCCCTATTAATTCCTCCACTTTCTGCAATTGTGGTATTATGATTTTTTTTTTTTTCCCTTAAATATAATTTCAGTTTCGCTATATTAATTTGGATTCAACGGTGCTCGTTTCAATGATAGTTATCCACACAGAGGACAGGCTTTGGTTATTCAATCACATGCAAAATTAGCAAACACAGCTCCTATTTAAGCGATTCCAGGATTTATGAAACATCAAAAATACATTTTGCAAATATTTGTCCACCATTCTGGGCATACATTAGAAAACAATATAGGACCAAATTACTGTAAATTAATACAGAGATTACAGCAGCACACGACTTGCTTCAGTGATATTAATTTGGTATTAAATGGATGTGCTTCACCTTTTAAATGTGCATGCCTCTTTAAGGATAATAAATGGGACGCAACCCCGAAGTAATCTGCATGACCTTTCCTTATAATACCAGACAAATAAATCTGTAAAGCACAGCAACACTTATTTATCTGAGGTTGTGCTGAGTTATTGTCTTATTTTGCGCTGATGCTGCAGAGTGGTTATGTAGAAACCCAAACTGTAATCACTTCAGATGAAGAAAACAGTTTAAATCTGAAAAATGTGTATAAGATCTTGTGTATTTAGCCTCATCTGACAGGGAAATATTGATTTGGCATCGAGATGTAGACCCTGTAACTCCAGGAACCAGGACTGCTCTGAGAGAATAACTGTACAGATGCATATCAAACAAATTAGAATATCATTAAGAAGCTATCAGTATCAGAAAATATTCTTTGACATTCAATATACACATATAATTTAGATTTTGTATTACTAATAACCCAAGATCATATTGAACACATTTTAAAAAGAAGCTTGAAATGTCTCCATTTGTGTATGATACATTTGAAAATGCATAAATGTATCAGTTTCAATGCATTTATGGAAAGAAAAAAAGCTTTTTTATTCCAGTTCTTTGAGATGCACCTGTACATTGAAGGGACTTTCATTCTTTTTGAATGAATGCACCGTTATAATTCTGTTCAGGCAGTCGAAACCAAGCCAGGAAAACCTGCATGAAGACATGCCGAAAACAAAACTGTTGCAGGGTAAACTTTTATGCATAAGTAAGTCTTTGTGCAGATTTCATGACCAATGACAGACGTAGTGCAGTTTGAATCCTAGATGATTGAAAATATTGGCAAACATAGAAAAAAACAATTTAGAAGTGGCATTTGATCTAAAATGAAACAATATAACATCAGATGTTTTATGATTCAGGTCATTAATCAATACATGGCACATGAGCTGATGAAAGTGGAGCGAGCGTTCAATCTCAGCTGAAGGTGAAAAACCACACTCCTCAATTTTCTCTCACTTAGATCATCAGGATTTCTTTTAAAATAAAATGACTTTTTTTTTTTTTATTCCTTTCAGGAGCATCAAATAGCCACATTCTCAACATTTTCCAACACACAAACATTTTTGCATTTCAAAAATCAAAAACAATCAAAGTGCGTGTTATATTTTCCACATGGAGACCTACATTAATACCGGCCATATGTGCAAGAAATAGATAGATCTTTTTTTTCTTTTTTTTTTTAAATCTCTGAAGCAGAGTTCGTTGGGTCAGCATTAGTGCTCGGTGGAGAAGAGATGCTGTAAAAAAAAGTCAGAGGATGGCACTGCACGATCTTTGGGAAAGTGGGAAATCATGATGTATGACTGCTCTCCTTTTCAGAGCAGACTCCTCTCGCCACGAGGCCAGCAGCCTGGATGCTGTCTGCTTGACTGTAGCTCCAATCTGCCAGAATACAAAAAACTGCAAAGAAGGGGAAAAAAACCAAAAAAAAAAAAAAAACAAACCCTGCTGTCCATGTTTAGCCCGTTCCTCCAGCATTATCTCCATTGTCGGTGAAGTGCCAGGGCAGAGAGGGCCAGCATGGTTGGCAGGGCTACAGACGGTGCGCAGAGCGGGGCCGAGCCCTGCACAGGCCCGCTCCGGTCGGCTCTCACCACCGGGGTCTCTGTGGCGCCACTGTCCGTGTACGTGGGGCAGACCTCCGTGCAGCCGCTGCCACTGCCCGAGCCACTGCCTTCATCGCCTGCAATACCAGAACGGAACAGGAGCCAGGGTGAGCACGGCTCAGCAGCACCGGCTCAACCGGGCTGCAGAACTTCAAACTTCTTTTACACAGAAATTTAAACTTTATCCAACTGTATGAGGAACAGGTTAAAAAAAAAAGGACGATGATTATTTGAAAACTGTCATAAGAAACCTCTCCTTCGCATTTTTATAGACTTGGCAACTACCTGGTTCACACTGTAAATGACAAATGGAAGTTATATAGTGCACTTTGCTGCTTGAGCAGGCTCAATAAGCTTTACACCATCAGTCATATTCACTCATTCAAACACACACACACACACACACACACACACACACACACACACACACACACACACACACACACACACACACACACACACACACACACACATACACACACGGATTAAACCATTAACATCAGAACGGAAGGACCAGGCTCCACACAGGGAAAAATATACGATATACAGAGCTAAATAACTAAAAATTTGAATAACATATGAAAAGCTTGATTGTGAAGTACATCAACAATGGTGTAAATTTGTTTAATAAAAAAGCCATACTAGAAATTAGAGAGGGATGACAAAAAGAGTAATAATAACCAATAGTTATTAATAAATCTATAGTCAACGGTTAAATATTTTCAATACAGTTGGTAAAACTTTGAATGCTGTCTTTTACAGGAGGATGTCACGGCTGACATTATTACAAGATAAATACAGTATGTCTGTAATGAGACAAATAGACAAATATAATTATGATTTAAAAAAAAGTTTGTCTCTTAAATCTAAGCAAAGTGAAATTCTTCTTTACTGATGTTCATGATGAGTATATGTAAACATAAACTTTCATCATATTTTGGGTTATTCATGTTTGATAGTTAATATCTCTGGTAACAGATCTAAATCAATCAAAAATAATGCAAGACTACTTCGCTGTTTGAGCACGATTTATTTTCACTGATGAAGACCAGAACTGCACTGACTTTTTATTGCAAACCGCTGATGTTAGATATTGGCATCTCCGCTGCCTTCTGCAGCTTTCCTGCTGCTGATCACCGCTGCCTCAAGGTTCGGCAGCATTTCAAAGAAGACAGATTATCAAGATGAGTGACAAGCAGCTGGAGCATGAACCTGACCGAACAGGGTGGGGAGGGCGGCGCTAAGAAACAAGCAAACTACTCCTTCTGATCTACGTTAAAAAAAAGAACAATCACATTTGTGTACATGGGAGTATTGTTGAAAATCTTACTTGAGTCTTGAAAGTAGATATCGTTGCCATTGTAAGCGTTTTTCAGCTTGTTGGTCATCACCCTCAGAGCCATGATCTGCTGCCGGATGAAGGTGTCGGGGCGTGTGATGTCCACCTGCACCTCGGGGTTGTTCACCTGGTTGGTGAGGCCGTCCTTCTGCACTTCCGGAAAGTACCTGCATAATAAATGTTTCTGCTTTTATTGAGGAGTTTTATTTTGAACATCCATAAAACATGATACAAAAGGGTAAAATGTGAACGATCCGACACCCTTCTGATTGAAAAGCTTCTTCTTCTGTGTTGTTTTCATCAATGAAAAATGCTAAGTAATACATTTGTGTAGTAATAAAAATCAATTTTAACTCTCTAACCAAACTATTGCTCGGTCTGTACTTCCCCAAAATCTAATTTTTTTAATATTTTATACAGAAGAAACACAATCCATTTAGTTGTAAACTGGTCGCTTCAAAAAGCAGAGGACTCTCACAAAACGCTCTTTGTTGACACATGGGAGCCGACCGAAGGCGAAGAGGTCGGCGGCCTGCTCTAATGACTTCCCGTTCTCTTGAGGTTTGCCTGGAGGGCTGCGGAAAACCTCAGCGAGGTTACACCATGTTCTCAAAATTAACATCTGAACAAATCATACGGGGCAACGCTCCGACACACTTCTGGGAAAAAAAAACAAAAAAAAAAAAACACGTCAGCCGGCCGCATTCCAGTCCGATAAATAAGCAGCAGGCTGTCATGTGAGAGCGGACCACCAATCATCTGACACTCCAGCTTTTGTTTCCTGTAATCCCAGGTCACCTCGGTTAACGTACACCTCCAGAGTGAAAACTCAGATACCTCGGACTGATTTCACTCTGAGCATTGTTTCTGCTTTTTTTTTATATATATACATATATATACATATATATATATATATATATATATATATATATATATATATATAAGCAGTGGATAAAATTATTGAGGAAACGTGAATGAAAGTGACTTTGACCTCAGAAGTTACTACAGAAACACTCAACTGGATATTTTCCTTCACAAATTAAATTAGTTCTTTTTAAATTCCAGATGGCACATTAAATCAGAAAAAAAAAATGTGCAAAAAGAGCTCAGAGCTGATCAAACTATGTAAGTAGTTCAAAGGTTGAACGAAGAAGAAAGAGACGCCGTCCCGCTGGATGAATCACAAAATATGCGAATCTCACACACACACACACACACACACACACACACACACACAGAGCAGAGTTTAAGTCAGTTAAAGTAAGTAATCTGATTCCTAATGCGAGGATTAGACTGCTTAGCGTGGGGCGAGCTGCGCAGACTTTGGACTTGTGGGTAACTGTTTGTGTCAGGCCGCGCTCGCCCCGCTGGCCTTACCTGCCCTTGGTGTGGCCGTTCCAGCAGTCCTCGTCGCTGGCATTTCCAGCGGTCACTCTGTCCTCCACACACATCGCCTCGGGCAGGTCCGACCAGAATTTCTTAGACAGCTTTAGCTTTTCTTTAATGTCGATCACCTGAACAAAGAAAAACACCGCCGGTGAACAGATGCAGCATATAGATCCGCCTCCTGGGTAACAGCAGCAGGTATCAACAGTAGGTACATGAGTGAATGCTGCACCGGCTGAATGAATAATCTTGTCTGGAGCGTAATGCAAACAGGCATGCAAGTCGTAAGTAAGCACGGTTAATCTCCCTAAACGGTAATGTAGGTGAGCGAAGCTCTGATGTTGCACTACATCAAATATTTAATCCCGATTCTTGTTCCTTCAGATGAGAGACGAAACGCAAATCCAGTTTCCTCCGAGACAGAAATCGAGGATGTAAAAATCTCAATCAACATTTACATAACGCGGAGTTACTTTGCTGGAGAATTATATCGAAAGAAACATTTAGAAAAAAAAACAAACAGAAACCAAAGAAACGGGCATAAAATATAAAAGTATGAAGATTATTATTTATTAGTTGCTACAGATTTCCTGTTTTGTCCCCTTGAGATCAAACCAGGTCGCGTGTCGCTGATCCCTCTACACTCATTCTCCATGTTCAGGCTGCAGGTTGCTGGAAACTGTCCAGTGGGATCAGCAATGTTATCATTTCGCCAAACCCTTGTAGAGTCAACACTGAGAGACGTCTAACCACAAAACCATTCATATTCAGATGCACAACTTAGCAAGTTCATCACAAAAACTGCTGAGGAGAAGTAACTACAAAGTAAAATTTGGAATTAACCGGCCGTGTTCTTTTCTCCAACGCACCACACCAGTGTGCTGTGTACAATTTGTTTGAAGCATTGATTTTCTCTGTGTATAATGTTGCTTACAGTGATCCTGAAAAGCCTTTTGCCTCCACACTCTCTGATTTCTTTATTTACACCCCCGCGCTCAAAGTACACCAGCACCTCACGAATTAAAGTGCTCTTAAAAGAAAAATAAGCAGTGAATCACGCCCTTGATATTCCTGACATGTATATATAAAATGATTTAGGATTGATGTCAAGTTAATTATGTGCTAACTGTGTGTAGCTTCACTTTTTTTTAAGCCTCCAGATGCATCTCATTTGTAGAACCATCATAAAACATGTTGCCGCATCGAATCAAAAGAAGTATAAATCTCGGAATTAAACCCCGAGACATCTTTACTTCTGGACTCCAACTAAATGATTTAGAGCTAATTCCCCTTCTATATAGACTATCAATAGTTGACATCATAAAAAGTAAAACCATTGCAGGCTCGCAGCAATAATTTCAACTTGAATGTCAGACTGAAATGCTCCTTTGCATCCCGGCCATGTGACAAAGTCAGATATCGTTTCCTGACTTGAGCCTGTTGAACTCCAATCTTTCATCAAACACACAGAATTTGACATATTTCAGTGAAGCTGAAGGAAAGCCTGATAGCAGCAGGTTGGCCCCATTATCTTTTTCCGTCTGACTTGCTGTTGGCTTACGTGAAATTGTAGTGAACCTGAGCAGAACATGAAAGGTGCTGTACTGCCTGTGTGACGCTGCTGTAGGCCTCGACACCGCTTTTGATGTGTTAATCCTGTCACACTGATGCCAAAGCACTTCAGCAGCTCTGATACTGCCCAGAGGGTCAAGGCTGCACTCAATACAAGAGATTGACTGGCAATGTTTGACTAAACCTCATACATTAAGTTTAGTTTAACAAGTGAAAGATTCTCAGTTTTTTTTTTTTTTTTTTTTTCCCCTGGATCTGCTGGCAAAGTCAGACCTGTGAAAAGTGTGATTTAAACTGAGAATTACTCACATTCTAGCAATGCAAACATTTGATTAGCGGCCTTCGTCGGACGTGTTCTTGCCACGTCGAACGCAGCAAATGAAAATATACGCTGTTTACTCGGAGCGGGTTTTTGAGCAGGCGGCTGGAACAAGAAGGTTCAGGAGAATCACTGACACACAAAGTTGTCATAAACCAGGTAATCATTAAAAAAAAAGAGTGTTAAGCTGCTTCACCCAGCCGCAGGGAAAACACATTGATCAGCAAATGAATGGAGAATACTGAACAGAAAACAACAAAAGGAAAAAAACACACTTCAGAGTAGTTAAAAAATGAAATAAATAGAAAATCTCCTGATATTGGAAAATGACATTTAAAAAATGAGTGGAAACACCGAGTTTAGGAATAAGGACAGTTTGTATAAAAAAATTGACCTTTTTTTCCATTTTCTGTAAGACATTTACAAAAACCTCCTCACAGCCACGATGTACACAAGTCAGCCATCAGAATAATACAGAATGCTGTGTGTAGGCCTGTCACCATGACACATTTTGCTGGACGATTAATTGTCCCAGAATTTATTGCGATAAACGCTAATATTGTAATAAATATATAAATTATAATTAATGTAACACTCAACATTACGCTACGGAGCCGAAATGAGTCAGTATGAGACGTTCCTAGTGTCTTTGGAAAATGTAAATTTATCGCGCCTGCCAAACTTACCGACCTCATTTTTTCTTATCGTGCGATTAATTGATTTATTGACTATCATGACAGGCCTTGCTGTGTGCAAGAAACAAACTAATATGTTTTTTTAGGGAAAATTTTAAAAATGCATTTAAAAAAACAATCATCCCTGTTTTGTGGCGGGGAACAGATGTTTGAGGAGCAATAAAAGTGTTGTTTGTACGACCAAAAATAAAGTTTCCCCATAATAATGTTTTGGGTGGATTTGTGCTTTGCACAGGGGTTTAAAGAAAATTCAATTTAAAATGTTTTATAAACAGGAACAAAAGCTGTTTTGGGTATATATTCAGCATAAAAAGGTTAAATTTTCAGACTGTAAATAATTCAGTAAAATGAATGAATGAATGAATGTAAAAATGATTATTGATCACAATATAATTATCAACATTATATTTTCAGCTTAGTTTTGTTCCAACACAGTTTAAAGCCTCAATTTAAAATGTATTCATTCATTCACTCTTACTACTTGTACAGTTTGAAAATCAAAAGTTGTTACTGAAATATGAAATCAATGTTTAACATATCTGGATTGATCCGTTCAAGAAAGAAAAATCCTGTTTACACTGCGATTGGTTTATAATATTAACTGACGTAGTTTAACTGTTAAACGCTTCAATGCTCATCTGAGGAATCAGGTTTAAAACGTATGAGAATTTAACTGAATGCCTGTGACTGAAAATATAATTCAGTGTGGATTAAAGGTAAATATATAAAAGATAAACTATACAAGGTATATAAGGTGGATTTTTAGAAGAAAGCTCTCAATTGAACATTGAGGTTTTTCTTTTTTTTTTGTTTTAACTTGTACTTGCATATACCACAAACTTGAATGCAAATTTTCAGGACTTTCTTCGAACTATTCATATCCCTGAGAGAGAGAGAGAGAGAGAGAGAGAGAGAGAGAGAGAGAGAGAGAGAGAGAGAGAGAGAGAGAGAGAGAGAGAGAGAGAAAAAAAATTCAGGCTCAAAAACAACCCTGCATGCAACCAACGCAGCTGCACACTAGATGGCACTATGTCTTTGAGAAACGTGGACGTGAAAGTCAGCAGAAGCACAAGAGAGGAGGGATGGAAGACAAGAGATACATTTCAAATTAAACTCACTATTTATTTTTTTTTTTCTAAAAAACATCAGAATTCATCTCCATGTGGCTGAAACACAGATGGGGTGCATGACATGGAAACAGATGTGCTGGAAGTCTCTGACGGAGCCGAACACTTCGCTGTGCTGGTGGCGTGCGCGAGAGCGCCGAGGAGGAGATTGTTATTATAATCAGCCTCAGATTGCTGACAGCGCTGACATTCTCATTAAACTTGCAATGCAGATCACAGACACAACACCTCCGCCCGCCTTGCCTCGCACGGGGACATTACGTTGTGTTTGTTTGCAGTGACACTAACAAATGACTGTTATCATGTTCTGCAACAGCTATTTCACTTCCTGATGACATTCCTGGTGGTTTTAGTGTGAAACACCTATAGATAAGACCTGCTGAGGCAGACACAAAACTTTCACTCTAAAAAAAACAAAGAAAAGACTGTCATTTTTATTTTATGTTCTTCTCCATGGGATTTCAATAACATGTAAACTTTTGAACCATATTAATCACCGGCAAGGAAAATCTTAAACTGTCAGAGGTGACAGCAAAGTGTTACTGTACTCAAGTTTTATTCTTTCTTTTTCAGCTTTTAAAAATGTTTTAAACATCACTCATTTGCACATTAATGCACTTAGTGATATTTAAAAAGATCATTCAGCAAATTTAAATAATCTTGAAGGCACATTATTTCTCTAGGAGTTCATTAAAAGAGTGACAACATCAAAAGACTTCATTACAGGATGTGAAAGCATCTTCTCTGCAGATACAGTATGCCTTCCATTCTAACCCAGCGTGCTGGGCTGCACGGTGGTGTAGCGGTTAGCACTGTTTCCAAATGGAGAGAATAGAGGGGCTCTCTGTGTCGGGATTGCATGTTCTCCCTGTGCATGCGTGGCTTTTCTCTAGTTTCCTCCCACAGTACAAAAGGATCCATTGGTGACTTTAAGAGACCTGTAGATGAGAAAGTGTGTGTTTGTGTGTGTGTGTGTGTGTGTTTTGTCCTGAGGAGACCTCTTCAGCACCCTACGACCCTACGATGGATAAAACTGTATCAAAGACGGAGGAATGGATAAACTGCCACACTGAATCCTTTCATTTATTTTACAGTGTTGAAGCCAAAGTTCTTTATAAACAGAGCCTGATAATTAACACCTGCATCTACAGCAAAGCAATGTGCAATTAACCAGATGCTAAAAATACAGTGATCTCACAGCATCTCATGCCGCTTCACAATGAAAGACAGCCGTGTATACAGTATACATACGTGGAAGGCTAATCCCACTGGGTCTAGGTGGTTCTGCTGCTCTTCCTCTTTTTATGAATCATGCCATTTACTATAAGTGAGTAAAGCAGAATGTCATACACTCCTGTTTCCCACCATGAACCGAAGGTTTTCAGTCTCAATGGTTTGTTTTGAAGTTTGTACGAATCTCCACTGACAAGTGAACTGAAAATAACTCAGAAACAAGTCAAACTGTACAGTAAAACCATCATCAGTTCAGCTCGACATACACAACATCTGCATGGCATTTGGCTTCAGCCTCAAAGGTTCTTCTGAAGACTAAAATTCAACTGATATATAATTTATTAAAAGTAAAAAAAAAAAAAAGCTTGTGAATTTCCAGGAGCAGCTGGTCACTGTAGTCACAAATGCAAATGGTAGAGTATCTGCTGCGCGCTGTTTGAAGTGGGAGATTAATCCACATTTGGTGCCGTAATGGGTATTAACAGCAGTGCGATGCACTGTGCATGTACACCATCCAAAAGACGGGCTTGTTTATTATCATGAAGAATCGAGTCAGCCACTGGAACGATGAGGTCCAGTCCAGTGTTTTTAAGAAATCTAAGATTAAAATACATTCTTTTAAAAAAAAAAAAAAAAAGTGCGAATAGACAAAACAATCAGAATTTGGTGACATTAATAAGACTTGCTCTGTGGGATTTTTTTTTTTTTTTTTTGCAGTCATCATGTTTGATGACAGAAAAATACAGAAAATGACCTGATTTCTCCCTCACAGTCCTTTGTTGCAGAAGAATTCCCAATCATGTAATAAATTAAACCTTGAGGATGAAGAGCGGCAGCGAGGTGTGCTATTGTCCGCTCGCTTCTTTGCTTTCCTTTCTCCCTCAGCCATATATTTTTTTGCTCTTTTCGCCCTGTCCCCCCTGCTTCCTGTCATGAGCTATATATTACTTCATTGTGTTTTTCTCCTTCCTTTCTGTCTCTCTTCCTCTGCCTCTTCGCTATTACCCTGCGCTGGCTTCTCTTTCTTGGTCGTTCTGTCTGTTCCTTCAGTCCAAAGTGAAAGTGAGGGTTTCATGGCTAGCTGACCCGTGATGTGAGACCGGAGCTCTCATCCTGAGGAGATTTGTGAATAAAACCTCTGGTTCTTCCTTCTACTGATACATATACAGTGTATGCTCAGTCTCCTCGATCTATTAATTAAATGTATTCTGAGAAGCACAGTTTGAATGTGCTGCAGGGCTTAACTGAAAACCATATAGTTAAACAAGCCTAATTATTATGATTTTCATTGATTTATCTTTCTCAATTCCTTCGGAACAAGCTGCCGTTTGCTCTTCTGCATGGGGTTTATACACTGATAAACAAGTAGCCTCTAATGTATCGCAGCTCACACAGCACGGTGTGCAATGATCCAAAAACCTTTAAACTTGTGCTTTTTTTTTTTTTTTCCCATCAGAAATTAAATCCACTCAACCGACCTGAATGTACAGTATGATGTTTACCCGCTGTAAAAAGTAATTGGCTGGCTCAGATGGACAAACAGGAAAGACTGTTTACAGAGAATAATTATTTTCACAAACAGCAGCACAAGTCGATGGGATAATGGTGTGTGCGCAGGCTTAAAGCCGTCGTGTTTGCAGACACTCGAGGTATTTCTTACAATATTCATTGCCTATTTTGTTTTCTTTTTTTTTTTTTTTTTCCTGAGAAGGCAGCTGAGTGTGCGGACGGGCAGAGCATGACTTCTGTAACTTTCCGTGTGCATGGTAACAGCGCGGCTCTGGCGTGGCGTCTCTGAG
This sequence comes from Salarias fasciatus, assembly GCF_902148845.1. Taxonomy (NCBI): domain Eukaryota; kingdom Metazoa; phylum Chordata; class Actinopteri; order Blenniiformes; family Blenniidae; genus Salarias; species Salarias fasciatus. Next base: position 24,503,934 of record NC_043760.1, read on the forward strand.
CAGGGAACAGAAATGTGAGCGAGCCGCGCTCCGACCAGTGGCTTCCAGACGCCCTTGCCTATTCTCAGATCAAAAGCTGACGTGTCACTGGCTTTGAAGCCGCAGTCACACTCCTGGCAACAGCACAATGTCAGCGGCCTGCGCTCTTATCTGGCCATGGGATGATGCCTCTGTGTGCCTTTCATTAAATAAAAAAAAAAAGAGGTGGTCAGACGATCTAACTTTAAGTCCAGTAAACACACGCAGCGTTCAGCTGCTCCGTCAGCCGAGTCAATCTGCCCGTCTCCCTTCCTCAAATGTAAAACACGCCGCCGCCTCATTTAATTAACAATTAGTCTTTCTTTCAAGAGCGGATCTGTCGTCGCTGTTTGACACGGAGCGTGTCCCTCTGCTTCCAGTCGGAGCTAAATTAGTGCATGTTCAATCTAATCATAGACTCGACAGCAGGTCTTACCACTAAACCCACAAGGGCAGACAACTCCTCGATCAACTTATTTTCCCTGGCAACTGCTCCCCCTGTCTGTGTTAAAATAGTTTTTTCATTTGATATGAATGCAGTATTCTTCCTGCATCTCAATTACAGAGGTCAGGGAGTCAGTCCGGCTCATACCGGGAGCCCCGGCCACGCCGCAAGCCTCTCTCCCTGACCAGTGGCCACTTTGAGGACGGACCGAATAGTTTCTCACAAGGAGAGGAAAGGCCGCAGTGAGAATAACTCTGCCTCTTCATCACATTCTCCACTGAGTTATATTGTTGACTGAGTCAGTTCTAAAAACTAATGCGCTCTCCGGCGGCGGCGCTGCCAACAAATCAACAGCAACAGTGTCGAGTGTCGGGGGGGGGGGGTTTGCTGAGGCCCCGTGGGTGCATGTCCCCCGACATGGTTATTAAATCTGGTGTCTTACATGTCATAAAGTCTTCCCCATTGGTTCAGGTCAGCCCAAACACCGCAAGTTCTCTCAACCAAGACCCGCCATCTGGCTTTAAAGCACTTTTAGCATATTAAAACCTCATGCAGCAGAAATAACATTGGCTCGCCCAAAGCGTGCAGAGCGAATAACCTTTGCGATTATGTTCCGGGGTAGCAGTTGTCTCCACTTTGTCATGTCCTTTTTGTCCTTGTCTGGAAACATTCACCTCAAAAGTGACTGCCGGTGTCGCTTCGAGCAGGTAACTACCAGAGTGCATATATTCAATCAATATCCATCAAGAGAGGGCACAAACAAAATGTTCTCCTTTCGTGAGTTCACAACAGACAAGCAGAAAACACACCAGTCACCTATTTTACACACAGATGGAATTTGTTAAACAAGTCAAATCAGCCTAATCGTGTAAAATGTGGTTTGTCAAGATAAAGCAGCCGCGGTCTGCTGCTCTGCTGTTTTGCCACATGTGTGCATGATAAATCCATTTTTAGCAACATCCAGCCGCTTCCTCAACAACTTCTCGTTTTCCTCGATTACGACTGATTATGTCCTCGAATAAAATGTGTCACAGCAAAAATATTCCGAGGCGAGTTTACGCGGACAAGTCTCCACGAGGGCAATGTATCTTTCTCATATCTCCTGGTGACAGCCCTGTCAGACTAATCATGCCATTTCCTCACAAAATAACAAAAAACTGGCTGTTATTTTGCTTTTTTTTGTGACTTTGCAGTTGTTGTGTGATCCATCTCAATGGTCGATCTGACAGAAACTGGAAGAGATACTGTTAAAGCAATAAGCGAAGCTAATGAATATTTATCACGTCTTCAGTGCAGCACCTGAAAATCTTATGGCTTCAATAAAGAAACATGCTGAATGTCGTAATTGCTTGATTGCTTTACGCCGACTTTGCCGTTTGTTGCAGCTCGTGTACGCTGTCAAAAGCAGATTTGGTTTCATAATACAGTGAGGGAAAGTTGAAGTGAATCTAAATGCTTCGTTTTCCCCAGAAGCGGAAATGTATTTTCAACTTCGACAATTTTCATGGGTGCTGTACGTGAAAAAAAAAAAAAAAAAATCACGGCTTTAATTTAATCAGACACTGAATCTCTACACACCTTCAAAAAAGAAAAAACCTTAAAAAAAAAAAAAAAAACTAAAAATGTGGGCTGCATAATTGAAAACTGAGATCTGTTTTTTTTTTCATCATCCTCATCTGATTTATTGTTTTACAAAAGGAAAATGCATTAAAATGTGAAGAAAAAACAGCAGTTGATCAACTGTTTTAATCTTCCGAAATGGTTTCCTCGCTTCTGGTGGTTTCAGTCACTTCTAAAATGATGCTTCATATGTCTCGTGTAGGTATTCTTAATACCTGGCTGCATTTTCATATTATAAATCCTTCTAAATGGCAAACAGCTGCGTATGGATGGATCCCAAGTTGCATTAACATACTGTCAACCAACAGGAGGTTCGGCAGGTCATATTTAGTAGCCTATTTTACATGTTATTGCCTCGAACCATTCCCTCATTCCCCTGGTTACGACTCGGTTAGGTAAAAAGGTTCATCATGGCGAGCAAAATTTATCACGCTATGATCCCGTGGCGAGAAAAAAAAAAAAAAATGACAGAATATTGATGAAACAGTGGTGAGTTTGTGCATGTGATTCGCCCCGGGCTACGACAGGAGAAGTTTGAAAAAGGGAGATGATTAAAGGGAAGCTATGCTCTGTGGAGAACAGAGCAATCATTGGCAAGCCTGCTTTCCCCCCGCTGCCCTCGCTCCCCAGAGAGGCAGGCAGCCTACAGTGTAATGGGGCCAATGCGCCTCATTAATGTATTGACACGTATGAAAAGTAGTAGAGCCTGTATGGCACCAACATTAGTCCACAAGAGACAATGAGATATATGTGTGACAAGAGTAACATGAAATGCTTTTGATTGTATTTAAACAACTGGCTGACTTGTCCTGATCGTTTTTATTGAAAAATCACACATTTGTTTTTAATTAAAAAGCATAATATGCTGTAGAGGTCATAGAAGCAAGATGGGGCATTGGGGGGAGTTCGGAGATGCCATGGGAGAGGGACTTCTGGTTGGCCTCAAAGAGGTTCTGGGCACCATCCAGTGGCTCAGGAAGGGTTTGGAGGGCTGTATATAAAGCTGTGCTCAGCAAGAGGACATCCTCTGAATGATGATATCCCTGAAGGTGGAAGAAGCACTTTGAGGATCTCCTGAACCCAGTGGCCATGCCTTCCTTCTCAAGGGATCTCAAGTACAGTACTTTTGGAGAGGCAGACCAGGGCGGTAGTCTTCATTTCTAAAAGGAGGACCAGAGAGTGTGTGCTAGTCATCGGGGTCTCACACTCCTCAGCCTCCCTGGGAAAGTCTACATGGGGCTACTGGAAAGGAGACCCAGATAGTCTAACTTCAGATACAGGAGGAATCATGTGGATTCCATCGTGGCAACGGAACAAGGGACCATGGGAGTTTGCGAATCCAGTCTATGTTTTTTTAGTAGACCTGGTGAAGCCCGATGGCAGTGACCCCTGAGATGTTTTGTGGGAGGTGCTTAGGGAGTATGGAGCACCGGGACCTGTCTTTGAGAACTGCATCTGTACACTCGGCATTAATACAGGCTGCTGGACAGGCTGCTGCAGTAATGCAGTCACTGGACTGGACAGCTGTGGTGAAGAGGAAGCTGAGTGGTAATGCCAAGCTCTCCATTTACCGGTCATTCTACTTCTCCACCCTCACTTATGGTCATGAACTTTGGGCCATGACTGAAACAATGGATCAGGAATCCAAGCGGCCGAAATTAGTTCTTTCCTCACTCTTTGTGACAGAGTGAGCAGCTCAGGCATTCGGGGGACTGAAAGTAGAGCCAACACTTCTCCACATGGAGAAGAGCCAGTTGAGGTGGTTTGGGCATCTGACGAGGATGCCCCCCTGGTCGCCTCCCATTGACCGGCCATGCACGGCCGTAGGAAGGCTCCGGTCTGCCCGGGACTCGCTGTAGAGTGGCTTGGGGCCCTCCAGAGGGCTCGAGGAAAAGTTTCAGGGGACAGAGATGTCTGGGCTTCTTTGTCCTCTGAACTGCCACACTGACCCCATGTGCCCTAAGTGGTAAAGATGGATGAATGATATACTGCTCTAAAAACAGCATTGTTGTAATTTTAGATGTGCTCCATCTCTCTGGCTATTTATAATGAGCACATTGCTGTAAGCTACATCAGAAATCCAACCGTGTTTGTGCCGCTTTTGTTCTTGCCATGCCGATAGCTGAATGTAAAGAGGCTGTGATGTGACGAGTTATATGCATTCATTTATGACTATCTACAAACTTCAGTACGCACAAATGGATTGTAATGTTGGGGAGATTAATAGCATGGAACACATACATAAGGCCCAGGAGCAAAAAACAACACTGCCAGAGGGAAGAGATCCACTGACTAAATGCACCGATACATATAAACATGATCAACAATCTCATCACTTTATTTAGTGTTAATATAAATAACATACTGATGAATCAATTGGTAAGAATTCAATCGACAGACAGAAAAGTTACTGTGTAAGCGCAGCTCTGAGGTCAAGTCAAGGTCAAGTTTATTTATATAGCACATTTAAAACACAGTAGCCACTGCCCAAAGTGCTGCACAAATTTTAAAAAAGCATTAAAATATAACATACAAGAAGGAAAGAAAGGAAAAGAAAGAAAAAAGTATTTAAAAATAGATGAATAAATAAAAATAAATGTAAGGCACACTGTCTGGTTCAGGTTGTGTTGAAGGCCAATGTGAAAAGATGGGTTTTAAGCTGTGATTTAAAAGTTTCAATCGAGGGGGCAGACCTGATGTTCAGAGGGAGACGGTTCCAAAGCTGTGGTCCCGCAACTGCAAAGGCTCTGTCGCCTCTGCTCTTACACCTGGAGCGAGGGCATACGAGAAGTCGCTGGTCACACGGCCTCAGAGCTCTGGCAGGTGTATACAAAGATAACATTTCTGTCAAATACGAGGGCGCTAGGCCATTTAAAGATTTAAAAACAAGCAGCAAGATTTTAAATTGAACTCTGAAACAGACAGGGAGCCAATGAAGAGGCTGCAGCACAGGAGTGATATGCTCAACACGCCTCGCCCCTGACAGGAGGCGGGCAGCTGCGTTCTGGACCAGCTGTAACCGACGCAGAGAGCGAGCAGCCAGACCAATATACAGTGAGTTACAATAATCCAAACGTGATGTGATAAACACGTGGATTAGTCTTTCTAACTGGTCGGAAGGCAAGTAAGATTTAACTTTAGATATCAGACGTAGCTGGAAACACAAAGCAGCAGATCACAGCGACGCCTGGAACAAGGCTGACGTCAAAGCTACCTTGTTAGCATTAGCACAAAAGCCATACTTAGTTAAACACTGGCACACGGAAGGTTGAGGAAATTATAGGGTCGACCAGTAGTCTAGCAGTCAGACTGTCAGATCGCACTTTTTTTTTCTCCAAGCATTTCCAGATTTTTCATGTCAGGTTTTGTAAAGCAAGAAAAACTCATCAAAACTTTCTGACGCTGCTCCTTTGCTCTGAAACAAATGAGAAAATGTGGAGTAGTGTTAATTTCTAGGTTCAATATCTCTGTTTTACTGCTGTGGTCACACTGAGATTAGCGTGCGATGTGTTTTGATGCAGAGCGCTTTTGAAATTGACTTTCCAAAAAATCTGCACATTGCTTACAAAAGCTCTCATTCAGATGTTAAAGATATTGACTTCAGTGGATGTGATCAAAACAGAGGCGTGTCTGCTCGGCTGCTCACTTTCTCGGGTGTCTCCACTGCACCTCGCGCCATACGCTTGGATAATTTTTAGGCCAGATGCCGTTCCTGCCACAAACAAGGTTTCAGTCCCAGTTGCCCACAAGGTTGAGACTTAAGCTGATGCACCACCAGGAGGCGCTTTAACTAGATGAGGTTAAACTGAAGGTTTGACCAGGACTTCTCTCAGAATGGGAGGCCACACAGATAAAACAAAACACTTTCAACAGAGGAAATTTAATACACGAGTACAGCGCTCCATCTTGAATACAGGCTTGAACTCTCTGCACTGGAGTTAATGTGACCCTCAGATAAAAGACCAACAACTGGGTGTCGATCCTGCTGCCACCATCCTGGATCCATGCACAGCATCCCAAAATATCACAAAGATCACTAAAGCTCTTTGCCAGTGAAAAGAGCTGCCAGGTACTTGTTTGTTTTAAATGATTTTTTTTTCAACTGCGAGATGCTGTTTAAAACAAGGAATGCAGCAGGATTGCTTTAAAACCACAAACAATGTGCACACAGTCCCACACTGACCACACAGCATGATGATTATTCCCAACGTTTCCAATGATCCATTAAAATATATATATTGGGCTTCATGCCTTATTTAAAGCTTGGATTTAATTTTACTCTTTGTTTTTTTGAATTCTGGCCTTTTAACTCATTCCAGTTTAGATACCATGACCAGATTTTGCAAACCAGTAACCCAAAGACAGTCATGGTTCATTTTTATCAAACTGAAGCACAGGCTAAGAGACCAGTATGTTGCCATGTGATATTTAGGAAAAAGATTATAAACTGACCTTTGAGTTTGAGGTTTTTTTTTGGAACATATAATGTTCCCACACGCTGTTCTGCTCCGTGGCTCTGATCAGGATGCCCAATATATCTTAATACTGCGGGGGTAATAGGGCATTGTTTTGTTCTGTCAGCTGTAACTGCTGTTGCTTTAGTAAGCCCTTTACTTCAGATCTACCCTTGAACTTTTTAATTGAACAACAGTTTCAAAAGAACTGATTCTATTTATAACAAAACACTGAAAATACAGTGTCTGACATGTCTTTATCATACAGAATACATTCATTTTGGGCAGTCAGTTTACTGTGAATATGATGTAGTTAACCTGAATTCACTTTAAAAAAGAGACAACCCCCCCCCCCAATTTTCCTCCTGAACAGAATCGTTTGATGAGCTGATTCATCGCCTTGTTGTGAAAAGAAAGAAAAATGCAACGCAACTTTTCCAACATGTAAAACTCCAACATCTGCAAGCAAGGTAAAGTAATTTTTAATGGGCAGCTTATCTAATGTTTCAGACACACGAATGCCCTAAGATTAAAATGACTCAATAGCTCAGAAATACATCATTCGGGAGCAATTTTATTAGTTCTATGTCTGAGTCATACATATTCAGCCTGCACACCGTGTGCAAGGCGGCGAGCAGGAAGCCACAACTCTCTATCCATAACATTACTACTGCTGCTTTGTGCAGACAACAGTAAACTGTGGATGAGACGCAGACTGCGGTTGTTGCACCTTTGGGCATAATACGGCATGTGCAGCGTCTTTATGTCACGATCAGATCCAGGTCACAAAGCTTTAGGGTCCTATCTGATTAAAACCATAATGCTTTAACAGCCTGACATGTGTCCCTCTGTGATAAGCTTCTTTATATGTTTATCACACACTATTTAATTGCATAAAGAGATGGCTGCATAAATAAATATGACTTTCCTTATGCTCCTTCTGCGTCAGCAACTAAATTCTATCTCTTTGAGAGGTGAGAGTTTTTAATCAAGCATTCAGAGACACACTCACAGCCACAATTTTGTCTGCTCTCTGTTATCACCACATTACACAATTACGAGTGCTACTTCCCAAACTGGTCTACTTTGCTCGACGTGATGATTTGCAGTTGCTGATCATTTGAAATGTTCAACCCAGACTATGCAACAATACGGCCTGTGCCTCAGAGGAAGAGACCTACACACCCACACAAAGTGGCCTTTTGAAAAACCTTTATTTAGATTTAATAAGACTGACCGGCCGTTTCAAGATACGCCGGGCTCTCGCACAGCTGCATGCACACAGAATGGGACTAACTGAATGAGGGTGGCAGCTTTAAGCCAGAGCTTTGTGCTTTACTTTCTTTCTGCAGATTGTTGTTGTCGGTGTGGGAGTCCAACTCATAACTGAACGCACAAAGTGAGTAAATTCAATCAAATTAATGCCTGATTAACACTTTCAGTGTATAGCAGTTTTGATGCAAAGATCAACATGTAGCAATTAAAGCAAACATCTGAAATCAGTTAGATTTTAGATAAGTAACAAAGGAAATACGAGTTTTTCTTGTGTGTCAGAAATGTGGATTCAGAGAAACAGATTAACACTTTGGTGATGGCAATATAATACGGGATGATCAATAAATTACCAAAAGATACAAATCTTCGCGAAAAAGATCTTTAACTCTTCTTATATGATGATGATGCTGATGATGCATTGAATTACAGGCGTCACGTGCATCAGATCATATCAACAAAAAAAGGCTTAACTATTTTAATTAAATGTAATGTTCAATATTACCAATGGATGTTCAAGTAAAGTCATCAGGATATTATAGAATCAATTATTTTACATCAAATCCCTACAGGTAACCTACACAGTATATATCATGAAGATAGATTTTTCCACACAGCTACTCATTAAGTGAAAGGTTACGCGAGTAACTGCGACAATTAATCAGGATATTGAGTTTAAGTCACAGGATTTGGCTCTACTGTGTCACATGCTCACCAGGGTGTGCAAAGGAAAAAAAAAGTCAAATTAAAAAAAATAAAAAATAAAAAATCATGGAAAATCCCAGTTTGAGAATTCCCAGGATTCAACCTTTTCCCACAGCTACTCCACCCAGTACCCTCGGTCAGACGTTTGACAAGAAGCAAACCTAACACCGAGCTTAAAACTGCCATTTTAAAGACCTGTGGTCACACCGTATAAGTAAATAATGCCTCGGCATGTCGGAGCTTGTGAATCACTCATACTGTTGTTTGAAAATGAGAACGTGCGGTCCCGCTGCTGAACAAAGACGCGCATGTACACCGCTGCTGTTAAGGTTCAGGCCACTGTTGAATATCTGCATGCGGTGCAGAGCCGCAGCTTGTTGTATTTGTAAGCACACCAGAATATCATGCTTGGAAATGAAATTTACTTTCTGTTTTTGCTCACAAACAGTAAACACAGCTGTCTCCCTCCGAGTGCGCCGTCTTGATTATGTCAACTTTGGTTAAGTTCTTGTTTTACTCTTTTGTTTTCTGACTAAACAGCAAACATCACTCGTGGTATGACTGATGGCGTGCGGCACGCAGAGTTTGTTTGAAAAGAGAACGGATGATGAAGTACTAAACAATATCACAGTTTTGGACTGTGTGATGACTTTCATGCAAAAACATAATTATCTTGGCCTGAAACTTCTCTACTGTTAATACTTTTCAATATAATTACTTGTGCTTTACATACACATACATTCATACAATGACATACGCAGATGAGACATGAATGTACGCTGTATAAGTCATAAGTTTCCAAAAAAGTATTAGAATGGAGCTTTAACTAAACCATGTACAAACCATCAGCCCAACACAGTCACACACTCCTACAGTCGCCAATTAACGGCACATTGGAAAAAAACAAACAAACAAAAAAACAGATTACTGGAAAAACCCAGATAGTCACAGTGAGAACATGCAAACTCCCCACAGAAAGACCCGGCCCAGCTGTAGCGCCAACCACAGCGTGAAACATCACTATAAAAAAAGAAATGTCCCTTACATGGGGATTCCCTGTGAGGACAAAAGTCCCCATTATGAGTGTGAGAAGGTAAAACTTTAGACCTCATAATAGCAGTGAACAGTACTTTGACCAGGTGGTGCGGATCTACATTTATCTTGAAAAAGGAAAAAAAAAAATGACAGGCTTTAATGTTGTAATTTTAGAAAATGCTTCTGTGAGCGCACCAGCCCTAACCCAGGCAATTGTTAAAATTTACGGTCAACCAGCTCCCTCGAGCTTCATGCCACATATGCACTCCGCGCCTGTTTATTTTTGTGTGGTCTCTGAAAAAAACAGTATCAGCTATGCTAGAATCCGAGGAATCTCCGTAATTGCATGGCTCGGGCAGAAGTCCGTAGATACAACAACTCAAAGAATGGCGCTGTGGATAGGCCCACTTTACTCCCATTACGCTGTATCCAAAACAAAAATGCCTCAGTGGCTTGACATGTTCTTGGACTGCAGCGATATAATGCCAGGGTCAAGATTTTTGGAAAGGAGTGGCCGTGTTTTCTTGACGACTGACTTTGCAAACCACACGTGGATGTTTTACTCGGTGTTTCCAGAGTCCATGCAGGGAACGGTTATGCTTTTAAAGCGACAGTTAAGAGTATTACTAATGTAGTAACTGTAAAGAGAAGCACATCGTCCATAATCAGGACATGATGAAGCGACATCAACGTCTCAAACTGACACCACACGAAGAAATCGCTTTACAGATTGTTGGTAACTCAGAAAAAAATGATCTGAATCTTGCTGAAAGGCCGTTTTTCCCTCAGTCATTCACTTATTCACACTCCTCATGTTGATCAGAGTTATGGAAGGCTGGCACCCACACACTGGCTGAAAGCAAAGAGAGGCCTTGGACAGACCGCTGATCTATCACGGAGCCAACCAACACAGGCAATCACACAGTTACACCTAAGAGCTATTTATTGACCTGCATGCTTCTGCGGTAGGTAAGTGGAGCTCCTCGAGAAAACAAAATCACAAATATGGGCAGAACTGAAAGTCAAGTGAAAACCTTCCCCGCCGCCGGGCAGCTATTCTCAGCATTGATCTACCATGCTGCCACCTCTTCTCTGAGAGAGGGCTGGCCAGGAGGACGATGGAGATTGCCTCTTTCTTAACGGTTTTACACTTACTGAGTGTAAGTAGGGGGAGATAAGAAGTCATCCGATGTTGCGAAGAGAGGAACCGCCGTCCGGGATTTCCTATTAAATCTCACTCCACCCAAAAATGAGTTTTACTTATTTTATTTTCACTTTGAGTCATATCATTATGAGCCCCTGCCTAACATTGCGTAGGTCCTCCTTTTTGCTTCCCAGACACAACAAACTGTGATATTCCTTTGCACTATGCCGTGTATATATTTGTTTTTAGATCCAGAGTTAAATTCTGCAGTAATCTGAGCTTCAGCAGCTCGTCTGTTGGATCGAGCCAGCCTTCCTTCTCACATCCATCAATGGGCCTTGGCCACCAATGACGCTGCTGTCACTTTAGTTTTTTCTACCTTGGCCCATCCTTGATAGTTATTGATGACTAATTCCCATTTGATCTAAAATAAATGTTTATTCAATGTTGAAAAGGGAACAGGTTCAGAAAAAAAAAAAGACATTTTTTCATAATTAATGGTAAGGTATTTGTAACACTGTCCCTGAAAAGGTTGTATTTTAAAAGGCTGTTAAAATCTTTAACTAACATACTGAATTCTAAACGCTGGCTAACTATTTAAGGCATCCTGAACTTAATACTCACCGTGCTCCATCGGCTTCCTGAAGCCTTTACCTATCAGGGCTGTGATTGTGGTGATTATTATCTTTTTATGCTGTATTTTTCTATCAGGTGATCAGGTTAAACGTTAGATGAGCCGACTCGGACCACACATGGGCCTCTGTCGCATTCACCCATCCAGTCATTCACACACTCACACACCAACGCTGACATGCAAAATGCTGGCACACACTGTGAACAAATTCAATGTTTCGCCAAGAATGGGATTGGGGATACGGGAGATGGGGATCGAATGGTAAACAATGGGATTGAAAGACTTTTAACGCTCTACTATGTATATTAAAATATTACCAGTTCAGCACAGCGTCATTCCATTTTCCCTCTTTAAGGTGCATTACTGCCAATGTAATCGGAGATAAAAGATGTGAAGAGCATCAATAAAACATGTGTTGCTTTTAGCCCCCTCCCCCTCCTCCCTTTGGGGATTTATTCTGGCCCGCAAGCCAGAAAATGCCTATTGACTGGTGATCCGACAGGTTTTTAAAATAGTTTGCTGTATCTATGCGAGAGAAAATGCTGACAATGTGAGACGGAGTTAATTACAGATCTACAAACTAAATCTATACCATAATGTTTCTACAATTCTGTTTGTATTTGGCATATATATTCATAATTCATCATCATTATGTGCACAGAAAAAGTTACTACTGAACTACAGGTTTTTGAAGGGGAAAAAAAATGTGACACTGAGATTAGAAGAATACTTTTTAGTGGATTCCATAAATTGCTTTGAAAAAAAACAAAAATATAAGCCACACTGTATTTTCTCTTTTCCCTGAAATGACCTGAGGCAAAAACACATTGTTAAATAAAGAATGAAACAAACTTTTAATATTTTAGTAAAAAAAAAAAAAAAAAAGAAAAAGAAAAAGAAAAAACAGCATATGCACATAATTGAACTGGCATACAACTTTCTTTGTAAATCTATCTGAATTAGTCAAACGGCAACAACTATAGTCTAATGACAGTTATTAGTTTTTATAAATACACGAATAACTCAATCATGATGTCCAAATTTACTCAAAAAATTAAATTCAATTAGTATTCAAATCTTTAGATACTTCACAAACACAGAACTTTGCAAAGCCCCGTACGAAGATAGACCAGCGCTGTTCCTGAGCAAAAAGTCATGGATCAAAGGTTTAATTTTTGACAAATATTGCTCCCTACAGGCTCTTTTCTACAGTCAAGTCGCGCCGCGCTCTCATTGTTGTGCCATCGTGCTGCACAGATAAAATGTAAACCATGTATTACACAAGGGAGACAAAAAAGCCCAATAAAACTGCACTAAATTGAACTGCACAAAACTTGTTACAAATGTCAAATTAAAAGCCCCACTTCTTATCTTTAATGCGCCTCTGAGTCTGACAGTCTGTTGTGCCTTTATCCCCTCTTTGGACTTTAAAATCTCCATTTCTCTGCGAGCTTTGAGGGTGTGTGCTCTGACAGAATGTCAGGCAATTAAACAGTCATGGCTCATTGAGCTGGAGGTGGGCCCGCTCCTCCAGGCTCCTCTGCAGGCAGGGGCGAAGAAACCAACACAGGCACTCCCCGCCATCCCCCTCGCTCATTTCTGTGACTCGCAAAACTTAGCAGTAAATCCACGGCGCCCAGTTATTATCAAAGGACGCTTTAAACCACTGTCAACTTTCGCAAGGCCGAGCGGTGTCACTGTCACGGGTAATCATCCCGAGCCGCGATGTAAATGGAGGGGGACGGGCGGTGTTTGTGGGACAACAGTAGACGTGCACCCCCGCAAAAGCAAGCCAGCCATGTCCGTCCCCGCCGCGGGATGAACACATAAACGCCGTCACAGTAATGATGCGACCAGATCGCTGCCGGATAAGACGAGCACTTTCACACCCATTTCAGGGAAGAGCTCCAGTCATGTTGCTTTGCTGCAGCTCAGCATTGACATTCAGGTGTGCCGCTCTGCCAGATAGTTACCACTGGCGGAAATCAATGTTTCAATTTCTGCATTTTCTTATGAGAATTTAAAAAAAAAAAAAGGTCTGAAGTTTTCACTTAGGAAATAAAGTATTCATCTGTCTTCTTGAAAGTTCTGATTACCTGAATTGCTTCAGACTTTAATGTCTGGCATCAGGATTTGATTTTCTGCAGGTGTTTTTCTTTTATTTGTGGTTGTTATGAATGTGGATAAAAAGTAAAACATTTCAGCAAAGAAAAAATAAAATTGCTATGCACTAAAAGTACATATAGATGTATATGTATAAAAAAGTAACAATGAATAATTATTGATTTTCATTACTATGCAACTCTGCTGGGTTGGTTTGAACTCCGTGACCATCAGTTCACTGCTTCGTACAGTAACCTTTGTTTATTATTGCTTTACATTTTTACATATAACATCTAAAAAAAACCAGAAGCTGGCTCTGAAACTGCCTGCAGGCAAATTGTGACACTGAAAAGCGATGATTAAACAACAAAACTTTTTCTTTATTTTTACAACTTATTAATATAACACATTAGAAGTTTTTTGACATACCAATCTCAGCACACATCACTTCATGCGTCATCGGTTTTCCCATCTTGTAAACTAACAATATCTGACTTAAGGCTGAGGGGAGGTGGGTGTCCCACCGCCGGCTGAATATCGGCAAAAGGAAAGTACACAACATGCAAACTCCCCATAGAGAGACCCACGCCCTGAAATGAAGCCGAGTATTCTTACTGTGGGTCTACTCTGTGTGTGTGTGTGTGTGTGTGTGTGTGTTATGTGTTTTGTGATTGTATGGGTGGCTATGACAGCTTCATGATCAGGATGCAATAAGCAGCGTGGAACAGATACAGATACAGACCCCCCCCACCCTCCGTCTTCCCCTTTTGCTGAATTACAGCCACCACATTATTCCTCTCCCTCACAGCGATTAAAGCACCTTCACCAGCAGACTGGACAAAAAATAAAAAATAAAAAAAACACATCAAATAAAACTCATTACATTAACTTCAGTTAAATTTCAAGTGAGGCCGAGCTGTCTCTTCTCACACATTCAGGTGAAATACTCACACAATCGACTCGAAAATAGTACATTTTGGCTTTGTTGCTGTACTTTTCAAAATGTTATCATAAAAAAAAAAATCCATAAGCAATAAATTTGTTGATGCGTGCCAGTTAGAGGCTTTTTACTCTGAATGTGAAATGAACTGGTGTTCCTGTCGTTTATTACCGTTTTTCTTTTTTGTTTTGTTTTATTTGGTGTTGATCACATCATTGCATTCATTATAAAAACTGTTTGGGGGATTTCATTCACTGCGTAATCACAAAAGGACAAACTGCAGTGAACAGACTCATATTTTAGTTTACAGATTCGTCGGTTTATTGCTGCTGTTAAAGTACTAAGAAGCCGCGCTCAACGGTTTCCGAGTCATTTCGCCGGTGAAGGTGAGCAACGCAGCGCTTGTGCTCAAATTAAACATTGTGTCAAGCAGGATGGGAGACAAAATGTCAACAGCTGTTAAGCGCCCATAATAAAAAATAATAGACGGTGTGAAGGATGCTATTAAAAGCAATCAGGTTATTTCACAGCCGAGACGGTAAAGGCCTCCTGACAAGATGTTTTCATTGCCACTAATTAATGAGAGATACTTATAATTGTGCTTCTTCTTTGCGTGATGAGCATTTTCAGTAATTTTGACCTTTTTATTTGTCGTAGCACTTAAAGACGGGCAGTGTCCCTTCATTCAGGAAAACGACGAATTACAGGGGCAATCCGGGAGATGAGGGGAGGTGAAGACGAGCCGCAGCTGAAGGAGGAACAATCAGATGTAATTTACACTGCTCATCCAGTGAGGTTGGTCTTTAATACAGGCAGATGCTGCACTGCATCACAGTTTGGCAGATCTACACACTTGTCAGGCAAACACAGCTGCCGTTTGTTGATTTATTAAAAAAAAAAAAAAAAAAAAAAAAAATTGGGGAGTAATTATAGGATTTATTAATAGCAATTAACTTGTATTTCCTACTGAAAATCTGGAGGTTTTTGTCTTTTCTTTAAACATAAGTGAGAAACTATCGTTTTAAAAGGAGTGGGAGTATTGTTTTTATATTTATTAAACAAAAAAAAAAAAGAGAACTTATTCAGAAAGTTCAATTTTAATCATCTACAATGACTGAAACCGAAGTTGCTGATTCTGACATTCATATGGGAAAATCTAAATATATATGGATTCACTTATATAGTGCTTCATTCAAAGCTTCGGCAGTACGAAGAGCTTTACGTTTGAGTTTCATTTGCTAACCACTGCAATGACACACCGGTAGTGATGGCTGCCATGTACGGCGTCCATCCTCCACGAGGAGCACTTCGGGGTTCAACAGCTCGTTCAAGGACGGTTCGACACATGCGCAAGATAAGATGTGGAATCGAACCTTGCAACCAAAAGAGGTCCCACTCTACCAACTCAGCCACGGCCGCCCAGTACGCAAATATCTGATAATTAGCACATCTAGTATTACAAATCCTCTTAAAAATCTAATCTACAAGTTACTCAACATATTATGTAGTTATTGCACTGATTGGTTGTTCAGCACCAGCAGTGTGTTTAAAAAAAAAAAAAATAGTAAAAAAAACATTCATAAAGTGTCCAGGGCCTTGAGATTCCACTTTCCAATTAAGTGCTGAAGTAAGATTGCCACAGAATTGGTAAAACACCACAGGATGTGGGCCTTGGTTGCATCTAAGCACTAAACAAAAGAGGCAATTGCCTGACTGCAAAAGAAAACCCAAAAAAGGAACAAGGGCATCTGCAGGCCACTGTTTACTGCTAGGACGAGTTTTATACCCAATAATAAAAGGAAAATACACCTTATAATTATTCAAAAAAACAACATTCATAAAGCTCTTCCAAATAGAACCAAGATTTTTTTTTTTTGCATATGTAAAAAAACACAGACGTTGCAGAAGACGTTGCATAAAGTTGACCATGTCGAAGGTTTGTGCACACACATGCACGCACGCACACACACAAACAAGAGAGCACTTGCAGCATCTGTCAATCAGATGAAATTCAAAAAAAAAAATAAAATGTTTGGCTCGGAGAAATCCAGGGTGCTTTGTGCAGACCAGGAGAGGACTGCTGAAAAAAACCGGAGTATGGCAGGAAGTAAACACCAGCGGAGCGGCGGAGACGCGACAATATGGATGAAAAAGCTGATGACAAGCCGAAAGAGCTGCGGCTGGAAAACATGACAGTCCCATCGGTGCAAGGCTTTTTGATCTTAAGTAAAGTCAATACTTAAACCAGGCCAAGTAAGACGCCTCGTAGCGTTGTGATGGGAAGATAGAGCAGCGAACAGAGAGGCGCTGAACAGAGAGATGCTCGATCGCGTTTTTAGTTGTATTACAAGACTGTTTTGAGTCACAAAGTACAAATTCATCTGCATTGTTTTCACATCAAGTAAGGAGCTATTCGCAGTGAAAGATACTGCCCACCATTTGTTCAGGATTAAACAGCCTACAGACAAAGTCAGTGACAACTAAATAACCAAGGGGAACTTTAACGGCAATGATTTCAGTGAGAGAATTAAAAACGAAAAACCAAGGAAAGGAGAAAATATTGATGAAAATATACCTCAAACACTGTTAAGTGATGAGGTTCATCGAATGCAAGCAGGACAGAGCCAAAAGACGCACCAGGTGTTGCTTTGTTTTTTACTTTCCTTTGTGTTGCACCTATTACAGAAATGTCATCATTTGCAGCTTCCTCTGTTGAGATCAGCTTGACCTCCTCAGGCATGTTAATAATAGAATTTCCTGCTGGAGTAAGAGGGTTAAGGTATATTACATTAAAATAAATAACATAATCTTCCCGGTAGGCTGCAGTTTGCAGGATGCTGTAAGCGAGCAGATTTCCCCTGTTTTTATTATTATTATTTTTTTTTTCCAACAGTCTGGAGCCTGCAGATCACTGTACCACGATAACAGATGCTGTCTGCCGCACCGCTCCGACGCCTCCTCACAGCTCTCCTCTCCGTCAGCTCTGACGGAGCAGGTCATTTGCTGATTGGCTGGAGTCCTCAAGGAGTTGACTCTATTAGCCGCGGAAATGAGGGCCCTGGATGGTGGATGTGTCTCGAATAAATATGGCGGCTGACCACGGTTTACGCCGGGTATTAGCGAAGGAATCCTGACCGGCTGAGGACGCCGGGGCTCGGCTTGAAAAAAAAACGCTTGGCAATAACAATTCCCGCGCCACAATTATCAAGGTCTGAAGACGTCACGAGGGAGAGTTCTTGAGAAATCACAGGAAACGTTTCAGTGAGAGTGTGTGACATTGAATCCCCAGCGAGATGAAAATGAGACGATGACTCTTGGCACATCAGGTGCTGCCTGCCTCTGGGGGTTTACAGGTCGCGGAACTCGCAAACTCGCAACCTCCGATACTCTGGGAAAACTGTCTCATGCACCTCTATCCACATCGCATTTAAACATCATTTTTCTTTCATGTTATGAAATAAAACGGCACCAGACAACAGTCCCATCGATAACATAAAATGTTGAACCTTACGCTGTGTTGCATCGCATTCCAAACAATCCTCTGGTTTGCAGCATGAAGGCAAGGAAACAGAAAATCTTAATTAATTCAGTGTAGGTGGAAGAAATCATTGATGGACACACAAAGCTAAAAAGGCAGCTGCTGTGTATAAGACATCAAAAATGCATCGGGAATGAATGAGGCTGCGCAGAGCCATAATTAGTATTGAATAAAACAAATAGCTCATTTGTTGATGTGGGATTTCAAGAGCCAGATGGCAAAAAAACGACTGCTTTTCAAATTATGTACCCATTAACTAAATAACCTATTATTAACAGACACAAAGCACCGAGATGTTTGTTTTTTTACACGGTTTAAACACTGTGGGTGAGGCTGTCATTCTTTTGGACTGATTTAATAATTCAGTGCCTTTCAAGAGTCAATGGTGCAAAGTACAATTTATTCGATTCCTCCAGCCATAAATACCAGAAGAGCGGCGGCGCAGTTTGGAAAGATTCACTTTGAATAGGGCTGGAGGGGGGGGAAGGGCATGGCGGCTGCAAAGGTAATCCGTGATGAGAACTGTCTCTCACCTGAATTGGACTGTCAGCCTCACGCTAACCTTTACCCTGATGCAGCATTTTGGGTTTCAAGGTTGTTTGAGAGGGAAATCCATGTATCAAGATCCCCATTGAGCAAACATACAGATAATCTAGACAGAAAATAAAGGTGTGCTTTGGAACAACAATTGATATGGTCAAGCTCGCAAAATCCATCCATCCCCTTTCATCCGTCTCTTTTCTGTTTGCCAAGTACACGGAGATGAGAAGGGCACCGAGCACAGCGCGCCGCACCTTGCACTGCCCTCATGGGGTAAAGCTGTTGATTCGTTAACAAACACAAATCGATAGAGGGGGGCCTGAATGGAGGACAAGTACAAAGAATTAATTTCCGGCTCCAGGGGCTTACGATGGCAAATCACCAGCTTTAATCAACAGTGTCAAGTCAGAAAGACAAACGATGTTTACAGCCGAGCCGCGTCTCGCCTGAAAACAGCAGCATTGGGCTTCGTTTCCTCACCAGTCGGTCCAGGCTGGTGCCAGCCGCAGTGGTGGGCCGCTCCTCCGGGCTGTAGGGCCTGAAGCGGGCGTTGTATACGTCCGAAACGCCGCGAGCAGACCTCGTGATTCCTGCGGGTTTCGGCTGGCCGCAACCTTGAAAAACCTGCAATTACAGAAAAAACACGGGCACCCAGCTGTCAGCGGTCTGAATGACTCTGGACGCGGAAAATAGGGGAACGTGCTGTTTTGTTAAGGTTTTTGTGAATCACTCGCCCCGCGGCGCTGGTGTGACGGCGCCCTTACGTCAAGCAGAGGTAACCACCTCGATAGGTGATTCAACCAGGAGCTGTGACCAACGCTATTTAGGACGGCGGCGTTCAGTTTTTACTGGGTTTTTGGGGAAAACACCACATATACTTAAACCATAAACAAGACTGCATCTGTTCCATGGGAAAGCCAACTAAGCATTTAGTTCCGAACGGGAACTGGCATACAAATCTGCGGAGGCAGAAAGATATTCCTCACAACCACCTACCGTCTCTTTTTTTTTTTCTTCCTGTCTGCAATTTTGTGGGCAGACGGGGGGGGGAAAAAAAATGCAGTAAAACACAGGAAACACATTAACTACTGTTAGTTGAACTAAGATTATCTGACCAAATTGAAACGTATAATTCAAATACAAGGCCTAAACTAAGACATAATTAGAACATTTTGTGCTGCACACCTTAGACACACAGCTCAGACAGACTTCCACCAAGATCCGTCCGCATTTTGTCAAAAAAGTTGAATTCCCACAAACCTGCGCGCAACTTTTATTCTTTGTGATAAATACTGTAATTGACGTACCCTGTAGGAGACCTGTGCACTGTTATCTTGCATATTCATGATGGCCTCTGAAATCTTGACATCAATGGGCTCCATGACAGATTCGATGTTGAAAGGACCCTCCAGCCGCTGCGCCACCAGCAGCATGGCGTCTGTCAAACACACGGGGGGAAAAAAAGGTGTGAGAGGGTGGAGGAGGAGATGCAAACACACACAAACACACACAGAAGGAAAAAAAAATATACAGCAGCGTGTCTTCTATTGTAACAGAAAAATAAAGTCAACAAATAAAAACACATTTCATTGTCACCACTTGTTGAGTTTGCATGTTCTTCCCCTCAATCCATAATTTCTAAGATTGACAAACATCCATGAATTGTTCAATAATAAGGGCATTTAAAAAGAATCAATAGTTAGTGCGTTATCCTCTAAGGTCACACAGTGATTAGCACACACTGCTCTCCTTCGTCACCGGCTTCCTCCTCCCGATCCAACACTCATGAAGCATGAATGCTTCTTGAGGCAAATTCAATTTTTATGTAGATCAAGTCAATCAAGCCAACAGAATTTTGTTATGCCGCACACAGCCGAGAGCTGATGACTCATTGATTTAATACTTCTTTTGAAAGCCAAGCATTTTCTTTACATGCGCTGCGGGAAAAGGTCAACGGCTCATTAATATTTCGTGGACACAAGCCAGGAGGCCTTGTTGAACACGAGACACTCTGCATTACCGTCTTCACTTATTTTCGTCACTTTCAATTAACACCTCTAATAGCTTTGAAAAAAAAAAAAAAAATCTTATATTCACGGTAATTAATATGTGCAACTGTGAGTGGTGCAATTTTCACTGCAGTTCAGACTAATTAGGCAACTGCTGTTGCCCTTTCCAGGCTAAGTGAGTGGAATGATGTTGCCACGGAAGAGAGCTGAAGTGTTGTCAACCCCACGGGGTTTTCATATTAATGTGCCACCATTTCCATAATGGTGGGCCTGAGTGGGAGCCGGACAAAACCAAAACCACTAATTCACCACCGTAAAAGTCTCCGATCCGGAGACGGGACTGAGGCAGTCTGTCACGACACTGTCCACAGACCTCCCAAGACACCAGCTCCCCAGCAGGCTGTCATAATGGCTCCGGCGTAACCTCGTAGCTAAATAAGGTCATCCTGACATTTGGATAGAGAAGAAAAATTACATCTTACAGAGCCGCCGCATCCTTCATGGTTTGTCTTATCTGCAAGCAAATCTAGAGGTAGCTGGTAAAAGAGAAAAAAAAAATCAAAGATAAGGAACTGTTAAAAACACATAAAAGCTATAAACTAGAGAAGGAATGGAGGCTAAAGGCACAAAAAAAGAAAACAAACTTGCGTCTGACAGAATCGACAAACAATCTAAATAAACATTTTGGTTCTTTGATAACAGAAATGTCCGGCTCTGTATTCATCCAGGACTCAAGATCACTAAAAGCTAAGAAACATTAGCTCGGCTCTGGTTCCATTTCCTTTTCAATTATGGCAAAGTCCGAGCCTTTGAAGAGCTTTTCTGTTTGTTTACCCAGCGAATTGCAAAAAGCCCGAGATGCTCGCTGCGATCTTATTACACAGATCAAGTCTCTACCAAACTGTTTCATACAGTTACATCTCCACTGCACCACTGTGCAACCATATGGCTTTTCTGTGGATCACAACATGTACAGGCAGAAAGATATGAAAAACTACATCAATATTTGTTTTCAGAATCAGCACTGTATTTGGCTACACATTTCTGACAAAGCTTTCTTTGTATATTCTATTTTTTTTTGACAATTTCACGTGGCGATACAGTAAAAATGTAAGGAGATTTTATCTGCTTGCAATTCCTTCAGGTAAATCTGCACAGTAAACAAGAAATATTTGAATCGTGAAGATTTAGGTCAACAAAGCCGACTGGAAACATATTTCATAATAGCAGGAAAGAAGCGCGCCTCCGACATCACCGACGACGGCAGTCTTCCTCAACAATGGGGATTTATCTGCAGCCTATCAGACCGCCTCAACAAACAGAGCGAGCGGCGAAGTTTGTCTTCATACGAAGTGGAGGGGAAGAAGAGAGAGAGAGAGAGAGAGAGAGAGAGAGCGCGGAAGGAGGAGAGGCGTCGCTGATTGGGCTGAGTGGGGCCGGGGTTTGGCTTTGTCCCAGAGGAAGACGGGCTCCGGCGCCGCATGTGCGGGGAAAAAAAAAAAAACTCTACCTACACCCAGAATTAATGACTCTCATTTATGAGGAGTGCATGAAGTCCGGTCCGCCGTGGCACGGCCGCCACCTCCCAGCCAAATTCTCACTGCGTCACTTTTGCAGCGTGGAGATAGGCCGGTGGCCAGCCAGAGGAAATCTTGTTATCGTCACGCCACAGCCATGCAGATAGAGGCATCTCTTTCTATTCTCAGCAGCGTTTTTTTTTTTTTTTTTCTCTTCTTTTTTAAAGCGAGTCTGACTCACTGGATACAGGCAAGGAAATGTAAAAGACACCAAGCCCTGAAAGGCATCAACCAAGCCTCTTGTGTCATACTACAAGGAAATCTTACAGTGTGTGAAACATGCTTTATTTGATGTGTTTTAAGGGAAAAAACAAAAAAAAAGAAAAGAAAAAGATAATACTGAAGGAGGTACTTCTACTCTTGGCTTTGCCTCTTTATCGAGATTGATGTCCACTTAAATTCAGGCTATGTCAGCCAGGAGCAACCTCCAGCAGACAAGGACAAATAAGGGAAGCGAACAGGCCCATCTATAGCGCTTTGCCTGTGAAGAGTTCCCCGGGATGAAAAATGGCTCTGGTACAATTCAGATTCTGTAAAGCATAGCTCATCTGTGGTTCAGTCAACCAACTAATAGTGCTATGAAATGGTAGAAAAATGGAAGGAGGGGGAAAAAAAAAAAATGCATGTTGCCTCCTTGGTCACATTTTTTGTCCTGCTCAAAACAGAAGACCTTGAGCGTGCACGTACGGGCACAGATAACACACAAACACATTTGAAACTTTAAAATGAGCGCCAACGGTGAAACGGAGAAATTCCACTCAGGCAGTCAAGAGTGAATTCCTCCTATTTCACCGTGAAAGCTTTTTCAAAATATTATTCTCTTCTCATTGAAAATCTCACAATTGCTACGTGGCCAGCGCTGAAGCTTGAGGTGTTTTTATTACCTTGAGGCAAGGAAATGGTGAATTTATATTAACAGAATAATCTGCAGCAACACAAATTACAAACGCCATACATTGCCTTTTAATAAATTGCACAATAATGTTTTCCAAAGGCCTGATGTACAGTCACGTTAAAGTGTAGCTTGTTCAGGAATCGAGTCATTAGAGACTGAAAAATCTCACTTTCTGAATTAAAAACATGTTCCTTAATGATTTGAACATCCCTGGAGTCATCCCGCTGCTCCTGACTGTGTCAACAGGAGATGCGGACTGGATTAATTCTCTCTGCTTTGAAATGTGCCTTTGATGCCGCCGTCTCTGAAAAGACCATTTGTATTGACCTTTTATGACGCCGTGACTTTATTTCGGAGCCAACATGAGGTAAAAACAAATTACCCCAAAGCCTGGGATCATTTAGCTGTGGCCAGAGCATCAGACATTCAAATCGTCCAGACTAGTAAATTCACCTTTTTCCTTCATTTTCTGGTGATCATTCATGTGAAAGGTTAAAACAGAAAAGAAGAACTTTGGTTATATCAGACATGATACATGTGTATGTCACACTAAACACTTTCTTAAAGTAATCAATCAGTTCAAACAACATGTTTTTAAACTTCATTTATTCTCAGTTTACATTTGGCGGCCCTTCACATTAACACACTCATTACCCAAAAACTTTCAGATTCAAAAACGGTCACTGACCCTCGGTTTCAATTGTTTTCGATCAGGTTTAAAAATCCTAATTTATGCATTATTTTCATTAAATAAATGCAAATTGATCATCATCAGCCATGTTTGCATGTTGTGTTCAGCTAAGAGGCCAAAATAAGAGTCAGACAAAACACAAACCGCTCTCCGAACCTCAGTATCGGACTGTCATCGTCACACATTAGCGCGCCAACGTGCCTCGACTTCCGAGGCTAACAGCGCCTCCAGACTCTCCGTCTTGTTTAAAAATAAAGCCTGAAGTGTTCATCCTTGTTCTTTTTTCCATTATTACTCAGAAAATTTGCAAATGGGAGATGTCGGCACTGTAAACAGTGAGCAAGACACGTAATGTAGAAAGCCACACACTGGAGCGGCGCTGACAGAAAGGATACTAAGCAGCGTAATCCAATAAAGGGACTTTCACTATGAGATCATGTAACTAATGGGGTTGGAGATGTCATGGTATTTTATTCGAGGGCTGTTGACAAGGCTCTTTAAACCATTTTACCCGCAAATATGTTGAAGAAGCCGCTCGGATGCCGGCCCCCCCGGTCAGCGTCCCTGTTTGCACTTTATAAAAGCTTCCTATTACAGGACACATTACAGCCACAAAGCTGGGATGAAACCCGGACAGGCTAAACAGTCAGCGGCGTGTCGCACTGCTCATAACACCACCACAGGGAATGATTTGTCCCTCTTTTACCGAAATTTCTCTCTTTCTGCAGATTCGTAATTGCACAGGTGGGAAGTGAAACCATAATTAGATCCACTCAGCCACATCTTCATGTAACCGTGAGTGATTAGGCAAGCAAACAACTATAAAACAAAATGTAAATCAGTGCTGTTGCTACAGATGCCATTGCACATAAAAATCAACATGTTCACCGTCTGCTGCCCCCGGAAAAAGAGAGAGAGAGAAAGAAAAAAAAGCACAGGATGTTCTGCAATATTTGTTTGAATCGTGCAGAAAGAACACGTTGAAAGAAAAGTTCAGGTTGTGTCAATACTCTGCCAGCAGCAACTCCCCATCCCGGAGGAAAATAAGCTCAAGTAATTTGTTAGCTTTGAAGATCTCTTACAAACGGGAGCGTTATTTAAGATTTCTACGAAGTTGCATGCATTATGATAGGTGCTTAATTGCCAAAAATTGTAGTTTATGTGTTATACAACAGCTTTTGCTTCATACGGATTTATTGACAGCAGGACACATTTCAGTGAAGTCAATAATAAAATTGTCTGCTGCTTCCAATACAGAAGGTATTAAAAAGTCAAATGTAACTATTTTCTTTAAAACGATTACTTCTCTATGACTCTATGCAGCACACGCTCACTGATGTCTTCAGCTTTATTGGTAAGCCCATCTACTAATCCCGCACTCTGACTTATCAGGGATTTATTAGATGACTTCCACGAAAAAAGGACCACGAAAAGTGACCTTGCGGCTGCTGCGTGGCAAAGGAAAACACGTGATTTAGGCCATCAGAGCTCGAGGACTGAAAGGTCGAATTACATTTTTTTTTTGCAAGCGGGAACGTTCTCCTACAGGTTCATATTCGACAAAAATGAATTGTCTGGAATGACAAATGGTCTTTGTCCTGGTCCTGTGTGGATCTCATTTGCTGCGAATATGTCAAACGCGAAAAGATTCAATGGTTAAAAGGAAAATATTATCAGAAAGCACACGGCGGCGGCGGCGAAGCCCCCGATCCCCAGAGTTTTACCGCTGTTGCACCCCGTGTGAACCTCTCTGTCGCCTCCTGGGGAGGCCAGCCCCGCTCTCTGAAAAACCACTGCTTGTGACGTTAAAGCCTTCTTTTACTTCATTCATGTTCTTTTAATCCATGACAGAGGAGCTTCTGAGCAGCGGTGGTGAAGAATGGCTCTTTCCTCGAAGCCATGTCACTCACACCTCTCATGGTAAATGGATTTATAATGGTTGCCTGCACTGTCTAATCATTGTGGCTTGTTGGAGCTCAGACCGACTGAGAAAATCCAATGCTACACAGTGAATGCCGACTGCTTCAAAAACACACACACACACACACACACACGCGCAAAGAAAAACACATCAACAAACCACAAAGTGATCCACTAAGCAAACGAACTTAAGTTACTGACGACATTTCTGAATGTGTTTTTTCCATTAAGTCTTTAATATTAGTCCTACAAATTGCTTTAGGAAATTACTCCCGGATTTTCCATTGTGACTAATTGTGAGCTTTTCACGAGAGAAGCAAACACTTCAATGAAAGGGACAAATCCAGCAGGAACGACTGCCAAGCTCAGGTTGTGAAGAAATAAGCCAGCGCATAATCACCTGTAATACAGCAAATTGTCATTTTGGAATTCTTGTATGAATTAAATAAATGACATACTCTAGTGGAGCTGGTAAATGGGATTTATTATTGTAAGGCTGGCTCGTTCCCTCCCTGCTGCTTACATCTCAATGCATGAGTAAAAGTACAATCCAGATTTATATGTATATATACACACATTTCTCCACTGGGGGATTCATATTTGGAGATATTTTACATATAAATATTATCATAATCTAGTATTACACAGGAGACTGAAGTCACAGGTTATTCTGCAACAGCCTTCCCCGAAACCCCCATGTGCTGGAGAGCATTCGTGCACATCTACAGTGAGTTTTCAGCTCGTTCAGTGCAGCTTCTCTCGCCTGCCCGCCCACTCACGGACTCTCCGGCTCAGCCTCCTCTTGTCTGATCAGACGAAGAGTCGCTTCGACCTATTTCAAACCTCCCCACCGCTGAATGAAAATTCCTAAAAGTAACAGAAAAACACCTGTTGGGTAAAGGTGAGCGTCCCGGAGCCTCATTCCGCCCCGGTCTGGACGGAGGTCGCTGTGATCCACATTGACACAAACAACGCGAGACGCTGCTGAATTCCAGCAGCTGGAGACGAGCCCGCCGCCTGAGTTTATGCCGTTAATAAAAGCATTAGAGAATAACCCCGTCCTCTATTTGTGAGGTCTGGCTTTTAGCCGCTGTGAGAGGACAGACCACTCACACTGGGTTAGGATTTTTTTTTTTGTCTTTTCTTTCTTTTTTTTTTTTTTGTTTGGTCAATATTTTATTCATGAGAAACTTTTCACAAAGCAAGAAGCATGTTGCTGTCTTGAATTTTAATAAACAGGTTGTGGCTGGTTACAGTTACCAAGTGAGACAAATCATCTAATTAAAGAGAAACGGGCAGATAGAATCGATGCAGATAGCTTCCAGTGCGGCGACACGTTTCTCCGGGGAGCAATATCAGCCTGTGAGCAGCTCGGCGGCAAAACAACAACAACAAAACGCTCACACTTCACCTCAATATGACTGAGGTTGCTGACAACTTCCTGTGACTGCTGGAAGGGTGTGAGCGAGAGAGAGGGGGAAAAAACTGCATTCACAGGTATGCATGAGACAAGCGTCAACACACACACGCAAAAAAATGATAATGACATCTGGGGTGTAAACTGCTGCGAACAATATTTATCACCGTGGCGTGTGACTGATATTCAAACGAGCGCAGAGGTAAAAAAAAAAAAAAAAAAAAAGGCATCAATTTACACAGACAGCCGGATAAATAAGATCAAAAATGGTTAAAAACAGCTTGCTTTAGAACATTAGTCAACAAGAAGAAGAGCCAACCGGAGGAGAATTCGTAAAAAAAAATAAATAAATAGAAAAAGACATAAAGATGAGCAAACATTGTCAATGTGACGGTCCTGGAAGAGAGACATCCAGAGAGCGGGGAGCGCCACGCTGGATGCACGGATCATGCAGATTATGTCGGGCGCAGCTCTCAGGTGCAGCAGATAGACTGACATCTGCTCATCAGCGGCTTCACGTCTCAGATAAATTATGTAATTAAAATGTATTCCCACTCCTAATCTCATGAAGCTGCGCATGGATCGTCGTTCATGTTCATCGCGACAAGCTGTGTGCTCAAACTCCGGATCAGATGCGTTTTAATTCATGAAACAATGACTGTTTGCACTGAAGTGGTTGTGAAATACTCCCGAAAACAGTCACATTTCAGTGAACATCTACTGTACATAAAAGCTGCACTGCCTTCCACAAGTACAATTATATCAAACTTCCAGAATTTTCCTCTCACATAAATACCAATCAAAGAGTTCTGAGTTGTTCAGGATTGGCTTTTTTTTTTTTTAAATTACAGTATAAATTGTTCTGGACTGTAATCATATGCAGAAATACTATTTAACGCTATGTTTAGTTTGTTACTTTAATCCCTGCTTATTTTTTATTAATTGATAAACTGGAACTTCAGCTACATTCGTTCTACAGGCCCAGAACTTGCAAATATATAAGTTCAGGGCCAAATGTAATTTCTTGGTCGCATTTTTAGAAGCTTTTTGAATTCACCTTTCACTAAGGAACAAGCAAAAGAAGCAGTTGTGCCAAAGCATTGATCCAAGGTCCTTTTTCGCTGCAAATGCATAAAATCTCAGACGCTTTTTTCCATTTTTCTGTCATCTGAATACAATCTGAGAAGAATGATGCGATTTCGGTCGGACATATTCCCCACATTAATTATTAGGAGCTAGCTTTAACAACAAACAATTAGTTTCAAAGAGAGATGAAACATCAAAGCAGATGAGAGACTTCAGCCGTTCTGAAAGCTCAGTATAAAGGAAAAAAAACAGTCACTTGAGAATAGTTCCTGAGACTTTGCTAAAGACTTTCTGAGGAATATATATGGCCGTGCAGCTGCTCTCCATGCACACATCTGTTTCAGTTTGCCTCTGGCGAGGCCATTACAGCCCATTTCTCCCTCACATTCATACAGTGGATAAATGTAGGTAATGTGAAATGACTTGTTTGTTTTTCTCCTTTCTTCTCTTTTCTTTTTTCTTCTCTCCCACACGTTTGATTCTTGCAGCATTGTGAGGGAAATTGCTTCAATCCAAAACGGAGCGTCCAGATTTAAAGGATCTCTCACTTTTTTGGTTGGGTTGGTTTTCACTCCCTCCAATCTCTTGTCTTTTCTGGTCAGTGGAGCCGATATATAACGTTGGCCTGAATGGACGCCGCAAAAATCAAGACGGATAACGTGAAGGCAGCTCTGCAAGACCCTCCAGCCTTCTTCCCACTTCCCGAGTAGCATCGATGCATGGTTCATATCGTCGTACCTCACATCCACATGGCGCTATACGGAACAGGAAAGATCTTTCCTGACAATTTAGCTCCGAAAGCCAAGTCAATACCTTTTTTTTGTGCTTAGACTTCAAGCTAATTGAAAATCTTTCATCCTATAATGAGCATGAAATGTCAAAGGCAAAAGATACAGGAGTGGCATTTAATTTGCACCAGGGAACAATAATCCAGTTGACAAGAGCTCGGATAAAGACAGAACGAACGGAGCCGCCAGATTAATGGCAGAAACGCAGAACTGTCAAAATTTAGGTGGAGGCATGTCCAAATTCCCTTCAGCCGAGTAAATCCAACCATATTTTTGGTCTTTATTAGCAAATATTATCCGTCACTGACGGCTGTGGGGCAGCGGTGAGCTCTCG
Organism: Salarias fasciatus; assembly: GCF_902148845.1. Classification (NCBI taxonomy): domain Eukaryota; kingdom Metazoa; phylum Chordata; class Actinopteri; order Blenniiformes; family Blenniidae; genus Salarias; species Salarias fasciatus. The sequence continues at coordinate 24,533,099 of NC_043760.1, forward strand.
CGCCTCACAGCGAGAGAATGCCGGTTCGATCCGTCGGTGGGTGACTCTGGAAATTGCCAGTGAGTGTGTGACCGTCCGCTCCTGTGTGTGTTTGGCCCCGTAATGGACTGGCGACCTGCTCAAAGTGCACGCTGCCCTTCACACAGATAGGATCCATCTCCTGACGGCCCCGTCTTGGATGAGCGGGGAATAGTAAACGGATAAATGGACGGAGAAGCGGGTGAGGAGGGGAGGTGAATCAAATTTCTGTAGGTATGAATGTGACTCCACGATGAATGACATCCAACTGAAGTTTGTTTTGGAAAGTTTTCGAATTCTGAACAGCTTCCATGGCGAGTGACTGACGTTTAACGGTTGAATGGGCAATCAATGAAATACTAGAGGGGAGGAAATTTCAACTCTATTGTCATTTGAAGGATATTTCAGGGGTCATCTTTCATCAGAGGTGCTTTGAAGTCACAAAAATAGAAAATTAACACCATTATTTGACATTTATTCATACAGAAAATGAGGCAAATTTTCTTAGGTTTAATTATCGAAACTTAAATATTGTCCAAATGACATAAATTTCCCACTTACAGCCAATTTCAAAAGGTTAAAAGAAATTGGTGACACATCTCAAGGAAGTTGCCGAGTTTCTGAGTCACTTTGAGGACTGTGATGGTCACGATTTTCAATATCCAATGTGATTTTTTTTTTTAAGCATCAATCAGGTAACCTTGTGCGGTGACTGTTAAAGGTTTTGTTGTTTGTGTAAAGGTGCTTACTCACACTCTCACAGTCGTATATTGTACATTACTGAGTCTGAACAGCTGCGGGAAAATCAACAATAGTGTCAGACAATAGTGACAGATGGCAATACGAGTCTATTCAAACATAATTGTGTTTTTTTTTAATACAGTACCACAATCAAGTTTTAATATTATATAAACAGGCAAACATGCATTTTTATTAAGATGTCAAAACTATTGTTTAATATAAAATGTTCTATTTACCAGCCAACAAGAGAGTTTGAGCTAAATATTCTTTTAACTTTTCAAATATATTGAAATAATTAAAAGTTAATTAACAGCGATTTTTCAAGGACTGAAAGTTTGACTGTTGAAGCACCCTGGAGACGGCTGGATCTCAGACGTCTTTCTGTGCCGAGTTCATCTCACAATAGCATTTCTGCTTTACTTTACTTACGTCTATTGGTTCGAACTACTTGAAGGACTGAATACTGGATTTCACTGGATGACCTCCAGTTAAAAAAGCAGCAGTACAGAACAGGCACAACCCTGAAATCTGAATGTGTTTGCACATCGTGACATCTCTGCTCAGTCTCGTCCGTCCTGCTGCTTATTTTGGACTCGAAATCCAAACAACTGAATGTGTTTCTTTTGCTGTCATTGTCATTATTGTCATGCACCATCATGAAAATGAATCCTTAAAACTATCTGTGTTGAAAAGGGTTGAAAATCAAACTAAATCCTCTCTGGGAGCCGAGCAGCAGATTTGAACTCAACTGAGAAACCTTGATTCAAATGACTTAGTTTCACACTGAGAGGTAAATTGTGGCTCATGCTGGACTTCCTCAGGATATTCTTGCAGAAATCCACATGAAAGATTTTCAATTCACGTTTCCAACAGGGATTCTAACCCTCAACCAAAATAAACTGACACTGGCTCCAGCGCCCTGCGACCCTGCACTGGGTCAAGTGATATAGAAGAGGGATAGACAGACACATTATAACTAAAAAAAAAAATCAATAAACTTTCACTTCATTATGTAATAAATCATATTTTAACATATTCTGCCATATTTTGTAATAATCTGCTGCATTTTGTAATAAACAGAACATAATGTGTAATGAATTGTCAAATATTGCAGTGTTTTATGTCTAAATGTATCAAGTGTCATTACGTCATAACCAAAAAAAATCATCATACATACAGTAATACAGCTGTACATCAAAACAGAGATGAAAAAATGCTTTTATATTCTTTACTGTCTCAAACAACTTTGCACTGCGTGTTCAGACATGAACATGTGCCAGACTGTAGTAATCACAAACACCAGACAAAATTAATCTTTGGAGTAAAACTGAAAATTGGTGCAAACTCATGACATGTGGCGTTCAGGCGAAATGTGACAAAATGCAGCAAATTATTACAAAGTGATAATGATATTGCATAATGAAGTGAACATTTTATTCGTCCTAGACGTCTTTATATGAAAATCTGCAATTGACATGTACTCTTCACAACAGCTTCTTTTATAATTTAATCAGCTCATTATTTACACTACATTCGGTGCTAAAACTGTTTCAATTGTAACAGATTGTAGACTGGAACATTTGCTTATTATTATCCTTTTAGTTGCATACTTGTTCAAAAACACACTAAGAAAGAAAGTTAATATAACAAGTATTCCACTGAAACTCCACTCCAATGGCTTTTTATCAGTATTTGTTTAGAAAGCTTACGTTGCATGAGGCATGTAGGGTTAGGGTTATTTGTTTAAATTTCTCCTTTTAAAAAAAAAGGCTCTGGTGCTGCAGAGCTCGCTGAGAATCACCGCTTTACCCTGCAGCTCCCTGCAGCTTTCGCCCTGGTGGAGCTGCTGCTCAGTGTTTTGCTCCGCTGGTCCACGGCGGCCCGATGGCCTCCACCAAGACCAGCGCACAACTTTTTTTTTTTTTTTTTTTTTTTTGTTCCACTTGTATCAAGGTCACCAGCTTCCTGGAGCTGGAGCTCCTCTCCAGCAGTAACGTGGACACATGCCAAGCATGTGAGCTAAACATCAACCAGTCCTCTAAAAAGGAAACAAAACTAATCCCGTTTTCAAGAGATACAGCACAAAAATAAGGGCTTAAAGGGAAGTAATTACTCGAAAAACATCCATCACGCAGACAGTTGCAACGATGCCCTGGATCGGCTTTTTGTGCTAACCGGCACTTGTCTGTTAAATGTACGCCAAGCAAAGCTCCAGCTGAAGACAGATCGTAAAAGCTCTGTGGATTGTTCAAATTCAGCCCAAGGATCTTGAATTTGGTTCTGCTATGCTCACCACTTCATGGTTCCCGCACTTTGCATGCCTGTAATCTAATCCCATAACCAGATGAAATGCTCCCAGAACCACTCCGCCGCAAGAAAATGACCCCGAGCAGACGAGCAGCGCCGCGAAAAACAAAGAGTCCTGCAGCAGATGCAGCGGCTCCACGGAGATGCGATCTCAACATCACTGAGCACACCCGGGATTACACAAGGAGAGAGAAGCAACGGAGCCAGCGCGGATTAAACCCACTGAATAACAAACCGCTGTGGGTAACACACCTGTCGGACGGCTTTAAAAGCTACGAGCGGCGCCCGTTCACTGACCTCTGTGAAATGTTATTTCATAAACAACACCTACTCACTGCTACGGTTTTCCTAGGGAAGTCTATCCTCGTTTTCCTTAAGTGCCTGGAACATTTGTACTGCGCTGCATGTCTGAAGAAAGAAACGCAGGATTGTGGTGTAATCTCAAGAGGAATGAGATTAAATCAGTTTTTTTTTTCCTTCATTAGTTAAACCTGAATGAGCTCATAAGCAGACTTGCAAATTACTTGGAAATCCTCAGAAGCCTTGTTAGATGATAAAAAAATAACCTTTATTAATCATACTTGATGAGCTGCTACAACCAACAGACAAGAGTGATTTTAAAAGACATGGGACTGTTAGTTTAATTACATGTATTTACATATCCCAGCATGCTCAAAGAACTACTGGAAAAACCTTCAGCAGCAACAAGGAAAGTCTCAATAAAAGATAAAAAAGACAGCGATCATGACAGTAGTTCTACTCACATCCAGCTCAGACAGTGTGAGGATCTACTGTAACGTGAGTTAAAACAGAGACGCTCAGAGAGTTTATGTTCAATCAGCCAAGATGAGCGGAGGAATGATTCATCTAAAGCGTTATTATTCCCACTTTCTGTTCATTTAATTATTATGTGATAGGTTAGCGCACTTTTGGTGTTTAATCTGAAAAAATGTAGATAATCTCTGATAATTTAGCACATTCTTTTACATCTATTTGTAGGAGTGAGTTTGTTTTTCTGCAGGTTTTTCAGTTTTTTTTTTTTTAAATATGTATTTTTCTGTCTTTCACCTGCGAAAGTCGCTAAAAACAGAAGCAGGTGAACAGATGTGATGAAGGATTCGATAGAAAAACCATACTGAGAGCATAAATAGGACCAAGCAATTTATATCTTTATTTAAACTGGATTTTTTTTTTTGTTTTTAATCAAGCCACCACTTGTTGATTCTTGTTCCACTCTGGATTCGAACCATGATCCCTCACGATGTTAAGACTCCATTCGCAGCTGCAGCATTATTCAGTCGAGCATTTACCTCCATTCGGGATGTCAGTGTTTTATATTTTTATCTGTGACTTGAAGACCTGCCAGCATTCTGCATTTCCCATCATCCCCTCCTGCTCGCTCGTGTTGGTGGTTTTGTATCGGAGCTGTACACACTTCCTTTCAGTTTCTCTTCACAAACTTGACACCACTTGCGCTGCACTTTCGCCTCATCGCCAGTCGCCGTTTAGCCCAGCGGGAGAGAAAAAAAAAAAAAAAAAAAATCCCATTAAAAACATCTTTTTATGTGAGAAATGTTGACGGGCGAATGACAGGAACAAATAAAAGCGGTTCTTATCTGAAAGGCTTCTTGGGTGTCAATAAAACTGATGTCGTCAAAACGAGATGACAAGAGCGCCGCTCTTAAAATAGAAAGTAATATTCTACGACGAAACAGAGCCTTTTCTTTAAGCCTGCCTCCTCGCAAAGTGCATGCTTCTGATCTGAGTTATCATCGCTGCTTTATTTAAACATTTTAATCATTGTGGATCGGCGTGGAGAAATTTACAGTCAACATAAACGAAACGCATTAAAATCAAGACCGCGAGCAACTGACGTGGGCAAAAAGTCAAAGAGAGAAGAAATCTGTAAATTAATTCAGTTCGACCAACTGTACAAGTTAACCTTGTAGAAGTTCAAATTACATACATTTACATTTTTCTACATTATAAATCCAGTCTTATCCAAACACGGTTTGCACAAAGTGATGCTAACAGAGCTTAGAGTGTTTCTCTTTGACCGCTATGTTGTTTCTTCTTATGAACATGCATGGAAAAGGTGTGCACGTTTCGCCTCTGTCACATCATCCACACCATTTCTACTGCATTCAGCTTATTCCTCATCAAACTGCTTTCAGCTCATTGTTAAAGTTTGCAGCTTAAAAGATTATTCAACACGGTTACTGGTCCAGTTTCAAGCAGACCATGTCACTTTTTTTTTTTTTTTTTTGCAGTTACTGTGCAACACCGCAAAGCAGCAAACGGCTCCGAGTTAATGGTGAAAGGGAAAAAGGTAATAAGAGGGGATCATTAATGTGAGTCCCACTGTGATGTAACACAGGCTGTTAGCCTCTATATCTACCATTATGTGTTATTTGCGCTTATAATTAATAATATACTGAACAAAGCAGACCATGCAAGGTCCAGGTTTCAACAACTGAAGAGTTAAAGCCACCTTCACAAAGCCTTAAAAAAGCAATTATTGTCCCATTTCATGTTCAAACTTGTGAAATAGTAAAAGTAATTGAAAGAAAACCCAGCTTTGAAGCGTTTAAATTCAATCGCAGCCAACGCGAACGTTCGGCTGAGCAGAGCCACAAAGCTGCACATACAGCGGGAGCAGGCTTTACTAAGAGACTCAAAAGGGCTTCATATCAGATTAAAAACAATGTGGCATAAATGTCAATGCCGCCAACAGGAACACTTTGCAAACAGTGCATAGACTTTTAGTCTTTGAACAGGCATTACTGCGATCGCGTTTAATCTATCAGTGTAACAGCAGCCTCACACACCAGAAGACCAACAGTTGGTGTAACCAGTGAAAACAAAACATTTTTAAGTGCTTGTTAGTTTCACGGTGGCTTCATTTTGTACTTTTTTGGATAGATATTTAAGTAATCAACACCCAAAACATTGACTTTTAATACAAATGCATTTAAAAAAAAAAATCTAAATATCAAATATGAAAAAAAGAGTGATATTACCTTATATGTGAAATTAATCTACATATACTGTATATCTAATCTTAAATTTTTTAAGGTACTGGAGGAAAACAATGCTGTTTGCAGCTCTAAATTCAATTTAAATTCAGAATCCAACAGATGATTCAATCCTGGATATAGTATAATATTGAGACTTTTCCTGATTTCAGAGTCGCACAGAGCTGAAGCTGAGCCGACCTGCACGACACTCACCGATGTACTGGTTCCACTCCGGGTCCAGGTCGGCCTGGTTGGCCAGGCAGCCCTTCATGACGTTCAGGCAGTAGTTCTTGCAGGGCTTCGCTGCCGGCAGGCCCTGGCAGAAGGGGCAGTACAGCATCTTGGTCAGCGCCCGGATGCAGGCCGGCGTGTTGCTCACCTGCAGCCAGAGAGAGAGCGAGCAGCTGTCAGGGCGACGGCAGCAGCGATTACATACCATCCCAGCATTCATAGCATGTATTACTGTCAGAATCGTGAGGGCTGGGTTTTTTACTTTTTAACAGTATTATAAGTTAAGCTGAGAAAACGCTACAAAGATGCAGTTTGCATGTTCTCCCTGTGCGTGCATGCTTTGTTTGTTTTTTTTTCTCTCCTCCACTCGAAAACCAAAAACGTGCACGCATCGTCCCGGGACAGACTGGTGACCGGGCCTGCCTCGGTCCTTTATTGGCTGGGATCAGGTCCAGCAGCCACTCAACCCTAAGCTGGACAAAAGAGGATTAGAATAGAATAGAATAGAATAGAATAGAATAGAGTAAATACAGAGTATGAAGAGTCCTCATATAAAGTAAATCAGATATTTGAAAGACCTGATTAAAAATCATCTAGACTGCCTTTGGCGTGCTGAACGTAAAAATAACTTTCTCAATGTGTCACGTCAACACAGGAAAGGGTTTTGATAGTGAAAAGATATTTTAGTTTCAATGAATTACATCATAATGGAGTAAAATGACATAAAGACGACGCTACTAAGATGTCGTGTAATAGATATAAAAAGCCAATATTGTCTGTATTTTTCACTGGTTGATTATCAAACATTAACAACCATTAAAATCCTACAACCATTAAACTGAATCTATTTTGTTGTTGTTACAAAACGTTTAGACGGTTTATTAAGAAAATAAGAATTAGACAATGTGTTGTCTATAAAAAAGCTTCATTTTAAATCCTTCGTGTTCACATGAAATGAGGTGCGATGTTTGATTTTTGTATTTTCAGCCAGTTCTGACGAAAACAGCCAGCGTATAAGTATAGAAGTGGAGGAGTAATGTATGTGCTTCTAAGTTGAATGCAAACTTATTAAACACCTAAGAGAGCAGAATGAGTCATCAGACACCAACACTGTGACACAGGAAGGGAAAGAAAACACAGATTCATAGAGTTATTTGGTTTAGATCCCGGCATAAATATACAATGAGACCACAGACACTTGAGGAGCCAGAGCTTCAGCCTCTTATTACAGTAAATAAAACATTTATATCGATTTGGCCACAGCATCACTGTTGTGAAAACTATTTTATTATTGCAATAATTAAATTCTGAATTTATTGGCGTGGCACAATATTATCCGTTTCATTTCATTTCAATGGAGGCGCCTCCACTGTGAGCCCGCCATATGCGTTTGAGTCGCTTCCTGAAACAAACTAAATCCCACAAGAAAATCTATTGATTCACCCATCCTCTGATTGTCGTTCAAGAGATGGCAAATTGGAGGGACTGACAGCCTAATCAGGCATTGTGCACTTTAAAAAAGTTGCTAATTCAAAGTAACTGATCTTTATTGAACAAGCAGCTCATTGCTCTAAAGTAAAATCCACTCTGATCCACTGTGGAGGCTGCAGAGGAGGGCAGAGGGCGAACAGGTACGGAGCCTATTGATGCCCAGACCCGGAGACCTCAGCTTCACCCGGTGCCAGCGCTCGCACGCTGGGAGGGAAAAACACCAGCGACGGTGTCGGAGACGGGGCTGAAGCTTCCGCAGACTGCTGTCGTTCGGCCGTCACCCCGCTGATCACGCCCATCAAGCATCCCGAATCCCGACTCTTCACCGCAGAGTAAACACACCGCGTGTGCATACAGATGCGCTGATTGAAGGTTTTCATGCTCGCTGCGGGGAGCGTCTGCTGGGGGACTCCTGCTGAAGCGAGCTATTTTTCCTGACGGCAGCGCCGATAGTTCTTGTTGGTTTTGTTTTGGACGGATGTTGATAAATTTATCAGGCTCGGTCTTTGTTTAAAAGCCTGATTTGCATAAATCCACATCCGTGAACCTATTTAGATTCAAAATAAGACAAGACTTTAGTACAAATAACAACCTTTTTGATTATCTTATTGTGAATATAAACCTATTTGAATACTGCATGCTGTCTGTAGCGGCGTGTTCTATCTTATTAAAGAACTCTTACAATATTCAAAGAACAGCTGCTGTATGATATCCAGGTCAGGAGTCGGCGTGGAGTGCAGAGGCCGATCAGCCTTTCTCCATGTGTGAGTCGGTGTAGTGACATCTCAGATAGCAAACATAAGCTCGACTGTGTGACCTACTAAAAGTGATTTCTGAAGAGCGAGCAGCACTCAGCGCTGCGACTCTCAACATGCAAATGCTCGCTCTCGGGAGCCCTGTTGAGATGCGGAAAAGGAAAGCTCCTGGGTGGCAGCTAATGGACTATTTTCTCTGTTCCATGGAGCACCAACAAGCGTCTCAATAAGCGTCTTTCAGTCAAGAATCCTGACATTTCACACTATGCCGCAACTTGCAATCACAAACTAATGTCTAATTTCCTTTGAAAACTCAACACAGGAAAACACGCTCTTTGTTTTTTTTCTTTGGGCAGAGATGAAGAGATGTGCCCTGACGTGATTTAAGGCGACACCGTGCGTGGCTGTGGACAAAAACTTGTGCTAAATGAGTTAACTGTGAAGATGGAGGAGGGAAGAAATTGCTTCACATTTTGGTTTTCTAAAACCAAGTTTTAAGTGAAAAATCAACAAGCGATCCTTTGTGAGATGAGATTTTAACGCCACTTAAAAGGCTGAAAGGATTGTTGCCAAAGCAGCAATCTCAATATCGGGCGTCGGTGCAGCTTTTGGGAGAATTGGCAGACCACATGTGGAGGCAATGAGGTGACAAGGACCGCTTCTAAAACAAGCAATGAAAACTTTTCAATTATGAAATGGACAGCTGAGTGCGACCCCGCAAAATAAGTGGAGCCACTTTTCTTCAAGGTGATAAAACTTTGTTAGCAGAACTAAACTTTGTTGGCTGAAGCCTCCCGTTCAGGCTGAGTTATAGCAGCAGAAGGGAACATGGTTGACCTTCTTCCAAGCCTGAAAATGTGAGAGATGACCCAGTCTTGGCGACGTGTGTTAATGTTTGATGTGCTCCGACCCCTACTTTTATCTCCATGCAGTGACAAGACTCATAAGGAGAGGAGCAAATAGCTTTTTGTAGCCCCACAGAGTTGTGCACACAAAGGGAAGCTGGAACAGCTGCAAGCCGGCAGCACAAACATATAGGAAAAAAAACAAAAAAAACAAATAAAAGTAGATTTAGAGGTCGAGAAATAATCCGTTGTTGCATTAGTTTTAATACTGTTATCAAAGTCACTGTGATAGCTCATTTATTTGTGATTTATTCATTTAATTATATTTGCTGCCATAAAATAAAAATCCTACAATGTGTCAATTTTATGGTGTTGCTCCCTTCACTCTGCAGCAACTTCAGAAAGTCGTCTCTACCCTTCCTTCACAAACTCCGTTCATTAATACAGTTTCGATAATGAAGATGTAAATTAAAGAAATGACACACAAAAAAAGCTATTGCGTTAAAATACGACTCAAATACAGCTGGTCGAGTGTGTTGCAGTGATCAACAGAGTGCAAAATTCTTTCCTAATCAGAATGAGATCCTTACTAACTGCAACAAAAGATTTTTTTTTTTCAACAATTAAAGCCTGGCTGCATTAAATAGAGACGTAACTCTGTAAGTGGTCGTATGAAACAAGCTGACACTAAGCAGATAAATATAATAAACTTTGCCTTTCATGAAACCAATGCAGCCTATTAGCGGTCACGGTGGCCTTCACACAGATGCAGATCAAATGTTTATTGTAAGTGAGAGCTTTCATATAACAGAAGGCTGAGCCGGCTTATCATATGTATGTTCTAAAACTCTCTAGCTACTACAATGATAAGATTTTCTTCTTTTTTTTTCACTTCAAATAAACAGACGCAGATGTACAGGCAAGACTGGGCTGTAATTGGCACAATAATAATGAAACTGAATTGGATTCAAATGAAGAGAAGACCTGGCGTCCGCCTGAGCTGAATGTGTGAGGTCCAGATACGAGTTCTGCGTTTTATCTTCTACGCAGGAGGAGAAAGAAATCATCTCCTTTAATTCGATAAAACCATATATCCCTGTAGTAATGAGCACGGACGCCACATCTCAGGGCTGCTGTGAAAGCGACACCTCGGGCCGGGTGTCCATTTTCATTATGCTTACACCCGGCCTCTCCCGATGACTGAATGCCCCGGGGATCAAAGGGCGGCGGTCCCAGACACATGACCTGGATCTCAGGTCCCGCTGAAATGTCAAGAGGTGACGCTGGGACATGCCGGCTCGGAGTGGAACTCAGTAAACGCATGCTAACAACAAATCCAAGCCAGCCACTCGTCACTACTACCGGTGTGGGGGTGGGAGGGGTGAGGGGGCTGATGGGAAGCGAAGGGAACATGCTTAAAGTTCAACGAGTGCATGGAGGCTGAACTTTTCTTTTTTTTTTTTTTTTTTAAAGCAAGAGCAGCAGGGTCGTCTTTTTCTATGATCGAGAGCTGTTATATGTTTCTACTAGCTTTAGGTTATATTACTGTACAGTGGCTCTATAAATATTTATTATACTGTTAATAATCAAATCTCAGAGATATGAAGACAGCAGTAAAAAAAAAAAAAAACAGGAGCTGGGGATTTACAGTGAACTGAATCAATGTCTCTTTCACTCCAACTCACTGTGTAGAAACAACCTTGTTATTGTAAAGTGCATCCAAACCCAAGCTTTAGCCTTTTTTTTTTTTTTCTTCTTTAGTGTCTTTGTACATGATCAAAACAACACACACTCCCCAGGCGGTGTGATATATATTGGAGCAGATGCATTGAGATTACACCGTATTAAAGCGAGCGCCATGGCAACGGCATGATTAATAGCGGCGATATAGCGGCTGAGCAAATATTTAGCGAGAGAGAAATAAACAGTGAAGGTAGAAGTTTCTTTTTTGGAGCATTTTTACATTGTTTCGGCCCGTCTCCCGAGCATTACACACACTTCTCAACACTGCTTTCCCAGAAAACGAGCCGTCTCGAGCCCGAAATCTCCACACATTAGTCACAAAGAGACTTGTTGATGTGAAAAGCTGGGAGGAATCAATACCTGTTGCTGAAACACAAAACCAGCCAGATGTTGGGCTTATTAAACTCAGGTTAGCATCAAACCTTAGCCGTTGGTTGAGGTCAAATTCATTATTTTCTTCCAGATATATAGCGAGTGAAACAGAATTACCACAAGTTTGTTTTGGCTGAACAGAAACAGGTTTATACGAAAAGATTACTTTATTTGAAGCGGTGTGAAGTTTTACCTTGGACACTCTCTGGGCCACCTCCCGGCCAACGGACAGCCCCTGGACAAATGTGCGTGCGGCGATGAACGCACGGGTAACCTGAGCCTTGAGCTTCCTGGGCACGTCTCCAAAGGGCTTGAGCTGGTCGGTGTACTTACTGATACACTCCAGATAGTCCTCGGTGATGACATACTGCGAGTTGAGCAGTGTGAACATGCGCTCCAGCAGCCGCGACCAAAAGTCATTAAGCATCTCCTCCAGGTTCACGTTCCCCCCCGTGTAGTACCGCTTCAGCTCGGCAAAGAGGTTCTCAAAGACTTCAGAGTTCTGCATGTACGGCTTGCCGTAAGTCCTGACAAACATCTCGTTCAGGGATCGCTCGGTGTTCTCCAGCAGCTCCAGGAAGAATTCTGGGTTCAGGAGAAAAGAAGAAAGCGTTATTGTCCAAATCTGTCCCACATTTTGACAAAGACTACAAAAAGCACACATGATATGCCTTCATAACATGCACTGGAAACGTTTCTGTATTTATTTTCCAAATGGAAATACTGAGAACAATCAGATATTAGACGAGGAGACGTAGATTGTGGAGCTCAAAAGGAACCGATTGTAGCGCCGACAGCAAATGTAGCCAAAAATACTCTAATGAAGAATCAATTAGGGCGTCTGGTGATTATATTATGAGGGAGTTTGACAGTTCTGTTCAATTTCCCTTCGAGTTTTTTATTGGAAAGGAAGTGGAAGCCTTCCTCATATATCTCTGGAAAACAATAAGTTCTATGTTTGCTGCGCAGAGGTCCGCATTGCCACATGTAAACCCCCAGACGCCCGACTGTACCTTTATAAGAAGGACATATATTGCTGAGTGATTTCCTATATACACATGAGGGTTTCTCCAGATGCTGGAAGCATAAGGCTGTCAGTTGAAGCACAATTCATTAACCTTCAGTATGATCATGAGTGCATAATGCATTTTGTCTCGAAGGTTTTCAGGGAGCCTGCATTTTAATTATTCTTAGCAACCACGTGCCGTTTGCCTCATCAACTAAATTACTCACGAGAAATTTAGAAAAAAATTTTAAAACCCATGTATTTACCTGTAGGAACTCATCAAAATAAGCAGCAGTGCTATAAAGAATACAATGAAGGACAGTACAATGTCTGAGAAAACCTTCTGCACACAAAAATTATGATGTTTTTTCAGGCAAAACATCCAAATCAAAGACACAAATTGCACAAAATGAACATTTGCTTTCATCCTTGTTGTTTGGCGGTAAAGGAGCAGAACAGACCAGGCCATTATACGGCAGGCAGGCCTCATGCGGCCGTTTGCTCGTCCCTGGCCAGGGCACAATGGGTCACTGACAAGTTATGAAAGGAAATCAATCTGCATGACGTATGCAAAACAACCGAAAGTGATTTTATTATTCTGTTTATTTATCCATCGCTGCTGCTTGGGAACAACCGCCAATCTAAACATGCAGTATCTTGCATGAATCTAAAATCATGTAATATCCTGCTTTAAAAAAGGAAAAAAAAAAAAAAAAAAAAAAATATATATATATATATATATATATATATATATAAATAAATATATATATATATATATATATCAGAAGAATGACATGCCCACTCTGGGCTGTGTGTCACATTATGCGTGCCATGAACTGCCTGGTTGTGTTTCCAGGATGGAACCTGTCACGGAGCACCTGCTACATCTGGAATACAGCTGCTGAGAGCAGGGGAAGTTTGACTGTCTCTGACCTACACAGCGGGCTGATAACACTCTTTGTTGCTTTTCAGAGGTCTGAGTAAAAATCCATCGGACAACTGCAGCTTTTCCACAAAGCTGCTCCCAGCGTACTCATCAACACTTTACACCACTCCTCCTGTCACCGTGTCTCACAAGATAGGCTTTCAAATAGCACCATAAATCTCTGACTTAGCTGTACGTTATGAAGCAGCCAGAGTCTTCAGATCATCTGGAACAGATTGAGTAAATCCTTCGTTGATTATCTCAAACCAAAGCGAGGTGAAGCAGCCTTTTGCTTCGATGCTCCTCACCCCAGGAAGAAAACTAATCTGAGTTCAGCTCAAACATCTGAATTAGGACTTAAAACACTCGGCAATTAATACAGATACTGAGACATTTGTCTTGTTTTTACGTTTAATGAATGAAAGTATTTCCAGTTTCTCGTAAAACACTGAATAACTTAATGTCTAAATACTACACGAATAAACTCGGCCTGACACGCCCTTCATATTACGCCTCTATCATTTCTGAATGAGTAAAAACAAACAAGCGTTTAAGGCTTGTTTGATCACAGCATGTAAGCTACTCGTGTTTTTATCCCAGTCAGAATCTTGAGCTAATTACATGATGTACAGTGGTAAATCTCCACGGGCAGCCACCATCAAATATAAGCTCCAGTCAGGATATTCTCAATGCTGTAAGTAATGTTTTTCAAATTACAACTGGAGAGAAAAAAAAATGTTACTTTGTTAAATCAATCAATAACATCAAAGATTTTATTTTCAAAACTGTAGCACAAACAGCTGTTTATACATGGCTCAGAAAATGTTTTGCCTAAAGCCACATATTATCTCAACGCCCCTGATAGGAAGCTGCATTCAAGCTGAGTTTACATGATAAACAAAACGCCAAGAAAACCCGCCTCCTGCACCGCTGCTTAATAACTGCAGTCAGAGGTCAGACAAGCGAGAAACGGATTTGACGTCACAAACATTAACGAAGACCGGAAGGTAGCGACGCACCGGAGGGACGGTTTATCTGGCGCTGCGTCGGTGCTCTTCGTTGTTGAACAGTTAAATCACATGACCACTGCTGGAAAGGTTTATTGTGACAAACAGGTAATCCTTGAAAATGAAAACTCTCCAACTTCACATTTCCTCGTGAAAACACCAGCATCTCAAAAGGACAAAAAAAAAAAAAAAAAAAAGATTAAAAAAAACAATTCAATCAGGCAAAATAGCTTATTTATGACATGACACTTGCTTATGAAACACTTGAACTTCCTCTCACAATTAACTTTGGGCTCATTAACACTCCACATGAAGAACCGCTGCCTGTTAACTAATGCTCTGATTAAATTATCGCATTGTCACATTCACTTCTCCATTTTTCATAGGAATCATCCACCTCTTCCATCTTCAGGTGCATTACCACAGCGTGTATTTCATGAGTACAGGCATTAGGGTGAAGTATTTCAGTGAGAAATTTTACTTAAGTTGTTTCATATTTAAATATGCGAAGCTTCCAGCATGATTTGTGTTTCGGTGAGTTTTCTTTTTAGTAATGAGAATCTGCTAAAATTAACGCACGCTGATTAATGACAGCTTCCAAACATGTTTAGCTTAAAAAAGGCGCATTTCAGGAAAAAAAAAAATACAATGAGGTCATGTTTAGCCGTGTTATTAATTGAATGTAATTGATGTAATTAGGGCAAAGCATTTTTGATATTATTCTGAGCCCTGCATCGGAGCGATTACAGTGAAAAATTAATTCATGAATGTCATCAGTATAATTGAGTAACTGAAATATTAAGTTGAGAAAGACATCATAACCTAATTAGAGAAAAATTCATGAGTGGGATCACACTCTGCAATAAAATAAGTAAAATGTCAGGCAGTAAAAATCACCAGGAACGCCGACATAAATCCTAAACACATATTAGTAATTAGGACGCTTGTCCAAATGGATGGTTCGAGGAGCTGCGAGCGGAGGATAACGACGCCGAGACGCTGGACAGCGACGTTTCTAACGCTCCCAACTCGCAGAGAGTTCATTACATTTCACTTGAAAAAAAGCTGTTTGGCTTCAACTTCGCACTGCGCGCTGGGAGATGTGCCGAGGTTACACACAGCCGCTCTTTCTGTGATGAAAAGAAAGCCTCTATTCCTGAGCTTCTGCAGAAGCCGACCGATGGACGGTCTCCTGCATGTCAGAGATGTCAGCCGTCTTATTTCACCAGTCGTGAAAACACAGCGTTCCCATTTGAATTTTTTTCCAGCCACATGATGGGGGGAAAAAAAGGTACATGGCGTGAATTTCATTCATAAAGCGTTCCACAGATCCTGGAGACGGCGAAGGAGTCAACTTGATTTGGTTGTATAAAACGCAAGCATCCGAGGAAGCTGTGAAAAGAATAACATCTACAGCGAGAGGCCTCATGGGAGGTGGCCTGCAGAATTAATTACAAGAGAGTCTCCTGAACTGTGACCGGCCAATGAAGAAGAATTAAATGGTTGGTTTTCCACTACCACTCTCTCTATTTGAGCCAATATATGGTATGTTATATTAAAAAAAAAAAAATGCAAAAATAATGTGGATTCAGGACATTTCGTCACAGCAGACCATTTTTTAAATCAGGTCACATAAATAACAGAGCCACTGGAAATATATTTATTCTTGCACGGGGCTATAATCAAAACCTAAAATGAACCGAGAACCTCTTAATACTCTTTTTAACAAACTAATTACAACTGGTCGGATGTTTAATGGGATGAATGTGGACGGATATTTTACAACGTGGGTTAACCTGCTTCAGCAAACATCCAGATAATTGGCCACAATAAAAAAAAAAGGCCTCATGTGCAATTCAGAAGTCAATACAACGACTCGAAGTAATTACTCCAGAGTCTCAATCCCATTCATTTGTAGAAGCTGGATCCTCCACATTCCTCTCACCTATTCTAGACTCGCTTCCTTTTTTCTTTTTTTTTTTTAGCAAAAATATCTAAATGAAGTGAATTTTTAAAACATTCCAACTGCTTGCTTACCCAGACGCAAGTTGGTAGGAAATCATTTTCAGGATGGATTGTATTGGTTTGTTTTTTTAATATTTATTATTTGTTTTCAATACAGAGACTTGCAATTTCATGAAATTGGTAAAAACAAATCGATAACTGCTTCCCGATCAGCTCTTGTGAGCTATTCATTGTCGTGCAGTAACTAAATATAGTTTATCTGCAAGGCTGACCTCCGTGAACTGCAGAAAGAAATTAAAAATCTGAACTCCTTGGCGCTCATGCAGCAGCTGGCTCCTGTGACAGAGAGCTAAAGAAGAACTGAACCTCCAGCTCCGTGTCTAACCGAGGGAGTCTAACGTACAGCGGGCTTGGCATTCAGCCTCCTCCGGTTCACGTTGGGAGGACGTCAATCATAAGCAGGGTCGCTGATTGGCCTGACAGGAAGTGCCCGTCTGCGGTACGGCGAGCTGCTCTGAGTGCTCCGCCGCTGCGCCGAGCGTGGCAGCTTGACCTTTCGTGTCTCCGTTTCTTTGTGGTAATTTCCGTGGCGGAGCTACTGGGAGTCGCACGCTGCCAATTAGAAGCGGAGGTACTCAAGGTGAATCACAGCTGGAGAATCAAAGCATACATATTCAAGGTCCGATACATTATTTGAGGCAGTCACCTAAAGAGAAACGGACTGCTGGAGTGATTCATGCTAGTTCACAAACATATTTAACTGCCGTCAAACTCATTTTAGGATTAAGAACTTGCCAGTTTGGGGCCATGTGCCATATGTTTGACACCTCTACTTCAGATTAATATCGTCTTTGAGAAAAAACAATTTGCTGGTTGCATCTTTTATACATCAAAGCCTGTAATAGCAAACAGTGCAGAGGAGAATAGCCCTCTGAGACACACGGCATGTCAGAAACACGGTGGCGACAGTGATTTAATGACCCGGCGGGGACGGAGACATTGTGGCGTTCTGCTGGAATCCCACCCTGGCTTCAGACTTGTGCTGAGCCGGCATGGCCTTTCCAGCGCCGGCCTGCTTCACATTCATCTAGTCACACATATTTGCACCTGGTAGCCAGCCAGTGGGATTCAGTCTTCTATGGTTGGCAGCTTTCGAGGAGTAATTTCAGGTTAAGTGACTTGCTCAAGGGCACCTGGACAATGACTGCTGAAGAGGCAAAGAATCAGCTCTTTATTTATTTTTATCCCAAACAGTTGTGAAGAGTAAAAGAACTTTACAGCAATCTAATCAACAACAATGGGCGCCAGCAGTAACAAAGTGAATGTAAGTTAATAAAAGAGGAAGTGCAGTAGGTGGACAGCATTATTGCTCCATGGGAGCAAACAGCAGCGTGGAGCTCGCGGTCTCCAGTGCCGAGCATTGATTAACAATTATGTTCCCTGAGTTGGCATTGAATGGGCACAATAGAAAATAATTCTCTCTCACGGCAACACTTTGTCCATTTTTTCCTAAAAGATCATTTCCTATAAATCTTTGGATGTGAAGTGTGGTGAAAACCTCATTTAAGACTCATTTCCAGCCGGCGCAGCTGTACGTGTGGCGGCGTTTTCTTCACACAGCCCCGCCGTCTGCATGGCGATGTTTCTGCATGCGTGTGTCTCGGCGAAGTCGAGCCGGTGCCCTCTCTCTGCGACACGTAGGCTGCGGTGTCGGGAATGCGTGGGCTGTCCAGCTACTACCAGCTACAGGGGCACTCATCACAGTCTGCATAAGGAGAGGAAAATCTACACGTCCGCCGACTCTGTGTGGGCGGAACTCCGCAGTCAGGTGTAGAATAGATGGCAAAGGGCTTCTGAGAGAACTGAAGGCTCTGTATTGTTTGGATCTTCAGCTATAATGTCTGACTCAGTATCAGAGCTTTTAAACTTCATTTAAAAATGCAGCTTGGAGAAATCGTTATCTTCCAATTCATTTTTCACTCAAGAATATCTGATGTATTTGTATACTGCAGTGTAGCGAACATTATCTCATTTCTTATCTCGTTTCTCCAAATGGGTCGGCAGCGGAGCCCTTCGGCAGACACACAGTCTCCTGCAGAAAAACCTGCACATGGCATGTGTTTTGACGGTAATGAAATTATGAGCAGTGGCAGTAAGCCCCAAGAGATAAAGGGGTGCCTGGAGTCATGCTTTTAAGTGCTGCTGGACAAAAAAACCCCATTTCCCTCAATACTAGAGGCATCCTCACGACATTCACCATGCCTGACAGCAGACGATCAAAATAGCATTTATTTATGTATGCTTCCAGGAATCACATATGAGCTCGAGAAACACAGATTCCTGGAAAAAGTGCAGGCAGACGCTGGACGGGCACTTGTGACATTGAGTTTCTGGGCAGCGTGCAATCATCAGAGAGTTGAACGCTGAAACCCAATCGCGGTCCTTTCATATAATCTGTTGAAGAGTTTGAAAAGCACAAGCGTGGAAAGACAAGACATTGACTTCTGAGGATTAAATTGCACAATAAATCACTCAAGCATTGTTGGGTTGTTGACGCTGGATATATTTAGAGAGCTCCAGATCAACGTCTATGTTTTGACCTCCTACCTTTGAAGAATAAAATGACTTTTGTTTCCATGTTAAGGTTCGTATTGCTCTTTTGAATACATTGGCATGACTGTATCTGTATATATATATATATATACATATATATATATATATATATATATATATATATATATATATATATATATATATATATATATATATATATATCACGTATATCTCATTAGCATGCAATGAGAGAATATTGACAGATTATGAAGCAACAAACATTGAGTCATGTTGTGAGGCAGGACCTGTCAAAATGAAAGAGATGGATATTCAACTTGGCGAATATGTTATCATGGTCTAACATCTAAATGTGATAACCTCAGAGCAGGAAACCACCAATCACCCCCCACAGTAACTTTAAAGATGATCAGCAGATCAATTCATACAAAGCACCTAGACCTACCGAAAGGCTTCTAACAAGAGTTGGGAAAAGGAGACCAGTAACCAACAGGTCAGGTATGCCACATATATTAACTAGAAAACCACATAATGCAACGGCACATAAAGCGGAGATGGAAGGCAGAGACGAATAAGGTCGAACCACCAAGCATCTGGGAGGAGATGTGCTCTGTCTGGACCACAAATTCAAGTACTAACCATTAACATCAAACTCTCTAAAACGCTCCAAATTATACCCAAACACAGCATAAAGTAAGCAAGTCCATGTTGAAGAAACGAGTTGCCAGTCCCACTCTTCATTTTGGTCATCCTCCAAGCGGAGCACCTTGTGGGGAGAAGAATTCAAATCTCTTAGAAGACACATTGAAGCAGATTGTTCCAGGACCCCGCTGTGGTGCTGTGGGGATACCTGCAGGCTTGCAGGGGAAGGATAAGAAATGCCTCTTGAATTTATTACTAACAGCAGCATTAAATGCATCACAGTTAAATGATAAAAAGCCCGATCCTCCCACAAATGATATATGAATACAAAACCACCTCAGATATTCAATGAGGCTTCAGAGTCCTATTTCTACTAGACAACAGGGTCCTGTTTTACCTTTGTTAATACAGAGAGGTCTATCAATGCCCCCATAGTCCCATTTTTCTTCTATGCACGCACACACGCACATACACACATGCTTTAGAACATCTTTCTCTGCCAGTAAATGTGGCACCTGGAGGGTATTTTACCCTAAAGTGGACTGTTATTAATACATCCTTTATTCTGGTATTTATTTCTGTTGACATGTATGTGCATTTGTCCTTTGCTCTGACCTTGCAGCTATGGAGGGGGGGATGCAGGGACTGCTTAGCCTGTGCTTTCTCTTCTGCAATGCATTTGCAATTGGAAGAAACCATGTAAAAAAAATAATAATAATAATAATAATTGAGATTTGCTGATCTGGCGAATCACATAGCCGTTTTTTGTTTTGTTTTTTAGGATCTATAGCATAAGAGATAGTGCAAGAGTCAATTAATCTGTCAGCCAAAAAAAGATTTTCTTTGGCTTTCTCGACTTCTTGCACGTTTGATGTTTCTCTGTCTTGTAAAGCACACTATCGATGTCGTTTTCGAGCGGACCACAAAAGAACAGTTTGCTTGTGCCGGCGCTGACGGAGTAACCATTGTTTCAGTAGCGGTCTCCAGCAGACAGCAACATAATTCATCTCAACTGTGTGGGCAATCAGACATTCCGACAGAAATCTAAACAACTTCCAGTGTTTTAGGTTAAAGGATCTCACAACCGCTGTGCTTTTCATGGTTTTCAGTAGAAATAATCACAAGGTTTAATGTTCCACTTGGATAAAGCATATAAAAGTATTACAATCCGAGACAAAAAAAAATGAATAAAACAGCTAACCTTGGTAGGCGTAACATGCCGCAATTCCCCTAATAGTTCCTGAGTGATAACTCAATAAAAGATGCGTAAAAGGTACTCCGCAGCATTTCCAATAATATGTAAAAGTGACTGAAAACACTAACAGATGTTTGCGCTTCACCTCCAGCGCCCTCCACTGCTGTCCGCAGTCAAGACTTGCTGCTCCCACCATCTCACGCCGGTAGCTCCAAGGATTATTATTTCTCATTAAACTGTAACTAGGAGGAGCGAACTCTATGCAGGAGGACACCGAGAGGGACAGGTGGAGGAGCGGCGCGTGGCCCGCTTCGGTAATGAGCGGATCCTCTCCTTCGGCGGACGCGCGGCGGTCAGGACAGTCGCTGCAGGTTTAAGGCGAGATCACACGGCGCACAAGACCACCAAACAACCTCAATAATGCAGTCTGGCTCGGCGCCGCCGCTGAGGCTGTCAATCTGTTGCGCAAGGAGGCATGTTTGTCTAATCCAACACGAGGGCTCTCCAGGCCCGGGCACATTAATGAGATTTTCACAATCTTGCCTAGTCTTGAGAGAGGACAGCAGCAGAACTTCACTGAACCCTTTCAAATTAACACGTATACAGTCTCAGAGCTTTGATTTCCATTTCTGCGGCAACGTGTTCCACAATGAGCAACTGGTAAAAACAATCCAGGAAAGAAAGAGAGAGACTGAATGAAAGAGAAAGCAGTGCACTTGAGTTCAGGACAAAAAAAAAAAAAAACCACTTACCGTCAAATCTTTGATGCCTCGAAACAAAGGTGCTCCTCAGTACATGACTCATTTCATCTACCAGGTTCTCGAAGTCCTGTTTACTCTGCTGGCCAAATTTGTCTTCCATTTCCTGGGTGCAGCATGTGTTTCCCTGAGGACAGACGCGGAGATGTTCACCTGCAAAACACACACCGACAGAGTTTTTATCCCAAACCAAAGTGACACTAAATGCCCTTCGGAACGACGGAAGCTTTTTGGCCAACTTAACTTTACTGTCAAAAGTTCCTTTCAGACACATTTCACCCCATTTGTGGGGGGTCGACGGTCAACTTCCGTGCTGTGTTGGACGTTGGTTCATGTGAAAATATTGATGCGAGTTCGTAAAAACAGCAAAATTTGGAAATGGCTTCCGGAGTGTGGCGTTTTTGAAACACACCAGTGTCTGTCTGCATCCAAACAGGGCAAACTGAGTCCTCTGCACATGCACAACGGCATCGATAATACGGATTCATGTCTCATCTCAGTAATTCAAGACAGAAACACATCAACTGAAACAAAAACCAGAGTCAAAATCAAAAAAGTGGAAAACCTTCAGTCTGTCAGTGAGGTGGAAGGCTGTGTGGAAAAAGGTTCTCTAAGGTCAAAAAAAGAAAATAGAGAGAAGTGCCTTATTAAGTGCTTATACGATCCAAAGCTATCTTTTTACGGGGGCTTTGATATGAAAATGACTAAAAGTCTCATGAACGCAGACCGGGTCCTTCAACAGTGATTGAAGAAACTTTAAAAAGCAGCCTTAAAATATCCCAGACACATTCAGAAGAAGCAGCGGTTTAGAAGGAGTTTAACTTCATAGAGATGATTGTTACATCTTGAAAGGGCGGTTTGTGGTCAATAGGAGGGAAATTTTAGGAGTGTCTGATATGTGACACAGCTTTGTGCAGCAGTATTGATCTGATACTATTCAAGAGGGCCAGAGAGGAGCGGGGAAGGTCTCCTACAGAGCTGAAAGGACTGATGGTTGTTGATAATGTCTTTTTATTTGAAAGAAATCTTCTTTTTTCTTTTAAGTGGAGGCAGGCGTTTGAAGGGTTGGTAGTTATGCAACTTGGCATCACGACAGTTCACAAATTTATATATTAGCTTTTGCAATCATGATAATCTAATGCTTGGTCACAATTTCGTTGCAGGTAAGCAAGTTAGACATCAACTAGACCGCGTGTGATAAGAAGTGTACTCCGTGCCGAGCATTTTGTAGTGTTTGGATGAACGCCACATTAACAATCACGACTGTATTAAAAATATCAGTCAAGTCTTTTTGGCGTCCCATCTCAGGTTCACCTGGTTTCATGTGTTTCTCTTCCACACCACTCTGCACTGCGCTGCTACAACTATTCAATTCAAAAAGACAACATAAGGATATGATTATTAATGAAACAGCGGGATAGTCTCTACTTTTTATTGAGTCTTCAGAAGGACGATTGTCTGTGGATGATATGCAGACTGTCTGGCAGTGATGCTGAAAAAACATCAATGCATGCAATTGTTTGGTAATATTTAATTCATTTTATTGTTCACATTTGTCATGGAGATTTTAGGCTTTGTTCCTATAAAAAAAAATATAAATCAACAGAAATAAAACAGCAGTCTCTCGATTCTTTTTTAATTAGTTAAGATTGGCCGATTATTCAAAAAATTAGTCGAAAGTGTAAGTATTAGAAAATAACTCATTAGTGGCAGCACTATTTCCTTAAAAAAAAAAAATGGGGGGAAGTGCCGTCTGCAGTTCCCACCAGCAGCGTTTCAGAAGCAGAGCAGGTTGGTGACTTTTTTTGTTTTTAGTCCCTTTGGTTTGATTTTTGTGCTTCTGACTTCTGTCTCGTTTCCATCAGGACTGATGCAATGTTGGAATAATGAAGTGAAATACGGCCCATTGTCAACACAGTCAAGTGCAGCGGGGCTCCGTCTGATTGGCCGGATTTGTTAACATGCAGAGCTTCAGTGCACAATTCTTCAGTCAGTCACACGTTCTGGCGATGCTGACGTCACGTTCACCATAAATTTACAATATTCTGGACAGGCCTGAATGAAATTTAGCGTTTATGAATAATCCAATTAAATAAATCATTACTTTTACTAAACAGTATTTCATGTTAGAGGACAAAACTAATTAACTCAAAACATTTTACCAGAAGACTGCATATAATATGAATCAGTTAAAATAGATGCCTGCAAACCACTTTTTTTCATGATAGTTTTATTTATATAGCGCCAAATACAACATAGTCATCTCACAGCTCTTAACATTCAAAAAAACAAAACAAAAAAAAAAGAGCCCACAATCCCTCATGAGCAGGCATAGGCGACAGAGGAGAAGGAAAAACTCTTAACAAGAAGAAACCTCAAGCAGAACCAGACTCACATACCAATGAAGTATTTTTATGTCTATTCTACATAACCCTGGGATTCTCACTGTGCTTCACAAACCGACTGATATTGGGGGGACTGTTTAACAGTCTCCAATGAAACGCTTTACAAGGAATAACACTATTTCATTTATAGAAAATGAGCTGCTTGTTTCATACATGAATGGGGAGAAACGACGGCATGCTGTGTCTTCTGTAACATGAGTTTGTGATCTATTCTCTCATTTGGTCTTATATGGAGTGATTTCACTGACCAGCGGTTTCCAATGCAATATGTTATTTTAAAATATTCTCCCACATTACATAATTGATTACATTGGCGCTCTACTGAAATGTTAATGATGTGTATCATCTAATTTCCCCAAAACAGAAATAGTCCTCAGTAGAAAGTATTTCACCATATTCACTGCCTCTATGATGTTACGTAGCTGGATTTTTGATGACAGATTATATTGAGAAATTCAAGGCAACATTATGATGGGTGTTTATAAGAAGATTTTACTTTGAACGTCATTCAACAGTTTTCCCCATCTTCCAAAAACAGAAAAAGTAGGACTAGTTATAGATTTCTGCATATCGCTTCACCTGATCGTTACAGTTGCTTTTGAACCTGAATACATTTCAGGACGAGTATTTCTTTGAACTAATATCTGTACTTCCACTTGAGGAGAGAAGGTGACGACCTGTCCCTGCTCTGCTGACACTAAAGTCAAGAATAAACCTCAAAACTCATAAAATAAAAAACTGGATTGTGCTCCCGGGGCTCTTTAAAAAATTTACAAGCTGGATATGTTGATATAAAATTCTCAATAATAACATTCTGTTTTAGAGTAAAATCTCTAAATAGAAATAAAAAAACAGTTTGTGTTGGTTCATTCAAAACAGCCTGACACCAGAAGTCAACATACAGCAGGACAGAGTCATGTACACTGGTTATAAACAGTAATACACTACAATGACGCTGATTATTCAGTACTGTATATCAACAGGTCAGTTCCTATAAGCAAACAGGTTCCAGGTTTATCAATGTGCTTCGGGGAGTAAAAGCAGCAGTCGCATAAACAAGCCAGAATCTTTATTCGAAGATATTATTCATGTAATTTGCAGCCAGACTCGGTCTGCCCAGGCACAAGCACTTCAAAAGTATCCCAATTCAGCAGGAAAACCGCAGGCCTGGAAGCCCTGGCTGGGATGTGCTCCAGACCGAAGACAATGAACGGACGGCAACACAATTTGTAGATTTCTCGTGTGTCTGTTGCAGCAGAATCTAGAATTTGGATCTAGCAGCATGATTCTTGGGGAAAAAAAAAGACATTGCTTTCATGTCTTTTCTCTCCGTAAACTGATTTAAAGAGCGCATTAGGTGTATAAAGTGTTTTAATGTCTCTGCGAGTACAAAATCCATATAGAATGAGAAATGCAGACATACTGAAGCATCTCTCTCAGTATCTCTGTTCATTTCTCACAGAAACAGCATGGAATGAAAAATATGATTTGAACGGTCTCGTCTCCATCCCCTATGGGAATCTGTTTAATGTACCATTAATGTTTAATTTCACTTTCTGCTGGGCAGTGGGTGTTGTCAAACATGTCGATGGGGAATATCCTCTCAACTTCCAAATGAGACAATAAATCAGCTAAATAAACACGTTTCAGCCGACGCTTTTTCAAATGACTGAATTATAGCTATCGCTATGAATCGTTGAGATTAAATGTCTTATAATCGAGTTTGAATGTTTTTAAAAGAAATCTAGAACAGGATGGGAACACATTGATAAGTGTATTCAACTCACAAAGACAAACCGTAACGTCAGGATTCATTCATATGAAATATAACTCAGGCCACTTCAACAAAAAGACTAAAATGAGTGAAAATCGAGATTAATATATATTATACTGATGTATATTTCAGCTATACCGCTCATTGCATGCTTAAGCGGACATTAAAAATAATCAAAATGCTCTCAGTTCTAGCAGAATCTCTTCACTCATTGTACTCTTCATTCACCAATCTGCACAGATCAAAAACGCCGGACTGAAAAACGCTTTCTAAACACCGCCTATTTCACAAATCACGGATTCCCAAACTTGTTTAATATCACAGACAGACAAGAGAAAAGAGGTTACTTTACAAGCGAGTCCCGCAGGCTACAAAGTTTGAGTGCAGTCTTTTCATCAGATCTGTCAGAAAGAGGGAAAGAAATCCATCTTGACACAACAACCCCACTGCGTGCTCCGGCGGTCTCAACAGAGCAAAACATCACTTCGGCATAAGCCTGTCGTACATCAACATATGGGAAGGAGCTTTCAAGGGACTCCACCACTCAGCAAAGTGCCGCGACCTTCCAAGTCAAGGTTAAAACAGCACTGTAGCTCCACAGACAATCTATCCGCCGGAGCGCGGACCACACATTAGCAGCAGACAGCGGCGAGTGTGGACCAGACCGTTCTTTGACTGCTGGGAGAACCACTTGTTCCGTCGTCATAAAGAGGTTGACGCAGTCACACATATTAATAACATATGAAAGACTGATGCCTCCATGAATTGAGGTCACGGCATTGTAGGTGAAGAATGAACAAGCGTTGTGTTCTAAAAATAAATACAATCACGATGCCGAGATTGCTTCTGAACAACAAATACATGCAGTCCAGATTATTTGGAGACTAAAATCACAAAGTATAATTATCAGAGGAAGAATTTAATTGGGAAATTACTTTGCAATTTCTTATTTTTTAAGCCACAGTCTGCATGATTCCATCAGACAACCTGGTTTACTGCACAGTGTCGACCTTCACTGAATGGGAGACGTTGTCCACAGACATACGATAACCCGGGCCGGGTCATGCACCGATATGCAAGGACAATGTTGCGGTAACGGTAGGAGCGCTTGTCTATACGTTGTACAGACAAGGCTTCTGCTGTCTCGACAAGGTCGTCCTCTTTTTCGCCATCCCACGCACCAATGTCAGGTTGATCACCGCATTACATTCTGCTACATTCCCATTGGTTGGTGAGCAGCTGGAGGCGGCGGCGGTGTTGTGTGTCGGCTTGTCGAGGACTTTCTGACGCTGTCGAGAAATTATCGCAGGATGTCGTGACACTGGCCGTCTGCAAACCTCTCTCACTATATTACAGAAGACCACAAATTACAAGCTGCCACAGCTGCAAATGTACAAGCAATTTCCTATCTGCTATCTGAAAAAACAAAACCAGCCCAATATGGCTCTTTAAATTCTTCAGTTGTAACTGCCGTTGGTCAAGGACATGTTCCTCTGCAATGTTTTAAGTTGTTGTTGTTTGAATTGTTTTTTTAAGCAATTCTTCCCTTTTAGTATTCATCCTGCATCACAGTATTCAGCATTTAATGTTTAGATGGCATGAAGCAATTTTCTGTTTTAAATGTGTTACTGTGCATTATGAGGGTTGCACTGAAGTTTCAAATCGGAATCGGAATATCTGCCAGAAACATCACAGCTACGTCTTTTCTCATAACCGTTCAGCTGATTTTTGGCCCTGATACCGATAAATATTTTTACAGATTTAAGCATCAGCCAATCCTGACAGTTTCCCGATATTTACATTGCTGTTGCTATATTGTGAATATGGGGTTGAAAAAAAAAAGAAAAAGAAAAAAAATGTAATTTTGAAATTCTATATTTAAATTTAATTAGTTTTATTTTAAAAAGCATTTCACTTCCTTCAGCACTTACTGCCCGCTCTTGATTTCGTCAGTTTCTTTTTTGATGCATCGTTAAGCCTTCGTGAAGGCCTTTTCATACACTGTCGGTTCGCAGAAAAATTACGTTACATAAATCTGGCCCATGATGTGAATAAAGGCTGGGGACCACGACACCACAACACCTCGAGGCTGAACTCTGGAACCATGTCTGGGCGCACCTGAACACAAATGGAGATCACGTTCTGCGGATCCACAGATCCGGATAACCAGGCTGCAGGATAATCCAGGTAGGACTGTACCTCCAGACTGCTGATATGACGCCCACTGGATTGCTAACGCTGCCCACAGTGTTTCTGCCATTTACTCAACAGGTCACAAACCGGACTCAGTGGACGGCAGCTGACGTAAAAATGATTGTTGAGGTGAGGAGCTGGATTTGCCGATGCCCGATCAATCAAAAATCACTAACATCGGCCTGATCTGATATCCACCAATTCATTTGGGACATCCCTAATGCCAACATGTCTTTTTTATTCCTTTATATGATATAATGCAACCAGAAAAAAAAAAAAAAACACACAAGTGTGAGACTCAGGGTGAAAACCACTCAGAATCAGCTGTAAAAGCACCTGTAAAAACCCGGACCACCATGGAATCGCTGAGCCACACAAGAAGAAAAAAGCCATAAAACCTCAGAGGCCGCTCAGTAACTGAAGGAAAATGCACATATCCTAGTATGAGTGTGCAAATAACAGAAATTTCTGAAAGTTAATCCAACTGAACTGAACTAGTTTTCGGGCTGACAGACTTGTCTGTTGTGTCGATTTCACCCGTGAGCTTTTACAGTGCAATTACTGTAATAACCAATTCAGGAAATGACTTTCCTTTTCTCTCCGAGATTCATTTAGGTGTCAAGTCTAAACGATGAAAGAATATGATACATCAGAAACTTGTAGGAGCAATCCTGCCACATGATTCACTTCTCTGACATCGATCCTTACGCTGAAAATGGGCGAAGATTTCGCTGAAAGACACTGTATTGTTTTCCATTAGTGGCATTTTTATAGAACTCAGCAGGTTTTACTCAAAGAAACGGCAAACTGGTAATGATGCCATATTGTACTTTATATCGCTGAAGTATACGACACAATTATCTGTTAGTATAGCTACAGCTTGAGGCGAATCTGAAGCATTAAACAGCACGCTGCCATTACAAAACTGTTAAGGAAAAAGAAGAGTGAAATGCGTTGCTTCACTGGCTCATTCACACATACAAACACATAAAGTAACATTTCCCGCAGTTCAAATTTTCTATCATAAAAAAATATGTCAACTGTGCTTCCAGTGAGTTTTTCTTCACTGGTAGCATCTTTGTCTTACCTCATGTGTCTTATTTAGAGAGGAAACGGAAAATAGAGCAGCCTTATTGTGACCCATGAGAGTTGCAAAAGGTTTTTGGAAACAGTTGAGAAAACAAAAATCTTCTTCAACTAAAAAAATGTGACCACAGCTTCAGGACAGCTTTATTTAGATATTTGCATCTCGCTAAAATCTGCTGGCAACGGGTCAGAAATCATGCAAATACAGAGGAGGGGGATTCATGTTTGGCTGATGTGAAAGCCAGTAAAGATTTCTCAATAAGGTCGACTGTGATCTTTGGCGAGCCGTATGCTTCGGCAGCATGCAGAAAGCATTTTCCACTAATATCCTGGTATTGAAGCTCGCCTTCGGCAAGTCGTTCCGTATTAAGAGCACGGTGAGCAAGGAAACAAAGAGGCTTGTCCCGGCCTAACCCCACTGTAAAACCCAGTATCCGTCCTCCGCTTCTGCAGAGCCGACAGGAGGATACATGGCTTCACTTGGCATCAAGCAAACCGGCCCGGGCTGTTTAACGTGCACACAGAGCAGATATTAACATATTAATGGCAAAACAGCAGCGGATTCAATACATACTAATGTTGTGTCACTTCTGTTAGCTGGGCGACAACATTGTGAAAAATGTAAAGTTGAGCTTTAATGAGAGAAAGGATATTCATGCACTCCGGTTTATTAACACCTTCCATCAGAAGTTGCAATTACAACACGCCACTCTCATGAGGTTAATCAAATGGAGTGTCAGTCAAATCAAGCAGTCTATTATCACTATGACGCTCTACAAGGATATTTAAATTTGACCTTCTTCCCGCTGAGATGGGTTCTTACTTTGCAATGCATACTTGTCAGTGCTGACTTTTTTTAAACTGTGAAAGACTAGCCGAACGAGTCCGTGTTCGGGCCTCTCTTCTGCCACTCTCACGTCTCCACAACCGCCAGACCACCCGTAATGACTTCTACCCAGATTACACTGGGAGACAAGATTCACTGCTTATACTGAGCTAAATGTAACTGAAAATAAACCATACAAAACTAAATTCCAACGTTACTTAATGCACAAAAACATTAAAACACTCACTACTCACATCAGTGATAGTCAAGAGACTAATTTCATAGACAAGCTCACAAAAGTGCATGATAAGGGCAGGGCTGCAGCTTTTGATTATTTTATTAATCCAGTATTTCATCTATTATTCTGGTGATTGCAATTGGATATTTTAAAAAATTAAATGAATTAAGCTTAATTTAAAATGACAAAATATTAAGAGACGGCTGAATGAACAACTAATTAAACTCTTCTTGAAATAAACATTTTTATTGGCAGAGTCTGGTGGAATAATCGCCCTGGTAGCTGCTTCTTTAAAGAAAGAAAAGAGTCTATTTAAGTGGCATATTCTGGATTTTAAAGACGACAAACAAGATGACCAAAAAAGTTAATCAAAAAGCTCATAGCAGTAATCCCACATGACTTTTTAAGAAGATATTCCACTCCGGGCTCAGCATCGGCTTCATGGTATCAAAAGCGGAAGTGATGGCACTGTGCGTGTATCGAGCACATAGCAGTGAATTAAACGAAGCCTCGAGGCAGAGAACTTTGCCTGAAGGTATTTTAGTAATCGAATTACTCGAGGAATCCATTCAGCCCTGGATCATAGTTTTATGATGGACCAGCACTCACAGCCTCTGGCCTATCCGCTCAAGCTTCGACTCTGGCATGAACACCCATCAAACCTTCCGTCTTCTCCCAGCCAACAACGGGAAAAGGGTGTGTTGTAACGGTACTTCCTGGACTGATCGCATTTATTCAAACATGCATTCATGTGGACGGTGGGAACACATGCACAGGCACATAAGGAGAGCAACCATCTCCTCAAAATCTGCAAGAAGTCATGTGGACGCATTTTTAGAAGATCAAGCTCAGGTCAGCTTCAACAAGACTGCTCTCACTCCAGACCCACCAGCCCCCCGCTCTCTCTGTAAATGATTAGCCACCAGCAACATGACAGAAAGCCCCTGCATTGAGCCATGCACATCACCATAATGCTCCGTCTTCACTGCCAAGGCACACAATGTGAACGGAGTACTGGCCACCCCCAGAATACCAAACAGACCTGCCCCGGCACCGCGGCACACATCCTCACTGCTTTTACAAAAACCCATCAGGATCAGGACTTCTCATCACCCAGGCATGGCATCTTTCCAGATCGCTCACCTGTTGCTCCAGCCAAACACTTGACAGACGCTGAAAAGCATCTGGCCCTTAAAGAGTACCCGGAGTAAACCCTTGTGAGAATGTGAGCTCAGGATGGGTGAATATTGAGGAGCAGCAAGCAAACACAGGGGTCTGAAACTCAGATCCTGGAGGGTCACAGCCCTGCATGTTTTTTTCCATTTCTCCTCGTTTCAATACACCTGAATCTCATGAAGGTTCCATCACCAAGTTCGGCAGAAAGCCTGATAAGGAGGCACTCACTGCGGTCAGCTGTATTGAAGACAGTTGACTTTTGAGACAGTTAACTAAACTGCTGAAAAACTGGACGGTGCTGAACCACGTCTAGACCGTCTCCTCTGTCTCAACCTCTTCATATCTTTCTCTCTCTCTGTTATAGCTCCTCTCTCTTCATCACAAAACTGGGTGGCTCTTTTTTGTGCGTTCTTCTTTTCCTTTTTCAACTTGGCGTGTTCCCGGTCTCTCATGGACACTCGGCTGTGCAGTTTGATAACCTGGTCGATGAGAACCTGCCTTGCTCTCTGCCCAGTCTTTCTCCTTGGAGAACCAGCTTTCTGCCGTTTCAGCAGCTCCCCTCTCTCTGCTGAACGGTCTCCTCCTTCGCCTTCATCTCGCTTTGAAGCTGCCGTTCTAGAGCTTCATACTTCTTTTTCTGACATCTGGAGCTCTGCCTTTGTGAGCGTGGCCAGACTGTTCAGTTTGTTCTCCATCAGGACCAACTCCTCGACATAAAGCTGGTGGCTGCTCCATCCCTCTCCTTTTTGAGATGTCAGCTCGTCCTGGTGCTCCGGATTCAGTACTGAGATCTGTGCAGCCACCTCGTCCTCTCGTGCTGCCCTAGTCTTCTTTTCTGGTGACCAATAAGAAGTGGATTCAGTCCAGAAAAGGTTCACCAACCTGCTCACTTCTCAAGCATCTAAGCCTCAACTGCTCCTTACAAGAGACTAACACTTCAGAGAAACTGACCTTTTCACGTTCTTAGGTGTCGGTTTGTTTAATTAGTATGCGGTAGAGCTGGGTTGCTGGATTACTAAAACACCTTTCCACAACATCACACCTTCTTAATTATGAAGAGTCACATTGATTAAAAGTTTGTTGTCTTCCGAAAAAGATCAGTCAACATTGGTGTTAATAGCAAACCTCTGATTCCCCATCCTCAAAAAGAAAGATGGAGCAAATTATCACAGCAGAATTAAACGCATTACCACAGAACCGTTCAGTTCGTCTGTCACATTCAAATGTTGTGTTTAGACCTTGAATCATTTCAGGTTTGTTTGCACTCAAGTCTCACTCAATAAGTCTAAGCTTTTAAATGTTTAAAGAAAATACTGAACGGTATGCAGGTGTTTTCTTTTTGTTCCAACATTATGGAAGAAAGATGTGTACAATAACATTTCTAAATGTTCCTCTTGGATGATTCTTTCAAAAGAGGGCAGGTGAAACCACTCAAATGGGAGCATAAGAGAGAAAAACCATATGGAAGATGCAATCACCAGCGAGATAACATTTACATACCCGAAACTGTAATCACAACACAGCATTAGAGGCGCTGAAGTAGCTTCTAATTTGTAGTTTCAAAACACATTTCCGAAACTGCGTGGACGAGGCGCTTCCCACAAATTAATATGCCTCGACTTAACTTGTGACTCAGGCTGCTTCAAACTGTCCAAGTTTTTGCACATACCGGCAAAGGTAGGCCAACTCTCAGAAGTATTCCTCAGTGTACCTGGCCAAAGAGACGCACAGCATATGTGCTCTGCCATCTGCTCCGTCCCACGGTTCCTCCTGACAAACATTTTATGGATTCACACTTGAAGCCACCGTCAGTCCTAATGAGATCAACATTCCTTGTGTCGGTGCAGTTTCTTTTTTCTTCCTCCTGACATCAGTTCACCCCGAAAAAAGTAGCCTGGATTTCAGCTACTTGAATTGCTATAAAACTCTTATCAGCTCACTGAAATCATGAATATTATGGGTGAGTTTAACCTTGATGCTTCTAATTACAGTGAAAAAAACTGATCAGCTATAACACTGTGCAAACTGTCCAGTGAAGTAATAATCCTAATAATAATAATAATAATAATAATAATAGTAATTGTTAAAGGGCTAATATATGGCCTTTAAAAGGGGTGAGAGGCACAAAAATGGAAAATAAAAAAAGGACTGAGAGAGTTTGACAAGGACCAAATTGTGATGGCTAGACAGGTGGGACAGAACATCTCCCAAAATGCAGGTCCTGTGGGTGCTCCCAGTCGCTATCTATCAAAAGTGGTCCAAGGAAGAAAAAGCGATGAACAGGTGACAGGTTAATGGGGGCCGAGACTCATTGATGCACGTGGGGAGGGAAGACAGGCCCCGATCGAACCGACGAGCCACTGCAGCTCAGATTGCTTCAGAGGTTAATGCTGGTTCTGACAAAAAGGAGTCAGAATGGACAATTTTGATTTTTTTTTTTTTTTTTTTTTGTATGTGGAGACATGCATAATGTCAATCAGGATCAGAATGGTTGATTGGTACAGCAATTCTTTGTAGATTTTCTTTTTTTTAGTGAGAATCTGGCTGTGAAAATGTGAATACTTCTGGACTGCAAGACTGAAACAAGAGTAAAGTCACAGCGTTGAATCAAAACAAGCACAATGCACTGTAACAGAATAATTGCTGCGACTACTGTGAGGTCTCGGGAGACTTACATCAACAGGTAAACAGTGACTGAGTGAGTGAGTGAACCAGAAAACCAAAAATACAACCGCTGCAAGTAAGCCACAGTGTAAATACGATTTATGAATACATTATCACGGTCCTCCGTTACGTCATGTGTAAAAGGAAATGGCTCAATAGATCTGACCATAAACACATTCAGAGAGCTCTCTCCTTCCATTTCTTCATTTATTATAAATCAGTGTGTTGCCCTGCTTTATATAACAGAAAGAAATGAATGTCTATTACGTTAGAATATGTAAATGAGGCACCTTGGGCGTCACCTGAATGTCATCCGATGTTAGCGCATGTCATATGCTTTCAGACATGCAGGCAATTTAAATGTAATATGCATTCAATAGTTCAGCTTCATCCCTCGCTCTCTGTAGCACAAAGCAAACATGCCCTCTAACAGAAGGATAATACTCCGACAAGAAGTCCACATGTAAAAATGAGGCCATATCTTTTGGTCCTACTGTAGCGGATAATAGCAGACCATGCATATGAAATCCAGCATTAATCTACGGCTGTGTGCATTCGGCTCGTGGACTTCCTCGACACTTTGAACAAAGTCTCCAGAGGGCGTTGTGTACAGAATAGCCAAGTTTCCCGCCCAAGTCAGAACTCGCATCAATCAAAAAGCGAATGACGTTATTCCTATCACATTTTGGGTCATGTCAGAAGTCATAATGAAAGGCATGTTCGTGTTTTAAATAACTGGGGGATGCTGATACGGAAGGGTATGTGTCCTTGGGTGAATGAGGACAGGTTCAAGAGGAAATGAATTCTCACTGACATAAAACAGTCTACAATAAAAGCGGCGCAGTACAATGGGATGATGGTGTTCTTCATCCTCAGGAGAGTCGGCGTGAAGGGAAAAAGGACAGGAATAAAGATGTTGGAACAGTTTCATACTCCAAGCAAATGTGTCAGTATTTTTTTTTTTGAGCGTGTCAAGATATTCTGCTTCGACATGTCATGTGCAAGGCTCCGTGCATGATAAAACAGCCAAGTGTTGACTCAATGATATGGTGTTTCATATTGAAATATTTTTTAAATACACTATGAAAAAAAAAAAAAATGTCTTTCGGGGGGGAAAGAAATAAAAATGCACAACTGCCCTCTATCATTCCAGAAGAAACATTTTTAGGAGGCTTTGAAGAAGGCGTTGTGGAGAAATGGGTTTTTCTGACAATTTATTTTGTTTCCAACGGGATTGTCCCAAAACGCTGCTATAATATGACATTTGAACATAAAACTCTCTGAAACTATACCTTCTCCCTTTTAACCCAAACATGAATTCCAGTGCAGATTGACAAGGAAAATCGGCGATGCCATTTTTTTTTCCTTCCATCTACAAATTGAAAACAAACAGAATGAGGTAGAATCGAACATCCTTGTACAAATCAATGTCATGAAGATAAATATAAAACCAAAAAGTACAATGCCTTTGACCTTGGGGGTAATAGCTACAGAATATTTATGCGCCACGTACCCTGCTGTAAGGTGCACCAACATCGTTACAGTTAAGATTAATGCATGGATTCCCTCACGCCGTGTGCAGCGCATTTAGGAGTGACAAGCGCAGCATAATCAGCATATGTAGCACTATGTCTGGCTTTGATATTTATTGAGCAGTATGTAATAAAAGCCTGGTGGAGGCTTGAGAAGTCCAGCTTGGATATTCGATCCGTGTGGGACGCACGCCTAGAAGCCCCTCCGAGAACGAGAAGTGAGCCGGCGAGCCTCTGCCGTCTGCATCAGCTTGCTAAGTGGAGCATGGCGGAGGACTACAGTACGGGCAGCAGCTGGTGGCTGTTTAGGGACCTGGACGGCCCTGAGACTCGCACTGATCATTACCTTTCACTCAGCATTTACAGTTCACAATGCAGACACCCGCCATTACGCCTCCTTACGGCGCGGGCGTCCTCCAGTCGCCCGGAGGACGAGGCCGCGACTGGGCCGAAACGGCGTGCGAAGTTTCCCCCGCCGCGGTTGCGCCGAATCGCGGCACAACGAACCGTCCTCGGGTGCAAGCGCGAAGGCAAACATCCTCTCCAGTTGCACATCATGTCTAGTCAGACGTTGTCAACAAGACAGGAGTGGCAGACGCGCGGCTAAAGATAGATCCAACGACAGCGACGAGGCATTCGGAGTGGGCTTTGTTTCACCATGGCTACGTTTTGACTGGCAGATGAGATGCCAGGGGGGAAAAGCACCAAATATACGTCACAGTCATCCTAATGTCAATAAAAATTAGACACACACTCACACATCCTGAGGATTGTTTGTTTTTTTGGAGTTTTGTTTTTTTTTTTAAAAGATGATCTGCAGATGGCTTGAAAAGATTTTATCAACGACATCAAACTTCTCAAAAAGTAAAACAATCCGAGACGGCAAGCGAGGGAGAGATAAGTGTCAAAATGTCTGAAAAATGACTCGTCAAAAAATCCAGTTGGAATTGGGGTTATTTTTTTTTTTTTTTTTTCATAAATTAAGATTTGACAGGAGTTAGTGACAGTTAGTCTTATATTTAATCCTTCCAAGCACCCATCGACTACTTAAAACTTCACTTTTGGGGAAATAAATATTTTTAAGCTCAGCAGCACGGTGTCAAATCCATCAATGACGTTTGGTTAAAAGTGATTAGAATAAACTGGAACCAACTGAAGGGCTTCTATTTTTGTGTCAGTGAGAAAGCATTCAGTATGTGTAGGCTGCACTGGTCAAAAAACTGGATCAATGACTACTGGAAATGTGTTTATTCCAGCTTCTTAAGTGAGAAATAAAAAAGGCTATCTCTTAGTGTCTCCAGGTTGGAATTTAATTGGGCAGCTGTTGACAGGAACTAATGGATCAAACTAACATCTATTCAATCTCTTTTTTGACAAGAGCGCTCATTCTTTCGCATTTCAAATGATTCCTAAACCATTAAACATCTATTGCCGCGCCATCTCTGGAGAGTCGCTTCAATCCCGTGTTTTTCACAGGAGATTTAGCTCAAATGAGTTTGACAAACATTAATTTCTCGTGGCAGCGAAAGCAGAATCTTTCCTTTAGTAACCTATATGACAACAGCTGCTTGTCAGCGATATAAACAAGGCACACAATGCTTACAGTATTTGGCCAAGCTTCAATAAGCCCGCGTCTCTTTCATGTGTTTTTTATTTTTATTGCCACTCTTATTTATGTATTCAGAAAATATAGTTTTTTGCTGCAGAGAAAGCCGGCTTTGTTTCCATATGGCAATAAAAAAACAAGTGAAATTGAAATAATTATACATACATACACATGACACATGCTGTAAATGAGGAAAGCATAGAGCGTTGTTATTAAGTACAAAACTTTCAACTAGAATCCCCCCTGGTTTTAAAATGTGTAGGCTGTATTAAAATTTCAGCGAGCGGGGTTATGAGCAACAGAAAGTTGGACATAAACCCTGCTGGAGGCCAGAAACAAAATAAACAGAAAGTTTAGGTCACAAATAGGATTAGGGTTTAGAAATATTACTCAGAGTACTTTGGATGGTTAAAAAAAAAAGAAATAAAAAAAACACAACCCTGGAGACACGAGTTACCCCTCTTTCCTAAAGAAGCATACAATTTATCAACATCTGAGGTCTGAGAAGAGTCTGGCAGAAGAAAGAACTGCTGAAAAATTAAACTCGTCTTTTTGAGGGTGATTCATGCTGTTATCAAGAAAATGATTGGGATTTCATAAAGCTCAAAGAATCCAAGCAGATGACAACAGAACAGTGTTGCAATTATATCACCTGTGTAAAATAGAAAAATTATTTAAATTATGGAAATAATGCTCAATATACACAGTACTGAAGGATTTTGTTCACAAAAGCTATCCATGTACTCAAGTCAGAGAAAACGTAAAGATCCTTCTTTAATAATCTCCTGTGGTCATGATTAAATATGAAGAAAAGTTAAAGTTAGGAGGAAAAAAAAACATTTGTTTTTACCAATTACTTACACTTACAACACTTAAAAAGCCACACTTGGCAATGTTCTTGCTGAGGGTCTTTAAATTAATTTCCTTTTACAAATGTGAGAAGAAGAAGAAGAAGAGAAAAAAAAAGCAGGGAGCCTGTCCCCTTTCCTATCTTTAGAGTGTGGTGTCTTGTTCTTCCATTGCTCCTGGCCTCAAACACTTGCAGGACATAAGCGATCCTGCAGCTCTGAGAGGGAACACCCGCAGAGACAGCCCATCATGAGGCCATTTTGGCATTCATAAGCATGATTGATGACACACGGATGGAGACAGCGTTGAGAAATCCCCTCTGCCGCGAGAAAAATGATGATTGTTTGGCGTTTTTTTTTTCCCCCTTCCCTGATAGTGGCCCCCCCCCTCCCTCCACTTCTCAGTTGGAGAAATTCACATATAGAACACTGGCTCAAATATTAGTCTGGAGCTGTACAAACCTAAAGAACACCATGTATCCCAAGTCCTATTATATGCAATTTCCTGAGAAATATTCCGATGTTTGTAGAGTGATACATAAAAGCATAAACACCCCATAAAGCCATTACGGCTGCGATCCCTCGCAGGACTTCACCGGCGGATCTATTTCCACACGGGTGACTGACAGGAAGGTGGCAATAATTCCACAATGCATCACGGCAACTGTGAGAGCATGCTGCGGGGGGGGGGGCTAACAAAGTCACCTGGCCTTTTCCCCGTCTCCAGGCACTCCCATTTAGCCCTCTTTAATCCTCTCCATCCCATTACATGACAGTAGAAATCCTGTGCACATTACACGCTCCAGGAGAGATCATTTGCCTCGTTGTACAGGCGGCCAAAGATCACATAAAATATCAGCGCCGTTATTTCTGTCCTGTCCCCCCCCCCCCCCCCCCCCCCCCCCCCCCCACACACCTCCATCTCCTGACTGGCAGTAAACAGAGCTGGACGTCAAGCGATAGCGCCGAATGTGACATGCTAAGAAGTTCCATTGAATGCAGCAGTCGGCCGCATGAGTCACTTTCCATATCTTGTCTCAGACGTCGGGTAATCCACTTGAGTGGAAACTGAGACTGCAGGAGCAAGGCTGAGTGCAAGTCTGATCTTTAACAGGAGCGGCGAGGACGAGGTTTCAACAGGCAGGGAATACAATTAATTTGTTAACAGCCATATTAAATAGATAGAGAGTAAAGGAAGTCTGGAGTGCCGGAGGAGACCGACATTGTGAGATGTGTGAACATCATTTCACTGTCTCGTGGTTTGAAATGTCTTCAGGAAGACTTAAAGCGCGTGGAGCTACTGACAGCATCCAGCAGGTCGTCACCCTCAGATGTAGAATTGTGGTAGAACTGGAGATTTTAAGGCTTTTTGGCCATAACATCGTTTTTGTCAATAACACCATCTTAAATAGATGCCGTCCCTCTGACCCGCTTCCTCGATCGCACAAGGAAAAGTCTGGAGTGCTAAGCTTTTCATTTTCAGCTCCATAAAAACATTCTGTAGCTGTGGTTGAGCGTTTTAAGTCGTGCTGAGCAGCAATCCTCTCACAATAATGGCACGCTGCTGCGTCATTACTGTTATTTCTCCATTATGCTTGAAATGGTTGTGATTCATATTGGCCAGAATCATACTGTATGATCATAATTTGACAGGCGACACAATATCTCACTGGGAAGCTTGAATTTAAAAACAAAAAAAAAATGTCTAACAAGTACGTGTCCAACTTTTCATCTGAAAAATTAAGTTTTACGAGCAAAGTCTGACATTGAAAGCAGCACAAACATAACAATACATGAAAGCACACCTAAACTGAGCTGTAATTAAGGCAGTTTCTCATTAACATAATGCAATTCCAAGAACAACTAGGAAATAAACAAGTGAAATGGTGACAGGATTTGCATTTGGGACACCGCAGGATGGATGGACCCCACAAGTATAGTGTTCAAAGTTTCCAGGACCCACAAAAAGAGAGATAAATTACTCCGAGCCCACACACACGCACTCATCTGTCACTGCGATCTGATGTTCAAAAGCTCTGCCTATCAAAAGCAGACAGGCGATTTCAGGAAATCAAACAGCATAGAGGCATTATTTAACAAGAATGCACAGCGTGTGGAAGCAGTAAAAGCCTCATTTGTAGAGGTGGACCAGTAACACGAAGTTTGACATTTCTCACAAATCATGGGTGAGTTAATGGAGTGTGATGGCAGCTGTAAGGCTGACAGAAACACAAAGCCATGTGGGAAAGCTTCGGGAGCCACTCTACACCGGGTCCCATAAAGGCCAACTGGTTCTGTAATAAAGTTAAGACGGCACTTAAAATGCTCTCCGTCTATGACCGGAGTGTTTCTGGATCACCTCCTTAGCATACTCTAAATCTTCGAGAGAATAAAGTGAAGGAGAAATTCAGGTTAACGTGTCAGCAAATTCACAAAATCATAAAATCACTCATTACTTTCTGATCATTTTTCAACTTAAACTGTCACTTCAAATAACACAAACCTCAAAGATAATTCAAAGCAACTGCATGATTTTGCCCTAAGATTAACTCCTGAAGCAAAGCCGCTGCTCTACTTTCAAGATCCAGTGGAAACAGCAACAGAAGAATAATTCAGCAGCCTAAATTCAAACACCAGTTCAAGGCAACTTCTAATATTTTCACATTCTCCGTCAATCTGCAAGGATTCTGAGGAGCTATAACTCACGGGTTGCTCACTGTAATGGTCACAATTAACCTTCAGTAAAGAGGCATTTCCTCATTTGCTTATACAGAGTTTGCCTGAGCTTAAAACGTTGTTTGCATGGGTGAGAGGCGGCGAGTGGCCGGCCTGAAGGACGCGTCCGTCACTGAGCGAATCTGCTGAGTTGTTGGGAGCGCGCGCTCTCTTCAGGAGACACGTAAGGTTATGACTCAGTCGTGGAGCGGATCAGAAGACGCTCATTGGGTCTGACACAGTTGAGGGATGAGAGAGAATTAATTTTTCACTCATTTGAGAGATTAGCTGTGATGACACAGGCCTGGATGTAAAGGATTTAATCAGTTTGGTATTCAGCCCATCTCTGAACAGGTGTGCCTGTTATCAAACACACGGCCTTTAACTCGTGCCAGCTTTCCTGCTTGACAGGAGGAGCTTTTGGCCAATAATAAGGACTTTAACTACTTTATATGCTTTTGACAATGTTTTTGTTTATGCTGTTATCAATACATATGGTTTAAGACTATGCATATTTCCGTGTCTTAATAGAAATTATACAGCCACATGAATTTTTTTAGTGTTTATGGGGAAATCCTAACATCCACACTAGAATCCAACTGGACATGAGAAAACGCGTCCCCTCCATGCATGTGACTGTGCCAAAGAGCCTGTTTTCCTCTGGCAGAACTGCTCAGCAGGACTGTAGGCTGGAAACAAATAAAATGAGCAGCTCCTGGGTCTGAACTGGAAACAGAGCAGAAGGGGAAAAAAAACAACAACAAAAGTTGCACCTCTTTTTATCATTTTATTTTTTTCCCCAGAACAGGAGTTAATATGCAGAGCTGACCACTCATTACAGGAGCTGCAGGAAACACGGGAGACCTGCACATGCAGACAGATCTACTACAGCCGCTGTCTGGGGAGGAGAGGAGAGGAGAGGAGGGGGGACCTGCTTCACATTCAGTATTGATGCGAGCTCAAAAGGATATTGTTATCCCAGTTGTGGTTACATAATCAGTAAACAAGCCCCCTTTAAAGTGATCAGCCTGCAGTGGTGCTCAGTGGTGGGCTCCCGGGTGCAGCAGGCCTGTCACTTCACTGGAGCAAACTGGGGGAAGCGGGAGGCTGCCGCCTCAGGTATCGATCACCCTCAGATCAGCCCGGTGTGGGGCTCTTCTGGCGTGTGTCTTCTGTGAGGTTAACTTCGTTAGTCAAGACTCACAGCAACTCGGCCACAGACAGGTGGTTGAAGTGCTCTAATCGATTAGTTTGACAGGGTTCATGTGCCAGGCGCTGGCAGATGAACCCTCTGCATCATAAAAAAATACAAAATGTAAAAAAAAAAACTACTGTAATGTGACTTTGCATCTCCAATGAGCTGCAGTCCAATGGGGATTTTAACTTTTTTTCCCATGCACAGTTGCATTTTTGGGTGTTTTTCGTGTGATGATGAAAGTGTGAAGAGGTTTCTTCTTACCTGGGATTTCCTGATGAGGAACATGTGAGAAGCTGAAGCCCTTCGCGACGCAAGCCTCCCTCACCTCGCTGCAATTCCGAGCTTTAAAATCTGCCCTCGCTGCAACAGACAGCACGGAGAAAGTGCAGAGGATGGTCTCTAGTCTGAGCATTGTTCACTTCTGTGGCGGCGCTTCTAGTTCGGCTCTCTCCGCAGTATCCCGCCGGCTGGAGGAAAAAAAATAAAAAAATAATAAAAAAAAAAAAAGAAAAAAGTCCCCCTGCAGCAGGATCCGCAGGTATTTTAATGATCGCAACTCAACAATTAATGTTTAACAACACATTTCCCAGAGCCAAACGGCTTCGTGTCGCGACCGAGAAGAGCGGAAAGTCCCCCGGCGGTGGAGGAGCCTCATGAATCCGGCCGGCGGCGCGTCTCCCGGCGTGGCGACTCAAGTTCCCGGAGCCGGACGAAGCCCCCGCTGCTCGCTTTCACTGTGGAAGTGTGGAAATGCGCCGCGGAGGGGAAGCGCACCGTGCTCACATCAGATGCACCGGCGAGAGAAAGCGGGACTCAAAATACGGAGTGGAATCCAGCCTCGTCCGTCCCCGTGTGCAGGCGGCAAGACGCCAAGTGTAATGAAGCCGAGCGCAGAGGAGGGCAGAGTCCCGCAAATACTCCCCGTTACAGGTGGAAGTGCTGATGTTAACAAGAGCACTGCACAAGCCTGAGCGGTCTTCTCAAAAAGCTACTTGAAATAATTTGATTACAAAATGCTTAACATCCATTTCTCAAACACTGAGCAGCAATGAGTGATACTTTTATATACATAGGGAGATATTTTTTATGTTAAAAGAATAAACTGATAATGCTACTAAACAGCAAGTCATTATGGATTTCACTTATATAACAACTGACACTGTTAGTCACTTTCATCACTTCACACAGACACCATGAAATGCTCAATCCATCCAATAGCAGCAAGGGGAATCAAACCGACAACCTTCCGAATGAGAGTAACAGCTCTACCAAGATGCAGCCACCCATTTACCATTTATATATTGAATTTGTGAGCATGCTCAAGAGATGTGTATTGATTTAAAAAGTTGCAGAGTGGAGTGGCGTAAAGTGTCCTTAGACTTAAAATCTCAGTCGCTTTAATTCAAGTTTCAGGGTTGATGCCTGATTCAAATCCTGACAAAAGTGACTTGTTTTTTTATTTGCATTTCTTGAGGTCAACATCAAATAGACAGCTGTAAATACCAACAAATACTAGTTGATATCGGTAGGGAAGGGAAAGACAGTCACCCGTACATCATAACAGGTGTTAATTTATATTCACTGAGGAGCCTCAAAACCCTGTACTTGGGGTGAAACTTGTACACACACAGGGAGAACATGTAAACCCCACACAAGGACCTCAAATTCCAACCCAGACTTAATACCAGTGTTTACCATTACACCCTTTACATATCTGTTTGAAAAGATTAATAAAGAAGATTAAATTCAAAAACCATTAGCTGCTGATGTTCAACATTTAGAAATGTTATGATTCAAAGTCGTGATGAAGTGTTAGGATTGAAAAAGAATGGTACAATAAAACACAGTGCCGGTAAAGTCATGAACGTTTTAGAAGCAACTTTTCTCCTTCAATCTTTCACTAACGAGAGCCTTGATCCTAATGATTGAGAATTGACGTGTTTCTGCCTTGGCATCTCTTTGCTGTTGATAACCTGAGCACAGTTATGTCCACAGTTCATCAATTCAACTTTGATTTTACACATTTATTTCAGGTGGTTAATCTTCTTTAACTTGTGATACATTTTTTTTTGTTTGTTTTTGCATCACTTTGAATTATTGTGCTGAATTGAAAAACGCCAAATCCCGACACTTTATCGCCACATTTTTCTCACAAAGAGTGCAGCGTAGCATCAAACTGCATAACTCGCAGATGTAAGGGATGTGATGAACACCAGAAGGCATGCTTTCACGGCTTTATTGATTTTGGAACAGCTTGATCCCTGGGTAGATCAACAGTGGATTAACATGGCTGCCATCCCCGTGCAAAGGCTTCCTATTGGTATGGGTTACCACATTCAGAAAGTGCTTTATAGCGGTATTGTCTCGTTATCGAACATAACA
This sequence comes from Salarias fasciatus, assembly GCF_902148845.1. Classification (NCBI taxonomy): domain Eukaryota; kingdom Metazoa; phylum Chordata; class Actinopteri; order Blenniiformes; family Blenniidae; genus Salarias; species Salarias fasciatus. Next base: position 24,577,331 of record NC_043760.1, read on the forward strand.
CAACTTTGGCAGATTTCAGATCAAACATCTGAATCCGCGGGCGCAGATTCAGGGGAATTAATGGAACAGGTTTTTCGTTTGTTTTATTAAAGTGTCTGTTTCTATTTTATGAAGTCACATTGCATTAACTGCATGAAAGGCAGACATCATTACAGAAATATCAATGTGAGTTTTTTTGTGTCTCCCTCGCAGGTCACAGTCACATACTAAAAACCGTGTTAGTTACAGAGCCTAAACACTTCAAAGGGAACTACTGTCTGGCTACAATTTCATAAAACCCATAAATCTTTCACCAGACTCGTATTTCCATGTCTCTGTCTCTGATGGTTGCAGCATGTGTGCTCATAATTTGCACATGAGTCGTGGATCAAGCTCATTTATTTATTTTTTCACAGTACAACCGGAGGATACCAGGAGTTCAGCTTGTGCTGTGAACCTGGAAGTGATGAAAAGAAAGGCCTCCAGTGAACTCAATGTGACCTTCGAAAATATTTAGTGAGGATATTTATTTCATATTTCATAACAGTTTCTTAATTTTTGGTTGGACACATCCCTCCCTTTGAAAGTCTGCTTCCAGTTTTCAAATACTTTTGAATCACTCCAAGTAGTTGTATCAAAACCTTTGACTTTCAGCTCAGGGGAAACGGCAATGTCGATTCTAATCAGGAACACCGGTAAGAGACCTAATTGTAGACAGAGGAGACAAACTTGGTTTTGGCAGTTTATTCTCAGGCGAGGCAACGGAGTTCGGTCCATGAAACAGAAGTACAAGAGTGACGATCAGTTGACGGTCAGTCTCTTATGAGAGGTGAACTGAGGACGACGCAGCTGTGGCACGAAGACGAGGCGCAGCTGGCAGCAATGGAGGAGTGATCAGGGAGAGAGAGCTCGAGGGCGGAGTCTGACACACACCTGAACTGGGACGAGAATTACGGTATTAAATAATATACAAAACATAAATATGACAAGAAAGAAGAACATGAGCATCAAAACCAGAACCAATAGTCACAACAACAACAACAACAACAACAACAACAACAACAACAACAACAACAACAACAACAACAACAACAACATGGTAAGACTTAAAGCTCCCGAATCAGTGAAGGCAAATAAACAGAAGGGAAATACACCTGGGAAGCAAACACTGAAGACCTTGGAAAAGAAACTCACTGTCACAGCCATCTTCCCTTCATACATTCTTTGCTCCAGTTTTAAAGTGACACTTTTTGACCCGGACATGTCACACTTAATTAATGAATCCAACTTTGAACTCCCAGAGGATCGTTTCATCCAAATGACATTTTCAGTACAATAAGAAATTAATTTCATGGGAAATATTCCGTTAAGATAGCTGTCAGGTTTCCTAACTAGACGTGAAAGTCTACACTAAAGTGAATTTTCTCCAGCAACTTACTATAGTTTTTCTGAGATCTGAGGCGTTCTCAGACCAGCCAGTGATCTACTGAAGTCCCTCCAGTGGTTTCTCAGTCTGTCTTGGGGTCTTGTGCCAGTGGATGATACAGAGTACTCCTGCCAAGGCAGATGTTATAAAAAAAAAAAAGAAAAAAGAAAAAACTATTCTTAAGAGACGGGCAAACAGAAGATGTACAGAAATAAGAGTTTTATTATCTTGGCAAAAGCGCAGACTTCTTGTCAAAGCAGTAAACACTGCAGCCGTCAAGGTGACTAAAACATAACTTTGACATACTGTCAAACTAACAGTGCAGAAAGCACCAAATAGGACTTAATAGAATAGACTTACTCAGAGCGGTGACAGTGACAGCCCTTACAATCAAAACATTATTAACTGAAGGCACAAATCGTAGCCTCTCGAGGCTCAGCTTTCAAGAAAAATAACACATAAAACCACATCAGTCTGTGAAGTTATTGATTAAACAGCACCTCTCTTGTTGTTGTTTCACTACATGGTGGACAGTAACCTTTACACCCGGTACAAACTACTGCGACTGTCTCACAGTTACTGTGTAATGGACGGCTGCCTGAGCAGCACCTTGGACAGCGCCACATTCCTCTCCCCTTACCTGAAGCGGCTCCATGTGACAGAGCGTGGTCAGACACCACCTGCACAGACTCCCCCATTTGCCTGAATGCATTTGAAGTCTTGTTTATTTTCTTGGACATCAGCCAAAGCTTGATATTTTAGGCGCAGCTCATAAGAAAGACAAACAGCTAAATGAAGTGGTTTTGTGGCTGCCTCCACTCGCATGCCGTCCAGCACACATCAGTGCACGTCAGGCCCATAGATGCAAATCCTCAATAGCGATGAAGGTAGTCTAAACATGACAATAATCTAAACGTGAACACTGCACAATTCTGTATTCTTATGAACAATGTGTGTAGGACATGCACTCCTTTTCTTTTGTTGCTTTCTGTAAAAAGTTACTGCTTCATCATGCTCCCTTCTTGTGGATCTGGTCTGTGGAACCATCAGAGAGATGGACCGTGTGATACGAGCTCATAAGCAGCATGGGGTGAACCAGACAGTGATATTATTCAACCTCCGTCAGCCCATGGCTCGGGTTGCAGAACACCCGGCGAAGCAACCTGAGCATGAAGGAAGCAGATATAGACAAAGGATGGATGTCAGGACAACAATCCAGCACTTTCTTCAGAGTGGAGTAGAGTGTGTGGTTTGTGATTCATTCACTTACTGTACTGCGGGTTTATTAAGGTGCTTTTGTCGTTAGTTAAATTAGAATAGTTAAACCATCATGAGTAAACCAAGATATAAGTAAAAAAAAAAAAAAGGGAAGGTTCATGTTTTGTGTGGCATGGAGTCTGATTCAAAGCATTTGAAAAAACTGTCAAATTGAAATTACATATTTCCAGTATTCTTTCAGCTTCTGGACAACACAACAAAAATGAGTCACTTTCAAATGAGTCCAACTGTTCTCCCTGACTTGCTCCCTGATGGTCTACTAACCCTTTTCAGACACAGCGTTTGTTTTTCATGCAGATGGATATATAGGTGCGACGAGCAGAGCGCACAGCTAACGTCATGATTAAAAACAGAGGGATGCTGTCATCTGTGGAAACCTCATTAACTGTTGTTTGACACTATATAAAGAAGGTAAACATGGCAAAGCGCAGCTTGGCTGGATTTGATATCAAATGCGTGACAAGCGTTGCACATGCTTCACTTAATCTGAAAGATATGAATGGAAATATCTTTTGATGTATGCTAAATGACGCATAGTAACCACTTCAAAAAAAATCACACACAAATATAAAACACATGGAAAGGCAGAAATATCTGAGCATTCTTTTGTATGTTGAAGCAGTGTGTGTGTGTGTGAGAGAGAGTGTGTGCTCTACCTGTCCACCAATTTCCTTTAACAATATTATTCACATTGCAGGGGGAAAAATAGCCAGCTGACCTGCAGTCTGCTGTGCTCATCTAACATGCATGATTTTAGCAGTTTCAGTCTGGTGTTTGTTTTCCAGGAAGTCAGGCAGAAGGCCAGTCCCACCTTTATTCTTTTTGTTCATCCTACCTGTGATCTTGGCTGTGGTGGATTGTCCGGTGGGGATAGCAGGAGTGTTCAGCTGTATGGATGTGAAGCAGAGGGAGTTACTATTGAGTCAGGGAATAATCATCCGGTCTGTCGGTAATATTTCTGTCTGGTACAATCATGTTTTTCTTCCCTCCTCCATATGTTGCGATATTGTTTTTTTTTTTCTTCATGAAAAGATGAATCTGTTTCAGTGGATAAATATAACTCAACTCAACTCAGAATATTCAAAGTCATATCTAATGAAATGTTATTGTCGTTATTGTGAGGAAATCCTTTGTTTATTCATGCCAATAATGTGAAATTGTGGCATGTTTGATCTGCGGTGACATGGAGAAATACAATTCAGAGCAATATCACCAAAAAGACTGAATCGAGATGCTATCCAGGCAGTGCATTGAACTCCATCCTGCTCCAGCAGCCTGATGACTCCTTCCACCGCTCCACCCTGTATCCTCTGCAGGGCCTTAAATAATTATGCTTTACCCTTCTTTGTCTTGGTTCCATGTGTACGTGTATGAAAGATCTGGGTAAAACAGAAAAAAACACACACCCTGGCTGGGGTGAGGACCCAACTTTTTCCAACATCGATCTACTTTTTTTTCTCCCCACTTTATCTGCTTCAGAGTCACTTTTCACAAAAGGTGATCAAAGATAACAATAGGTTTGAATTCCTGACCTTCGTGCAAATAGTGCTGTCTCACTCCCGGCACTCTGCACAAAAAGTCAGTTATCCTCCACTAGAAAACCACTCTGGAAGTCAAATGCAGTCAGTCAGGTTGAGTTCTGTTGAGTGTTGAACCTTTTCCTGATTGATTTGGATTTCTTTAAAATGTCTCTCTTGGACATCAGCAATAAAAAAATAAAAGCTATATTACAATTTCCTGGATATTGAACCCAGACTCTTAGAGCACCGCACTTAACAGAGATTACCACTTCACCTGGCCACTCTGAACGTTGATATGAATCGAGTGTGGTTCAGACTTTAATCTAAATGACAACAGCAAATCACAAAAACCACAACATTCACCTTAATGAAAGTCCTCCTGCACATTTCAGTAAATGAGTTTGGCATCTTAATCAGGACTTTAAACACCCACTGTGCAGGTTAAGAACCTATTTCCAAGTCAGCAAAAGTAACTTTTCCACATGATGCACTCTAACTTTAGACTAATTTACAAGATAAATCTTTTTGGAAGTGCTGGGGTCAGACGTTCAAGAACCAGATAGGTGTAAATGTTTTAGAAACTTTTTCATGCCAGGCACTCTCGAGATGGGGGAAGTAATCTATCAGAGAGCACCTTATGTTAACCTAGAGACAATTCCAAAGTAATAAAATCAACAGAGAGAAGACCAAGCTCAGCAAGAACAACCGCAGACATAAACCACCACGTGCATTAATAATTCTGTATATTACAACCAACAGCTAATGCCTGCAAAGCACCTCCTCTGGAGTGCAATAAACAGTAAATTTTAAGCATTTTTTTTAAAAAAATCTAATTTTTTTTTCTCTCCTTTGAATCTCCTCGGGTGAAACCAGCCGACTACAATACTGCACACTTCAAACTAGAAACCACTGAAGAGTCAATTATAATAAACCTGCTTTTCAACTGCTTAATGCTGTGAACTTCACAACCTGTCAAACATCACCCTGCTGGGGAACCGTCAACATTTATAAGCTACAAGTTTATATTTTCCTTCCCTCTTATAATTTGTTCCACTTTTTTTTTTTGGTTTGTTTTTTTAATTGCATTTTATTTTCTCGCACTGAAATTCTCAAATGTTTCCTTGGAAAAACATTCGGTATCATTCTTTGTCTTCAGCCACCGTGTCCTCGCTGAGATTTCTCTGAGACGTGGATGGATGCAGGTTTGTGCATGAGCTGTTTGGAGCTGTGGGAAGATGTAAGATTTCCTGCTGCACTGAACAGATGCTCAGAGGACAGGGACTTATAATCCACTCCCGGTGAAACAGGCCGCTGTGTTTCGGCGGAGTGGGGAGGCAAGAGACCCACTGAGAAGCGTAAACAAACACTGGCTTCTGCAACGCTAAATTAGCAATCAGAATAATTACAGAGTTCTTTTCTTGTTACCAAACCCTTGAGAGCATTAATCCCCATTCTGTAGCAGGAGTGGGCATCATTCCACATGGGGCAAACTCAATTTTATCAGATCACTTGTACCGCTCCTTAAAAATGGTTTTCGCATAGGCCTCCACCTGAGACCACTTCATCTGGGATTTTCCTCATGTGGCACGAGGCTCGTGGTTAGTAAGACATCACTGCTCCTCACATATTCACCGACGGCAGTAACTACCGTTACCGGTCGGAATATGCAACATAAAGAAATGGAAAGCTGCTAAATTCTGTTTCATGAAACTGAAAATGCACTGTAACAAGTATCACCCTCATTGTGCATGTAAAATAATGTCAGTTATATAATTTTTTTCTGTGTTCATGTCTTAAATTTAAAGTCACCATCATCAACAGTGTAAAAGTTAACGCACAGCATCAAATTAAGCCAAAGTGGCCATTTAGGTGTTTAATGAAGCATTTCAGGATGAACTGATTAAAGCTGTAAATGATTTAATAGATGAATAAAAGATTATGTGGGTAGATTTTAGCTGAAGGATGAAAATCAATCGGAGGGTCAGTTGCCTTGGTTAGATGTAAAATCAGCCAGAAAAAAAATCTGAAAAATATGAAAGTCTAAATATTGAACAGTGACTACACCGAGCTGCAGTGGGTTCAGATGGGTTCAAACACGGACGAGGCCTTCCTGTGTGGAGCTTTGGATGAGTTTCCTCTGGGTGCTCTGGTTTCCTTCCACAGTCCAAGAACATGCATGAGAGCGTGTGTGTGTATGTGTGTGCTTGTCTGTCTCTCTGTTTGCCCTGTGATGGACTGGCGATTCGTCTCTGTCCCCTGGACACATTTCAAACAGTGAAGAAAATTACTTCAGAAACATTCATCTTACACCTAACATTCACACTTAAAGGCCAAGAAATTCACCAGCCAGCTCTGATTGGACGCTTGAGAATTGTGGGAAGAAGCATGAGGACAGGTGTCAAGAGCAGTAACTGACCCTGTAATTAGGTTCAATTAGATTAGATTAGATTAGATTAGATTAGATTAGATTAGATTAGATTAGATTAGATTACCCATCAGTCCATCTTCTATACTCAGTACCCAGCCTCATCCATCCATCCATTCATCTTAGTCCTGTGCGCTGGAGCCAATCACAGTTTGCTGTGGTAAGAAAGAGACACCTGGACACACACACGGGGAGAACATGCAAACTCCACGGAGATAAGCCTCGACCAGTATTTGACCCCAGAAAAGAGCCCTAACCGCTGCGCCCATTATATTATATTATATTATATTATATTATATTATATTATATTATATTATATTATATTATATTATATTATATTATATTATATTATATGCCGACATAATGGAATTCATTAAAGACAAATGGCTAAATGAAACACGTCGCGTGTTCACACTTCTTTGAACTGTGGTAATTATATTGAGAATGGACTAATCACATGCAACGCTAGATGCAAAAGCTGATTGTCATTACCTGAAATGAAGTGAAATTACTCTAATTGAATCAGTCTAAACAGCGGATTAACCGGGAGTGTCTTTGTTCCATGTGTTACTTGGCAAACCAAAGCAAGAGCACTATTCTGCTGTTGTTGCATATTAATGTTGTGATCAGTGGAGTGAAACTGACGAACATTTTAACATCCATTAAGCGAAGATGCATCTTTGTTCTTCGCAATTTTATCCCAGCTTCCTACATTAAAAACACAACTACGTTCCCGTTTCGTGGAAAAAGAAGATAAAACTGTCAGAATCAATTATACTGACTCATTTTGATGCTAATTAAACATATTTGTACATCCAGCACCTCGCAGGTGGAAACAACAGTGTGAAAATTATCTGCTCGTATGGTCCAGTGATGAAGCCGCGCATTTTTCCCGAGCCTGGGGCAAGGAAAAGCTGCAAATGCATTTTCATTACTCATTCTTCGTCACCTGAGCGGCTGTACGTTGCATTTGAAACAACCATGACTCCAGGCCATGTCTCGGACAAATGAGCAATGAAGCCATTATATAATGAGGAATGATCAGCAGTTACAATCGCAAAAAGCATCAAACAGTCCAGGAAAACAATCAACAGATTACAGTACTCAACACTCATCCTTGCAGATCGTATCCCAACTCTTTCCTCAGGTGGGCCGGCTGACTTACAAAATTAATTAGCATTCTTGTAACGCTGGGTTGGAGACGAATCTTTATGTGGGCCACCTGGAGGAGAAGCCACCTGACAGGAGCCTGCAAACACCAGCAGACAGCCTGAGTAAAGCAATAAAGCTTGGTAGTTTAGCACATAAAGGTAAGTGCGGTGTCATTAGACCTGACCGTTTCAATGATTTACCTTCGTCCTCGCCGCCTTGACTGGCCTCTTTTACGGTGGTGCGGTTTAACGACTGTGGTTTGAATTCGGTAAAGCCACTTAGCTCGCTATACTTTTAAACGTTTTAAAGTTGCGTTACGTTTTACAAATATTAGGGTAACCGTTACCGAATGTGTGGCGCCAATCAGACGTAATGACGAGTAAACAACCGAATAACGCTCTGCTCATGTTTTACCACGCTCTGACTCACGCTGTGAATCTGAAACTGCAGATAACCACATGTTCCATGAGGCTGTCAATTTGACAGCGAAGTCAGAGGAATCCATTAAAGAGACACACACTTTCATAAAGCAAGTGACATACCATTAACCCGCTTTTTTCTTTTTAATCTCTTCTATCACTGCCTTCAAAATTCCTCCACCCTTCATTTCCCGGATTTGCATGTGAGTAAAAAGTCATATCAACCAACGATTTATTCTATATCTGCCTGTGAATCTACGTTGGATTTCTTCATTCTACTGATGTTCGGCAAGACAGATTTAATATGCTATGCAATCCTTCAAGCTCTGCCCCTTCCCTCCTCTCAGGGCATCTGATGCAGCATAATGAATCAGTGCTAGATACTCTTAGATGAAGCCAGTGTCAGCGTCAATGGTATGGATTGAGGAAACTTCCATAAATAATCCAAAACATGTCGTGCATTTGTGTAATGCGCTGCGTTGCTTTAGCGCGTCGAGGAAATTCCAAAGGCGTGCGTCGAAGCTGACTGATTATTTAACGTCAATTGCCCAGAGCGGTTAAGACAAATGTGCGTGTTAAACTGATGGCTGTACACAAAATGTCAGAATAATAAATGCGGCACAAAATCAATAGGCTCCCAGGCAAGATTAGGTTCACTTTTTATTTCTCTCTCTCATTTACACACATTCATCCGGTCCTAATTGAATTACAGCACTTGATGAGCGCTTCATGTCCTGGAGAACAGATGATGAAGCAGTACATGCTGGTCAAAGGAAACAAACTCCAAAGTTTTAATTATGCAGCTGTTGAGGCTGAATATTTTCATTTTTTTTCAACAAAATGTCAGAATCTAACTCAGGATATGATTTATTAGCATTCTTTCAAGAACAAGAAGTAATCAATTAGCATGGCCGTGTGTGTGTGTGTGTGTGTGTGTGTGTGTGTGTGTGTGTGTGTGTGTGTGTCTTGGGTAACAGAATAAATAATTTCCAGACGTGTGTAAGCATTTCAACCTGTAGTAATAAACTTCCATGGAACATTTCAAAACTTTTGCTTTATATAACAAGTAAAGTCATTGTTTCTATTCTGAGCCTTTTGTCTGCAGGTAAAACATCAGGTGAATTAATGCGTCTGAACTGAATGTGGCGATGAGAATGTGATCATGGATCTGTGTTACCTGTCTGTAGCCTGTTTTCTGCCCAATGTATTCTTGGACAAGTTCCTGTATTAATAATAATTATTGTTTTAAATAATCTGGAATTTTCTTACACATTTGAACTTATTGGTGCATACATTTTATTAATACAAAAAGTTCATTTCAAGGATTTTTCTTCCCTCTTGAGGACATTATTATGCTGGGCGCTGTGCCTCAAAGTGGTCTAAAACCTTGCAGTGAGTTTAATGAAAAACTTTGAAGGAGGCCGGTAGCCTTATCTGCCACTTAAATTTGATTCATCTCCGAGTGTCCTGACACCACACATCTCCCAGACTTTTCTGCAGAACTTGTAACATTTGGGCTGGTTACTGTAGTTTTTCATTCAGCGCTGCGAGCCGACATTCATCACGAGCAGGAGCTGGATGGATCAATACAACCCAATTAGACACAGTCGCTTTCAGATCAAAGGCTTACTCTGATGTTGGGGATCTGAGTACTGGACAATGCATTAATATAGGACCCTGTTGTTCTACTGACAGCAGTATCCCATCCTTTGACACTCCTGCGCCGCCACTGCCAGAATACCAACGGCGTTTCATTGTTATAGCCTGTATGCAATCAATTTCAATCTAAAGGTGGTGGTCAATCACTCTCCAAAGGCGGACACAGAGAGCCTGCAGATGAGTTCGAGCCGAGATAGGCTTGACAAAACTCCGGGAGTTTAACGCCTCTCCCCTCTCCGCGGTCACTTGTGTTGTCTGTGAGCATATTATGGCACAGAGGGTCGTAAACAACACAGCTGGGACAAACAAACCAAATCCTCACACCGCTTGGCAGCTCATCTCTGTTTTAATCCTTCTAGAGCTTTGTATCTGCCAGAAACCATAATGATTTAGACTATTCTGGGCGCCTGGAAGATGTTCTGAAAATATACTGAGAGTCAAATTACCTGTGGGAATTGGTGAGACACAACACACCTGATGGCTTATAAACACAGATAAGACAAGATGGATGAAACCCAGCGAGATGGACGGAGATTTGGAAAGTGACTTCACTAAGTTGCTTAACTCAGCTCACTGATAGCACACATTTTGTTTACGATAAACAAACATTAAGGCATTGAAAAGAGCCAGGAAACAGCATGTGAGCACATAAAGGTGTCTGTGCTTTTAACTTGGGAGTCTATTTTTAACCATAAATGTTTTAAAAATCACCTCAATGCCCTCAAAAGTTTGGTGATTTGCACTGATGGTCAGATCTTACAGTCTCAATCTTACAAAGTGTGTCTGTCAAGTTATTGTTTTTTTTGTTTATTATTCATATTTAATGAGACAATCAAGCATATTTAAGCCAAATTTCTACATCTGTCTGCATGTTTGCAGTTTAGCCCAGCTGTTCTGGCGCCAAACATTCTTGTAAATAAATCCCAAATCTATTGTTACAAAGAACTGGAAACATCTAGATGATAAAACATTGCAATCCAATAATATCTGACCCACAGATGAACTGAATAAGCGAATCAGGCTTTAGATTGACCCGCACTGGACTGAAAGCTCCACGAAAACACAGCTGTGCTCACAACTGCGACCTGCTCTCAGAATTCCTTCTACAGGTAACCCTGTAACTGGTCATGCAATGCCATTAATTCAAACTGTCAGTCTTCAGTCATGTCAAGTATCTAAAAGAAAAAAAAACACACACACAAAGCAACTGTCGGACTGTTAAACCACCTCTGAATTTAGTAAATTCATGCAAATCACACTGTCTCTGTCAGAAGGTCAAAGTATGTAGGTTGAAAAAACAAAACATCAGTGTGTAAACATCAGCTTCTAAATATATATTTACATCAGAATAACTTTTAAACCAGGAATACCCTCTCCGCATGGTCCCCGATGACAGCTCCTGCCTTGTTTTTGCAAGAAATGTCAGAAAAAAATATCTTTGTTTGACTTTCTGTGCCTCAACAAAGGCCAGCAGAGATTATATATTTCACAGATGTACCAGCAAGAGATTTTTGCTTTACCGCAGGCATCGCCTCAAACTGTTTTTGGCACGTCTCTCAAGATAAACACAATTTAAACTAAGTAGTTTCAGTATCCAACCTGTCTACAACCAGGCAGTCTTCAAATATTTAACTCTTTTGGTTTGAGAACATTTCAGGGTACATTTCAGACATTTCTCGATCAGTATCAGTTTAAAACACATTAGTTTTCTATGAAATGATCATGTGTTTTTGTGGTTTTGCGAGTCAGTTGAATCATATCTTTTCCAGTGCATGTTTGCACCAGAATCACAGAAGTCCGAAACTGTTCTGTGTTTAATTGATACATTTTTTTTTTATTATTATTTTCAAGTAAAAGTGCACTATCTGACATTCCCGGAAAACAAATCAAAAGCGGTGAACAAGTCCAGAGGGGGGCCGTGAATCTTCTTCTGATTAAAGTGAATTTCCATCAAGGAAGTGACACGCTTTGAGAATTCAACACTGCCACTATGCAAGGGTCCAGGCACCTTGGGGACTCCAAGTCTAATTTGCTTCAAACCTAAAAGGCAGATAATAGTGCTGATCTGACAGCCAGCCAATTCCCAGCTTCCCTCATCAAGAATACATTCAATTTCAAACATCAGACTGCTCGCAACAAAAATGAAAAACCTTTCGAATGAATGAAAGTTGGAAGTCTGGTTGCGTGCTAAGAAAGGGGGGGGGGGGGGAGGGGGCCTTAAGGAATCTTTGATACACTTGACAGGTTTAAAGCACCACCAGCTTCACTGCTCTGACATGCTGTATATTATGCTCCATCCAGAGTATATCTGAAAAACAGAGTCGTGCTCAATGATAAAGATAAAGGAAGAAAGAGAATCATGAGTTCAAATGTCAAACGTCCTCATGACCTTAGTGTTTCCTTCAGCTTAGCGTTACATAAAGTTGCACTTCTCTGCTCAGTATGTTGTCGAGCATATAACTCATGTTCAAGAAATCCTCAGCTCCATGTTGTTTTTTGTCCTACTTCTCCAGAGGACATCTCACTGTGAAAATAATTATTACAATAGTTCACAGGGAATATTTTCTCTCTCTCTCTCTCTCTCTCTCTCTCTCTCTCTCTCTCTCTCTCTCTCTCTCTCTCTCTCTCTCTCTCTCTTTACAGTATCTCATTTATTTAATTTCACTTCATCACTTCATTATTTAAAAACACACCAAAAGCAAACACATGGTAACTGGTTGGTCTGTTTGCCACAGATGTTTTCAACCTGCTCTTACACATTAGATGAATATAATCCTGCAGACAGCAGTGATGGTTTTTTTTTTGGTTATATTTTCTTCTCATTAGACAGCAGCTCATCACTTCATATGCATGTCTTTGTGGAGTTTTCTTCCTTTCCCTGTGCACACACAGGCTTTCTGCACTGATTGTGGCTGCCTGCTCCTACATGACTCTCAAATGCATGCTGGGTTAAGTTAATTACTGCTGCAACTTTAAATGGAACTTTAACAAGAGGCAAAGGATAGGCATTAGTAATGATTACACTACAGGAAATTTTTACTTAACCTCATAATTATATGTATCCAAAGTATTTTAAATGACTTATAAATCAAGATAACTATTGGTGAAGCAGTGCTGGGTCATACTGGTGGGTGAAATCAATGCTGGTGCACTCAAAGACAACAAATAATGAACCTCAAGGGCAAGAAGATAATGGAATTAAAAAAGTAACACGTTCATAAATCGACCTCTGTTTGTAGCGAAGACATTGCAGCAGCAATCGACAGGTCGAGATGTTTGCAGCGGACTGTAATTGAAATGAATAAGCCAGCCAGTAAAGCAGCTAATTAAAAGAGCAAATCAATGCATCAGAGCAGACATCTACCGAGGAAGTCATGTGAACCCTAATGAAAATTTCTTATACTCGTGAGCATCAGGATCGTTTTGTGCTATTAGGCAGTGATAATCTTAACCCTCCAGTTCTTATCTTAAGGGAGTAATATATGTTGTATGAAACACAGTAATGTTAAATGTATTGTTCAAACGTAATGATGTATTATTTGGAAGGATAAAAAAGCATCATGTGGAAAAACCAGCAGTTTTATCAGTTATTATCTTGTTTCAATCTGATCTGAAAACAAGCTAAAAGAAGACATGTTCTAGTTTACAACAGCTTTGGACTCACTGACTCAAATTCAAATTGAGATCAGTTTGAATTTTCAATCCGTTCAGTCATCCTCCACAGTAAATCATCCAGTCCTGAGGTGAGGGGTGCTGGATCTGATCCAAGCTGAGAACAGGCAAAGGCAGAGTACATCCTGGTCAGATCACACAACAATCACATACACTAACCCTTCACATTCAATTAGGGGGGGTGACGAGACACTCAGCTCACGAGACAAGACACGATATTAGAATCATGATCACGAGACGAAAAGAGGTTTCCATTTTACTTTTAAGAAAACTAAAATGGACAAAATATGACTGGAAAACTTTTATTTTAATTATTGATAAGAGTGTGAATGATTCTGGACATGCCACTTTTTGTTCAAATGTAAATTAAAGCAGAGATTTCTTTTCACATAATGATGCTTCTTGTACATCATCTTATTAACTTCTGGAATATGACTGTATCATATCTGGTAAATAAAATTAAACTTTGAGCCTAAATTTGCCTGGAGTAGGAATAATTTCAGGCCTAAGTGTGTCTGCTACGGCATTGTGGGAGACAGCTTTTCAATTAAGCGAGAAATATCCTCATGATTTAATCAGCCATCGTCACACCTCTACACTTAATATATTGGGTGACAATTAAAGTCAAATTCATGTTTTTGAACTGTGGACAGGAACTAAAGAAAAACTTGATTTTCTCACTATGAAGTGAAACTGCTAATTAGGACTCCACTGTGTGGCCCCAGTTTGAATAATGGATTTATTTTATTTATTTTTTTGAATTTAATTATCATTTGTATACGGCAGAATAAATGCACTGTGAATTGTACTAATTTGTTGAAGAAGTCAATTCACACTGTGTGTTTTAAACCAGTGTATTTTGCAGTAATAATAGTGTGAACACAGGATGTGCAAACTGTAAATTATAACAGCCTCTTTTCACCAATTTTTTAAAGCACCACACACATGAATGATGGTCATTTCAGGACATTAATAGCCTGACTTATTAACGTATTTTCCCATTCTGACCTAAAGTCCACATATTTGTCTAAATTTGTGCTGTGCAAAGAGCTGTGCCTTTTTGCTTTGTTACAGTCAGCTAATGTGAACCGGCTCAGCCTGCACTCCATTACCAAGATGGCGCCGCGATGGAGGTTACAGCTCATTAACTCCGGGCCCATGTTACTTGTACCTGGGATGATGGAGGTTAAGGTTGCAGCACTACACTTGCAGGATCATACAGATAGGGCTTATAAGAGATGCTACACCCCGCAGGTACACTCTGTTATTGTGTACAATCTCTGTGAGCGAATGCACACTAAAGTGATGCTCTGCCGTTGAACGAGCAGCCATTACTTGTGGTGAAAATCTCTTCTAATGTAATGCAATCCATTTGTTTTGTCGTGGAAACGCACAGTCCCCCAGAAACAAAACATTATAGATGCACAAGTGCAGGATATGCCTACGATCCACCCACTAATTCATCACTAAGCCTCTAAAGCCTCCTGCGTTCATACAGTCCCACACATTTCTTTGATTTCTTCTGTTCTTTTTCACAATGAAAATGCACACACAAGGCAGCGCAAATCTCCACGGTGGTGTGTCATTAGAGGTTGAGGTCTATTGTGAAATGACTCTGTATTTTGTGTTTGTGTTGTGAAGGGAGTGCCTAAGCGTGCCAGTGAGGCAGATTATGATGAAGTTCCCTGAGATCTCCTCTGTGCCGGCTATCTCCCTCCCGGGCAAGCCCCTCCAGTCCTTGCAGAATTTACTCCAGCAACATTGCCAATTTTGTGTCAAAACTGTCTGCAACCTCTAAATCAGCGCTACACTCTTTGGACCACATTAGCACATAAAAAAAAAAAAGAAAAAAAAAAAAGGCTGGATCCTAAAATGTAGGACAAAGGACATGTCAGCGCCAGAGCGGTGTCTGTACCAGAGGAGATCTTTTCGGAGCAGCCTTACAGCAAATAACAAAACGCCGCGCGCACGGAGCTCTCGCTAAAAAGGAAATATTAGTTTATTTCTGACAAACGGAACATCTTTAGCAGCAGTCGGTGATGTGTGCCATCCTGAGTTAGACCCAGCTGTCTCGTTTGACATTGCCTGCAGGAGTACGAGTGTCAAGTGTGATTTCCAGACGAGCCGGGTCAAACAGTCAATTCTCCTGGTTGAAGATGGTGACAGATAATTGCTTGAAGCTTCGCTTTGTAAAAGTTTCAGCTGAAATATTATGCAAATTCAGACTGAGTAATTAGGAGACAAAGTAATCTAATAGTAGCTCAGAGGGGAATCACTCTGTGATGACAAATTATGTGATTCATTGGTCACAGCGGAACTGTAAACGTATCTCTTCACATCGAGCGGAGCAGGGAGGATTTCTTCAAACACTTAAACTTGTCTGGCAATATTAGGTTTTTTTATGAAGAACTTGCGAGTCCGTGGCGGTTTTTGTTTATGCAGAAATGATTGTCAGTTATTGACTCTTGAAACACAAGATGAAGCAGTATATATTTAGAGGCAGATTTTAAACAGCAGCACGCTGAGATTCGACCTGCTGTATAATTCCACTAATGCGATCAACTTCACCGAGGATGAAAAAGAAAAGGGCCTCATTATCAAAAAGTTGCTTAATCACAACTGACAAACTGACACGTATTGTATAAATCACTCAAGTGTTCCTTTTCTCACCCACAGCTCCCACAACAATACAAAAGGCGTAGTGTTACAGGACCACTTCTTTTCCACTCCGAGGCAATTTATTAATTAATGATGCACTGCTAAGAGACTCGTCTCTCGCTCGCTCGCTCGCTCTCTCTCACTCTCCCCTCAGTCGGATTCCTTCGAGGATATCAATGTGTCATTTGAGCACTCAATAAACTTCTCATATCACAAGGTTTTATTTCCTGGAGACCTCTGCAATGGAAATTTCATATAGCGTGCAGACAGGCAGGAAAAACATCCCAGAGATAAAGCAGCATCTACGACAGAGGATCCGAGATCAGGGCTGGTGTCAAAGAAATACTAGGGTGCATTTTAAATCAGCTAATCGGGGGCTGCTGCTGCCTCGGCCGACGTTTTTAGGAGACGCCTTAAAACATAACTGAGTAGGCAGGATTTTTCCAACTTGTTTTACATCGATAGTATTTCATGAACGCTTCTGCCTTTTTAACATCCTATACCACCACTACTACTACCACTACTGCTGTTGCAACTATACAACAATAACTCAGTGTTTCAAGTTATATAACACAAAAATTGTCAACAATCACAATATTTATTCCCATTCTTCTGTTTTCTTTGTCAGTAAAGAAAAAGAAAATCAATGCAGGTGCTTCGCGTGTCACAGCAGAAACAGTTGCCACAGTGGCACAGGGTGTCCTGTCATTTATTTCACATATCAGTGCTGTTGTTGGCCAACACTAGCGGTGTAAATGAGAACAAATAGTAAGCTGACAGCAGCTGCGAGACACCGTACGAGGCTGCGCCTGCCAACGCGGTATTCTGCTAAAAGTGCTTTCCTTCAGAAAAGATACGAGAAAGTGTGATGTATTGTGGTAATCCTTCAGATAAATGTGACGTTTCAATGGTAAACAAATATGAATGATTCCTTAATGCTGCTCCCATCCCATAGGACCAGTACACTGTTTAATGTGGGAAGCTGTTTAACATAAAACTGTGAGCTTTAATTAGTTTTTTTTGTGTGTGTTTGTGCTTCAAAATATTACTTCATTGTTAAGGAGGAACTATATTGAATTAATCTGTGCGCTTGGTTTTCATTTGATCCACCATCTGCCATTTAAAAATCTTTCGAAAACAATTGCTGTCTGTATTTGCAGTGGAAACAGCCTGCTTCGTGTTCTGTGTCGCACAGTAATCCGCCAGATTTCCTCTCTTCTCAACCCAAACTATTGGTGGAAGGCTGCAAAATTTCAAAAGATTTTAAGCAAAGGTACACTGCAGTGGAGTTCACTATAATGGCTGTAATCTGTAACCATGCTGCCCTCCATTAAAAAATCAACTTAGAGGACCATTTAAATTCAATCAATTATTAAAGCAACTTTCAGCAACTTAAAGAGGATATATCCGCAAGGGTTTCTTCACTAAAACTTATAAAAGCCTATTAAATCTGCAGTTACTGTCTAAAATGACACATAAGGTCATTTCCTCATCTTTCACCTGTTCTCGATGAACTCTACAACGGAGAGGTGATTTGCATAAGATATTTTTTGAATTGTACTCCTCCAGCGTGTTGACGCCTTCACCGTCAAATTTATAACGTCCTTTCCCCTCAAGAACACTTTGTTTTATTTTAATTCTTTATAACCGAGCTCATATGCTTTGAACTTACCCTTATATTCTCTTGAGGAGTGAGACTCTGCTTCCATCTTTTGTTGAGTTTATTATGTGTGTGTGTGGCATAACGTGACAGAGCAGTAATGTTGGGCCTGTGGCCAGCGGGCTGATAAACGATGCCACGTGGCTTTGACTGGTGTTGGAGTTATGTTTTGCGCCCATAAACATTACTAATTTATTCTTGCAGCCTCGGTTTTCCTGTTGAATCTAACGTGTAACATTGTTATATTTTTACGTTATGATTGCTTTTCTTTATGCTGTTTGTGCTCAGCACTTGTCGTCCCCCAATTGGAAAAATCTCATTTTAAAAGTGAGCAAAAAATAGATTAACATAGTAAATTCTTATTACCAACGTGTCCAGATCACTTTATCTTGCTTTTCTTTTCTCTACTAGTCCTTTTTAATATCACAAAGCCCCCGAAGCCCAGTACTGAGTAGAAATGTGTGCGTATATGATTAAAAAAAAGGTCATATTTATGGTATTAATAATGTTTTTGGATGCTCTTAATATTCCTCATAACCATAAACTGATTTCTTTGGCCTTTGAGATCAGCATCTTGCCTTTAAACTGACTGACCACTCCCATGATGCATCACTTCTAGCAGGAGATATGAAATGAGCACAAGGTCAGTTTGCCTTTTTTTACATTATGAAATATTAATCGAATTACGTCGTTCATTTTTTGATGTTACTTGGACAATGTTGGTAAGAGTAACCAATTAAGATGTCCATAAGTGTGTGTGATGGTTGTCGGCCAAGTGATGAACCAGCAGCCTGTGACCTATGACCTATGACCTTCCCCAGTCAGTCAGCAGGGATCAGATAAATTGGATGAGCAGCTATCAAAGGCGGATGGATGGTTACAATCTGTCTTATCATTTTGAACTGTCTGACTCTCATTTTCTTTAGTTTTTTTAGCCAAAATCATGACCAGTTCAGTCCAATCTCGCTGTTCTCATCAACCTGTTTACGACGGCAGGAAGCAGCTGCTTTCATTGAAAACCCTTCATGAACTTATTTGTACTTTACAGTGCACTGCAGCCTGTGAGCACTCTCTGTGTGCTGGTGCGTAAGTTTCAGTACATGAACAGAATAAACAGATATGTTCTGCACATCACAAAGTAGGTACAGATGGTGCGTTTTGGATTGCGCGCACCATTTAATATTGATGGAATACACACAGATGTTTCGCCACCATTTGCCCTGCATGGCCTTTCTACAACCCAAACCCAAGAGACGGCATTTGGTTTAGACGTCGTCCAACCTCTCAAAAACCCACATAAAAACTATTCTGTTCTTCCACGGGGGCAATTTGGACTGAAAATCCTCACGAGTGGCAGCTGTTTCATCTCAGGTCTCCTGTAACCAGCATCAGCTGATGTGTGTGACAGTAAGACAGTCCGCCCGGACAACAAGAGAGAGGAGCATTCCATGTGCTCGTCCTAAAGTACACAATCAAGCAGCAAATAAGAGGAAACAGACCGAGCTGGGTTGTACGTTCGTTACTATAATGATGAAATTGTCTGTCGGACCGCGAGGCCAGAAATGCCACGGAGCAGTCGGTGCTTTTTAACATCTGTAGTGGTGAAACCTCTGCCAGTTCCTCTTACTGGCTGTCCTACTGGAAATTAGTTGGACCGATGAAGAAGGATCGGAGAGGTTTTCAAGCCAAAGGGAAGTCTGACTCCCCGGGGGAAAGGAAATGAGAGACAGGTGACAGCATGGGTGAGTGAAAATAGGACACAGATTGGTGGCAGTGAAGCAGTGTGGTTAAAGACATTTAGTGTGATTTACCAGCCCATATAACCACAGCAGGGTGCTTTCTTCCACACACTGCCTTTGGGTCCCTATACTTGGCACTTCAGCTTCCCATAATCATCCCTAAATTGGCCTATATATTTTTTTGTTTTTTTTTTGGTTTTCCTCCTTTTTTTTTTCTTTCAAGATGTTTTCATCAACAGCTAAATATAACTTGGAGTCTGCCTTTGTCACCCAAATTATACGTTCACGATCAATCATACACATGGGTGGACGATTTATGTCTTCTTTTTTATTTTTTTTAAGGAAGGGGGCAATAAACACAGACTGAACAAGAGCTATTTTCAGACGGTGGACTTACTACAGGTTGAAATTTAACCCTTTTTACTACAATATAGTAGATCACGGATAGATAACTAGCTTTGAGGTTGTGTTTAACAATCATATGTAGAGAGAGAATTAAAAACATTCATTAAAATATTATATCGGGCATGTTCAAATACAAATATTTAATGGTTAACACTGCAGCTTTGTTCTCTGCTTCCACTGGGATTCACCCATGAAGTGAACAAAACACAGTGTGGTTTGGTGTATTAATGCATCCGATTCATTACCGAGGTCAGACACAAATGAAGGTGTCTGACCTTTCTCTCTCTTTTATGTGGATCTTTTTATGTAAAATAGTTGGTTATGAGAGATCATTTCCTCCTCACACACTTCCACTGATCAAAATGGACCAAACCACTGAGAGGCAGAGGGGTTGTGGGGGGGGGCAGTCATCTGTTCGACTTGACAAATTCAGTGTTTTGTATTTATTTTTGGATCAAATTCTTAAAAAAATATTCAGTTTTCTCTTTTCAGTTGCATTTCACTTGAACAAAGTTTACTCAATAAGTTTATTTACGCATGCTGATGAAGCATTGTGAAACACAGATAAGAATGTAGAATGCATGATTGGATATTTGATCTGAATTTCATTATAATGTCATGGTGTGTGTGTTTTGTGCAGCAAAGTGCTGCAGGTGGACGCATCAAGTGATCAGAGGTGGAGTATGGACCTACATATTGAAACAACATCCTACAAGAGTTTCATGTTTACATTATGTGGGAAAAAAATGCTGAGACGGCTAAAATTACCGAAGCGAAAAGTTTCACTTTTAATTAAAATGCAGCTAATGTAGCATGAAAGGGAATATTTCCCTCTGTCTATCTGCATTTGCTGGCCATTCAGTCATTTGTCATTAAACCTTTGTGTGTGTGTGTGTGTGTGTGTGTGTGTGTGTGTGTGTGTGAGGGCATGCTGGAATATTCTATTCAGCTATTGCACATTCAAACTGCATCGCATCATAATTCAACGAATTTGAAACGATGGCTGTTTTTCCCTCGTTCTGATTCGCTGCTGGTCACTGAGAGGTGACAGTGGCCCTGAGGGGGCGGACCGCTGGTCCGGACCACCGTGTTCCTCTGCGATTGTGTCCTGTAGTCATCACCACATATTATTGTCATTCACTTTTTCCTCAAAACACATTTAAAAACACAAATAAGTGTGTAAAACATCAACTTGGTTGTTCCATTGTTGATATTAGCGTACCATAAATACTACAAAAGCCATTCAAGGTGAAAATGCGGCGTTCATTCCTCATTATGTCATATTTCTTGCACTGCATCTTTTGTTCATTAATCTTTACAACTATCAGGGAATAACTTGGAGTTACTATTGTATTTTTCACTAACTGGAATAAATCACAAGGCTCATCTTGACATCCTCGAAGATCAAGAATGTGTACAGTGTATCAAGCAGGCAGAAGATTGTTTCCTAATCTTAAATGGACACTCTTTAAATGCAGTCCGTGTTCCTCCTCTTAAGCCACACAGTCAGCAAGTGTTCAAGCACACACACACACACACACGCTCAGTCTTGTATTTCTATCCTTGTGGGGACCGTCCATTGACTCCCATTCATGTCTAGCCCCTAACCCTGACCCTTACCCTAACCCTAACCCACACCACAACAAAGCCTAACCCTAAAGAAATGTTTTTGCACTTTTACTTTTTTCAGTAACAACAACATGGTCAAGAAAACACTGTTTCTCCTACTTAGGACCGGAAAAAGGTCCCCACAAGGCACGTCGTTTCACGTTTTGCTATCCTTGTGGGGACATTTGGACCCGACAAGGATAAAAATACAAGAACGCACACACACACACACACACACACACACACACACACACACACACACACACACACACACACACACACATTTAAAAAAAAGAGAAAAGATTGCGATAAAGCTCCTTGTGAAAACTCCTCATCAACCTGCTCAGAAAATTAATTGTTTTTCATGGCTAATTCAAAAGTGCATTAGCATAAATTGACAGCTGCGCTGTGCCACGCGCATACGTAAAAGAGGAGTTCATCCTCCGGTCGGGCCCGATCCTGGAGATAGAGCCACGTACGGTTTTCCCCGCAGAGGTCAGCTGAAGGAATAGACCCTCATCAGAGCGAATGCCAGCACCGAACTGCAGCCTCAGCAGCACGGCTGACACACACTCCTCTTTTTTTTTTTTTTTTTCCTGTCGGTTAGCAGAATTAAGCAATCCCCCGAGACACAACATCAACACACACAAGGTCCCCTCTGAATATTCAATTAGCCCCTACGAGTATTAAGAGGAGCTAACCAGGTTCCTCTAGATTCAGTCACACCCTGATAAGCATGGCGATAGTAGCTCTCCGATTCTCCTGACTAAAAAACAAATCGATACCGGCTAAATTGTAACCATCATGAGTGGCACGTATTACTGTGAGCAGACACACTCGGCTGGATAATTACTATCAGGATAAAAGTCTGCGTTCAGGACTTATGCTGATTAAGTGTTCGGGCGGGTCTGCAGTGAGCTGGGGGCCATTAAATGTTGATGAAACCAACAACACCCCAACCTCCGTGAAGAATGACTCATACTCCAGCTCATACATCCTCCTTCTCTGTAATCCTTTACAAATTCACCACACTCATTGCACCGGGGAACCCAAATAATTTAAGTGTGCAAAAACAGGCTCCCATCAGTTAGATCCTCCAGGAATCATGGCATATTGATTCTTTTCTTTCTTTTTTTTTCTCAGTTTGAGTCAGATTTCATTTGTTACTCGGAGGAAAAGAGAACACACCGCGTGCAGATAATGAATGAATGAAAGCTTTGTTAATTCAGCCAGTCTATATTATCTCCTCTAATCCGAGGGACGGCGAGGGCAGTGACTGTTCACGGCAAAAGGTTGGACTTCCAGAGGCTCGAGCTGAAAAATAGCACACGCTGGTTCAGGTGTTTGTCAGAATTCCTATCATTTCTCTCTGTGAAAAAAAGAAAGAAAAAAAAAAAACGAAACAGAAGTAGGGGAGGTGGGGTGAACTCTGAATACAGATTAGTGAGGTTCACAAGATGAACAACACAATCAAGCAGAAAGGCAGAAAGCCCGATACATTGAGCAAAGAGCACTTTTGCGCTGAGAGGATTGTGACTTAATTAGAACTGCAAAGAGACAAGCCTTCATTTCCCAGGGCGACCAACAGATAGCTCTCAAACAGACGCTCACTTGTCACCGTTTCTACTAGCTACAGTAGCCGAATATGTCCTGAAGAACATACTGAAACCTTTGAAGCAGTTCAGGTGTCTGCTAATGTCGTAGACAATGGCGAGCTGCTGTCTCTCTGTTGTGTTTATGGTTTGTCTCCCCAGTTACTTTGAAGAGAAATGCCTCAGTAATCCTGAACTAAATCAGTCCTCTTCTTGACGCCAACATGTCCGACTGTAGCTAACATTAGCATTAACCTGTATCGGCAGCACAGGCAGTGCATTCCCATTCCTGAATAAATGCTAGCTTTCCTTTATTAGCACGTCGTCCCGCGGCCCACGTCTGTAGTTATATGTGTGGTTTTACTGCAGCTTCTTCTTACTGTCAACAGCCCGTAAAGCAAGTTCTGCTAGCATCGTGAAGACTCTAACCGTTTGTATCACTTCTTTCATATGAGGCAAAGATTTGATCACGTGAAAGTCCCTGAGGGCCAGCTACCCCTGATTACAGCCATTATTTTATACCACAGAGTGATTTGATGCTAAGGTAAACGGCCCACGTTGTGATTTTCCCACACATCTCATTGCACGTTGTATTTATTCTTGTGTCTGACTTTGGGTCGTGATTTGCCACAGTGGGTTCAGCTGCTGAGTCACAATCTCAATGCAATGTTCCACCTGAGCCCGTAAATAGGCCTCATCCAAGCTAAAAGTGTAATTCAAAAGTCACTTCACCAAATAATTTGGTGACTATCCACATAAATACTTTCTGTGATTTACTGCCAGGGTAGTTTCACGTCTTCAAAAGACATTTTTAAAACCTCCCCAGTTAACAGATAATTTTCAGTAACTTGATTCTGCTAAGCAGGTAAATGTTCAGGATGAGGCTGTACAGCAGTGGTCAGCTCTCTCAGCTTATAGCCAGAACGTCCCTCTTTTTTGACTGGGAGCCTTTCTGTGTGTAGCATGCACGGGTTTTCTCTGGATAATCAGTGACTTTAAATAGTCTGCAGGAGGGACTCAGAGTGTGTGAACATCTGTCTCTGTTCGCCCCGCCAGCCTGTTCTTCAGGCATTTGTTCATAGTCTTCAGCACCCTGCGACCTAAACATTGACTGAAGGGTTGAAAAGAACAGTCACCTTCATGTTCACACTGGTTTCAGTCGTCAAAGCGTGTGGTTTCACAGGCTGTTGACAGCAATGTGTTCTGATGGTGTTTGGCTAGAATACCACAATGTTCTTTTGTTTTGCCATTTCACTCAAAGTAACAAACATTTGTCCTGATTAAATACCAGGAGATCAACAAAGCCATCAGGTTCATTATGCTTCTAAAGACCGTGGGAATCTAGTTAGTTCTAGAATGAAATGAGAAAAACAACAGCTGTCAAGACAGGGATATCGAAGGTGCACTTTTGTTTAAGTGTTTTACTTGATCGCCCTGGAGAGCATTGCAGGAGTTGATCTTTTACACAGGTTGCTCACATTAACACAATCACTTTGGAAAACACAAGGTGTTCGTCAGTGTGGCAACCTGCAATCATCCCGCTTTCTGTTGTTTAATAAAGGCATGAGATTTCTCCGACGTCAACGTAAACAGTGGTTGCTGGAGAAATAGACGTGGACTGACAAGCTGAAATGCATCTCTGAGTTCATGTCCTCTCTGGATGCTTCCCATTTATCTTGTCTGTCAAGTAAAGAGGACATGATAATGAAAGGTGAACACTCCAGTGAATGGCTCCCTCTGCCAGCCTACCATACAGCAGCAGATAATGGAGACTGTGCTCACTGACCAGTGGATTGCCGGATATTGAATGTGTTGTATGTGTCCGTGTGCTTTTGTGTGTAGCATAAGTGGAGCATCCATCTAAACATATCTGCCTAGTTCAGGAATTGCAATCAAAGAAGCGCACGCACATAAAAAAAGAAAGAATTAAAATCAAAGCATTGAGAATATCTATGTATATATATCCAAAATCACAATTGCAACAACTACTTAAATGATAAATCCAAAAATCATATGTAAACACTGGAAGTTTTTAAAATGAACTTTGAGGTGAATTTGAATGCAAATGTAATCATTTTATACAGTAAACTGTTCCCACTGACCCCAAGATGGGCCGTTTCCAGTGTGCAGCTGGCTCCCTCTAGCGGTGGAAAATAGAGTTGCACATGGCAAACCTCTGACAGCACGTCACCGGTTATCAAACAAGTTATATTTCTGAAACTGTTGCGACAACTCAAAGGAATTTAATAAGGACTTTTCTGGAAATGTCCAAAATTTTGTTCTGAAAAAACTACTCAAATGGTTGCATTTTCAAATGTTAGCCTCATGTGAACCTTGATTCAAAAGATGTCTCTTATTCAACTGTTTTCTTTCATTCTTTAATTACCAGTAGTTGTGACGCATTGCTTGATTTTATATGATATTTTAGTTTAATTTTATGTGATACAGTATTTTTTTAAATTTGCTAATGTATCTTGATGGTTTTACATTGTTAGATTTTAAATTTCACTTTAATGTTGTACATTATTGGTTTGATGGTGATTTTGAAAAGTGCTATATAATATAAGCAAACATTTTGTCATAACAGGATTAAAAATCTGTATAAAATCTCTGCTCAAAGCAAATTTGGGGCAAAAAAAGTTAAATTTGTAGTCTGCTTAAAATAAACCAGTTCCTTTTGTCCTATTTAAGGAATAACATTGACTAGCCATGGACATGAAAAGTCTGAACTGTCATTGAAAAAATTATTGGACTACAATACTCATTTTGTGGTTCCTTTAGTGACAATCTAAAGTAAATCTAAGTATTAAAGCATGTAGATTGGTGACTTCAATCTAATTAAAGTGACATGCAGTTTAAACTCAAATATTTTTTCAAATTAAAAAAAAAAACTCAACAAGCTGGACCAAAAAAAATTTATTATTGAACATTTTTCAGCAGCATCCAACTTATTTATACAATACTGGCTGAAATTGTAGACTCACTTTCTGGAAAGCCAATGAGTAAAAAGATCTTCCATAAATACACATCAGTTAAAGGAGAAAACACCAATTTTCACTCTTTTACACACAAATTCCATCAAGACTTAGTTGAAGCACAGATTTAATTTGTAGGTTGTAGAATTTCATGCAAAAATAAAGACATGAACTCAGAAATTTAACAGTTTTATTTTCATAAAACAGCAACAGAACACAGAATCCTTCCCTGAGATCAGTATCAAACATTTACAGTTAGGAAGAAGCAAATGCAGCCGGATGCAAAAGCAGCTTCTCTGCTGTGAAACGTGACGCTTCAGAAGAAGTGGAGAACTGTGACTTGAGGACGATAATCCGAGTCCAATGTGCAGATATCTGCTGGAAGCTCTCGCAGGCCCATTTCCCACGTCCTCAACAGGCCGGGACAAGTGCAATACCACACAGGTACAGAGCATTGCTACCCCTCCCGGCCTGCAGAGAAAGGGATCGCTCCTCATCGATTCTTTTCAGCTCTATGATCAGTTTTGCATGGATTTGCACAGCAGTACATTTGAAAAGCTGAAAGCAAACCAGCAAAACTGACCAGAGACCCACATGCCACCGCCGCGACCGCACTTTCCCCGAGACGGAGAAGTCTAGGAGTACTTGAAGTGCTCACACTGCAGTAGAATTAAATCAGACTACCTGCACTATAAGCACTTTAATACCACTGAAACCTGTCTCTGCCTTTCACGCAGAGCTGGAGGAGAAACCCGGAGGACCGGCGATGCTGTACAGGAGGATGCAAATGGAAACACAGGACGCCATCAGTTTTGCATAGATTTGCACAACTACCTGTTTCTTGCAGCGCAACTATGCAAAACTAACAGAGAGCTGTCACATTTAAAAGTGTAAACACACTCTCACACACACACATACAGATGCACAGACGTGAGATGAGAGTCCCGGCTCCTTATGCCAGAAGGAGCACTTAGGGCAGTAGGTGCTAGTCTACTTCACTATCTGCACTAGATGCACCTTAGCATAAGCATAAGCGGAAGACTGGTCACGTTCTTGCAAAGGCATTAAAAAACATAAAAAAAAAACAACTTTACATTAAGAGATTTGTATTCAAATTCACGAAGCTCTGTGCAACACACAGATTCTACACACTGAGGCAACATCATTACTCACAACCACTGCAGGTGTGATGCCCCACAAATACAAAACATGTTTGCTCCACACACACACACACACACACACCATCTTTCCTCCAGACCGACGGGGGACTGAGCTTCACAGCAAGAAGACAAGTCCTGCCAGATCTGCAACAACAAAAGCATTTTGATTCGCCCCATTCAGGCCCGCCATGAGGCAGCTGCGACTCAATAAGCCTGATCCTTCAGTCAGTATCAGTAGAGTGCTGAAAGTGCCTTCACTGCAGTAGATTTAAAGAAAACTACCTGCACTGTAAGCACTTTGGCACTACAGTGACTAGGAACTGTCCCGTTTGGCCTTTTCTTTCACACACTGGTTGGTGGTGCCTTTAAATCCACGATGAGGATGGTTGAGTAGACAAACCATCTGTGGGAATCTGCAGACAGAAAGCAGACGGAGCATTAGGCGATTCTTAAAATGAGAACAACCAGAGCATCTCAAGAACAAAGTTCAGTCCGCCGCAATCATCTTCTACAGGAAACGATAGGCGTGAAACTAAACAGCTTGGAGCCTCAAACAATCCGAAATACTGCAAATTAAGAAGGTGGGAAAAAAAAACTGGTGCTCATACTTTTTTTTTTATTATTATTATTTTGTACTGCTAATGAATATTTATAACATTTCCTTCAGTGATTTACTCTCATGGGTCACTTGTGTGTTCCTGTGCAAGACGGTGTACGAATGCAGCAGCTCCGCTTTAAATTCCTCCAGGACACGGGTCACTTTTACCAGATATTACATCCATGCTCATGGGTTAGGCAGTGATTTGCTGCAGCACATTTTCAGTTTCCAGCATGTGACTGTAATAGAAATACCTCTGAATATATTACAGTTTGAAACGTTAAAGAACAGAAACTAAACGTCATGGAGGAAGACGCCTTTACAACAGGCAGAGATGAAGAAAATACCAGTACTGGATGATATCCAGTTGCACGATAAGCGTCTATGTATTGAATTTGCTGCAACATTTACTCGTTTTCCAGAGATTTAAATCTACAATCGATAACATGACTACATAACTGTATAAACTCAATACTGATTTATAAAAGATGTACATCTAAATGATTTACACTTCATTTACTCCTTTTCCCACATTGACTCATCCTATTTCCAGGACGCAGAGGGAGCTGATGGGATCAGGGGGGTCAAGAACTTAGTGGTGACCTGTTTGCTGTGGGAATCGAACCTGTGAACTTTCAGTTCCAAGTCTGCATTTCTCGCCCCTGTCACCCTTTAAAAAGCTGAATCAGCCAGGTTTCACACCAGGGACATTTTATGCGAGGTGAATGTCATAACCACTACACAACATAAACCAATAACATGATTACAGTGAAGGGATATGAGCTCCTGCAGGACTTTACAACCTGTTAAGTCACTCAGGGACATTTTTGCAGACTTTATATCAAATACACCCTCTCAGCGGTGCAACTTAGACAGTTTTGCTATACTTACCAAACTTTAGTTTTACATGCAGATATTAAAACTTTTGTTTTTAAAACATGAAGCGTTTGACACAGTTCTGTGAAAGCTACAGGGGGCTGAAGACATGTGGCTTGCAGAGCCTTGAAGAGGAAGAGCAAGAAAACAAAGCGGCCATGTGTTCAGACGTTACTGAAGTTAATGGAGGAAGCAGGGCTGAAGCAGGGCTGCCCTGAAGCTTCACTGCTACTGAAGTTTGGCTACAACAAGCCTGACGCGGGACTGAAGCAGGACAGTGGAACGCTCGCGCTCCGGCCACATTTCTGCACCCCTCCCCCACGCGATAACATGGCGCCCACAAGTCAACACTTTCTACATGTTGCGAGCGTGATTCGGTCCTCCGGTAAACAAACACACATACACACGCACACATAAAGAGAAAACAACTGCACCCGACGCCTGGAAATCGGTGCATGCGCGTGCGTTTCAGTGCGCCGCACGCGAGCAGCGTGGCTCGTGACGAGCGGGCGCGTGCTCCAAACTTCCCACTACACAACAAGCTAACGCGTGCTACAGGAGGGCGCTGAAGTTAGCCTGCCATTCGACGCTTCCTAAACTAAAGGGAGAGGCGACTTTAAGATTCCGTTATTGCACAATTTAACAAACTACTCAGATTAATAAAGCTTTGTCTTGTTTTGGGGAATTAAAAACACTAAATTGTGTTGGTTTTTTTTAATCTTCACAGAGCACACTATATCATAACTTCTTGGTCTCTTGGATGATTCTAGAAGATTCTGGACTATTTGTGGACGTATCTAATAAACTATCCTGAATCCAACCAAGACTTGCAAACTGACAATTTCACATCTGGAATAATTCCAAAGAAAGCTCAATAAAGGACAAGGTTCTTGTCCACATGTGTCAGATCAAAACAGAAACTTTGCTCCATGTGGACAACAAAAAGGAGGGAAATGTCACTTCCAAGTGTCACAAATGTATCTAAAACTTCTGAAAATCGTCCATGCCAACTTAGGAAGAAAAAAACTAAAAACAAAACAGGAGGAGTCATTTAAGAATCTGTACAAAAGTTGGAAGGACTTGTGTAAAAGTTGAAGGTTTCCTCTTAAACCCTTTTAATGATTAACTGAATCATTCAAGGAAAAAAGTTTTATTCTATTTGGGATGGTGCGAGTGATGTGGTGTAACCTTCTATTATCTGGATGTGGTGCAAAAGTTTAAAACATGCACATTTTGCAAGTATGAAAAAAATGAAGCACATGTTTGCAAAAATAAAAAGCACTACCTGAATCTGAAAGAAATTAAAACTTTACACAAAACAACATCTCGCAGTCAAAGGTTTAACTCATTTTTGTGCTTGCATTGTGTTTGAAGTCTTAAGACACTCTGATGTAAACTGAACTTTAACTTCTGATAGGCCCACTAACTAGTAGAGAGCTAAAGCTGACATGGGCCACATGTGGCCCCTGGCCCTTTGGATAGTGAGCCCATTTCCACAGCTTCACTTCACAGGTAAGGTTGGATTTATGGTCATTTTGAACACACACGAATCACATGGGTTTATTTTGAGGTATATAATCTACAATACATGCATGTTTATAAAAACTGGACTCATACAAATAATATTTTTCATGATTCCTAATAATAAATGCATCTCCCTGGTAGTAGAGATGACATTTTAGGTCCCCGACATTAACTTAAAGTTAGATATGAGCTCAACTATTTGAAAAAGTTTCTGCATATCAAAATATAACTCAATATCTCTAATAACTATTAACACTAAAAAGCTGTTGTGATATCAGATATAACTTAGAGAAGTTAGTAGTTTATAAAAAGGTGAGGTTTTATTTCTATCCTTGTAAAGTGGATTAATGTACCCCATAAAGCGACTTTTCAAGCATTAAGGTGAAGAAATTGGACCATTTGGTGCCTTGTTATAAGTTTCCCATTAAGTGTCGAACTGGAGGCCAACTTCAGTCCAAACCTGCTCGTGAAACTTTAAGATTTAAAATATTAAAAACAGCGGCACAAATAAGTCATTTCAACAGACAATACTTCATATTGTAACTGTGGAGGATGCTCGAAACGCACTAATACTGAATTATGAGCCGCCACTCTCCACTCACTTATAAAGCATTGCGTTTTCCTGCCCTAGCCAGCATAGCCGCTTCGCTAATAGTGACTCGTTTCTCAATAATCATTTATTCATTAATGGATTCCTCACGAGGTGCTCGACTGCGCCACTCGGAACAACACGAAGAGGCGAAACGACTTGATGTCAGCGTTATTATTTAATCTATTCACAACCTGGTGCGTTAGCATTTAGCGGCTAACTGCGCCGCTCGCGGCCTGCTGCGTCCCCCCCATGTGCTGCCGCTTTGTTCTGGACGCACTTTTAAATGCGCACAAATCGGCCGAAAAACTTCCCACCAAGTCCGCAGCGAAGGCGAACGAGGCCGGCACACGGCTCGGGGACCCGCGGCCGACCCGAAAACTTGTGCAAAAAAGCGCCGTTTGGAGGAGCGGGGGAATGAGTTCCAAGAGGCGGCGAGTCGAGGCGCAGCGGCAGCAACACATGCTTTTCAAATCTCCCTCATTCTCCGACCATGGAGGAGAGGTTGCCATGCGCCTCTACAACATTGTTTTCAAATGCGGAAACTGACGATTAAAACGTTTTTTTTTTTTCCCCCGCTCGCGTAAAACCGTAAAAAATAAAAGTGCGCTCCGGTGCCGCGTACGATCCCGAATCCTCACACTTTCCGGACGTTTAGCGCGTCTAACGAAAAAGGCTAACAACAGGTTTCTCTGCCAACAACAGGCGCGTTAATACACACAAGCTTCTAGAAAAAAAAAAAGGAAAAAAAAAATCCACCATCTTCCACTCACTTGTTCAGACTTACCGTTTACTCACAATGTTTTCTGGAGGAAAAACTGGGGAAAGAAAAAAAAAGAGGATTGCCTGATTGATTCGGAGCTAAAACGTGCAGTCGGAGGAGGGAAAAAAAAGTGCACAACCATGTGCTGCTATGATTTGCGAGGAGTTTGGGAATCGTAGTAAGATTGCGAAAGTGGCGCGAGTGGAGTCCAGGGTTTAACCATGTGGTGAATGAAGGGCGGCTCCCAGCCAGAGCTGCTCCTGCTCAACTCCTTCATTAGCATAAATCAGCCACTTCCTCTCCAAGTTTCTCTACTTTATCTCCACTGGTGGCATGGTAAACATGCTGATCCAGGACGGGAGGAAAAACAGAGGAGGGAGTGAAGTTTGGATGTTTTAATGCTGCGGATGTTCGAATGTAAATAGGAAAGTTTTACATTTATAGAGGAATAAATAGAAATAGACTACATGTTGCGTTATTCTAAGCACAAATAATATTGGTAAATCTATATGTGAAGCTTCTTTCATTGCATGTTTAGTTTATGAAGAAAACGAAAGTCCTTTTTTTAATTTACCTGAAGAGAGTTTCTTGTTAACAAAAAGTGTTAGAAAACTAAATGAGACTGTGCAAATAACTATCCAAACTTTGATATTTTTAGAAATGTAAGCGTTGCACAAATAAAGCAGCATCTTGGACTTAAGTAAAAGCTTTTATTTTGACTTATTTGTGCATGAATTGTCTTTTCGTTTACATCCAATTCTGATCCTTCATGTTTTAGGTCTCTGTGCTGCAACACACCCGAATGCATCTTTGATTTTATTTTTTTTAAGGGCTGGGTTAAGCTGGGAAACATCAAAAACATGTAGGACTTATGTTGAACACCACTTACCTCCTTTGTCTGTTTTAGTTCCAGCTTCAAGCTTTTTTCCATCTTCAGTTGATGTATAGTGACAAAATCATTTTATAGACTCATCATTAAAACATTTTTTCTTCAAAGTGCAAACACAGAGCAGGAATTTAGCTCTGTTCTATTATGAATTGGTATATTAACTGTATTAATGTTTGAAGACAGAGCAAGGATCACATTTTGTTCAGGCTGTCATGACAACACTGAATTACAAAATCACATGTTCTCTATTGAACTTTTCTTTATTACCATTAGTGGAAACACTCACATAGCACATAAAGCACATAATAGAATAGTAAATACTTTTAATGCATTGAGCAATTTAACAATAAATAGATCCAAGTATTTTGGAGTGTTTTCAGTTTAGAATGTTCCAAGTTTCTCCACGTCATTGTTTCTAGTGACATATTAACAATTTTGATTAGAATTCAAATCTATAAGAATCAAAAAGATCTATTTTGCTATAATTGCAGCATTTTGCTATTTGATGTTATCACCAGTGCATTTATTCAATCTCTTACGTTATTTATTACAATGCAAAATGAATTTACAGTATTATTGTGATATTTTTTGTGTCATGCTGAAATGGGTTACACTTTTATTTCTTTTTAAATGCAGTTCTTTCAAAATCATAAACATCTATCTTGTGTGCAAAATTCATGTATCTTTTTGAATACATGCAGAGAACATGTTCTGCTGTTTCAGTAAAGTAAATGCAGTAAATTCTGCCACCATTGTTTAAAAATTCAGTTGCAGAGAGTCTTCCCGCTGAAAGGACTCGAAGAGTGCGCCTGGCAGAAACGAGGGGATTGTCTTGCTTATGGCCATAGGTCAGTCTGGTTCACCTTTCACCCCTGGATGCAATCATGTGTGAAGTCACACAATGGAGGCACAGAATGTGAAGCTGCCTTCCTGCTGCCGCCTGAACCAAAGGCAGATGATCAAATTAAAATCAGAGAAGGGAAAATGCAGGAGGATAATTGCTGCTTTTTTGTTTCTTTTTTCTTTTTGGTGTGTTTTAATAATTGCCTCAAGATAAAGAAACTGTAACTGCTAAACAGATTTGGAGATGACATTTCTGCATTCATTCTGATTTAATCCTGAGACATACTTTCAACTTGATTATTGGAAGGATTTTTTTTTACACCCTTTTATAAATTTTACTTTGTAACTGTCTCTTTTTAAAAGCAAATATTTTTGTCATGATAAAATACTCTTCACAAGTTATCGCAATTTGCATCTGAATACTAGAGGAGTGGTAAAAGTAGCATGTCCCTGAGAGAGGAAAGAAATGTCTGGTGAAAGTTTTTATGCTTCTTTTTTTTCAAACAAAAAATTAGCAATTAAAAAAACAAAACAAAACAAAGCAAAAAACATTTAGAACCACAAATTACAGCAGTTACCAAATAAAAAAAATAATAAAAATAAGAAATACAATTTGATATAAACTATCAAACATAAGCCAAAATGAAAATGCACTTTTCAAAAGTAAACTAGTAAAGTTAGTTTGCTGATAGTTTATCTCACACTGAATTTCTTATTTTTATGACTTTTATTTTATCTTCTGTAATAATTGATAATCACTTTTCAAAAGTTTTAAAAGTTTTCTGTTCATGCAGGTTTTATACATGTGCTGCTCACTGGTTGTGCCTGTTCAAGTTTCTTTTATGACAAGAAAATCGGTGAAGTAATTTCAATCAACATTTTTCTGAAATTACTTTATGTTAGGTTTAGTTGAATATTTCAATTATTGTCCAAGTTCATAAAATAAGAGTGGGCGAGACTCAGAATGAAGTTCTGTAAGAACAGATGTGCTCTTTCATGATTAAATCTTAAAAACTTAATAAAATAGAACTTTAAAAGTCTTTCATCAATTGCTCTAATGAGGAAGCGTTTGGTTCCATTATAAGACTTTACAAATTTAAATTGCATAAAAAAAATTCTCCCTCACATAAACACATTGTTTTATTAATACTATACTTATTTTTATGCAAAGAAAGACAGATTCATTTCATTCAGACACCAAGCAATTTACAGTGCTTGGCAAGGACAAGAAGGAAATACTTTAAACATGCAAATTATAATTCAAATCTTGGTTATTATTATGGAAAAAATATTTTAAAAAAACAGGGATAAAAAAAAGAATAGTAAGGTAAAAACTTTATTGAGACAAAGGTAATGAAGTAAGTAAAATGTATTGTTTAATGGAAGGGCTTAGCCAATTATAGTATTTCAAGTCCTGAAGTCAATCCCTTCAAGTCAATATTAAACGAAATAATTGGTGTTTCCCCCCAATTAAACCCCACTAACAATAAGAAAGTCCGAATATGACAGTTGGTTTGTTTATCTCGCTGTTCGCATTTTCATGATGTTTGAGTCTTCCAGGCTGCCGTAGGTCATACGCTGTTCAAAGATGGCCACACTGCACGGAAGTTGCTTCATACTGTCATAATAAAACACCACAACCCCGGCACGATACTTTTATGCTCATATAGTTTACAATCTAACAATACTGTTGAATATCCTGGTTCATGTTTGCATTTATTTCTGAGTAATGACAGTACCTTAAGCTGTTTTACTCAAACAACATTTATATCCTTTAACTTAAAAGGTTACGTTGATTTTATTCTGACAAGACATTTCACTTCCGTTACAGACGCCGTGCAATGTGTTGAATCCGCGAATGAGTGCACGAGTTTTCTCAATATCCCTGTGAAAGGTGAGTTAAACTGCTTCATTAAACTTCTGTTTGTGTTCAGTCCTGTCATAAAATACCTTGGTCGTGCAGGATAATGTAGATTTTATTTGAAGTTAAACTGGCGTGACTGATAGTCTTTTCCTTTTCTTTCTAACATGTGACTGCTGATTTTCAGATGAAAAAAATAACATAACACTGAACTGTCACTAAAGTTTAAACACACAGGGACGAACTCGTGATTTGATGTTGACATGGGACATAGTGTGTTATTATTTTGACCACGACAACAACTCCAGCCTCCTCAAATGTGCTGCGCTATCATCATTTGGTGTTTTCAGTCATTTACAGTTGAAAGATAATCACATTTCCCCTTCAAAATGCTGATATTTAATCTGATGTCTTTCTTCTAAAAATAAAACATTTCAAGCTGTGCCTTGGTCGTTGTGTACTTGTTAAAGTTAAACGTGGTTTTGTCACTGTAAACGTTCAAAGCCAAAACTTTATCTTTTGACACTTACCCTATGTTTGGGGTGAAAGGAACTTGTGAACTTGGTAAATTTACCTTAATCTACAGCTGGATAGAACCACTATTAAATAATATACTGAAAATATACACGCCATTGTTGTGACGGTTTCCCACGTTGGCTTGAATTTAAAATTCCTCTTAATCCAGGATTGAGAATTAATCCAGTTAAATAAATGTGAGATGGTTTTGTATTTAACTAATAATCATTGAGTAAATACGAACGTTGCCACCTGGCATGACTTGATTCTGAGGATGCTCTTCAGGTAGTAGATTTGTCTTATACCTCTTTAAACCAGGGGTCATCAACAATTAGAAAACTGAGGTCTATTTCAGTGGGACCAGATAATACAAAGTGGCACTTGTTTCAAGCATGAATGCAATACATATGTTTGCAAGAAACTCTCAACACTCTGCAGATATTGTGCATGAGAAAAAGAAAAACAAAATGGTATTGAAGTGTAAATGAACCAGCTTAGAAGCCTGAATTTATCAATTTTCTTTTTTTTTTATGTTGTCAGACAAAAATAAATCAGAAAGACTGATGAACATTGTAATATTATTGATTTTGTGACTCTATGATGCATCAAGACATTGATTTTAAGGTGAAATTGTCAAATGTAGTCTGGGGATCATTTGCATCCCTCCCTCCGTATTGCTCTATTCTGTTCAGGGTCGTCGGGCTTTGGCACTT
Source organism: Salarias fasciatus (assembly GCF_902148845.1). Classification (NCBI taxonomy): domain Eukaryota; kingdom Metazoa; phylum Chordata; class Actinopteri; order Blenniiformes; family Blenniidae; genus Salarias; species Salarias fasciatus. Next base: position 24,613,830 of record NC_043760.1, read on the forward strand.
ATCCCAGCTAACTATCGGTGGGATTCACCCTAGACATGTGGCTTTCTGGGATAATTTTCTACTGTTCACAAATACACAAATAAATATATGGAACTGGAAACACAACTGATGACTGTATAAAATTGCAAAAGTTTTCAAAATGAATGGCTTAAATGACAGAGGTCGAGTAAAACAAATAAGTTAACATTAGACAGCAGGCTGCGCTGTCTGCAGACCTGATGGGGTGGGAAGTATGAGATCAGGAGCGTCCAGTCCCATTCTCAGAGATCCAGCAGGAAGCTACAGAGAGAGCAGACAGGATGGGCAGAACAGACTGTTGACGACCTGTAATAGTGACACATGGATAAGTGGAGACAGAGTAAGAAAAGAGAGGTGATCTGCGCAGTCTAAACCTGTAGCAGTTCAACTGGAAAATGGTCCAAGGTGGCCTGAACTAGCCATAACTGTAAACTTTGGGTTATAAGAAAGTTTTTTAACCCTGATCTTGAAAGCAGATGGCCTTCGCCTCCCCGACACTGGGAGCTTACAATTGAAAGATTAAGAATGTGTGTGTGATGTAGCTCTTGTATGTTTTTGTAGCTTTATTTTAATGCTGTGCTTCTTCTCCTTTCAGTCTGGCGCTTCGATGGCTGCCTGTGTGCTGTATCGTAGGGCTTCTAGACTTCACCACCTCCCAGGATTGAGAAGGGCTTTCGCCCGGGCTCAGCACATGCTTCCCAAAACAGAGGATGATCCTGATGATCTGGATGAAAAGAGAGGAAATCTGAAGCGTCAAGAAATCCCTGTTCAAGGTGCTTACAAACTACATTATAGCCCTTCCTCCTATTATATGTGGAATTCCTCAATCTCCCGCAGCCAAGCAGATATTGAGGAGGATGAACAGTGTCTTTCTTCTCAAACACCTTCTTACTGGCAGCAGAGCAACTGTTACAGTGTGAGTTGCTCCCGACATCTCTTCAGCACAAAGAACACCCTTCTTGATTTCGCTTTCAACAAAGGGGCTGAACCCAGCGTCACTTCTGTATCACCCCACCACAAAAAACCCATACCACCAGATGTGAGAGTCGACTCCCGTGCCTTCCTGAAATGCCGGCAGGAGTATGCCTCTGTGAGCCACGACCGGAACCAGAGACCTGATCTGATCCAATGGGAAGATGCTGTGCTGGTGTTGGAGAAAGTGGGTGTTCTAAAGGGGAGTATGAAACCATCTGATGTCTCTTTCTTTCTTACGGAGCTCAGCCGGCTGCATCCGACCAAGACGGCGTCAGTAAGGTGTGATCCGCGTTTCATCGTGCTGCTCCGATATACTGTGGAACACCTTTGTCTCTTCACGGACCTTCAACTGCTGCAGGTGCTGCGATCGTTTGTGTGGCTGGGCATACCGTCACACCACACGGTGCTGGAAGTGTACGAGGCCGAGTTAAACCGTCGAGCCAAGCAAATGACTTTACATGAGTTGATGTTGGCCGCTGACTTGTGGCGCTGCATTGGGAAGCAGGTGCCTCGGTTCTTACAGCACCTTTATGACTCAGTTCAGCGACGTTTGGAGCAAGTTGGACTCCCTGAATTAGTCCATTTGTTATATATAATCGGAGAAGGCAGGCACTGCCCAAAAGACTTGATTCGCACTATAGAGCACCTTCTCATGTGTCATTTGCAGCAGCTGCACCCGGAGGAGGTCGGCACTATATGCTTAGGGCTCTTTAAATCTCAGACATCGATTTCTGAGGGCACAGCGAAACACATTGTTGATAAGGCAGCATCTGTTGTGAGGGATATGAGTGACTTTGCTCTCGTGAATGTGCTGAAATACCAGCGTTTCACTTATCTGTATCACAAGGAGTGGCTTGAGGCGATGGCTGTGGAAGTTCCTCAGCGGGCCCACGGGATGGGTGTCAAGGGCTTGATGCATGTGGCCCTGACCTGCTCAGCACTACACTACAGCAATGATGATATTCTTTGTGCTATCGCTGAGAGAGTGCCTTCACTAGTGCCACACTGCAGGATTAAAGACACATGCAAATTCCTGTGGGCCTTTGGCCAATTAGGATTTCCCCCGACGCAGATCCCTGGCTTCTATCCGACTCTCATAGAAGCCCTGCGGCAGAGGAAGGCTGAATTCCAACGATATCCGGAGCATCTGCTCACTGGTCTTCTAGGTTTGGCTTTTGTGTCTCTGTTCCCAGAGGACCTTGTCGCATTAGCCTTGAGCCCCGACTTTGTCAACTTAGCACTGAAAAGCACACAACTGGAGCTGAAAAAAGACTTGTTCACTCTGGATGAGGCTGTAGCTCTGGAGTTTCCTCAGTGGACCGGACCACGGTTAAGCAGCGACCTGAAGGAGGAGGTGACAGAAATGCTGTGGAAGTTTGCTCAGTCAGACGTGTGCCAGAAACCAGAGGTGACGGAGGCAGAGTCTGCTCTGCGAGACCTGCTTGGAGGAGAAGAGTTTGTTTGCAAGCGAATGATCCTGCCTCACACTCGCTCCATCGACCTGGAGGTGCACCTGAGTCCTGCTGGAAAACCGATTCCCGTCAACACAGAGGCTCCACAGGACAGTCCAGCAACAGCTCCTGCCGAAAAGGGTTGGGGGAGATTTAATATGGGCGTAACCATAACGGATGATCTTTTAGCACAGCTAACTAAAACCAAAACCACTGCAGCTGCTCCTTCAGTAGAGACGTCTGTACCACTACACAGATTACAGCCCGATGAAGGCGAACGACTGTTTGACTCGGTGCTAGATCTGACTAGCAGCATCCCAAAACCCCCCGTCGAACCCAACAAGAAGGACCCGAAAGACATTGTGAAGGTTGCTGTCCAGGTCTGGACCAGGAACCATTTTTGCGTCCACTCAATGCAGTTGCTGGGGCTCCATGCGATGAAGAAGCGACAGCTGCAGATGACAGGCTACAGGGTTGTGGAGCTCCACCCTCAGGAGTGGTTTCCACTGCTGAGAAAAAACAGAACCGAGAAACTCGCATATTTGCACTGCAAACTCTACGACAGCCTTTAAGACCTCCTAGGCCTTCAAGGGCTGAAAAACATGACTGAAAGTTGGATTGCATCTGTAACTGTGCAGGCAATTTGGCTTTTGACATTTTCTTTCAGCTTCTTTGCAAAATACGAGAAAGCCGATGATGTGATCTCCACCTGTGGTTGGATTCTTCTGAAAATGTTTTGTCCTAAATAAGTTTTATAGAATGTAATGTGCATCTTGAAGATGGTAAATAAATGACAAGCGGTGATATGATTAAACGTGATATTGTTTTAATTCCTAAACCTCCAGGTTGGTTTTGCAGTTTGCATATATGTTTTATTAACAGGGTATGTTCTGTAACTGAATAACCAAATGACTAAGTTGATGGAGCTGCGGGTCACACACTTTGACCGAGGGGCAGCTAAAATATTTCATCATTCGTTGGTCACCATTTGAAATGAGACATTTGCCTGTAAAGCAGAGTTTCTTCATTATTAAATTCAGAGAGGCTCATGTGCTTTGTCTCTGTGCTCTGGCTAGTTCAATTGGATATAATGAGCTGCATCCCTGCTTCAGTTCTGGGCTGTAGCTCCACAGTGCATTTTATTTCCAACAATGTTTTCCATTTCAGACATAATACAGAGGTGTTTTTTTTTCCTCATGTCCCTACCAAAATTGGCATCCACGCCGCTGAAGTTGCTCATACATTTTGAACAGCTTTTTTAAAAAGGCAGGTGTGACAGTGGCTTCAAAAACTCATTCAACATTTTAGGCTCCTGTGAGTTTTTGATGATCAGGCTATTCCAAAGCCCCGTGGGAAGTGAAATTGATGTTATTGTCAGGCCTGCGTTTACACAATGACAACCTCCCAAGTTTTGAGGGAAAGAAAGAAGCAAATAGTGCCAATGTGTTTTTCACAGAGGGATCTTATGACACAGCACAAAAAGTGTAATGCATCCATTCAGTCATTCATTCTTTATACAGCTTCGGGGAGTGGGCTGCAGCCGAACCCAGCTGACTGTGGGTGAAGGCAGCGTATTCTGGACGGGTCTCCTGTCCTTCAATAGGGAGGCGGACAGGTTCTCCATCTGCAGTTCATATTTTCTCTTAGAAATAAGTTGCTTCTAAAAAAAAAAATGTATTTAATTAATTGAGTTTGAGCTCTATTTGGCAAATCTGCTGGAAGATCTGAAATCCTGTCAGGCAGTGTTTCTTTTTAGGGCAGCGCTGGCAAGATGCATGTTTTTACTACTAAGTCATTCTCTCAACACTGCTTTCATGCCAATACTGCCTTTCTGTCACTATGGCGCTGCAGCTGGCTTTCACTGGGCTCTCTGTGTTACGTTATGCCTGCTGCTCTTAGTAAAACAGCACATCCCCAGTTAATTCATTGGAAACAACAGTTACATTATTTATACTCTTCATATATAATCTGAAAGTCACGTGTCTCTCATTACCCGACTGCAGCATGATCAGGATTGTATGTTTTTTTGTTTTTTTTCCCCCCTCTGTGTTTTCTGAGGTGGAAAGCTGTTGTTTGGATTATTTTTCTGACACTTTATTGTCAGGATACTCTTCTGTAAGCACGACTGAACTTGGAGTGGTGCAACAATAGCGGAGTTACATCAGTTGGGTGCCAAACAGACATGTACTTTTATTGTCTGGAGCTGTCAGATTCGCATTGCGTTTGCATCTGGTAATTGTGTATGTGAGTGCTGCTGCGAAAACGGGTTTGTGAATACAAGACGTCCCAAGCTCTGAGATGCATCCCACCGACAATACTAATAAGATGTGTACTTTTCAGAGGAGTTTAAATTGTCTACAATACATTTTGGAAAAAAAAAGAAAAAAGACAAGTAGACGTACTTGTATTCCTTTTGTTGAGTGACGCAGCTCGGGCAGGTTTTAAACATTTTGTACGTTGGTGTTCAAAGTTTATTGACATAAATATAAACCTGTGGCAGTCTGCACTGGGAGAAAACATGTTTTACTGTCTGTCATATCCAGGTCTATAGAAACACCTTGAGAAAGCTGCGTTCAGTCCTTGGAGGTGAGGACTCTCCACAGGTGTGTTGTGTTCTTCTTATAAATGTTTCTCCTTTCCCCGTCCTCCCTCTCTCCTTCCCTTTGTGTCCCTGAAAATGATGTCAGTGCTTTAATCTTGCCAACTGTCCCAATACCGTAGAAAATCAGCCGCTTCAAGGTCTTCTCTTTGGTGGCGCCATCCAACAAAGACAAACAAGAAAAACTCTGCAGGGCGGAATTACAGAGATAAAATCCTGAAAAAAGAAGCGCTGCGGAAAGTGGAGTTTCTAATAACCTCTAAGTTGTGCTAGTTAGAGGCTGAAAGTATAAAGCTATGCAAAAAGGTTAGGACTAAATTATGCGGTCAACTGATCTTGCATGTACTTCATAGCTTTTCGCTGACTGTGTGAAGTAGAAATAAAGTCCAAATTCTCAAAAGTGCATTTAAAATATTTATATTTCGGAATGAGGCTCTCTTCCTTCCTCTTTGTTATTTCCTTTAAGTCGCCTCCCGCTGAGACGCCAGTGATGTAAAGGGGAGGGATGAAAATGAGCAGCAGAAAAGACAAATTCACTCAGCTCTACATCTGTCCACGTACGTGGGAGTGCTTGATGATCCTCAGGAGGAGGCGGAGGAAGCTGCAGGGAAAAGGGTCGTTTACGCTGCTCTGTTGACATTTCTCCCTGATCAGAATAAATGAGACCAGGGTGGATCCAGAGAGAGGAGGGGGTGGCAGGTTGTTATGCTTTGCTCAGGATTGGCCAGCAGGGGGAAGACTCCACTTACATATTGCCCTGATCACTCAGTTTGATGACAGTCTCATGTCCTCCTGATGTGTTATTTTTCATTTTGTGGAAACCACAGTGATATAAGTGCAAGGTGTGCATCATGTAGATTGGATAAAAGATCAATTTCAGGGATCTGAATAAACTGTCAGAGATAAGAGTTTTGTCAATATTATATGATGTGTTCAACAATGTAATAGATTTGTAGAGAGACTTGAGAATAAACATAAATATATTCCAAAGGGTTAGAGCATTTTCACAGGCTGGAAAACAGTCAATAAATACCTCCTCTATTCTTTACAGATCTGAAAAACTATAAAAGAGAATTCACATTGGGGCACTTTCAAGTCGGTGCCATCCCTGCAGCTACAAATTTCACACTTCTGGGTGTGCAGGAAGGCGGCTTTTGAAGTTGAGATGATTCACTTTCTCATTTAGCACCATTTTCTTTGGATTCAAGCACATCTCACTGGATTGGCGAAGAAATCCCTCGTCCCTGCAAACATTGGGGGGGGGGGGGGGGGGGGGGGGTTACATATTATATTTCCAGGTCGGTGCAAACATGTTTAGGGAATGGGGACTTCCTGCCACAGACAGTGTTTTATGCCTGCGACTTGAATAGTGGGAATGATTATCGGCTTAGATTGGATCACTGTGCATATTGTTTTTGGTGTAATCTGAGGTGCTAAATGTTCATTTATTCGTCATGTCTCACGGATGACAAGGAATTCATTGAGCTATTAAGTCGAAGTAAACAAAAGTAAGTCAAGAACAGAGAATAATCAGGCTCAATAATTAGGCTTAGACACTTTTTTTTTTTTATCCAAATGTGACCAGTATTTCACCAGCTAATGGAGGAGCCTCTGATAGAGTGAATGCTCTCTCAGTAATCCCCGTCTTATTTGCATTTCAATTCTTTTTCCTTTCTCAGCCTGGAAACTAATCCAGCACAGTCTGAATGTGGCCTAAGCTTGCATCAACATTCCTTAAGTTATCTCAGTACAGAGATAGTACTGTCTGTCTGCTATAATGCTTTCATTTAGCTCATTGTATAAACGGACAAATCCCAGTGTCACGTTTTCTTTAAACACCGGGATGCTGCACCTGTATCGCTGCTTGTCATAAAGACGCCGCATTTCTTCGACTTGCACTTGGCTTCCTGATGCTCAGAAGTGAGGGGGGAAAGGTGTGGATTAGCCAGATATATGCAAATAATTTTGCCTGAAGTGTTGCGTTGAATTATCCCATCACAGTTTTCTGCGGCATGTTGGCACTAACCGCTGACTGCGTTTTTTTTGAGTGTTTCTGTATCACTCCCTCTCAGCACCGCTTCCTTTCTGACCTCTTCAGTGGCATTCAATGGTGTGTGTGAGCGAATGTGTGTCTTTGCTTTTAAGATTCCACACACACAGACTGTGCTTAACCAGCTGCTCCAGGGACACGACTGATAGGGAGCGTTTGCATTCAGCACTTGTCTCTGCTGCCATTGATACACCTTTAAAAAAAAAAAAAGAAGAAACTTCAACAGGTTAATAGTTTGCTGCTTGGTTCTTCATCTATTAGGGGACCAACCTTCCCGTCTTGAGGACACATTGGATTTCACTGGATTTAAATTAGCTTTTCTCAAGGAAAGAAATAAAGAGTAGACATGTCAGGCTCTGCTGCCGAAGCTTTAGAGCAGGGATGATTGTATTCTGTTGCAGCGTTTGACATGACATGCACTTGGATTGCAAAGATTTCCATACGGACTTTTTTCTTCCTCTCCGTGTACAGTGGCTATAGTTAGTTGATGCTTTTCCAAGAAACATTAGCAACTGACCCGTGAAGATCCCTCATGACTCGGAGGCACATTATGGAGCGCAGGCTGAACAAAAAAAAAAAAAAAAACAGCGGTAATTATAATAAAATCGCTAGCAATAATGAGTAACTTGGTTATACAGTTCACAAGTTCATCAGAAATAAATATTTACAAATGAGAAATCCTCGTAATTAAAGACATATGGTGCTTCAATTAAAAAAAAAACCCTCCTTCATACAGCAGGGACTATTCTTAGTAAGCTTGTAGAGGATGAAGGTACCGCGGCGAGCAATGCCGTGTTTTCAATGCTAATTAACAATATGTGTCTTCCTCCCTGTGTGAGTTAAGTTCAACATGACACTTGTGCAAGCAGCAGTATTGCATAACCGCGGTCCTGTCTGTCCACTCATTATTTGGTCACTCAAATCAGTCCGCCCAGAGCAGGACGGATGTGGACTCAACGTGCAGCAGCAACTGTAATATGCTCCCAACGTGGCACTGGCAAAAAGAGGTCACGTCACTTTAAAAAAAAAAAAAAAAAAAAAAAATCCGTAATAAGCACATGCCTGCTGCTGTGTCAGAAGGCATGTCAAGGTCAGGCTTTTGGTAGTTTCACTTCTCCCTTTTGGTCTTCTTTATGGTACCTTTTCATCCAAATAAATGCTCTCGTAAGGCTTGCAGGGAGATTTGAATTCGCTGCCCACACACAGGTTCCTACTCAAACGATGCATATACGTTCTGGATATGTCACAGAGCTCACTGCCAGAGAAAATGTTTGTCTTTTTTAATAAAGACAACTAAGCCGAGCTCACAGCTGCTTCCAACGGGAAACCGCAGGTAGCTGCAGGACCGAACTCTGAGTTCCTCTCATTTATAAACTGCATTAAATTATTTTGTATGGAATGTCCCCACCAGCTTGTTACTGACTGTATCTGTCTGCCGCTTGGCACAGGCAGGTAGTGCACAGCTGCCCGCTGGTGCTGCTGGAAACTAAGCTGAGGTGAGCTGTCGGGGAAGTGAACGCTGCAGAAATTGTCCACAGAGCAAGGAAGAGCTGCAAACTGAATTATAATTAACCGTTTGTCACTAAAGTTGAAACGTTTTGCATGCATCTCTCGAACAAACTGTGTTGGTTCGCACGTGGACGTCAAACAAATATTAAGTTAAGTGAGTCACCGCTTACAGTCGACTTCCTAATTCTTGTGGTTGAATGAGTGGAGAAAATAGAAATAAATAAAGAAAAGACATGCAATCAAAACATGCCAATAGTCATCTGCATGCAAGACACTGGAAGAAAAATACCAACATCTTTAAAAGCTTCAGATGGACGAAGAGACAAATTTATTCCTTTCATGAATTTTCCAATGCGTTAAAGTATTCTATTTTAATTATTTGGGTTTGAAGACTTTCAGCAACAGCTGAGTCACTGCCCTAAAAGTTGGGTTTTGACGTATATCAGGATCCTTGGTTGCTTATTCTGCAGGATGGGCGAAGATGAGAAACAGCTGCAATGAACAGAACAGGGGCTGCAATTTTGGCATGGATCACTGACATCCTTATTTTGAGCACATTAGGCAAAAGCTCAGTGCACCAGAAGCACAAGTGGAAACACAGAGCGCTTGCTGGTTTTGAAATTAGCGTGTAGGAGTGTGAGGCGTCACGTGAAGTGACATGACTGTGAAAGTGAAAAATGTCCAGAAACAAATTGAACAACATGACATTTGGCAGTCATTTTATAAAGTCCTGGCAGTGATCTGCTGTAAAAAGGAGAAAGACACATAAATATTAAGTTGGAATATTATGGTACTTCCTTGTAATAAGTAAAATTTCATGTCACATGAATGTTACATAATCCCCTGCTGTATATTTTAATAGCTGGGGTTGAAACATTGGATATCTGAATGATAGTGCTTTGAAAGTATTCTCTCTGCCTTCCTCTTTCTCTTTTTCTTTTTCTTTTTCTTTTTTTGGTTTTTAAAAATGCTTTGCACAGTTTTCATACATTTGACTATTTTAAGGTGAAATGTTGCAAATTTCATACATGCTATTTACATGTGTCTGCTGTGAAGTGATAGAACTGTTACTGGAGACATCCAAAAAAGACACAGTCTGTAATCCAATCCACACCTCGACTTCTGGCAGCAGCACCAGGAACTGTTATAAAATTAAAACACTGTCAAAAACAGTTTAGGGTTTTCTTTTCCATTTGTGAAAACAGCTGTGGAGCTACAGTCTGTTTTTGTTCGCACTACCATCAGCTTTTTGTCCTAATGATGACTTTTTCAAATCTCCTTTACATTGGACCTTACAACTGCTGATAGCAATATCAAAGACACGCCATTTGTGAAAACAATCAATAAATATGAGCATGATATACTGTATTTGCAGCCCTTAACAAAATAGCGGTTTATTTTACAGTTTTAAACTTTTTTCCCCTCAACTATACTGATATTATGGAAGAAGTGGATCATGTTTGTGGTGGAGCTGGACTGATTGACTAAAACACACCAAAAATAATATCCAGCATGTGAGTCTCAAATAACAGTAGCACATCTGAATTAGTGAACCAGCCATTAGACTGATCCACACAGTGCTGAATCTCAGCTTTGTCACACAACATTACAATGGCATTGCTGTGTGCAGATGATCAAGAAATCCTCAAACTAGTTAAAGCTGTCCAGTAAAATACTAAGTGTTCACTGAGTAACTATTCAAATGCTAATTTTAAGTCATTCACACGATGCGGTTATATTTAAAATCGATCTTGTTGCCACATAATTTTAGTCTAATAAGTGAATCTTTTTTGTCTGAATTAGTGACGAGGAAGTGAGGGCGTGCAAAGCTACGTGTACACTGCAGAGCTCAGTGCTCAATTTAGGTTTTTTGACATCTGATGTATTTATTGTGATTATAATTTGGACGTGACTGCCATCAGACACCAGCAGGAGCAGTTTCCCACATGAACAGAAAGAGAAGTGACTTGCCAGATATATTAAAAGTTTGAAATACAGTTATTCCGAAGTATTGAATCTAAGCTGTAACCTGACCTGAGAAACCAAATTGAACCGTAGCACCATGAATAAAGTTGAATTCTCAACCATGACTGACGCTGTTAATGGTAATTCAGCTGTAACATAAACGAGTCTGCTGCTGTATTTGACCTGATTTTATATTAAAGCAATGCCACTGAATCATGCTAAGTCAGCCATGTTGGCAGTTTTCATGTCAATTACACTCAGCACGCTGTGTCTGTGGAGGTAAATGTGGATCACACACACGTCAGCGTATGCATCAGTTTTGAAGCTCTTCTGGAATTGGAGCCAGCAAAAATTCAAAGGGAAGATGAAGATAAAACAAAAAGGAGTACAAATAGTAATGATGCCTCTCCCTCTGTCCAGTGGATGCAGAGTTTTGTCCATTGTTTAGATGTGATCCTGCCTCTGGCGCACAATTGTGATGCCTGGCTGATTCCAATGATGCCAAAGTCACATGAAATGTGACCTGACTGTTCAGACTGAGGTTGCCTGGAAAAACATTAGAAATGCATCTTATTTGGAACCACATCAAAAAATGGCCTGGATCTATAATATATTTTTTAAAAGAGAGATTTTTTTTTTTCTCAGACTGTCAAAAAAAAAAGGGTTGGAATTGTTTCAAGAAGGTTCTGAAAAAGTCAGAATTGGGCTTGTTTCAGTTAAACAAGGCTCCCTACAGTGTTGTAGTCTGGCGGTGTATTTCCTGACAGTTCAGGTTTCTGCAACACAGAAAGCATGTCAGGACAACTCTTTTTATTACATCTCCAATAGCTGTGCGGGGTTTTTTTTTTCTTCTTCTTGGTCTATTTCTGCTTAATCTTCAATGCTGGCTCCAATTCTTTCTCATAGTTTACAACTAATTCTAAAGACACTCAGTCCCCAAATCATAATCACTGTAAACACCACAAATCAAACACTGAATGGCTCTTCGCCTCTTATCTACATTTCCTCAGTAAACAGACATATGGGACTATATTTATTGCTGGCAGTTAAAAATTAGACTTCAGGACATACAGTTCCTGCATTGGGGGAAAAAAAAAATTAAAATGTACTCATGCCACGAAACCAAATATAGGCCCCTCAGAAACAGAAAGAAAAATGCCACAAAGAGGTGATGCAAGATTGCAACATCGAGAACTAGAACAAACATCCAGCCATGAAAGTTGACGTAAGATGTAAAAAGCTGTTTTATCTTTCTGTTTCCAGCTTCAATAGATCTGCTTTTTTTTTTTTTTTTTACGGTCTTCAAGTTGTTTTCACAGAAAACAAGTCAAAATGCGCCTCATGAAACAGGAATGTGCCTCATCCTTCAGGGATGTGTTAAATATTATTGTAAAGCTAACCCTTGAGCTGAAACTGAACTCCATATGCCTTTTTAGATGCACAGAAGCCATTCTCTGCTTAATGGGTATTCATATTTCAGAGAGTAATTATACCCAACTAACCCTGGTAGATGAAATTCAAAGTGATGTGTTAACAATTGCGCCGTGATTAATTGTATTATCTCAACCACTGAGGGATGGGGTATTGAGATGTGCGAGAGGGGTAATTACTGAGGCAGAGGAGCACACCAGCAGACACGTATGCACGCACACGTCCGGAAACACAACACCTGGCGCCGTCCCCGCTGCCGCGTATCAACAAGAGGCATGCCGGGGACGCCACAGTTGGAGAAATTTAAAATCTTTCCAGTGTTCCTGCTTGAGTTTATGAATAAGTGATGGCTTTTACAGTGCACTCGCATTGCCTTGACATTGGGAAAACACTGTGCCGTGCCGCACATTATTCAGGAACATTTTCATTTCATGACCTCGGTGTTGAGTGAGAAGGAGGAGGGTCTGATCTTTGACAGCGTCTCGTTACATGTGAGAGCGATGGCGGTCAGACCGGAACGGTCCATATCTGACACGTATTTATCTTCTGATCGCTCGTCAAGCTGATGGCAAAAGTGTAAAATGGGAGTTTTTTTTTGTGTTACAGTAGGTGTCAAGGTGTATGACTCACAGTTAGAAGATTTTTTTTTTTTTTAAAAAAAAGATTGTACTCTGTTATCAAAAGGCCAAAGTAGGTTGTAAAAAAAAAAAAAAACAAAAAAGAAAAAGAAACTGCCAAGAGGGATGGAACAAATGTCAGAGACCAGAAAGGGGAGTTTAAAAAATTGCGAGAAAGAATCACATTCAAAACATAAATTGAAAAACAGGAGCTATTTTAAGGTGCCCAGAAATGTCAAGTCTCTTTTAAAAAAAGCGATCTTTTCTATTGTGCAGTCAGTTTCTGTGCGAGTGAAGGACGTTATTTTTGTTTTTCGCTCCTTCACGCCACTGTTTCTCTGCACTTCGTGAGTCAGTGCAGCTCACTACAGCTTCTCTCAGAGCCCCACGTTTAATGGATTTGACTGTATGAAACTCCACTGTGTTTGACCTCATTCCTGAGAATTGATGCATTATGGGACCTTCTGATCAAAAGGGGGTTTTTAAATAATTTCTTGTCTTTGTGGCTTAATGCTTATCAACATATCCTGATGCTGATTAGGCTCCATTCCTGCTTTAATCCGGACAACTTAATTATACAGGAGATGTCAGACTTCCAAGGGCGCTCCTGCTCTGAGTATGGTAAAGCCGAGCGTGCATATTTGATGTTGTCGTCATTCGAGTTTATGTCTCTTGAGAAGGTCACGAGGACACGCATGCAAAGTAAATTTGATCTATACATGCATGCATGAAAAAAAAAAAGTCTCATGTTTAAAGATTGATCATTTGTACCCAGATACATTCTGGTAAAATATTATAGCGCTGAGCCTTTGGCAGCCTCTCTCCAGCAATACTGAACTTTAATATACTGCACAATATGTTAATATCATTTATTATACGGCCTATGCTTTTATGCCGCGATGCTTTGTATTAATCTGGGACCAATAAAATAATACGCACTACTACAGAAATGGTTCTTACAGGTACTTACATCTTGGAATAGTGGAAGAAAACAAGACTCCTGGGATCATGAAAGCAACCATGAGAATTGGCTCTTCGAAGCCGAAGCGGTAGAGGAGATAACAGGTATCTGCAGGCTGCAGTGCAGGGAACCAAAACAGGAGGGATTTTTTTTTTCTCTTTTTTGTTCTTTAAGTGATGAAATATAGAACAACTTGGTTCTTTCTATCTAAAAAATAAAAATCAGAAGTGTTTTGATAATACAGTTAGCATGTCTCATTGTATTGTGGTGAACACTCTTGACTATTAGAGAGAATCTTCATGATTTAATTCCATTTTGAGTCTGTCTGTGGTCCAGACTGGCAGCCTGAGTGAACTCTGCTCATAACGACTGCAGGTTGGGTTCATCTAAAAGCCAAAAGTGCAAAAAAATGTTCTCAAATTAAACTGAGAAAACAATGTTTCTATCCTCTAAGAGTGGGCCTGTTGTTTTTTAAAGCGTTATCAGTAGCAGGTCTTCTTCCCTGCTGCCTGCCACTGTGTGTGAGTTCACGTTTCTGCAGCAGGAGAGGCCAGTCAAAGCAAACACTGGTGCTAGAGGGGGGGCCTTCTGCATTTTTTTTTGTGTGCTTTGTAGTCACCATAGGTTATCTTACACGCTTGGCAGGAGCGGCTGGGGGGAGGAGTAATTAGTTGGGTTGCAGTCTGCAAACCACATCGCTAAATTCCTTTAATCCTGCACACTGGTGCTTTAAAATAATAATTACTAGGCCGCTCTCTTTCTGTTACCCATCTAGCTATGGCTTAAAGGAACCCACAACGCAAACCATTTTTAATAGAACAAAAAAGCAATTTGTTGTGAAAGAATCAAAAAAAAAAAAAAAAAATGATGGAGCAATGAATCAACAAACAAATAGAAAGAATCCTCTGACCAGCATTGCAGTGGGCTTTTGGATCTGGGGGATTCTACTTAATTAAAATAAATGTGCAAATCTTCAGCAGCCAAAACTGAATACAGGAATCACAGCAACTCCAAACCCAAACTTTAATCACTAAACAAAGCTAAAACAGGATTAGGTTTTATTTGTTGGAGGATGAAAACACCAGCCCTCTAAACCGGAACGTGACAAACAATTCAGCACAAGAGAGGAAGACGTAGGGGCACACATTAATTACAAGTGAAAAATCAGGCTATATATTGTTTGAATTAAATATTTACTGCAGTTTTTGACCTTCCTAGCTTGTATTTACAATCCTAACATTATATTATAATAGAATTCTTGGATTATTCATCATGATTATACAGCCTATAATGAAAGCTGCTACTTCCGTATAAGAAAATAGTGCAATATAACAAAATTGAATAGCAGAAAAAGGGCTGCATTGTGGTGTGGTGGTTAACACTTTAACTCTGGTTCCAGTGTGGCCTTCAGTAGTCTTTACTGTGAGGTTTGCATGTTCTCGCTGGGGACAGGTTTCTCTCATGTACGCCGTGGTTTCATCCCACAGGCCAGAAACACGTGTTTGAGGTTTGTTGGCGTCTCTGAGGCCGCAGTTACGCTGTAATGTGACCCAATTCCAATGTCTTGCTCTTGTGTGGCACAGATCGAATATGCTTTTGGACAGTGTAAGAAGGAAAAATATACATCCATTCTGATATTTTAAGACTTCATTCATATGTAGAAATAAATCAGATATGTCCCAATGCGACTGCACCAGACTGGCATTAGCCCCAAACAAATGTCGCCATCCATGGCTTCGCAGTTAGCATTTACTTCAGGAGTAGCCTGAAGTTTGTAAACACTGCAAGTATGCTGATGTTGAGGCAAGTGGAATCGAGAGAATCAGAAATGGGTCACTTGATAAAATATGTGTAACCGCACAGTCAAAAAGATTGGATTCAGGCATGAAATTCGATCTGAGCATCAAGACTGGCAGTGTAAATGTAGCCTAAATGGCATGTAGGTGTGCTCTCCCTGGATCAGCTCCAGCCTCCACAGTCCTAAGTTGGATAAAGTGGGTGCACATGGATGGATGACTCACAATTACACTTTGATTTGGAGTTATAGGGAGAAAAAAACCCTGTCCATCATATGCTATAAAGTTACCTTGCAGGCTGAGGTCTTTATGTACCCTGATGCTGACATTATCACAGCAGGCGCTTGTTTGAGGAAAGGATCACCTTGATTAATGTAACCAATATGCTTTTGTCCTAATAATAAAACTGCAGTGTGACCATGAAAGAAGTGGTATAAGTTGCTATAGCAACCAACCTTTTCCCTGCTGGACTGTTTTCCTGTGAGTGGATGTTGCTTTGATGTGGTCGCCGGTGGCTAGGTGAGGAGTTTAACTGTGTTATAACCACTGGGAAAATCCTCCCGGTGGGAATAAGAACCTGTCAAGATTGCAGCTGACACACTGATTAAAGTGAGAAAACAGTAATGCGATCTGCTCTTATGGAGTCTGGGTTATTCAATTTCACCGTATTGAAAGAACAGAGGGGGGGGAAAAAAGAAGAGACATCTGGATTTCTTCCTCTTGTAATTTCTTGCATGTTCGCTGTGTTCTGCGTTTTCCTGAATTTAAACGTACTATAAATATGCATGTACGACTCCACACCAACTCAGGTATTTTCAAATATGCAGGATATGTGATAAATAATTAACAGACATTGTGAAATTTAAAATAGCGTCTTTAAATAATTCATCCGACATTTTCTTGAGTTTCACTCATATTACTATAGTAAACCAGGGCGGGGACTGATTTGCTGCTGCCAGGAACTGTTAAAGATTTGTTTCTTTATTAATACGTACATCTGTTTAAATCCATTTCAGTTTGCCCGGCTGTATGCGTTATCAGCACAAAACAGATCGCAAGGAGTCACACACACACGCGCACACACACACATGCACAGTGTAAGAGCTGCAGCAGGTGGCTTCGCTTTTCAAAAGTTGATGTAAATATCATTTTTCAAGCCTTCCAGTACAGCAAATCCTGACTTTACAATGTGTTTCCACAGGAATAAACTGTATTTGCTTCAAGTGTAGCACAGCTATGCTTATGAAAGCAGGTTGACTCCTCAGTGAGAAACACGTCAACAGGCCTTTTAGTCATAACAAACAGTCACAAATCCAGTCACAGCTAAGCCACTCGCTTTCTCTGGATTTCACCGAATACCGCGGCTCTGCTGAGGCTCACGTCAGGTCATCTCGTCCTCGTCGTTTCACCCAGATGTCACTCTTTCTTTTTTAAGTTGCTATGATTAAATGATGCGGTGTTTTTGTGTGTCAAGTTTGCATTCGCCCCGGTGGTTGGTGCTGACGCTGCAGGAGCAGATGCAGCTGCGTTCAAGATTCTTCAGGGATTGTTCTTTGTTCTCTTTGGATGCGTTTTGAGCCACTTTGGTGCTAACCTCAGCTACATGAGTTGTTTAGTGAATACTTGTTTGTGTGTGTATGTGTGTGAACTACAATTTAGGCCAAACATCACAATAACCCGAAGACTGAGATGTCGAGTTGAACCCAGTCATGCTCCCGATCGTGTGTTAATGAAAGTTTAATAGCTGACTTAAGTCATAATTCAATGGCAAAATATTGATGGAAGTTTGTTTCTGAGGCCGCTAATCACTTCTGCCGATTCGACAGGAAATGATCTTAATCATCACAGTTCATTCTCACTGGGCTGTGAAACCAAGGTTTCAGACACAATCTGCAGATAGTATAGATCTTGCCGTCCGGTCTGCAATACTGGAGTGATGACACTGTCTGCAAGTGTTAAAATCAAATCCACAATCCATTAAATACACACTCCTCATCTCAAGTATGGAAATCCATTATACCCATCGACTGTATCGCTCACAGAGAAAGACACACAGTCACACACACACACACACACATTCACTCCTGCTGGTCTCCAATTAACCTCACATGTATGTTTTTGAACTGCAGGAGGAAACTGGATAATCCATAGGAAGCCCAGGGTGAGGTGGATCTATGTGGCTCTGAAAAAGAGAATAATACCGAGGATGCATAAAATGAATGCGGTCGATGTTTTATGTGTATTGATACAATTTGAAAGTAAAGTGAATATCCTGCATATGATAGGAAGAAACACGTTTCAGAACATTTCATCAGAATGAAGTGTAATATAAACTTAATTAAAAAGACCTCCAGGAATGCAAATAAATAGGTATAATCTACAAATCATTAATCAAAGAGGGACTTAGTCTTAAAAGCCAGATAAAAATAATTTTGGACAAAAAAATATTGAGATCAAGGAAGGTGAGATTATGCATAACAAGCAAATGGTTGAGGATTAAAATATTAAAGGTATTTAAATACAATAAGATAAAGTATTTTTTTTAAGTAAACAAATAAATGTAAATACCAATTTTTTGGGGTGAAAAGTATCATTTTCAGCTCCGCTGTAAATGTGTTCGCTCTTGTGGTTAAACTCACTTCCTCAGACAGATTGTTCCTGCATCTCGCATTGTGAGAACTGAAGGATTCCTCACGGACCAGACGTCTTTGTCCTACATGTAGGGAGCCTCGATAGAGTCACACCCGATGATTTCAGGGGTCATGTGGCTCATCAAGTCTCGTAAAGTGGGTCAGAGAAGCTGCTGCAACACTACCAAGTGCTTTCTAAAACGCGACAGAGTAACAACGCTGCTTGTCAAGTCTTTGTAAAAAAAAAAAAAAAAAGATGTATTTGCACAAACAAGAGGATATTTTGTTCTGCCACTTTTCATTACTTTTGATGTCTGATATTTCCAGTTTGCTGAATCCAACAGATGATGTGCATGTCCCACAAGATTCGCTGACATATGACTGATTGCAGACCGAGAAAACCTAAAGCTGAGGTTGCATTCTCTTGTCTGTACCAAGGTTTGAGTTTTTTTTTTTGTTTGTTTTTTTTTTTAAGGACTTGGCACATTTTTTTTTTAAGCAGCTATTTGTTGAGTCGTTCATTTTAATATGACACCTTTCAAATGGTTCTGAAGGGTGTACATTTTAGTCAAAAAAAGTGAAACAATCCCTGTCAAAACTGCTGATGTCGTTTAGTGGCTGGCCGGACAAATTTGACATGTCTCCGGGGGAAATCTGGGAAATCTTGGCAGGCAACCAACAATAGCCTGTCAATTATCCAGTCAACGGTGAACAACTGAAGCAGTGTCTTACATAAATTCTTATGAGCTTCATCAGTATTACAAGAGCTGACACATCCTGGCAGGGAAGCGTCTCAGTCTTTTGGCTTGTTAGGAGTTGTGTAGCAGCACGATGCTTTAACACAAGGAGGAACTTGAAAGAAGTGTTTTGATGCCTATGCCACCAGCCCACAGTACACACAGCCTTCAGCAAATAATGCTTCTCAGCGTTGTTAATGAGGAGAGATATGAATGGTCAAATGTAGTTAATGCCGAAGCATTGGGTTACCACTCTTTGAAGTGCTGCTTTTTGAATATTAATGTTATTCATGACCTATTTGCTACTTTACTTTATGGAAATTCCTGATGGCCTTGTTGCCCCGATGCATTCATAGAAGAGTTCGAAGATGCTGCCGGCACAACAACAATATTATTAATAAGGGAGAAAATCCGCAAACTTCCTAACAAGAACCAACAGTACGGCAATAAGAGTGGATTCACAGTTCTTTTTGGATGTCGGAGCAATTGAGGTAAATGAACATCAAAGTGCGGATCTCATTATATTATAACAAATAAAACCGTGCATGAAGACATTTGTTTGACAGCTTGTATATGGGAGTATTCCCTGGGGTTCAGAAGATGGTTACCCAACACCCCCACCTTGCCATCTGTCTGGATCCATTGTAGCTTGTTGTAAGTCCCACAAGGATACCCACAGAGAAGAGAGACAGAAACACAGAAAAGTGCTTTTAGGAAACCGCGGCGCACTCTCTCGCTGTCACGAGAGCCGAGTATGACATGAGAATCCTGCAACGCCTTGAACTATACGCTGCTTAAAAAGTTATCTGCGAGTTTGAATGTAACACTGTCTGAGTTGCAACCAACTTTTCTTTGATGTTTTTAATGTGCGCAGATCTCTCCCTGAAAGTCCAAGTTCCACTGAGCCACACTGAAAAAACATGAACAGGGTTTAGTCCTTGAGTAACTCTGGATTACATGTGATGTAAATTACAAATTGCCGAGGAACATCAGCACAAGTAAAAAGAGAAAAAGAAACAATTTCTAGAAGGTATTTATGTGTTTCACTGGAGCAGCGAGAAGAGAACATTGATCGAAGCGGACAGTCGCCTGTGCCGGACACGCCAGAGGTTTATGTGGTGGTGTTTTGAACCGACGCCCCGTGCTGTGAAATTACTGAACCAGTGCCAACAGAACATGTGGAGTGGAGGGCCGCAGTTAGTTCTCCTGTCACCCCTCGTGTCTCTTCTATCGCAGTGTCCTTGAGCAAGTTACTGAATTCGTAGCGGCTCAGTAGGTGTTGCATCATTTATGTGACAATGCACCAGGGGTGGAAAAAAAAAAAAAAAAAAAAAAAAATTCTATTCCAAAAAAGATTATCATCTAAATTGCCCTTGCTTGTTTTTGCCTAAATACGGCTTGTGCATCCGTCATAGTCAAACGCGACAAGATTGTTTTTCGAAATTAGAAAATTATCTGTTCCCTCTGCCCCCCAACTCAGATTAAATAAAAACAGCTGCATGACTTCAGTCGCAGCGGTTAAGGTGCACAACGCAAACCATTTAGCACACATGAACACACATCTCCAGCCACGTGTGCCGCTCCTCCGAGCACAATAGTGAGATAAGAGGCCTTAGTGCCGGCTGGTATTTGCTGCACTCCATTTAGAGGGTTATGATTCGGGTTTGTGATATTATTTTCATACGGCCCAGATCAAGTCCTTTTCGTTCTGTCCTCGAAAAACTTGACAATATCATGGAAAAAATGTCTGAGGAATCCAAAAGTATCCAACAACTGAAATGGTGGTGCGAATGTGATGAGAAATGAGGTCTGACACACTTCAATGAAAATTTCTCAAGAATTGAACACAGCAAATTAAATGTTCTTTCGATAAAGGAAATATTGGATGAGCTTGTTGCACCATTTTTAGTGTTGTCTATCACATTATAGCAAGGGTGTCAAACTAATTTTAGTTCAGAGATCACATCCTGTCAGGTTTTACCTCAAGTGAGGAGAACCTTTTACATTTATTGCAATGTATAATATAATGAATGAATGAAATATGATATCATGAAAGGTCCAAAAAACTTAACTAAATATCCAAAATACTTGCTGCAGTGCTTCTCTGTCGGCTAATGATGTGAACTACAGCCTGTCGCTTCTCATTCTGCATGATTTCTGCAGCTTTCATGCTTTCTCACATTCCCCCTCACTGTATGGCTTTGCAAATAATAATTCACAATGCAACTTTGCTGGCAGTAAGGTATCGAGCTTTTGCTGATCTGTTGATGCACGTCAAGTGTTTTAAGTCCACAGCTTTAAAAATAAATGCTTTCTCTTCGCATGATCATTCCATGTTGGAGAATAGACCCATGGGTCAGTTTTTGGGCTTGTGGACACACACACGTATCGCATGGCTGAAATATCATTACTTATGCATTAAGAATAGTTTGACATAAAAAAGAGTGTCTGTTCACTTTCTGTTTATGTTCTCCCTTCAGATAAACACGGGCTTGTAAATATCTGAGTGAACTAATAACTTTGAGAATATTTGATCAGATTTAGTGCTATCTGTCAGAGCAAACTAAGCCTTTGAACGCTCTCAGGCGAGTGGTTAGCCACCTTCCCCCAGCTGTCGGTTTGATTTTATGAGATGGTCAGGAAAGAGTAGGAGGAAATATGCAACGGTGAAGCAGTGGCTGCATTTAAATTCAGGCTTTCACAGTGCATGGGCAATCTGGAATAGTCTCCTCACACATCATGGCACTTCATTCAGAGGCTTCACAGCCCGGTCCTATTTATCTCAGCTTGTGAATTTATGGAAAAAAAAAAAAAACTGTTAATATTTTTACCTGCAGAAATCTTTATTTTGCATGTAGAGTTTTTTCATTTGGTTGGTCAATTTTAACTGTAGAGCTGCTTGTCTTCTGCAGAAAACCATGCCCCCTTTTGTTGTTGCCTCTAATCTTGAGTACACCATTATTATTCAGGAACAGCTGCTTTTATGCTGTGAGATTCGTGTCGCTGCGCTCCCCCCCTCATCCGAAAGAGGAAGCACAAACAGTGGCCTTTCAGGTCACATCTTTTTCAAATCACTGAGAGACACTGTTACAGTGGCTCCGGCTGGTGTGTCACATTTATAAATAAATCCGCCATGAAACAAACACAACATGAGATTTACTGTTTGATAAAGACAGATTCTGTTACGCATTCGCAGGTGTGAAACGTCTGTTTGCTGTCGCTACAAACCGCAGGTCAACAGACATGCCAGTCTTATCACGGTTACAGTGCTACTTGGGGCCGAGACATAAAGAAGGACGTGCCCTTGATGTGATGAAGAGCCATGGGGAAGAAAGGGCTGAGATAAAAGAGGGTGAGTATCAGGCAGAGACAGAGGTTAATGTGAAGATGAGCAACTCTGCAGGGCAGCGTAAGAGCAGCGCAGTATGTTGGTGACTGATGGAAGGAAAACATGATATTCAGACGGGATCATCTTGAACCGAGGAGTATTATTAATTTCTCTCCACACTGGCAGGAAATCTCAGGGAATGATATTATTCATACAGCCAACTGTCTGACATTGTACTCAGGAAGTGTGAAAGCCTCTTATAAACATCAATTCAGTGTATTCACAACATGGCCTTTTATATCGCCTATTGCCAAAGCTTTTCTCTTTTCTTGATGTGAAATATCATTTTCATGTTCGCTGTGAGTACTATAAATGGGAGGATGAGAAAGGATTTTGTCACTTTTCTCAGGTTGGCAGTCATAAGCCTGGATAAGCCCTCATAAATATTAGTGAGACTCACACATACTGTTTCCAGTTGTTGCAAATAAACTGGAAAAATTGAGTCTAAATCCAAATCCCCATCTCTCAGTGTGCGAACGCAGCGCCGTCAGAGACGCGTAATTTCTCCTCAGATCAGACCAAGACAATGGACGTCACCCAGACATGCATAATTTACCAGCCTACTGGACGTAGATAAAGGGCAGTTTATGTAGGAGATGTGATCCATCAATTATTACTGAAGACTTTCAGTTTTGTACGGAGTTGTGTGAAGGTTTACGAAAGAAAAATATTGAAAGACGCAAAGAGCGGATAAAGGTATTGCCATGTTGGTTGGCTGAAGTCCTTGAGGCAAGCATGAATACACTCTGAGTCAATAATTTATGCACACACAGACACACACACACACACACACACACACACACACACAAAGTGAGAGAGAGAGAGAACTGGAGCAGCGCTGCACAGGGAAACAGAAGACTAAAAAATCTTCAGGGACAGGAACCTAGTCTGAGACTAACAACTAAAAAAAAACATACATATGTTGCTGGAGAATATTTTATTCTGGTCTCCACATGGAAGGAAAAATCAAAGAGATTTGAAGAAGTCACATTTCGAATGTGTTTGCTTGCCCGATAGACGCAAAGACGTTTCCTTTTGGTGAATGCTTACAGTCATATGCTGTCTTCACACACAGCCTGACACATCTCTTCAAGCTTACATAATGTAGATCTGCCCTAATTTCCCTCTCCCTCACAAAACTGGGGTCTTCAAGCAGCTAAGCAGCATCGCTCCATCAATCCGACAAACAGACGGAGTCAAAGGTGGTCCACTGTTGGTCGTCTTTTATTGAAATTGACATTTTCATGACAGATCCTTTGTTTTGCCCGTCATGTCTTAATGCAGCACAAACAGGAAATGCATCCAGCAAGTCTTTTATGTCCAGTGTGTAAAATTAAGGGATGTGCAAAACACAATAATTACACATGCCTCAAAGATCTCAGTTACAGATGTGTTCACACGCTGTGCTGCCATATACCTTTTGCTCTAGATTTGTTTTTTTTTTTTCCTTCCTTGTGTCAGGTAATTGGATGTTTCCATGGATACAGGGCTTCCAGAAAGCTATTTCTGCAAAGAATATAGTTTCTCTGCGACTGTGTGCTAGCATACATGCAGATGTATTCACTGCTGCACAGTTAAAGTCAGCCCAGGTGGTCTTCGCATTTCAACAGCGATCACCTCAAATGCCATTCCTTTTTCTGTTAATAAGCCCAAATATGAGACATCCTCATTGTGATCAATTACAGGGACCTCCGTTTTGTAATACTCTTCACAGCTTGTTCAGCTCCTGCCATTTATGCAGGTGGTGGAACATTTGTGCGTGAGAAAAGCCTTTTTCTTATACACCCAGCAGAACTGATGATTTAAGTTTTTAGTCAGTGGAACTGAGTAATAAAGGAGGCATCGCAGAGTACAGACTGTCATCTCGATTATGTAACCCAGCCTGTTTCATTATTTCCCATATGTCTAAATGAAACTATGACAGACGCTTGATCTGAACATTTTCAATTAGATGTTGCAATTCCAGCAACGTTCTGAAGAATGCCAGTGGGTCTTGTGCAGCTTTTTTTTTTTTCTCATCTGGCCTCCCTGTGCACAACGGCATTTAATGCACACATCACTGTTCAAGAGGTAAAGGGAAGACAAATACACCAGTATATGAAATGAATGCATATCTTTTATTCATTAGCTAACAACTAAAGAAACAGCACACTGCAGATATATTTACCCCACATATTCCTTGTTGTATTGTGTGTTTTTTTTCTCCTTTTTTTTTTGCAATAAGAAGCCAGGTTTTTGCTTTTCAAAGATGGTGCAAGTTTGCATAAAAATGCTGACAAAGTGTTCTATTTACACATCAGAGGTTGACACAGAAAATCACTGTTTCATATGAAAATCAAATGAAACCAGCAAAAGCAAACATAAGAGTCGGAATAAGAATAAGACACTGACTTCACCCCCTTTGCAAAGAATCCATTTGCATATATAAACATGACAGTCACATTTCAGCCGAACACATTTTTGGATTATCAGTTTCTGTCGTCTCACATGTGACAAACAACCTGCATTTGGTCAGTGATTACAAAAACTTGGATGAGAAAACATAGATCTTTTTTTTATTATTTACACTAAATACTTTATTTTTATTACCTTTAAAAGCTTCAGTCTGGATGTACAAAAAGATAATTCATGAAATTACTGAAACAATCAACCCAGTTCCAGTCACTGTTCACAACAAAAACATCATGTATGTGCATTGACTGTAACTGTTTGCAGGTTTACAGTGGGGTTTTTTTTTTTCCACAAACTTCACAGCAATACATCGATTAAAAACAACCCTGTGCAAAGTACTCGTCATGCTCCACTTTATAGATTTCAGCCCAGTTTTTTTCTGACTAACAAGGCAAGTGACAGAATAATCACAAAATGACTCTGAACATGTGAAAGGCAACAAACCAAGACTGTATCCTTGGTAAACAGCGTGACTAATACTGCAGTGTAATACTTGGTGACATGCAGACAGAGTCCCGATACACCATGTCCTCTAATTAGCAGAGTTAAGATGACAGGTTCAGTGCATAATACAGCATATGATGTGAATTACTCTGTGTATTAAACTCTCAGGGAAAGTCACGTTTCTTGGCTTATGCGATTGACCCAGAGTACGGCTGAGCTGTATTATGACTGGATGATGTGCTTTGATTCCTTTTGGAGCAAAGAATATTTTATGCATAAAGATAAATGATATCAATTCAACTGCTGTATCATTTTTTTTGTTGTGCTTTTCATTCTAATAACTGCATCTCAAGCACGTGCACTTCAACCCATCCATTCCTCCCTAAAGAAAGAGAAACCGATTTGCTAATTGCAGTCAAAATGCCTGATTTCGTATGACCTCAAAACAAAATAAATGAGACAAACAATGCCAAGAAATGAGGCATTATTTTCTTTCCAAGGCAATACGCACAAAGCCAATCAGTATTCCCACAAAAACACAAGTAATTAAAAATATATCAAGTTTCAGAATGAATGAATCATCCCAAATGTGGTACAAAAGTATATTTGATTATTCATGTCAGCTAAAATTCAAACGAACAGCCATGAAATGCGACAGCATTGTTAAATGTTGTCTTTATTGGAGTCAGTTGGTGACTGGGGGGGATGAACAGTGGGTATCCTGTACAGATTGTCAAAATATAATCCAAATCCGTCCATAGTGCAAGATGTATTCATTATATTTCACTATATTTCTATGGCTCCGTGTACGAATATTGTGCAGTTTAGAAAGTGACATCATTGTTGACCCATAAAAGTTAATAGTGCTTCGTTTTTTCAAAGAACAAAAAAAGAGTACATGAAAAATATAGTATGGATTTTTATTCACAAAAATATTCATCATCGAAAATATGTTTATATGGGCTTGAGACCAAGCATTTTAAATGATTCTCTGAGTTTCTCAAGGAGAATTGTGAAGATACATTTATCTATTGCAAGTATACTGAAATGCCTGGAGCTGAAATACATATTTAGGTTCAACTCAGGAATAAATGGTTAAAAAAGGCTGCACTATGGACTATGTGCTGATATAACCTAAAGAGGGGGGGGGGGGGGGGGGGGGGGCAAACTTTCATAAAACATTTGTTTTTGCTTTTAGATTGCCTTGTAGTGATGAAAATAAATAGTAAATTATTTAAAGTACTTTCTGCAAAATGACATATAAACAGTTAAAGCTCATTTTCGATCAGTTACATTACGTCTAAATGCTGCTGTGATTGCAATTGTTAATTTATGAACTTTTCTGTGAGGATGCATCTTTTTAATTATCATTATTTATTCAATACAGGGCAACATGTCTTCATAAACCAGAAGTGCTGCTGGTTGGAATACATAAACACCTTGTGGACCAGCCAATGAATTTCTAAAGGATATGCATGAGGAGGGTTCAGTTTATTTTTAGTACATTAATTTGTGTTCTCCAAATCTGCAAACAAGAGAGCAGAGATTTAATAGACTCATAATCTGTGGTTCTGAGATATCACATTAGAATTATTTTCAATGCAGCTAATATGATCATCTCAATGCTGTGCATCCTGGAGGATAAAATGACTTGCTTAATGTGCCTCCCTCCATGGAGGGATGTTTGCATGTGTGTATGTGCATGTGTGCTAACACACACAAAATAAACACACATTCAATTAAGTCTTCTGTGTTTGTCTGGTTTTGATTGAACTTGAAAAGACAGAGCTGACCACCGTGCTGTTTCTGTCACAAGAACGTGGCTGGTTTATTTAGGGACACTGACATGTCTACGTGGCTCGTCGCCAGTTATAAAACGCTGCTGATTTAAGAGTTAAAGCTCTGTAATACTGTCGATGATACAAATCTAGGATGAGTCATAAAAGCCCTGAATCCGGGGTTGCGTGTTCATATTTACACATAGAAACCAAACTATTAGAACAACACACAGATAAAGTGTTGGGTGATGCTTTAAAAGAGCAGTGTCTCTCCTTTTTACACCCGCAAAACATGAACTCGAGAAAAAAAAAAAAAAAAAAAAAAAAACATTTCTTTGCTCACAATGCACTGCACCTTGAGAACTTGAGAAAAATACACCAGTTTGTTTTTGTGATTCCTGAAAAAAACTTTGCACAGACGTGTCCAGCCTGACCAGCTGAAGGTCAGAACTCCTAAAACTGTGTGAATGTAGTTCGTTTTTCAAGAACCTCAAGGTAATCCGGATCAATATGAAGCTTCGCTTTCAGTTCCCAGTAGTCGCTCCTGTTGGGCTCCACGTAAACAGTACTTGGTGCTGTGCAGTAGAGTATCGTCTGCTGGATTCTCTCCGGCTGCACGTACTGATGCCTTGCATCAAAGTCTGAGGTATACTGAGTGGATGAATGTGCTGCATGCCTGCACGGTAATGTACTGCTGTAGCGCGTTCGCTTGTCAGCCTCAAGTACATCTCTGTAGTAGCACGGATCATCTCGGTGTGGGGTGGAGGGCTTGTTAAGAGGCTCTGGAGTGGTGGCACTGTATTCTGAGCTTATTACATTACTGGCTCCCTCTTCATCCGAGTTACCCAGAAAAGCACCACTCAACTCATCAAAGTCTCTAAATCCATCCACTGATTTATTGTCGTTCGGGGTGTGAGCAGTAGTTCTGCATGCGGGCTCGGTGGGAGGTGGGATATACTCGTACACATGTCCAGCTGATGTTCTGACTTTGGGAATGGTTCCCTTTTTGTACAGGCCATATTCCATATTGAGGGAGCTGATGCAGGCATTCATCGAGTTGTTCTGCTCGTTCTGGCTCTTTTGACGTTTCTTTTTCATCGCCACAAATAATCCCGCAGCCACAAACACGGACATGATGAACATGAGGAGAAGAGCAAGGATCATCACCGATAAAGGGATGGTGCTGTAATGAGTGTCAGAGTCCAAAAATGTTTCTATGGTGACAGTGCTGCCAGGGAAATATTCCTCAGAGGGCGGGATCATAGAAGCTAGTATATCAGAGTTATTAGGGCAGAAATTACTTGTCTTAATGTATCTCATATCCTCTCCTGCTAGTCTCTTAGGGGAGCCGCAGATGACATTGTTTACAACCGTGCCTGTGCTAAGCTGCTCGAGCCACATCTTCAGCTCCAGTATGCTGCAGGAGCAATCCCAGGGATTCTCAAACAAATCGACTTGCACCAGCGCTGTAAGCTGATCTAGTACACCGCTCACTGGCAAATATCTCAGGTGGTTGTTGCGAAGATTCAGTCTGGCTAATGTCAGACCGTTGAAAGTGCCCTCAGGTAAAGTTTTCAGCAGGTTATTGTTGAGAAAAAGAAGCTGGAGTTTAGGTACATGCTGAAAAGTGTCTGAGGTAACCTCTTTAATGACGTTGTATTCTAAATATAAGAACTGCAGGCTCTCTAATCCATAAAATATATCGGCTGTGAGATGGTCTATCAAATTCCCGTTAAGGTACAGTCTTCTTAGATGTGTCAAATCGGCAAAAGATCGGTCATGTACACGAGATATTCGATTGTTGCCCAGATGAAGCAGGTCTAATCCAGTTGCCTCGATAAAATCAGATCTCCGGACCACAGGAATGTAATTCCCTGTGAGATACATCTTTTTTGGATTGTAAGGTTTAGGATTTAAGTCGGAAATATGTTCGATCTTTCGTTCCTGGCAGTTCACATTCAGGCCAAGGTCTGAAATTTGAAGATTGCAGGTGCAGGCAGTCGGGCAATCTAAAGGCACGGGGGATTTGGTCTGATATGAAATGATTTGGCCGTAGTTCTGTGGTTTGTTAGATGGGACGCGAGCAGTTGGTCTGGATTTTAATTTAGCTGACTGGCGAGGTCCCTTGGTGGGTCTTGATGAAGACCGTGCAATTCCAGATGAAGTGAGCGAAGCTGTAACGAGAGCCGGCGTCGTCCTGTAGTATGCATCGGTGCTCAAATGTGGCAGCGGTGGCATCTCATATTCAGCGATGGCTCTCCTCGGGCACAGTTCTTGTTTTGAAACCTCATCAAGATCTCTCCCGTGAAGCCGAAAAGGGAACTCGCAAACAACATCCCCGACCAGAGCTGTGTACGATATGCTCTCCAGCCAAGTCTTGAGGGCGATCAACTCGCAGGAGCAGTTCCACGGATTCTCCTCCAGCTGCAGCTCCACCACGCCGTTCATGTGCTCCAGCAGACCTGTGTAGGGAAGCACTTTGAGCTGATTCCCCCTCAAGTCTAAATGAGTCAAGGGTACGTGCTGGAAGATGTTCGCAGGCAGAGTCGATAACAGATTGTCATTTAGAATCAAGACCTCCAGATGATGAAGTCTGCTGAAGGTATTCGGCACCACATGAGTAATGTAATTATAATCAATTTGTAGGTATTCCAAACTTTCAAGGCCAAAGAAAATCTCTTCCTTCAAGGCATCGATTTTGTTATTGTTGAGATGCAATCGCTTTAATCCCTGTAGTCCATTAAAAGCTCCCGCTTCAACATCAGATATTTCATTATTTCCCAGATGCAATATTGTAAGTCCTTTGTACTCGACAAATTCATTGGTCGATAGCTTTTTCAGAAGATTTCCAGTGAGCAGCAGATGATACGGGGAGAAGTGCAAAGGACTTATGTCTGAGACACTTGCAATCCCTCTGTTTTCACAGCTCACCGTAAGTATCCCCTCTCTCTCCTCACAGGCACAGAGTCCTTCACATATTTCTCCATAATGGCCAAACATTTCAACAATGCACACCGACGTTGCACTTAGCAGAACGTAAGGGATCCAGAGATGCATTTTCCTGCAAATGATGGCCAAGCTCACAGTCCTGCTAAGGTATCCTCAATGTCATCTAGAAACAAAAGACAACACAGAGTGATGTAAAACAGGCAGGCTGCGGTGAAAGCAACTTCAGCAGTGAGTCAAAGCCGCTGTGTTACCCAGAGGTAACTTCTGTCTGTGTGGCTGCTGATTTACAATAGCTCAAACAAAAGCAGGATGGAAAGCAACTCCTGCAAGCGATGGAAATTACAACATGAAAAACAAGGTCAGAGCAAGTCAGAGCAAGTCAAAAAGCATGAAACAAAGGTCTAAATCCGCCGTGAGAGGGATCCGCGCTGCGTATGCTTGGAAATGCAATTAAAGAGCGGTCATAATATAAAGGCTGAAGGTTGGGAGAAATTATAAACCAGCATGCACCATGTCGAACTAAACTCTCAGGAGTCAGTATACGTACCTCACGCACATTGATGAACGAGAAGGCTCGGGCTGTGGGATATTTCAGCGCATCTTTTCTTTCTTTTTAGTTAATGTTTCAATTTTTTTTTTAATCCGTCAAATAGGAAACGGGGAGCTTATTGTACGCGCGCGCGTCCGTCGTCACTAATGCACGAGAGAGAATGAAAAGAACCGCTGATCAACCATAACTGTCAACTGTCTCTCTTTAACCACGCAGAGCCGGAGGAGACGCGGCTGTGCCTGGTAACAAAGTTGCTTATTCTCTCTCTCTCTCTCTCTCTCTCTCTCTCTCTCTCTCTCTCTCTCTCTCTCTCTCTCTCTCTCTCTCTCTCTCTCTCTCTCTCTCTCTCTCTCTCTCTCTCTCGCTCGGTGGTCGGGGGGGTGGGGGGGTGGGGGGGTTGATGTCAAGTCATTTCATGCACAAAGAAATCAGCTCACTGGAGCATCATTCTGAGATACGCATCCCCTAAAAACATGTTGACCTACCTACTGAAAAGATGTCCCCCCGCCAGAAAAAAAAGAAAAGGAAAAAAAATCAATAATTCACTGGACGAGGCTGCTCCTGCGTTAAACGGCGTGTTCAGCCCGTTTCTCATGTCATCCACCCTGAAAACAAAACATCCACTCTCACACCGGTTTTCAGGTCACTGTTAAGAGGGGAAATAAACAGAAACACTCTTTTTTATTTATTTATTTATTTTTTTTAATCACTAATGAGGTTGAAGGTTATGGGGTATAAAGACTGTGATGTTTTCACTGTCCATACTAACATGAGTGTGAAGTGTCCTTATATCATTCTCTTCTTCTGGTTCTGTAGTGCATGTGGTGGTAAAGAAGTCTAATAAATGCTGTGTAACAACCAATCATGAAACAATTTTGGATTATTCAGTGTAACACAATCAATACATTGTCTATAGTGTAATAAGAAGTTTGATCCGTTGTGTTCATAACATTTTGCCAATAATGTAATAAGCTTGAAAATCCTTTCAAGATGTAATAGCTTCAGCCAGTAATGCAATAATACATAAATAGGACTGCATTACTTATATAAAAACGTTTTTGATGGTTTTGTGCAGTTTGCTTAAAAGAGTGAACGAGATGGTCATATTTTATTAAGGATAAATGCAACACACACTCAAGTTCTTGCCGGTTTTATTGCATTATTGTTTGTTACAAGTGTAGCGTTTGTTCCTCCCTTCCTTCCTTCTGTCAGTGAAATCACCCAGAAATAGCCAAATCAAATATGTCACATGCCCGTTCATATAGATCTGAGCTGTATTTATTGTTTGCATTGCAAACAGATGGAAAATTCATACAATGACTGACATCAGTTAGAAGTAGTTAGAGTTGGGTGGACAAAGAGGGTGGGGGGCGGGACTCCCCTGTCACTACTGGTTTTTCCAAACGAGGGGGTTGCAGTGGGGGCGATTTAGCCTGAAACAGCGGTGTGTGTCTGTGTTTCCATTGTCACCTGGCAGGAATCGATTGCATCACTCCAACACCAAGTTGGCAGATTCCGTTCTCACGTCCCAGCCAGCTATATTTGGCCACCTCACCCTAAATACACAGTGTACACGGTTCAAGGGCTTGACTGATCAGACAGCTGTCCGTCCTTATTACCTCTATCAAGCACAAGTCAGGGGTTGTTGGGTTTTATTGGGTGTGAGGACTGAACACATTTTACGGTGAAATCGGGGTATTCTGTCAAAATCCAAGTCGCATCTGCTGAAAAAGCTATCACACTGATCCCGTTGCAAATCTTTAAAAGCACCACTAAAGTGCTTATATGGCCTGTGCAGAACAGCTCTGATAATCATGTCATCCACTCCATAATGCATGACCACCCCAGGACTTCTTCATGGCGGTGGAGTATTGATCAAGTCCCCTTTCTGCCGGTGCAAAGCTTGGAAACAATCCGTTAAAAAAAAAAAAACAGATTTTTGCTGTTGTTTAGTCAAAATGAATGGTAAACTGTGAGTCACAGGGTATGACTCACTGTCCCCACTGAAAGTGTTTTGCAGCTACCTGCATGAAAGACGTGGAGAACTGAGTCCTCACAGATGCAAAATGTGACGGATGCTTCGCTCCTTTCATTCCCATTCATCTAGAGCTTGCATCTGAACTGGTGGCACGTGTTGCATCCGAAATGTCACATCAGTTACATGAAAAAAAGGGAAAGGTAAAGAAGAAGACCTGTCATGCCCCTCTAAATTTGATGTGGTGGCGCTCATGTGGAAACATGTCAAGTATCGTTGCATACTGCTGTGTCCTCGTGAAGCCATATCCATCATCCTCTCCACTTGGCTCTTGCTCACATGGGAGGAGAGCAGGCACATCAGGGACACCGCCTGTGGCTCGTATTAAAGAGTATGAAGGCTGCATTCAGCGTGCATGCAATTCATTTGTGCTTCTACTTCCAATGCCTTGAGATATTTCCTCCTCATAGTGGGTTCGACCCTCAGCAATGGCCGAACCCCGTCATTATACCACTATTTCTGCATTCATTAGCATTTGTGTTTGTTGCAGCATGATAAACAAACTGTGCAGATGGCTGACATCTCATCATGCTAAAATAGCTGACATCACAAACACCTTGGAAATATAATTCATTACACTTCCAGATTTATACGCAGTTTTCTGTATTAGCATTTGTTTGTAGTTACATGCATGTTAAGATCTCTTCCAGTGACTTGGTTCATTTTTTTTTTCCTCTTGGTTTTAATGTGCGGGGGGGAACATGAGACACACACAGGCAGCGTATGATATGTGGCTCATTTAATATCTCTCCAAGTTTTCCACGACGCTGAACATAATCTTCAACAACTGGGAGTAGTCTCTCCCTACACACACAAACGCACACACGCATGCACACACACATATTCGCATGCACACTAGACTAGGAATCAGCATAACAAATGACTGAAAGAAAAAAAAAGGATGATGACTAACATTTATGTGCTCCAAGGTCAGAAATACACAAATGGAGTTGGAGCCTTGCCACAAACAATGATGCTCAGCGGTTCTGATATATCTTTCTTACAGATGGTAGGTTGCATTTTGTCGTCTGTGTCCAGCTGGAGTATACAAGAAACACTCGGCTCCCCAATAAACTGTTCAGCCATTGTCTGGCAGGATCCTCGCTGTCAGGGCTCTCACAGGGCTCTCACAGGGCCGTGTTGCATGAGAAGAGCTGTTGTACAGCAAACAAGCATGCAGCTCTGAGTTTGTTTAGGAATATTATGTCACTGCATTATGCAAGGACTTCTTCTCCTTTTCCCTACAGTTTTTCTATTGTAAAAGCAATTTGCACTAAGTTGACAGAAATACATTGGTGGCAACACACAAGGAATAAGATCTTATCTTCTTGACCTAA
The DNA here is from genome assembly GCF_902148845.1 of Salarias fasciatus. Classification (NCBI taxonomy): domain Eukaryota; kingdom Metazoa; phylum Chordata; class Actinopteri; order Blenniiformes; family Blenniidae; genus Salarias; species Salarias fasciatus. Next base: position 24,647,501 of record NC_043760.1, read on the forward strand.
ACAAAGGACTTAACTGCGAGTCTTGAACACCAAGGACATTATATGTTACAAATATTTGCGTGCTCCGTTATGGCAGATGGCTGCACCGTGGTGTAATGGTTAGCACTCTTGCCTCATGGCGAGAAGATTGTGCCTTGTAGTTGATGCCAGGCCGTTCTCTGTGGTATATTATCAATGTCTGGCTTCCTCCCACAGTCAAAAAACAAGCGTCCATGTCCAGCTCATAGTGAGCAAGGATTAGTTTGAGCTTCCTGTGACCCTGAAGTGGTTCAGATGATGACTTGATAGATGGATGGATTGCTGTAGACAATACAATACACTACAATATAGTGCTACTTTCTGTTTTATGGGTTTTCTAGCTAAAAAAAAAAAAAAGGAACATGGACCTGAAGGCAACTGGTGAATCTAAGTGGCCCATAGGTATGAATGTGACTGTTGGTTGTCTGTCTCTCCGAGTTTGCTCTGATGGAGTGGTAACCTGTACAGGATGCATCCTGCCTTCGCCTATAGTCAGCGGGGATCGGCTCCAGTGCTCCTTGACCCTGAGTTATATTAAGCTGTATAGAGGATAAGGATGGATGGTCTCTGCAGGTCTTTCTGCAGAAAGAGAAAAACATTTTTATTAGATGCATTTTTATAAACACTTGTGGTTGACTCTGTTAGAAACTTGTGATTTATACTAGTGATTTTCAGGTTTATAACTGGGACACAAATTCCAAATGTCTTCAAAAATCCAAGCATGTTAGGTAACATTGATAAAACAGAGCCGACTGAATGTATTTACTGTAATGATGTGCTACAAAATGTTTTGGATGGATGGATGGACGAATATTCACTACATTGGTGACAACAAAGACGCGGCACAAGTTCGCTTGAAGATCTCTGTTGGTTTACAAGCTTTTTACAAGGGCTTCAAGTATGTGAAATACGAGGAACATGGCAGTTGGGAGTACAATTACTTGTACAAGATATCTGACAGGTTACATACCAGCCGACGAACCTTTGAGTGATCACGTCACAGCAAGGGACAAGAAACTGCGTGCTTCAAGGTTAGGATGTTACACACAGCCTGACATGCCGCATAATCAGCCTGATAATGAGTCTGAGGGTCCAGAGAATGATGTGGACAGTGAGAAAGTGCAGTTGGAGGAGCAGTGAAGGGAGGCAGACAAAGGACACGCTACAGCAGAAGAATGCGAGCGTGTCTGTTGGGGCACGAGAGACATCTATGACTACAAGCACTTTTAACAACAGGCAGTCTGAGCACACGCCTGCGAGAGCGTGTCTCCGCGCTGCCTTGAGGAAGAGAGGGAGGAAAAGATGCCGGCCACATTATCAGCCGTAATGGATGACACCTCTAACCCTCCTCACACATCCTTGAGTGCTGAGTGCAGCTCCTCCTATGACAGGCGGCTCCAGTAATAAAGGACACACTGGCCGTGGTTTTTTTCATTCGCTCCCTCTGTCTCCGCGTTTCTTTCAGTCTTACATGTTTATTATGGATTCGCAAACAAACCATGACATGCTTTATTATCAGCATCCATCACTATCTGCTCAGACAGGAGCGTTGTTTTGCTTTGAGGGACATCATGTTCCCATTAACAAAGCACTCTTCAATCAAATTAAGTTTTTTTTTTTTTTTTTAAAGAAATATGCACACAGACAATTTATTTCTTTGAATGAATGAAACTCTGGTTTTCTGTTCAGTTTGTTTCTGAGAACCAACACGTCTCCCTTATTCCTGATTAATTTTGAACTGTCTGGAGCTGCATCAGCTCTCAGACTAACCTGTACTCACTTTATCGAGCATGACTGCATCAAAATTTACACTTAAGAGTAAATCTCATGGTTTTCCAACATGGATTTGATATATAGATGACATCAAACCTCATTCTTTAGTATTCAACTATATTTATATCATATAGCATACATGCCAGACCTCTAGCAGAGTATTTTTCCACAGTCGTGCCCAGGATGTTCCTCCCTTTGTGCGAGATTAGATTCCAGCTCATTTAATCTCCCACATTGAGGAAGCGGGCACAAGTTGCATCCATCCATCAACTGCTCCACCTTATCAATCTTCGGCCAGCCGATTCCAGCTGGCTTACTGGTGAGGGCAGGCCGCCCCGGACAGGTCGCCAGCCCATCGCGGGGTAAACAGCACACAGTTTTGAGCCAGTTTGGAGGAAACCGAAAGGCCTGTAGAAACCCCACAAACACAAAGGGAGAACATGTAAACTGCACAGAGACAGACTCTAAAGCCCAGACTGGATTTGGCATCGTATTCAGTGTGTGGTAAGAGTACAAACCACGGCACAACTGTGACCTCGACAGGGGTGCATTTCAGCCGGAGAGATCCTCTGATGCAAAAGATAATGAGAAATAACGGGAGCCATCCAATTTCTTCCCAGGGACGCTTTGAACATACTCAGATGACACCAGGTGGTCCATGGGCCTCAGTGTGCATCCCCACTGCTTTCGTCAAGGATCAGCTTTTTACCAGCGAGCCGCAGCGCCACCTGTTGGTCAAATGCAGGAAATACACCAGTATGGGATCAAGAGTAAATAACTGCTAAGAGCAATTTTCATAGACGTAGGCCACAAAGTGCTTTACAGAATATCAACGACGGAGCAAATAAATAAACAAATAAATAAAACAGGATTAGAGAAGGCAAAGACATACTTGTTTGTGTTGCAGGTAATGTCAATCCAGATTCACAAGTAAACTGACAAATCACTAAAATAAAATTAATAATTATAAAAATAACAATAATAATAATACTAAGAAGAAGAAGAAGAAGAAGAAGACGAAATTACTATTAGTATTATTTTTGATAATAGCATTATTTATTGCTTTTATGTTTTAATCCATACAGATAAAAAAAAGTCAGCCTGAAATGAAAGGAGAGCTTCCAGCCATGCTCCGTCTTTCTATAATTGCCTGTAAAGAAAAATGTTATTATTTCAAATGTCAGGACAAATCAAATTACACCCTATGTGTCTGACTTTGCTAAAGGAAACTGTGAACTGAACAATAGAGCTCAGCTTTCTGCTGCTCAGGTGGGGTGTGAAGGTAACACCAGGCTCAGTTTTAGCACAGCGACTGACTGACTCTGAAGGTCACAACAGGAAGTTGCATCCTGACAATGACTGTCTGTGGTCTGAACTAGAAAGTTAGTCAGCCCACGGTTAGTTTATGAAGGGCTGAAGATTGACTGTGTCTGAACTGAAAACAGGTTTTATTGTGTCTGTACAGTTGTGGTTATGGTGCCATAAATCTTGTGGTCATGTGAGCCACACCAAGACTCTTAAAAAGCCATGCAATTTTATTCCAAACCTCAAGGTGTCACTGCTGACTTAGGAATGAATTTTTTTTAGGTTTTACCCTGATTATTCCCCTCATTGTCAGTCTTCAGTGTGGGCACTGGACAGGAGAACATTAGATGAAAAAAAAAAACCTGTTTGAATGAGTCAGTGACAAGAAAAACATTTAGAGACTGACTGCTTGGAGATGGAGCGACACGCTGAAAAACTGCACTACAATAGATGTTTAATGTTAATGCTCTGATTTGCAGCTTTGAGTGACAGTTATTTTGCAAAATGAACTGGCTTTATCGTTCAAAAGTAGTGCAGTGCAGACTGTGTTTTTGGAGTGAGGTTTTTCCCTTTAAGTCTGTCTTATATTAGTGGTACAGCTTGGGGAAATGCTCTTCTAATTTGATTTGTTTAAAGTAAAAAAAAAAATCTATGAACTCATTTAATTCTGTCACACTTATTTTGAAGTAAAGCATAGCTAAACTTAATTTGGTTGTGCAGAGGGAAAACATGACATGCATTAATTAGCATTTAGGTATTTTAGAAACACTATGACAAGAAGCATAAAATAATGTTGCCACACTTGGCTGACAAATAGTATCCAAAACAAGCACCCACTTGAAAATATTCTGTTTGTGGAAATCAAAAGGCTTCCTGAGAGCACAGCTATTTACTGTCTTCACAACTCCTGCTCAGGGCTGATGGGAGCAAGATAAAGTCTTGACATGTTCACTAAGGTCAATTGCTGTGTGGTGTCTGTATGTAGCCAGATACCAGGAGGGCTTCCTTCCGTCTTAATTAAATACTACATTCACCTTATCTCGGCTCTTCATGCTGACAAGACTCTCCTGTATACCAGAGATGACTTCCTTGGCTGACAGATCAAATGCTAATTAATAACACAAACAAGGCAAAATTATCCTGCCGGTCTGCAACAAACAGTTGTTCTGCAGCACAGAGAACGCTGCAAAGCTGCAGTGCTAATCTGATGCAGCAAAGGTCTCTGGGGGCTTCAGCTTTGACTCAGAAGCCTCAAAAACTGAGGTAATTACCTTGGTCATTGTGGGAAAAAAAGAGAGGTCATTATGGAACGAAATGAAATGGGAGCTAAAGTTAGTTTAACCAAGAACCGGAGAAAGAGCGATGAAATGAACAGCGTGCGAATGAAGAATATGTCACCTTTGCGATTGTGTTAAATCAGTCACAGAGGCAGGTAAACAGAGACAGTGAACATTTTTGCCGTACTATTAATTCAATCCAAGTGTTGCAATCAGAATCAGACAGTTGTGGCATTTTGTTTTCTTGAGTAATTGATTTGAAATTAAAATCTGGCTAAATCCAGAAACACTTTGATTGTGGAGTGTCAACACTTTGCCTACTTTCCCTGCAGAAACAGGTTGTTACAGAATTCCCCACAGAGAAGAGACAAACAGTGGCTTGTAAAAGTGTGGCAGCCGGGTACTTGAGCTTTATTTAGCTATGTGCCTTTAATTCACATGGGGATTGGGTGCAATGTCGATTGTTCCTATAACCACAGCATTAAAAAGATGGAGGCCTCTATGATGTTGCCACGGTAACACACATTGTGCCTTTAATGACAGCCTCTGCTCACATCAGATTTTGCCTGATCATTTGCAGCCACGAGAGTATCGAACTCGCACTGCACCGATCCCCGAGTATTTAATAAGTTATGGGGTTGTGTGTGTTTTTCTAATTTCGTATGCCCTTAGTAATGAGAAACACTGTGCGTGTCACTCATTTGTTTACACATGATAATTAGCTCGCAGTGTGTGTTTGCATGCATGTTGTGTCATGCCGCCAGACAGCGCTTTGCTGTATGCTTAAGGTTCTGGTTGCTGCATCGACATGTGTTACTGTGGCTCGGCGTTGTGTCCCTGTTCCGCATCAGCGGGGATCACTCGGCTGACCGTCACCTCTCACGTGGATTTAGTTAGAAAGCAGGGAAAGAGCACAGGCTGAGACGACACGGACGGCATGAGTATTTCTAGCACGTTTATCGGACCATCCACCACCCAAACTGTTATGGAGTTACTTTCATTTTCAGCTCATATTTGTGTAGCCCCAGGCAGTAAACCAGAGTAATACCTAGTGGCAGGTAGGACTCAGACATATGTACATCAGTGATATATTAATGTTTCTACTCAATTAGGGTGAGAGTGCATGTTTGTGAGATGTTTTTTTCCACCTAATAGGCTGGGTTCATTGCTGCCATTCATAATCAATATCTCATCTGAATGTGCATAGAAATAGGAACATGTGCTGGTATATTCATTTTACTGAATTCTCTGTAAAAGATGACATTCCCTGCATACTTAATTGCAAATTCAAAGGATGAGAGGATAATAACCTGCCTGTGTGTGCTTGCACACGTGTGAGTACGCGCAGCCGGCAATACAACTCAAGGTTTGCCTAAAATAGAGACAAAATTTTTGTTTTAACACATCATCACCCTATTAAGTCATTTAGAAAACTGGTGCTGAGCACACTTTGAAACCTCAAGTCTGTTAATCTCCGAGTTTCGCTCTATAGACTTTATTTGTCGTTACCTTGAGGCATCTGTGAGCGTTTGTGTGGTCTCTTCAGCAAGCATCGGCGGTGTTATGAGGATTCAAAAGGCACACATTGCTATGAGTTCAGAGATAATTTTCAGAAGTTTAATTTTGGCTTCGGGACCTCTTTGTTCAAAGAAAAGGCTTGAGCATCAGTTAAGCACTGAGAAATGACACCATCCACACTTTTCTCCTCTTAAGAATGATGTTTTTCAGGTTCTTTTTGACCTATTGCAGTTTGAAAGAGTGAACACTCCAGCTGTGGGCTACCTCGTAGGACCCCCATATAGTTAAAAGGACTACGTATTCACATGTTTGGGAATTGTTTTCGGGGGGCCTTGGATTTTACGAAGACTTCAAAGAATAATGGGATAATTATTGCACTTTACCACCGGAGGAAAAGAGAGAGAGGGAGACACATGAGACAGGCAGAGAGCGGGAGAGAGGGGGAGGGAGAAAGTGAGTAATGAATGTTCAAAATAGACAATAAATCTAATAGCGTGCAAATTGAATGGAAATATGCTTTCACAGGAACATCAAATCTGTGATTACCATTATCAACTTCGAAGCCGTGATCTTGTCCGGATCTTTTCTATGATTGATTTAATCACAATTTTATATAGTTAGAGTTCAAATTTGCTGTAAAATCTTTTCTTTTTTTTTTTTTCTCCACCCCTTTATACACAGCATGGAGAGCTCAGTCCAGGTAACACAAAACACAGCTGGTGCGAGCATGGCTGATAGCAGCATGCTCACACTGATTAAATTGCAATCGATTTCTGCAAAATGTCAGGAAACGCACGGGTCTAGTGCCATTTAATGTGCGTCCGATGAGCGCTGTAGGTAAGGGTCTGTGTTATCACTCATGTGTCACCAAACGTGGAGGCTGACAGGGTGGTGCCAGGGGTTTAATTGGCGTTAACACTTGTGGTGTGGCGCGCGGGCTGAGTCTCCCAGGCAATGCCCAGTCAATGTGAGTCAAGAGAAACACTCAACAGGCTTTGAAGGGAAGCAGTTATATTTACTTACTGAGATGGATTTTAGGGAGGAGGGGGGGGGGGGGATTCTTTCTTCCTCCTTTTTCTTTCTTTCTTCTTCCTTTTTTTTTTTTTTTATAAAGCTTTACAGCAGTCTGGAGTGTGATGGAAGGCATGAAGTTCAAAAGAAATAAAAACAGAAAACAATAACTTGAGTACACACAAATCAGGATCAGTCAACACTGGGGCTCTCCTAACCAAAAAGAAATCCACGGCTGATAAAAACTGATTTTGTTGACTAATAAAACAGAGCCTATGATCAATATGGCTGTAAATTGCTTTTGTTGGATAAGGCGCCACTAGAGCTGAATAAATATAATCATGCAAAATAGCCTCTCTGGATCTATTGGTTGTCTAGGACCTATTCATACACGTGGCTGTTGTTGTAGTAGCAGAGAAATGCTGTTGAATTACTTGAGAATAAAAAAGTGAAGCATAAATCAAAGCCATAAAGACAAAACAATCGACTCAAAAGATCTTTACTGACAAAAACCATAAATACTAATTAGCCTAGTAATTGACGAGGAGGAGACAGTCAGCCCTGGTCAATGTTCTCAGTTTAAGGTTTCAAAGACAGGAGGAGATTATTCTTTTGGATTACCTAAATGGCTTTGCAGGGAGAAAGCCATTAATCAAAGGCACCCTCTGGTCAGGAAATAGCTCCATAGAAAATATCTGCAACCTTCTCATTTCAGCACTGAGATTTCTGGCAAAGCTATAAAGCGGAGTGTCATGAATGATTGGCCCCACTCCAAACCTATTAATGATGTGATGATTGAACTCTCATTCACAGAATAACCCAAGACACTCAAAATGTCATATCAGGTTTGTCAACAAAGATTGTTCATACGGACCAAGGTCACATGCTGCAGACGTGGCCTTAATGTCACTCATTACCTTTTTGACTTTTTGAGTAACAGTGCTGTGTAAGCGGAGGGCTTTTTTCTGACAAATGATGTGTATAGTTGCGCACATCGACCTGGACCTTTAATCATTTCGACCACAGATAATTTTCAGAGCACATGAAGTTGCCGGGGGAACAAAACCTGACTGATACACTGTCAGGCAGAATAACTTTGATCTGCGCTGGAGCAGCACCGAAATGTTCAATTTGAAAACATGACGTGTCTGTCACGCAGATTTACAAACACTTTATGCATTTTCCGTTGTTTTAACTTATATACATTCCCAAATGAGAAGTTACTCTGCCCTGTGAAGCGGCGTTTTGATTCATGTAAAACACCTTTTTCGCTGAAAAATTCCCACATGAAACACGACAGATAAAGAAAGTGGAATCCAGTCAGAAAGTTGTCTCAAACAACAGATAATTTATTCTGCTTTTGTTTCCTTGTTTTTGTTCCGCTCCATGCGGGTAGAAACAGCCTATGATACAACATGAAATGTAGACTAATTCTGTGCAGTGCAGAGGAATATATCTGATTGAGGATAAATGTGTGAACCATAGAAAGTTGCATTTTGTTTCGTTCTGTAGTACTATATTCAATAGCCAAGACTTTAAATTGCGATATGTGTGCCCCTCAGTGTTTGTCCCATGACGACCTGTCCAGGACGGCCGCTCCCTTTGCCCACAGTCAGCTGAGAAGAGTTCTAGCTCCTCCGCAGCTTCATAAGTTGGATAGAGAGGCACAGAAGATGGATGGATTGAAGGTTTTTTTTCTGCACTATTTTGCATTTTCAGTGTCATCTAATCAGCTGCATAAACTTGTTTTTTCCACTCTGTGCAAACGCAATGAAATGTTTTGCTGTAAGCTATGTTTTTCGTCAGCATCCTGTTAAATTGTCTTTTAGTTTGCACTAACTCATTTGTCAGAAGATGCAATGTTATTACATCGGATTTCTGCTGCTAAAATGGCCAATTATTCTCTTCACCATTGCTATGTATTCTCCGGAGCTGTTTCTTCAGGAAGGTGATGACAACCACATTTTTCAGGAGTCAGTGTGCTGTTAATAGGAGGAGCACTCTCTGACAAAATATTTGTTTTATTTCGCTGTTAACAAGGCCAAGTGATCCAACCCGGTAGCACCTCCCATGCTAAACTTAGCTCAGAGTACCACAAAGACAATAAACTCAGTTATCATATTACAGTTTCTTAGAAAGGCTATGAATAAGGAAAAAAAAAAAAAAAAAACCTCTGCCTGAGAAAATGTGTTTTGGAGCCGAGACCAGTAGAACAAAGACACGCTTTGAATAGAGGGGAGACTTCTGCGCTCTATGCAAAACTGCCTTAAGATAAAGTTCTTAAAGTGGTTGTCAGATGCAGCACTAAAGTCAGTCGTGACGCTCCCGTATAAAGTTCTTCGTGGTGCTTCCTTTTATTTCCTCCAGGCTGAAAAAATGACTGTGCTGGGGAAAAAAAAGGAGATATTGTTGCTCTGAATGTCCTTATTCCACAATGACCCTCTATTCAGGTGTCACTATGAACTGTTGCTTCTTTTTACACCAAGTTTTCTTTTAGCTGTATTTTTCCAGCACTGCAGTTGCCTGTTAACAACCTACAATTCCTCTGCTGCACATTTAGCTTGACCTCGTGACGCGTTTCCAATGAGGTCAAATAGAGGCAGTTATGAAAAGAGAGAGAGAGGCAGAAAGAGAAAAAAAAAACACACACACACACACACACACACACACACACACACACACACACAGCACAGCAGGATTGTGAGTTCGAAGTATTGAGATCCAGCTCTAATCTCCTTTTTCAAGATGACGGAGGGAAGGGATCACATATGACGGAAGAGTTTTATAATGGATTGGGAAAAAAAAGATGACGAGAGCCCACGCAATCACTCCTCCCTCTGGTGCAAGAACTAAATCCCCAAAGGAAACTCCTCATAAACATTCAATTTGTCCGAGGCAGCTCAAAATGTGTTCAGTTTCTCATTTATTGTACCTTTGGAGCATATCCAGTGGAGCACTCTAGTAGCATGTCGACCAATCAAATAACCTGGAAGCAGGTCTGCTGCCTCTGCCACGGCGGCGGGTTCCATGACTCTGACAGGCCTTCCAAGTTAATCTGATTTTCATTATTAAAATATTCTCATAATTAATCACAACCTTTTTGGGTTCAATCAGCAAACAGAATTTGTTTGCTTGGACCTGCAGGAAGGTTCATACGGTGGGATTTAAATGTAATGCTTGTGGACAGTCATGTTACAGACCACCCACTGAAGGGGGTGGGTGTGTGGGGGCGGGGGTGGTCCGGGGAATGTAAATGTCCCTCACCTCATCTGAGCCAGAATTGAAACTCCACTTTGGCTGCCATTTCCATCCACACGTGGATTTTTCAGGAAAGGGAAAGAGTGAAAAGAACACATTTGCCATCGCAAATTGCATGAAATCCTGCCAAGGATTTGGTGATAAGGATGCAGGTTTGAAGAGCCACATGAACTCGTCAGTGAAGCATTTCATTGAAGCGTTTTTTTTTTTTTTTTTTTTTTTTGTTATTATCAGCACGTGTGACCTTGAGGAGAAGCTCGTCTAATTACCAAGGTTGAAATATCGAGAGCTACTTGAGTTATGGTCTTGTTTTCTGCTCTTTTTTTTTTCTCCTCCGTTTCGTCTTTTCCTTTGGGTTAGATGCAGTGTCCTTGTTGCAGACAGACCACAATGAGAATTAAAATGAGAGTGGATCGGGCAGGATGAATTGCATCATGCTCTAATGTGGAGTCCGCAGTCTGTGTAAGTTAAAGCTTGTAGGTTTTGAAACGGGGATCTGGCTAATTTTTTTTGAGTTTTTGTTTCTGGCTTTTGTTCAGCCTGCAGACAAACAGTAAACACACCTCCCATCTCACTTTGGATGTTTTGACAGCGTAATTGTTTCACAAAGGACTGTTCAAAAAAGCCCACAACCAGAGACTGTGTCATTTAAAGCGTCTGGGAGGAGATGAATCAGATCGACTAGGAGCTGGACTGTCAGAGCCAGATCTCACTGTAGTAGCTGCGGCTGGGGTCAATACTGCAAACAGAGTTTTGACTCCAACACAAACAGTTTTGATCCTTGTGCTCCCGAAGATCCAAACATTTACTTATTCAAATTTACTTCCAGCTATTGCTTGAAATGGCAAAATATCCCTTTGCCCTGCAGAGTGCGGATGCTTTGGGGAGACTTTTCGATGATTGATGTCTTAGCATTTGACACTTCTGTCAACTGGCTGTTTGTGTTTTATAGCTTTCATAAAAGACTCCCACTGGCACACATTTAAGATTCAGGTCAACATTGAGACCTTCTTGACCTCTAATCAGCACAGACGTGGCGCCACGCAAGCACAGAGGTTCCAGACTTTAATTACGGACCACTATCATCATTGTGGCATGAACACAGAGGTCACCAAATCTTTGCAAATTGACCCTTACATATTCTTTTTCCTGTTCTCAGTCTTCCTAATGTTCAGCACTGCACCCTTCGGCACACAGTGGTTTTAGCCAGTCCCACACACCCTATAGCCTCTCCAATATGAATTCCAGGCTGTTTCCGAGAGAGAAATATGCAAGTTATTTCCTTGTGCCTTGTCCGGAATATTATTGTGAAGTCATGTCGTCAAAAAAAAAAAAAAATGTCTTCTTTACATTTTTATTAAATGTGTGTGATGTTATTGGATCAACACCCCGAAGGTAAAGCTGCTTCCGTCCAGTTTGTCCTTGTGATTGTATTTTCTGTCTTTGTAGACATCTTAAACAACAACACAACCATAGAAAAGTGTGTTTGTTTGGCTCATTGTCACAGTAACGCAGCGCAGCAGCGGGGTTGCAGGTTGAGTTCAGATAGCAGCAGCTTCTTTGATACGAGATGGTTTTGATGACGGCAACTCTGCAAATAAAGATGTACCCGGGGCTACTGATGAGGAGGAATTTGTTTTTTTGTGGAAATGAATGAATTTGATTATTTAAAAGCAGAAAGACAGAGAACAAAAGAAAAAAAAAGCATATCAGATAATACGAGCTCTGGTTTACCTTCAGGTGAAGGCGCACGCACAACTGGCAGATTTTGGATCTGATGAAGGTAAATCACTCTAATCACCCTGACCTTGCTCCTAAACATGTGTGAGTGGCGCTTTGTAACACGCATAAGTCTGCAAATTACTGAGTTAACTAAAGCGGCCTTGATAGACACCACTCTATAACATATTACAGCAGATTGCCTGGATTGTAAGATGTATAAAGATAAAGATGAAATATATCGCTCAGCACTGACAGACTGATCTAACGCTTGGAATACATTTTTTTTTTCCACTTTTGTAAATCTTCATAATATATAGGTTGTGGCCAATACTTCAGTTTATTCTTGAAAAGTAAAATTATGAAGAGGTTAGGGTTAGGTGTCTTTAAAAAGGTCTTTATTATCAGTTACTTCCAAGGGCATATGCAGGTTTCACCTAAAAAAGTCATCTGTCTTCATAATTCGGGTTTTACAAAGCTATAGTGATCATGAACAGGACCAAGAAGAGAGACATAATAGTATTGCACGCAATTAGATTCAAACCCATGCAAGAGCTGAAAATGGATGATTTCCCAGGGGGCTGTGCTAATCCACTCAAGTGCCATGGCACCTTGTCATGCACTTCTTTAACAAATCATATTTTTATCCTGGCGTAAGGTCACACTGTTTACATGCATTTCTGCGGCTGCCAAAACTATTGGATTTGGCATTACTTCTTAAAACATTATGGATTGTTCTGGGACACAGTTTAACTGGGCATTGATGATGAATCCATTACATCTCTAATGCACTGTGCTTGGGGAAAGACGCCACTGTAGGACATCCATGTCAAGTCGGTGGGTCTCGCAATCGCATTGTAGTTGATGAATGCCTTTTGTGAGACCCCATCATCAAGCAGCTGCCAGCGAAAATGAAAGGGACGACAACATTCATCAATACGTGCGCATCATTTCAAGTGCGCACTGTGTGTAATGACTAAATAGATTACACATAATCATGGACGCCGCAATAACGTGATCCCTTGTAATAACACTGATGCTCGCCACGTGGTTATCTTTGCAGTTAAACCGCTGTGTGAACTCTGTTGGCTGCCGTACGTATTTGCGCGGACGATTTAATTTTCATATGACTTACCAAAATCACGTGACCTTGAGGTTGACATAGGGAGCTGGGATAAGTTGCCCTGAACCCTCCGTGGAGATCCGCGCTATCGTTATGAGGTTGAAAAGCTTGACTTGCAGTGATATTTACCCAGCTTGCACAGTGTTATGGTTAACCTACTTTTGCTCATTCCAAGCAGGAGAGGGTTGCTGGCAGCTGCCTTTCATAGATTTATGTCAGCAGACTGCTTCATCTCTGGAAGAGACGCCTTGATGGGATGATTCTCTGAGATGCTTTGTTTATTATGGCAGTGCTGCAATCACACCGTATCAAGGCTGGATGAAAACACCTTCACTCGCATTACCTGTATTAAGTGTACGCAGCGTTGCATTCGTGTGAAATATGACCTTTAGCTGTGTGTTTACTCCCAATGTACTATTCTAAGGACTATTAAATCCCTTTGGTGAGTGGTAACCGACACATGACCCAGAAAACATAATTTTAGTCACACAGTGAGACAAGTTTAATGTTTTACTGGCTGAGCTGTAAAGAGTAATAATAAAAAAAAGGTGACCCATATAGACATTCTTTTCCAAACATTACATAGAGTGAATCTGCAGCACATCAATGGAAGTGGAAGGGGGGGAAAAAAAAAATCATATGTGGCACGTTTAAACAGCTTAACAATAAACAAGTGAAACGAGTGAGTCCCTAAAAACAGTGCATTACAGCAAAAAGGCAGGATGTGAAAGACAGTGGAAGAAAAGGTGACAAGGTATAATTTGAGCTTCAGCGTTAATTAAAACAAACAAACTGCACCAAAAAAAATAAAAATGCTAAATTATTCATTTCTGTAAAATTTCCCATAAAGCATTGACAGATCTGTAATTAGCATCTCCCTCTCTCTCTCTTTCTTTCTCTGTCTCTCGCTGTGCACATACATAGACACAGATACATGTTGTATGTTTTACGCTGCAGGACTCTAATATCCTACTTAAAGTCTTTGCACAGGCATTTTTCACTTATTCTGCTGCATCAGACCTCTGATGGGCAGAGCCTGGCTGAGAATTACATGATGAGGTCCCCAAACTCTGTGTACTAATAATCATAAAGGTGTAAATTGACTGACCCTACAGGTGCAATAAAACTAACAGGAGAGTGAGGGAGATGTCAGTCGAGCTCTCGTCTGTACACACCCACACAGTCCTCAGGCGAGCTTTAATCAGCCAAAACAAGTGAAAACACCTGTGTGGGTGGATCATGGGTGTATAAGGGCTTTACACTTGCGAAATGGCAGTAAAATGAGTAAACTTTTAAACGCAATTTCGCGTCACCCTTTTTGCACAATCCAGTAGTGGCTCACTTGTTTTTTTTGTTTTTTTTTTTTCGGATTGGGCTTTTCTTAAAAGTATGTCACATCGTTCTTAAATACACTATATATTTTTTTTTTTCAGTTAGAGTTTCGATCCAAACAGTTCAGCACAAAATGAGCAAGCACAGTCTTTTCACATCATAGAGCGCCTATTTGCTAAACATTGCCGTGTGCTTTAAGTAATGACCTGAAATGCAAAAAAAGGGTTTCCTATAGGTAGCGGGAATCAACATATGTAGTGATGTGCTAATGCATGCAAACTCATGCAAACCTTGAGAAGCCCAGCCAACTCAAACTGAAACCACCTCCAGCCAAGATGGTCCTCATCATTTTCTATGAAACTAGCTTAAAGCAAATGCTAATGAGAGCTCGCTCCTCTGCGAGAGCTTTAAAAGCCGCACAAACTATGAAGCTTGCCGTTCAGTGTGCTCCATAAAAGCCCGTTGTCATTCTTACCTTTCGCTTCAACACACAGTTCAAGAGTGTGGCGCCATGCTCTGTGTGCGAAGCCCAAGGATGATACACTTATGTCTGCATGACACTTAATCGGCCGTCGTATTCAACATCTCGCAGTACTTTAGTCAGACAGACATTTTTTTGCTCGACACCAAACGACGTATTGATTGAATAACCTGTCTATTGATTCTAAAAAGGTAGGTCTGTATCTATAGTCTGCGAAGCTTTGGCTAGTGCCTCCTTTCTCTATTTTCCATCTTATTTATGATGGCAGACAAAGCACTTAAAGGGCGAAGCTTTTTAGACTCAGGACTCTTGAGCATATGACAGAGCGCATTAGCTTCTCCACTTTATGCAGATATTGGCCCACTTTGTCACTAAAAAGGCATGTAGAGGACTATTTTTGCCCAATTCAAAGTGAGGAAAGTGTGTCATGACCCAGTAACACGTAGTGAAACCTGTGTGAAGTCCTGCCGGATCACTCCCTCATGCTACCTCCTCCCCCAGTGTCAGGCATTAATCATGATTGACAGATTGGTGTGTATTTGAACTTCTCCCACAGGAGAATGACCTTAGCGATACCTTTTTAACAAGCTCTTGAAAGGAAATGCCTGTGTAGTCTGGAATTTTCCATCAGATTGGGTCAATATAAAGGATCTTAATTCCTGTGAGTCTGAATCGAAAACTAAATACAGTCAACGGCGTCATGCATCCCTCAGGAACGGGGAGGCAGAACAATGCCATACGGACAGTGTTTTGCAAAATCCACACTCTCTGCCCTGTCAGCTCTGTCTACTGTTACAAAAGGAAAATAAATTTTGAAAGTGCATCTGCTTCAGCACATGCATATCATTACAGCCCCGACTTTGAATCCAAATTAGGGAAATCATTGTTGAATAGTGAAAGTTGGCATGTACATTTATTTCCATGTCACCGTGCTCCGTAGAAATCAAACAACACATTAATCAATTTGGTTAAGTGTTTGGCTTTTCCTCAGTGTTTTTGTTTTTTTCAGAAGGGTTTTCGGATTCATCTTATTTGGCCGGTGTGCTCAAAGTTTAGACATTTCCACAACTCTATTTCCCCACAGGAGGAAAAAGGAAAAAAAAAAAAAGAAAAAAGAAAAAGTCTTTTAAAGCCTCCACTGTTACACGTGGATTTGAAAGTTCAATGAAGAGACACTGCAGAGCTTTTATTCCAATAACACTGAGTAACATATTGCGCCGTATTTCTGGATCTTTTAAGGTACACTAAATAGTTACAACAAATGGATGTGATTCTAACGCTTCTGATGATCTCCTTTGTGAAATCTACAGAAAAACCTGCAAAAGAGAATTTTCTTCTACCTTTATTAATGTCTCCGGTGCTTTACAGATTCTGTACATTGTGCCATTAAACTGCAACTCTGGCTCAGTGAAGCTCCTCCATAATGACAACGAATAGCCTGAGATTTTAGAAAAGCATATTTATTTACTATCTTACAGTGAATTAGATGACAGGGCTGATAATCTTGAATCTCTAGCCGATGGCTATCAGCAGGCATAACGCAGACAAAAAAACCTGGCTCTGTAACCTCTGGTGAGACCACAGCTTATCTTTTCATTTTAACTGTAAGTCTCATTGAAATGAGCCCAAATGATATATAATGTGTGAATTAGCGAGCTTTAGCGGCGATGATGAATTTCGTCACCTCTAAGAGAGAGTCAGACTCACTATTTTCCTCATTTACAGAAGCATTAAGCCAAGCCTGCCTCTTGCTGGCTACAGCATCATATTTAACATGTAGATATGAGAGCGTTGTGTTTATTTTCCCATCTAACTCCTGGCAAGAAAGCAATTTCACAAAGTTATTATTTCAATTCAGATTTAGACTAATAAAAATGACAGAAAATTGCTCTTCAGAAAGCCTATTAGTGTCATCTCTGGATCATGTCATATCAAAGTATTTTTCTTTTCTAGCGCAGAAAGGAAAAAGGTCCACCATTAAGTGTTTCCAGCACACTTTGAATTCTCTCTTATTAAAACCGAATGAATGCATTAATGAAATGGTGAATGAACAAACCAGCTATTAGTTTTTCCACGTCTTCAGTAAATACAGGCGCGAGGCTTACATAACCTGATGACGTACGGTCTTATAGCCACCGAGACGCAGGTTTGCTTCCCGTGCTTGAAACGAAAATGCAAATTCACCTAAAAAGCAGCCGTTTTAATTTCGCCCCGGAGGCATGCGTGCTGTGTTCAATGACATCTGCACTTAAAATGAAAGCTACACTCCCAATATTGTTTATGTGTTGTGTTCAGTCTTGTTTCCCCACCAACAGTTCTCAGCCAAGTGGAACCATCTCCCATAGAATTTAGTGGAGGTGGAAGACAAGCTCTTAATCGGCTGTGTTATTGAATTATTGAATTAAAAGCTTAAGTACTCAGGGTGAGCATGTCAATTTTTCACAACTGAATGGTACAGTGCTCATTCCATTTTCATCTGAATAGATCATTTGTGTATGTAAAATGTAGAAGAATGGAGGTATTACACAGATCGGTTTCATTGTCTGTAATTCCCTTTCACTGCGACTGTAATCATTCTGAGAGACAAGTCATATTCATCCAACACTGCATGCTAGTCCTTAATCTGCATTCAGCCGTCCTCAACAACATAGCACTTTTTGTCAAGCAGCCGTACTGTAGCACTGTGTTAATTAAGAAAGGGTTTTGCTTCAAAGCAAATTTTGCATAATTATGGCAAAAGTGGAAGTTTAACCTGTTTTACATCCTTAAGTGATATAGTGTTAAAAAGTTGGAGGAGTGAGTGTCGCAGCAAATCGTTCAACCCATTTCTACTTGACATTCTGCTCACCTGCCTTCATCCCCCGTGTTCTGAAACCCTGGGACTGATACAGATAAAATGATGTGATGTTTCTGTCTGTATTTCAATGGGATGAGTTGCTGTGACCCACGCAATCTCCCTCTCAAAGAGTATTTCAACTTATGCAGATGAGCTCATCAGAGCTGCCTGCTGAGATGAGACATCTAGGTCTGGAATTGTGTCAATACCAGCACCAAAACAAATGCAAATCAAAATCCAAATTAATGTGTTTTCCCTGAGGAGAAACTGAGTCGTACTTATAGTCAGCTCTCAGTAGATGACAGGATTCTGTTATCCGGAGCTCATGGAAAACAAGGCATTCTCAAACCGCTCACTGAGCCAGGGTACAGAAGTCAGCGTCTCCAGATGGAGAAACCAAGACTAAACTAGGCAAAAAGAAACCGGCTTTTGTATGATTGTTTTACTGATGCGTAATAGAAAACGTCTCTATATTTCCAGGATTTCAAGTTTGGGGATCCACTTCAGTAAACATACATGTTTGTACTTATAATCTCTCCATAAAGACATCGTCAGGCAGATGCAGATATGCTCCAGCTATTTTATTTTATTTTTTTTTCATTCATTTCATACTAATATTCTGGTCACAGCGGCATTTTTGCCCCAGTCGACTGCAGGATTGGAGATGCAGCGGCCATGTTTATAAAGCAGGTTATGTTTGTAAAGAGGTGAACAAATGGATGAACAGCAACAGTTTATTCTGCTGGAATATGTGTGCAGATTGCGGCCCTCTGTCACAACATTTACCCTTTCTGTGTTCGATAGAATAGCAAATAGGGCACGATGGCTAGGAATGGCAAATTTGCACATGCGCTGATGAAAATCTAATAAAGAGGGCAGCAAATGATGGACGTTTTTCCCTCTTAGTTAGAAAAAAAAAACATGAAATTCCAGACATCAATTGGCAGAGACTCCTAACCTTGAAATCTTTTTCAATAATGATGCTGTATCTAATTCTTTCTTCTTCTTTTTTTTTTTTTTTCTCCCCGTGCGCATATACTTGTGATAACCTTTAATGCACTATTTGTTCAATCTTTCACTGCAGCAATGACCCACTTTTCCCCCATGGGTATCATTAAAATTTAATTTTTTTTTCTAATCAAAGAATCCATTGCAAAAGTCCTTGCTTGTAACTGCTAGTTGCAGCCGAACGTGAAGTTTTTCATCTTTGTTAGATTTATGCCTCGTCATTTGTCAGACGCATTCATTTTTAAACAAACCCATAATCACAAGTAGGCATTTACTGACAGCCGCTCCGATGGCTTTGAATTTAAAATTATCAGCGCGATATATCCGTCTACACGGCATGAAGTGTACTTTTAATGAAAGCATTGAGCAGAGGAAGTCAACTCGTCTCCTTTTGGGGGCACCAATACTCAGTGCCTGTTTTTATTTGACTTTATTAAATATAAATAGCTGTGTAAAATGTTGATTGCGATTTTCTTCCGAAGTTGCTGTGACTAAGAGTTTCACTACCGCGGGATGCTGGTATACAGTATGGAGCTGAAATTGGCACATTTTGCAGAGTCACTGGTGCTCTATCTGTCATTAACACACATTAAGCACCTTGTAGACATGAATGCACTGCTCTCACATTAAACATGACAGCTTCAGAAGTTGTCATCAGTCAAAAATAATTGCCTTCCATGCACACAGTGTATACAAATTTAATAAAATACACAACAAGTACAGTAGCCCACATTCACGTGTAAGCTCAGCTTATTTTCACATAAACTGCAGAGAGGACAACAATAAAATTACAAATACATTCTTAAAAAACTTGTTTTTATAGGAACCTCAAATGGTTTTTATGAAAAGGGACATTCCCTGTTGCACCACCATTTACAGTTCATAAGACACTTCACTTTTGAATGTAACGTCACTGATATGTATTTCAGTTTCCTGTGATATTCAAAGAGATGTTCCTTAAACACTAAATGGAGACAGAAAGCTTCACTGTACAAAAGCAGACAGGACTCAATAGCTTAACAGTAGCAATTTCTTCAACAGCCTCACAAAATCGGAGTTTGAAATGTGTAAAATACAGACATCTAAATTGACAGGTACAGTACACCATGGAAACACTTGAAGTCAGATAACCACTGGTCCCCCTCCCTCCCCACCCGCTTTAAAAAAACAAAACAAAACCCCTTCACAGCAGTCAAGGACACATATTTCACCTAAACACAACAAGTCACAAACTCAAAAAACATACAAAGCAGATGGTTTTTGGTTATACAATGCGTGTCTGGACACCTCTGTGGGTCAAAATAAATCACCTCTTGGTCATTAATCTGTGATAACATCATCACACCCCTGGCAGGTGAGAGAGAGAGCGAGAGCGAGAGCGAGAGAGCGAGCGAGCGGGATCATCTGACCTGTCAGTTGCCAGAGTCCCGCGGGTCGAGAGCGCAATCTGACCCCCCGCACTCCTGGCTGATGACAGAGCTGTGAATGAGACTGCTTGACAGGGACTTAGGCCTGAGCTCGCAAGTCAGGTAGGAGGGCTCCTCCAATTCAGTGTGCAGTGGGGAGCACTGGCCATCTGGAGGGCCGTAGGCACTGCTGTCTGAGCCCCCGTCCCTCTCCTCTTTGGACTCTTGGTTGGCCAAGTCCAGGGGCATACTACTCTTGGTGGGACTGCTGGATGCGGAGGGGCTCTCCTGTAGCGGTGGGCTTAGTGCACGCTGCGATTTTAAGTAAGGTTTGACATTGGCCACAAGGATTGTACTGTCCCGCTGCTCCTTCCCAAACGTGCTGAGGGTTTTTCTGCTGTTGCAGCTGATGGTGCCATAAATCTCTGTCTCTACCATGGCATCCATTCCCACAGGGATGAAAAGGTTGGTGCGATTATCGGCGCTGTCTGCTTGGCTTCCTACCCGTAACTTTGGCATCCAGCATCTGTCAGAATGTCCCAGTGCACGGCATTCGTCGGTGCAGTGGACTGATTTGTCTTGCTCTGCGAAAAACAGTTAAACATTTGTTATTGGACCCTGCTGAGGTATGTATAAACAGCCTAGAAGAAAATGCAAATGACACATTGAAAGATGAGCAGCAATAAGAAGACAAGAGGCGACAAACACAGTTTCAAGCTGTATTCCTGAAGCCCGATAGGAACCTGCAAGAGTTGCATTTTTCACGTTGAAATCGCACACAGGCACATGGGAGTTCAAATTTAGCAGCCTTGTATTTCTAAAAGTTCATATTTTTCCCATCTAAAAACTGCACAAAACGAACCCTGAAAATAATGACACACAACAATGACATGCAAAATAAAAAGTTCATTTCACTTCTTTTTTTTTTTTTTTTTTTTCTTCAAATGAGTGATTCATCCTATTTATGAAACCTTTTCCCTCAGCCTCTCTGCTCAACCTGTGTAGGTGTTTCCTGGAAAATAGCATCTGGTGCAGAGGAAGTAATGGTTTTTTTTTTTTCTCTTTTTTTTTTTAATTTACATTTCCGTCATAATTTGTTTGTGTGAAACAAGCAAAAAAAAAAAAAAAAAAAAAGATTTGCACGACTGTAGTCACTGTCCTAACTCGAAGGTGAAGAGACATTCTGTAAAATCATAAGTTCTTGCTGAGGTTCAGGTGGGCGGGTTGGATGGAAAGAGAAAAAAGAAATGGAAACGTTATAAGCTTATGCTAATGTACTTTGGATTTGCTTGCATTTCCAAATAAAAAAACAATTTATATCTATAAAAAATAAATCATTAAAATTACAACGGAATACTCAACAAATAGTGCAATTAAACTGCAAATTTGAGATCAAAAATATAATTACCACCTCAAAATCAACAAAACCACATTGCTGTTGACATGATTCAACTGTAACTCCTACACTCTTTTTCTGATTTACGGAAGCTTCGATAACCACCAGAAAGCAGGGAAATTGTGTTTGTGCTGATAAACTAGTCATCCTGGTGGCCCTCAGGACCTGCACAGTATGACCATCCAATCCCAGACAAGACTCACACGCACGCATCTGCAGCATGAGCTACTCAGTAGAGTTTAAAAAACAAACAGCAATAACAAACTGCCAGATTTCCAAAGTTATTTTTGAACGCTTGGCAGAAGCGCTCGCACATTGCACATTTTGTGCAATTCTACAGCAACAAAATCCAAATAAACCCTGTAAATCTATTCATAAGAGCTTTAAAGGACTCTAGTGCAAAATCAGAGCCCATTGCATTGCTTACCTATTTATTAGACTTTTCTTTTTTACATGTATACTGAAAAATGTACTGTATTATACATGCATTTGGATCTCAAGGACAGTTATTGTGAAACATAGTGAGAGTGAGAGTCAGAATTTGAGTCCCCCCCCCAAAAAAAATGTGTAAAAATAAAAAGGAAAACTAAATCAAAATGAAACTTCATTAAAAAACAGAATAAAATGAGAAAAATTTGCAAAAATGAAATGTAATAAGCTTTAAATACAGTCCCGACTGAAGGGTACAACTCAATGCCACCAGATATTGCTGTCATTTAATTAAATAAAAATAAAAATAATTACAAAAAAACCTTCTCTTTCAGCGACTGAGTGGGTTACCTAATTATTCCACGGCTGTGGCAGTTTCTGCCGGATTGTCTGATACTGCGCACCATAGCAAATGTCACCGAGCTGTACGACATGCTTGTGTAACAGTGTCGGCAATAAGAAGTGGCAAAATGAACGAGTATCTTTGTGCTGTATCTCTTTCACGTTTCACGCCACACCTAACCCTGAAGGCATTAAAGAAGCGCACAGAAAACAACACATCCAATGAGCCAATTTCCACGGGGCTCACGAGCGGAAGGTGTCGCTTTTTTCCAGGGGCCATTGCGCTCTGCTCTCAAAATTAACTTTACAATGATGCATTGAGATGTTTTGCATGTAGACACATGAAGCAAAATGCCAAACGTGTCGTCGTGGATTGTTGGTAAATGATTGTTTTTTTTTTATCGCTTCATCTGTTATACATGAAAGCGAAATGGCAATTTCACCAGTAAAACTATTAATTTAAAACAATCCTTCTGTCATTCTGTTGACTGATTTAGCTTTAATAAACGCGCTCCCTTTGATGCGACTGCCACAAGGTTGTAACAGCCTTTCATTAAAGACAAACAAATTCATGTAATGATCACTGGATTGATAATTTGGTTTTCTATTTTGGTATTCTACGGTCTATTTCATGTTGGAAGTGAAGAAGAAAAAAAAATACAGCTTGCAATCAACAAAAAAAGCAACAGAGACGAAACAAAAAACACTGCAGCTGCAACACCTCTGGTTTGAGCTGGGTGTTTCTCCCTACGGGAAAATCAATGTTCTCACATCTAGTTAACACTTAAACAACACCCTGCTCCCAATAGAATCTAAACTCCAATCAAAACATTAAAACGCTGAATCTGGTTGAGTTAGTTTTCGTTATCCACTCTCTGATCTATAAATAAAGCTCGTCTGTCGCGCTTCCATGCCATTCTGCGAAATCAGAGACCACGAGTGACTGACTTAACTAAGAACGAGACACTTGATCACATTTTGAAACCTGGCTCTGATGAGGATGAGATAAAAATCTGCCTGCATGAGACGGGAGCTCCACATGGCTCCCGCTGAAGCAGGTGGAGGGATCCGCTCCTTCAAAAAGGCAGCGGCACCTTCCACGTTCGCCAGCCTCGACCAGTTTCACGGAGAGTGTACCAACCCGGGGAGGAGGTTCAAACGAACCAAAAAAAAAAAAAAAAAAAAAAAAGACACTTTGTCTGTGCCACAACTCCCAAGAGGTGTGAAAAGCAGCACCATGCAACGCAGGCTCATTTGCAAAGTACATGCCATGACTAGCACGTACTCCTGCTCTAGTCTATGAACACCTACACAAACACCCACACACACACACACACACACACACACACACACACACACACACACACACACTGGAGCAATAGAATACAAAGAAACTGTTAATTATGCAGAGATTGGACACATTTTAATGGGGATCTCAACATTATGTCATATCTATTTTGCAGATATACATTAAAAATTTAAAATGCTGAAGTATCAAATTTTAATTTAAAGCATATTTTCTATATTGGGTTTTTTTTTTTTTTTTTTTCCTGTGCGACCATGGGTGTTTTATGTGTGGAGAATTTCAGAACAGGGCGACACGCGGTGGGGTGGGGGTTGCTACTCTTGCCACTCTCGCAAGAAGATCCCTGGTCTGAATGGCTGGGGGGTTGCTTTCTGTGCACGTGTGAGGTTTCTCCCACAGTTCAACAACAAACTTTCATGACTAATTGATGTCCCTGAATCACCTCTAGGTGTGAATGTGAGTGTGTGACTGCCTTGTCTCTCTGTGTTTGCCCGGTGCTAGACTGGCGGCCTGTCCAGGGTGTAACCTGCCATCACCCCATAGTCAGCCAGGACCACCTCTCGTGACCCTGAGCTGGATAAAACACTAAAAAAAAACACACAAAAAACAGAAGACTGATACGTGGGTGGATAAAAATCAGAACAGGAGAAGGGAAAGCCCTCTTTACTATTTTCACACTATTTTCATCTGTCGTCAATGCTTTAATTAATTAAGTGACTTTTAGCTTTAAAGAAGGGCTAAAATAGCAAATATCTACCTTCAGTCTTTATTCATATTTATAGAGTTGACAGATTATATCTTTACATGCATTTACTTGTCAGTTGTTCCTCTGCAGACAGACAGGACTGTCGTCATATTTTGGCATTAAGTACAAGCATCCGTTAGCTTGTGAAATTAAGTATAAACTATAAGTAAACAAGAAATTTGTTTTCACATTTATTCTTAGATTTCAGAGGTCAGGATACTTCAGCTAAGTTCTGAAGAACAACTTCTGCTGCATTACCTGATTAGCACTCAATTAAATGAAAAAAAAAAAAACACTTTTGTGAACAAATAATTAAATTAAGGCAAAATGACGATGCTGAAGTCACAAACTCAGTTCAGTTATTTTACTTTCTTAAATGCATTTAATCGTAATATGGATTCATCTGTGTAAAATAATTTTGTTTACAGCACATTTCTCAGATAAACTGTGAAAACTTCACTACTGCCATTTCTTATGGGAGGAAATTTCAAGCAGGGATTTTCTCTATTGAAGGAGAAACCAAAAATGTAAAGTTATTTGAATATTAATTATAATTTGGGATGCAATCTACAGAGACTTATTGTTTTAAACGTAGCTCAAAAGATTAAATGTAAGTGAAATGAAGTGAGAATTCCACCAAAATATTATTTCAAATTCTAGGTGTATTTGGTTGTGACTTTGAAAGTCCAAAAATAAGATTTTACCCTAGTAAGTGAAATCATCCTTGAAAAAAATTCTCTTAAAATTATCTAAAGGCCAATTTCATGTTTGTCAAGTAAATCAATGCGTTATATATTCAAATATAAATGAATTTTCTCAGGTAAAAGAGTAATTTTGAGCACAAAATGCAGGCTAGAATATTTGGGGGATATTTCAAAATGTTATGATTCTAAATTGAAGTCCAAATATGTCCAGAGGTTGGTTTGATGATATGGAAGATAAGTCGATCAGGATGAAGATTTGGGAAAACCTAATTTACAATTTGTTGATGTTAAGTATTAGTAACAGTTTCTTGGCAGAGAGTATTCTGGCAAGATGTCAAAGTTCAGATTAAGGCGCTGACCTTAAACAGAATCTTTAACCAAAAAAAAAAGTTACAAGCGATTTTAACTGTAAAAAGCACAAAAGCAGCCCTACATATTATGACGGTTTGATGCGTCTACACCCAGATTACAGTTCTGAGCCTCTTGCATTTTTTCTTTTTTGCAGCACCAAAGAGAAAAGAATTTTTTGTGCACAGATACGCAACACCAGAACAATAAGCATAAGACAGGAGAGGAAGGGAGACGCTGAATTCATTTCCATGGTACCTATCAGTGCTGCGGAGAAGCTAGCAGATGACGCTGATGCAAAGGGATGTATGTGCTTAGAAGGTACAGCAACAACAGAGCCAGGTATTTTTCTTGTTTGGGCCATTGTGTCTCGCTCCACCAGCAGAGGTAATTGGACGACAGTGTGTACATATTTACATGTGATTTATTTCTTAACAAGATAACACATTGGCTACCTTCTTTTTTTTTTTTTTTTTTTTTTTTAGTATTCATTAGCAGCACATAAACATTCACAATGGTTGACAGCACGCT
The DNA here is from genome assembly GCF_902148845.1 of Salarias fasciatus. Classification (NCBI taxonomy): domain Eukaryota; kingdom Metazoa; phylum Chordata; class Actinopteri; order Blenniiformes; family Blenniidae; genus Salarias; species Salarias fasciatus. The sequence goes on from NC_043760.1 coordinate 24,673,367, forward strand.
TTAATGTAAGCTGTGGATACGGGGACTTTTGTTAACGCTCATAATGTACAGCCTCTCTCAGCAGGTATTTTCTTCAGTTGTTGTTATTGTGAGGAAACAGTTGGGTTTAAAACAATTAAAATATGACTACACGTTGCCATTCAGCTATTTACTGTAAAACACAAACTTAACCATTCTTCACAGGAGAAGCTTCAGATGCCAGCTAATAAATAAACTGCTAGGTGCTTACAGCTGATGTGTTCGAGGTCATTTAATAAGTGGTTCTACACTATAAAAGGACTCAACACAGGGCGACGTTTAACCAATATTTGCAATAATGTTGTAATCACACCTTTATGGTCACGATTTATAAAGAGTGCTGCGTAAAAACAAAATTAGATGTAAGAACATCACAGCTCGGGAATTTATGCAATTTAAAAATGTCAATACATATGAAAAGAATGGGGAAGTGAAAACGACTTCCTCTGTTCTGCCTGTCATTGGATTTCTACTTGTCTTTTGGTCTTTATCACTGAATAAGATTTAGTTAAATAACAGCTCTAAAATTACAGCGTTACACAATGGCTTTATGTGTCAGCAGCATTTATAGCCTCGTGTATTAGAATCATGACAAAGTGACAAATAGCTGTGATCTTATGGGCAGCCGTGGAATGGAACAATAACATGTTCTCAAAAACAAAGAAACTGCCTGCCCATTATAAATAGAATCAGAGAAAGCCTAGCAACATACCCAGTGTGCATCTGGTGTCTGTGAGAGTGAATAAATATTCAGAGTGCATGATAGTGGAAGCTGCACAGGTGCATATATTACCTGTATCAAAGCAGCCAGGAGACTAGAGGGATGGTAAAGGTAAAGACATAAAAGCAATACTACTTAACCCGCAAGCTTTTGTGTTGGTGCATTTGGAACTGAAATTCTGTGGTGTCTCCATTTTGGATAATAGTGCTATCTTGTCTAAATCTGCAAAACACTGGCTTTGTTGTTCAATAAATGTACCTGTGTGTACGTATGCGTGCATTTGCGTGCGTGTGTGTGTGTGTGTGTTTGCAGGAGACAGAAGGAGTGAGTGGGTTGAGGGTGATGTTTTTGTGTGATCAAGTCTCAGGCACTGTGCATAATGTAGATCTTCCATCTTGTACTTAGTAGACAGTGACACCGCTTAAGATTCAACTGACCAACTCAGTGAGAGTGAAATATTTGTTCGAACTATTAGCTCTGCTCTTTAACTTCATTTCTCACGTGCAAACTGGAAAGGCCAAAAAAATATATATATAAAAACGTTGCCATCTCCATCGCTTTTCTCTTATCTTACAAATACAGATCTATAAATTAACTGGCACTCCTGTCAAGCCAACGTCAGCACTGCACTTCCCATGTACGAAACATCTCTTTCAATATCTCTCCGTGTGATTGGCCTTAGAACTTCGGTTGAATCAGATTCTGAAATGTGCTGCAATAAAAAAAAAAAAAAAAAAAAAAAAAAAAAAAAAAAAAATGTGATTGAATTTACACCTCCCACAGAGTCAAGTTTGGTCTGCCATAATTCCTCATCGCAAACACAAACACACACTCACACACACTCACACACATACATATATAAAAGTGAGATAGATGGAGAGATGGAGATTCTCACATCCTTCTGGCACATACAAGAGTGTTCCCATCCCTGCCCTCCTGAGCATGCCGCAAACAAACAGTTCATAGCAATGTAAATGGTGTGGAAAGTACTGCGCAGGGACATGATGACCACAGCCATTCTCTTCCAAGGCGCAGGCAAGGAAATGAGAAACATCACTACTCCACTCAAGTCCTCCATTATCTTTTATCTTACCAGTGAGGGTTGCTTTCATGTTTTCAGTTTATAGCCACAATAGCTAAATATATCAATCCCTCTCAGGTCAGCCAGGTTGCAAGGAAATGACAGTCATCTACGATTATATTCCTTGGCACGGCGCTTCGTTTCGGATTTGCGAAATAAAATTTAACATTTCTATTTTCAGTTGTAAAGCAAGCAACTCGCAAAACACTGAAAACCACAGCAAAACCAATAATAACTGAGGAAATCTTTCCAAGCAAAAGGTGGAAACACTCTGTCATGTCGCACCAGAAATATCTGTCATTTTGCTCTGCGAGTGTCTGTCATGCCTCCTTGTCTCTGTTGTGTTCTTCGAGACATGCATGCGACGAATCTAGGTTCAAATAATGACGTGATCAAAAGAGACCCAGACGGAGGTACACTTTGCCATGCATATGAGTTTATTTGATGGCTAAATCAGACACAAGATGTCGGGGAGAAGAAAAAAAAAAAATCTACCTTCAGCCAATGGACTCTTTCATCCTTTTAAACTACCATCTAGCTTCCACTCTGGTGCCTTCATGTCAGCTTTGAAACAGCTCAGACTGTCTGCAATGTAAAGTGGAATAAAGTAACACTACCTGCTGCAGCTACAGCACCTAATGACACTCTGGATTTACCTGATCCGCTTTAATGGAGGAAGTGCCGACCTGGAGACTGGAAGACCTCCACTTAAATACCAACGGACAGCATGCACTCTGCATAAAATACAAACAATGTCTGCTGCAAGAGTCAGTTTCAAGATGTCCACTCACCCTGTTCAAAAGGCTGGCCATTAACTGCTGTTGCTTTCATCTTGAGGGCCTCCCTGGCAGACGTGTCGCAGTGTGAGCCTTTATTAGTATCCTGGTCACTATCAGCTTGGTCACTATCACCATGGCCACTGTCTCGAAGGCTTGCTCGTTCTGCATCCTTGAATGTTGAACTGCAGCAGCATTGAAAAGGGGGAAGAAGAAAAAAACATATAACTTACCATTAGTAATGTGTGAGCAATTTCATTTGACAGACATGGTCAATTGGCTGAAGGGGGGTACTGGTCAAGATGCTTTTCAATAGTTCTCTTACCTCTGAACAAATGGCTGCCTGCTCCCAGCATAATTGGACTCCGAAGGGAAATTTTCAGTCTGAAAACAAGAACAAAAAAATGATTTTGCCTTTCACCAATAATATGCAAAATTCAGACAAAAGAAGCTTTTTTTTATTCTCATATTCTCAATATTGCACCTGAAAGATATCATTAAAAAACATAGAGGAGCTGCCACCGATAATGGCATTATAAGAACAAATCTCTATTGTAGCCATATGTGCTCTCTTTGGCAAGGCGAAGAGTTAAGCATTAGCCACTGTCATCAGCATCCTCTACCCCCCCATCTTGAGGATAATGTGTTTGTGTTGATCACACCCACATACCCTAGTGGCTGGTGACAGTGCCAGGCCTTGTCATCTGTGTTATCATCTCCAAATGAGACTGTCTGTGAGACTGTCCTAGATATTTACATCGTTTACAACAAATAATTCTGCTGCGCTAAACAGCACTACAAGCTCATGCTGTCAAATTAGCATGTTAGCTGGCTCATGCATTCAACCCTGCCATCTCTACAAGGCGAGCCTGGACCCTATTAATGGCCTTATCGTGCCAACTTTGGATGCGGATGGGTGAATCTGGCCCATATTTGAGGGGAGCGAAAAATGCGATTGTAAGGTTATGCTGTGTGCATCTAGCTGTCTGGTGCACATTGGTTCAGTAATGTGATCGGACAAGCTGCTCAAACACCTGTCCAATCCCACATTTCAGGCGAGGTTTTGTTTTCACTCTAAAGCAGTGAATCTGGCAGGGTCACAGCAGCCTTGTTCAAGACTCACACTGTTTGCATGTCTAACTGAGAAGGCTTTCTGATTATGAGGACCAACTGTACCATTTCATGAGGAGACTCACAATTGAGCAACCTCGAAATTATTCTCATACGCATATAGAAGAAAAGAACCGTCTCTGCTGTGACATGATGTTTAAAACATTTGAACGCCGTCAGTTAGATATCATATCATGCTTTATGAATTGAATATCATGCGAATATCATATGAACATCATGTGAATATTTCAGAGTGTAAAACAACAGAAGAAAAAGTGAAAATAACGACGTCTGCCCAAAGTGACAGAGTTTCCTCGTTCTTGAGTCGACGACTTTTCTTTTGTCGGATTTGTATAGCCAAGCAGTGTGCAGATAGATGAGAATAAAGAGCAGATAAAGTGCACGGTGCGGCGTCCTCCTTACCTGTATCACTGACATCCTATTCGCTGGAGTGTCTGTGCTAAGCCCGGCAAAGCTGGAGTGGCACCCAGCCCGGGGGACTGTCAGGCTGTTTGGGGTGGTTTTCAGGTACATGACCTCTGACCTGGGTAGGGTGAGTGGCAGAGGGCTCTGATAGTCGAAACATATTGGAGAGGTGATGAGCGAGGGGCTGCTCACCACATTCATCCGGCTCGCGGAATCTCTTTCCTCCATCTCACTCTGCACCAGCATGATGTCACTCTTGTTGATCCTTTTCTTTTTTCCCTTCCCCACTGGAGGATTGGAGTACTCAGCCATGCGGCAGTTATAATTCCCAGTCTCCTTATCTTGATGCTTGGACTTGACAGCGATGGCGGTCATGACTGCTAAGAGCATGACAGAGATAATGCAGAGGGTAACTATGAGGGGCAGGGACACATCCCAGTGCTGCTGTTCCCCACTCGTGCTGGAACCCCCTCCTGCCGCCGTCTCTGTGTTCGCCTTAATGATCAGCTTAGCCACGGCAGATAAGGGGGGCTTGCCATGGTCAGTTACCTTCACCACCAGCTCAACCACTGGGGCAACTTCCTCCCAGAGAGCATGGGCAGTTCGGACTTCTCCTCCCACCGGATCCATCTCAAACAGGTGGTCGTCGTTTCCCTCTGTGATCTCGTAGGTCAGATGGCCACTTTCTCCGTGGTCATGGTCCACCGCTTTCACAGTAGCCACGATGTATCCAATACCAACATTTCTAGGCACCGGGATCTCGGCCGTGTCATTTTGCAGAAGGGGTAAAATAATAACTGGGAGATTGTCATTGACATCAAGAATATTGACCCTCACTGTAGAAGTGCTCTCCATGTGAGGCGATCCTCCATCTTTCGCCTGAACTTTGAACTCAAAGGATTTTGTTTGTTCATAATTGAACGAGCGTGAGGCATATATGGCTCCATTGGTGGGATTAACAGACACATAGGTGTACACTGAAACATCTCCGATATGCGACGGCAGAATAGAGTACGAAACTGTTCCATTTCGACCGACATCTGGGTCGTGGGCTAGAACGGAACCCAGGTACTCCCCCGGGATGTTGTTCTCAGGCACCTGTAACACATAAACTGTCTTTGTGAAACGAGGCGCATTGTCATTCTCATCCAAGATCTTCACAGTGAACGACCTGGTGTAGTTCAAGGAGGGAATCCCATTGTCTCTTGCCACAATCGTTACATTGTATTCATCTTTCATTTCTCTGTCCAGAGGTCTATCAGTGAGCAGTGTGTAAAAATTATCGTTGTTCTCCTGTAACCTGAAAGGTACATTTCCCAGCACCCGGCACTGAAGCTGACCGTTACGGCCCGAGTCTTTATCTGTCACTCTGACCAGTGCGATGACAGATTCTGGAGGTGCCGCTTCACTGATAGCTCCCTGCCGCACAGAAACAAAACTTATTACCGGTGAGTTGTCATTTTTGTCAAGCACTTTGACAGTAATTTTACAGTGGCCCGGTATTGGGTTGGGCCCCAGATCCTTAGCCTGCACGTCAAACTCTATGATTGGATTCTCTTCAAAGTCAATCTCTCCCTGGACCTTGATGACGCCAGTATTGGGGTCAATGGAGAACAAATCTTGTATTCGTTCAGATGCATATCCAGTAAAGGAATAGACCACCTGCCCGTTGCTTCCTTCATCCTGGTCTGTGGCGTTCAAATCTATGAGCACTTTTCCAGGCGGTGAATTTTCCGGCATTTCTAGCACATATGAGGATTTTTCAAAAATGGGACTATTGTCATTCGAATCAGTCACTCTGACGTTGATCTGCATGGAGCCTGATCTTGGATACTCCCCACCGTCAATTGCAGTGAGAAGAAGGGTGTGATGACTTTGATCCTCCCTATCCAGAGGTCTCTGAACCACCAGCTCTGGATATATAGTCCCATCACCCCTCACTTTTAAATCCAAAGAGAAAGTATTATAATCATCTCTTGTGACCTGATAGGTTTTTATCCCGTTTTCCCCAGAATCTGAGTCATGTGCAATAGTCAGAGGAAAGCGTGTCCCCGCAGCTGCGTTTTCTGAAATATCAATATTTACATGATCTGAGGGAAAACTGGGAGAGTTGTCATTTATGTCCTGTATATCAATCTTGATCATGCATATTTCCTTGTCGTTAGCAAACACCTCCATGGAGAGCTGGCACTTGGGGTTGCGCCTGCATAACGTTTCCCTGTCAATCCTTTGTTTAGTGAAGATTAGTCCACTCTCCGGGTCAACATCCACCAGATGTGGTGCAGAATTCTCCAGCACTCTGAAGTTAGATTTTTTCCCTCTCTCTATGGTCCCATATCCGGCATCTTTTGCTATATTGCCTATAACAGTTCCAGGTCCTTGCTCCTCCGGGACAGAATAATTGAGATTCTTCAATGTCAGGGCTTTAACCCACAGCAGAAAGAAAATGGGTACAGAGAGACGCATCCCTTCTCCTGGATATGCAGTAGTGGCAGACAGGAAAAAAAAAAAATCCTCGTTGACTTTCAACCTGTTGATTACGGCAAACCTAGAGAACTAAACGCAAACCAGGCATGCGGTTGACGCGGATCCCACACTAATTATATATTGAATCGATTTGTGAGCCGTAATCTGCCTTTAATCGCTATTTTAACCTCTTTCACATGCGGCTATGATGAACTCTTTCTGTAAACAAAGATGACCGCCCAGCGACACCTGATATATGAATTAAATATCAAATTCAACATAGTGTGCGCGAAATGCTTTGCTTTTCTCTTCATGGGGAGGGGGGGGGGGGGGGGACTTACTGAATAATCGATGAATATAAAGTATTAATATTCCCCACTGCATCCAAGGTTAAAGCGTTTGGATCTCTGTGGTGAAGGTTAGACCGTAGCTTACAAAAGCGCATTGCCCTCATGCGACATCTACACCTAGGCTACAGCAAATCCTGACATGCCCGTTCAAAATGCAGCATTGCCCGATGTTACCATTCACAATGCATTTACTTTTCTCCCGGTGCGGCACACTGTTGCATATGGGTTCTGCCCGTGCAGCACACGCAGCCTGCCCATGTCACAAAGTAGAAGAAAAGCACGATACAGACGCTTTTACTCCAGTCCAACCTTTTGTGTTCCCGTCATTCAAGCGCATCTATAGCGCGGCTGCGACTTTTGCCCGATGATTGTCCTATAATCAGTCCAGTAATCCCATAATCCAGTCCAATTGGACCCAGTGCTCTTGCATCCTTCATTCGGACAATGCTCATCTGCACTGCCCCCGTAAACGTAGCCAGAAAAAAAAAAAAAAAAGAAAAAAACGCCGAAAAAAAAAAAGCGAGAGGGGTGCTGGAAGATTTCAGATAATCAAAATTAATCGCTTTTTTTTCCTCCTCTTCTCCTGCGCTCAGTTCTTTCTCTCCGCGTCAACTGTTGAAACCTGCTCCCTTCACAGTGAGCGGATCTGACCGGAATCCTCGCGACGCCTTTATAACACACTCCGGTGTATTTCTTGGTGCATTTAACATAGTTTCTGATCGTCTTCCAGCAAATGAGTGAACAGTGACAGATCTAGCCTAGGGGGGGTTTCTCCAATAGGTCTGGCAAGATCGCATGAAGAAGGGCTGTTCTAGTGCTACGTGATTCATTTACTGATGTGCGCGCGCGGCGCACCGAGCAGCAGCATCACAGGGAAAACGTGCTGCTGGATGTTGCCTCTAATACATGTGGATGTGGACCGGGGATTATGAGCAGATCGAAGAAATGTGTTCGGCCGGGATGTAGTGGAAGCAGTGAGGACTTGACAAGTGGTCATTCTGAGTGAGGGGTGGTTCAGATGGCCAGCGTGCTGTGGATAATGTAACATTAAAGCTGACAAAAGGTTTGGACAATAACACTGGGACTCTTTTTTTTTCTTCTCTCTCTCTCTCCCTCTCTCCCTCTCTCTCTCTCCCGAGTGCTGTGTTCTCAGAGTCAATGAAGCCCTTTGGATATTCAGAAGTAAAGATTCTTATCAATAATTGAAAACAATAGGCTACCACCTGTCTTTTATACTGTACGTGGTTATCATTAGTTTTTTTTTTCTTCTTTATTTCTTTTTTTTATAACATCCAACTTCGAGATAAAATAAAAGACAGACTGTGAGTGTTTTTCTGGATAATCTCTGTAAAGGACATCGGAGAATTGCTTGTTCCACTAGAAAAAAAAAAAAAATAACAAGGCTTATTTCACAGCTCAAATATCACAGCTGTTGGTATAACCTGCCTTCTGCAGCTATCACACTTGCCTTCAATAGCCTATCCACATCAATCTCATATCTCATATTGAAAAGATGGACTGACATTTAGTTCACTCAGCATTTCAACAATATGACATTTGCATTTTTATTCTCACTTGACCAGATCTTGGTGACGCATCGGGCTCCTTGGGCAGGTAGCATGTGAGCGCCATCCTGAGAGGAAGCTGTGTCAACATCAGGGCAGGATCAGTGCTGCTCAGGATCTAAATCAACCTTGAGTCGTCCCTGAGTTCATTTTCATTGTCTGAAACATGGCTGCTTTCTTCCTCTGGGGAGCATCAACTTTGCCTGGCCAGGGTGCCGCCTGCATAAATTGGCCATTTCTGCAGGTGAGAGATAAGGACAACAAAGGGAAACTAATTATCATTCAGTCTATGTTAAAACCTCCGGAAAGAAGTGCTATTGACAATTGTGTCTGCATTGTCACAGTCATACCAGTTAATATGATCTGAACTCTGAACGGGGTGCTGGTTCGTATCCATAATAAATAGGCCACATCCTGACGTGAGGCTTTGGCTGCCTCTTTCGTGTCGAGGCTGATGACTTTGTCATGGATAACTTTCTTTAATGACACCAGTGCACCTGGCCCGGCGTGAACCGCAGTCTCCGCTGCTCTGCTGGCACCAAAAAAAAAAACACACGGATGCATCAGTTGTTTCATGACGAATTGATTTCGAGTTGAAGGCACATTACACCGTTGGTGTGAAAATCATACCTGTTGTAATTCCACAGAGGTTGAAATGACAAACAGTAGCTTTGCTCATTTAAGCATACTTGTAATATCTTGGCATCTCTTTCATGTGATTCACTTACCACTCTGCACCACCATGATTAGAGGTGAGATTAAATTGTTTATCATTCTGTGTTTTTTTTTTTTCTTCCACCCATTGCTGGTTGCACCACATTTCAAGCTGCACACCGGAATACTGATGGTGGTGAGTGGGAATTATGATCAACACACGCCACAGAATTTTTGCCGCAGAATAAATGAACACGAGACCAAATTTGACTTGAAACAAATCTACCGGCGAGACATTTTGTAAACACATTAATTTCACACATAAAACAATATGCACTGCAGAAGCCTAAAACATTCATATATAGGGAGGCGTATATCCATGAGAGCCACTGAAGAAAACTGACAATTAAAGAGACGAGTGATAATAATGACAACAACAGCAAAACAGAAGCCTTCCGTGTATAGGAATATAGTGAAATAAGTATGAATTTCACTCCAGTACTACAGTGCAATGAAGAATCTGCCTTTTTGTAGTTTCCTATAGCCCGCTATTGTGTGCCTTTTACCTTGTAATAATGATCCATATCCCTGCATAATCCATGTGTCATGACTCCTCTGCAGAGTACCCATCTTAAAGCGACTGCTCATTCACTTCAACCAAAAAACCCATTTCGCCTATACTTGTAACTAGCCATGCAGAAAATTTTAGTTTTATGTGTCAAGGTTTTGAGGCATCTGCCTCTGAAACTTCTGCAGTTCTGCAGGCAGCACAATACAATAAAGTTACACTGAAACACTGAAATTGAATTTCAGTGATGCTGCAAAGGGAATTAAAAGGAGGTGTATGTTGTGCAATCCACAACACATGTCCACGCTGTTACGGAGATTTTCCCTTTGTAGATGAAAACTGAGGGTGTTTATTATTTCCAGTTCGACCAGGATGTCATTTCAACAAAATGACTTGTACTGTTGCATATAATTGTCAAATGCTGACCCCCCCCCAAAAAAAAAAAAACAAAAACAAAAAAACAATCCAGTTTACTTTTATTATGGCATAGTGGTGCAGACATATTCAAACCACATCAGATAAAACACACTTCATGTGTATGAGATCCTACAATAATGTTTTATTTCAGTTTAGCCATTGTTTGCGGTGCAAAGCGTTTTCTTCTTTGAGGATAAGTGTGGCTATAGTCTATATTTTTTCCCTTTGCCAGCAAATCCCACAATAAGACAAAAACCAACAATGAACTGATCCTACCAACAAGTCGTTCCCGGAGTGAAACACGCTATAGCTTTTCTAAAGAAGTGAATTGCTCCATTTGTGTTCTGCAGTGGACGTGTGCAGAGTTAGTTGGGGTGGATGGCAGACTTACAAAGCACAGGACTTCGACTCTGGAGAGGTTTACATCCTGAGCCCCATCTGTGGTGAGACTGAGGCAACAAACACACTTTGTGTAAGGTTAGAGAAGACTGAGCGCTCATTTAATGTCGATAGCTATGCTGCGTTTCAAGTCGCTGCGAACTGCTTATGCTTTAAATCCTAATCAGGATCTTTTCCTTACCTTCAGTCCTGCCAGCAGTTAAGCAAACAAAAAAGACATTGCTGATGTTGTTGCTACTAGTACCGTGGTGTCAGTGTGATGTATTGGCAAAAAAACAACAATAAAATATACAATCAATAAATAATTCTCTGCCAAATATTGCATTATTTTTGTAACCTGAAATAAATTGCTGTAGTTAACTACATTTTTCATATTATGTTAATAGAAATCATAATCCAGGCAGCTTTCCGTTTTCTTCAAAACATATTTGCTGTTGCAAATTAGTTGCATATAAATGCAATTTCACAGGAGACAGGGTTGACACTGTTGTACTGGGTGACATGTTCTTTCATTAAGATGAACATGGGAGCTGTTGTTTATTTTTAGTCGATCCCACATACACCACCCTGCTGTCATAATTCACTGGCACACCAAATGTGCATTAATTCGCCGCTGAAAATAGTCCCCAGGAAATGTCCCATTTAACAACAAGTCCTCCAAACCCTCAACGGCCATATAGGTCATCTGTCCCGACCCCCTGACGTGACCCGCGGGAGCTCGCTAAACAGATAAATAAAAATCATGCTTGAAAAAAACAAATAACACGGGGGAAAACAAAACAAAACAAATAGATACCAAACGACCATCCATCCGTCTTCTATTCTTTACCCTGTTTGCAGGGCCGACCCCAGCTCACCGTGAGTGAAGTCCAGCTACAGGACAGGTCTCCAGAGAGACGCACACACCACACACACTCGCACCTACAAGCATTTTAGGCTCACCAATTAACCTCACACACGTGCTTCTGAACTGTGCGTGGAAAACCGGAGTCCGTGCAACCTCCACACAGAAAGCTTTGGTTTGTACTGTATGTGAACTCGTGACCTGCTGACTACGAGGCAAGAGCGCTAACCACCTGCTGGTGAAAATATATCTCTTTTATAAATGATTGCATAGTAAAGAACAGAGGAGTGATGGTAGCGTGTAGGTACACTGCTTTGGTCTAAGCATTTTCAGCATTATGCATGGTGACCCCTGGGCTGTGGTACGTAGCTATAAATCCATGCAGATCTTGGTTATCATATTCAATTTGACATTTAAGTGGGAGGAGTGGGTGGAAAGTCAAGTTAGGGCACCACAATGTCAGTGACTTAATGTTAATCACGATCATTCATATCGTGTCGTGAAAACTGATCTAAAACTTGATGGTATTTCTTCTTTTTGACAGCGTTTGACGGAGAAGATGAATAACAGTCTTTCAGAGTAATGTCCAGTATGGTGTCAAGCAATTCAACCCCCAACACAAGGAGCACATTTTAAAGTTTGTTCATTTGTTGTCTAAAAGCTCCAGAGCAAATTCTGTGAAATGTATGAAGTGTATCTGAGGGTATACTGCTGACCCCCACACATCAGGGAGGGGCGACTTGGATCCATTTTTACGGCCACAAACTATTCATTATCATTGACAAAGTGATTTCTGATCCACTGCAGGAATTTATGAGAATCACAGCTGCTAATTTAACAAAAATAGACGATTGAAAGACTCTAGTTTTAATCAATATCAATCAGCATTTTATTTTATTTGACCACAAATAAACTGTACAACATTACATGTTGCCAGCTCAGCACCCAGACTCTTCTGTGCAGCCATGTTGTTGTGCTGAGTGCAGAACATGATTTATGTGTCTTGTTGAAATATACCATGTGATCTCTGAATGAAATGTCAGCATTGGAGCATATCTGACTAAAAACATCTATATACTTTTCAGCAGCGATGGTCCTCTCCCCGATGTATAGGCCGTCCACGCCATATAAGCACTAATGCAACCTCATACCATCAGAGACGCTGGCTTCTGAACTCCGTGCTGATAAGCAGCCAGATGGCCTCGCTCCTATTTAGTCAGCAGGACACAGCGTGCGTGGTTTCCAAAAGGAAGTCCATTTTAAATGAGCTTTGGCCCACAGAAGACAGTGGCACTTTTGAATTAGATTCTTCTTCGCGTGATAGAGTTGGAATTGCATCTGTGGACTGCATGTCTAATGATTTCTATAGAAGTGTTTGTCAGACCATGCAGGGATTTCTCGCACAGAATCCCGGTTGTTCCTAATGCAGTGCTGCCTGAGTACCCAGAGATCACAGGCATGCGGCGCCGACCTTCGTCCTTGTCCCTTGTCCACCGAGATTTCCTCAAATGGCTGTTGATGTTTTTGACTTTAGATGAAGAGTTTGCAAATTCTTCACAGTTTTACCTTCAGGAGCATTTTTTTTTCTGATGCGTTTGATCATTTTAGAAAGGGTCAGTGACTTTCAGTGGCAAGACTTACGCTGATGGGCCTCCAGGGACGGACCGTCTCTGCAATGTGATCTTTTTCAAAATCAGTGTTACGAATCTCGTGCCATTTAAGTTATTTGGTTAATTACTGTTTCTGTTATTTTTTCTTAATTCATACCATGAACCACATCCACATGGTTTTCTGTTATTGCCATAATAAAGTCACACACATAAAGTCTATGTGATCATTCCAAAAACACTAATTGTTTCATGTTTTTATTCACATTTATATAAAATTGTTTAAGAAACGGGGTTGGACAATGCTCACACATTGTTTTTAAATTCAACCTCTGCCTTCACTCACTCATTTTTAAATTCCCCTCACTCACTATTTCACTATTTTGGCCATAAGAAGATTTGTTTTTGTATATAAGCACATAAATTCATAGCATATAGAGTCTGTGCTGACTAGATGTTGCTTAGCTGAGAAACACGAGGCAACGGCATCATACGCTAAACACCCATCAGGTTTCTTTCCTATTTAGTATTAAAATGCTAAATTCTACATTGGTGTAGGTGAGCTGTTAAAGCATGCAATACATCCCGCTTTGTCCTTTAGGTTTTCTCTTTATAGCAGCGGACTGGTTCGTCTCATTTGTCCTAATGTAGTTTTCAAGGTACCACTACAGACGCGTATTAAAATTCAAAGCACACTCAACAGGCGCACGTTTGCTGTTGTTTTTATTCCCTCTTACTTTCTTGCTTTCTCTCCTGATTTTGATGCCTGTCACCTCTAGAATAAATACACATCAAGATAGAGTTTTGTTCAGTGATTCCCAGTATCAAATACAGGTAAAAGATAGAAATACGTTTTTGTTTATTATTCAGTTTTTTGCATGGGTTTTCTTCACACAATGCAACGCTTCTTGGCCTTTTCACCAATGGCTATTGCTCTTCCATTTCTGTAGGTTGATAGTTGTCATGCGGGTTTCTCAAATCCATCTTTATAGCTGTTGCATCCGCAGTCAGGCGCCTGGCTGACTGTGGATGCAACAAAGAGAAACCCCGCACATCTCACACGCCTTGTTATCATGATACATGTCGAATAAATTATTTTTGGTACAGGCCAGCTGTGGATTTGCATGTAAATGCAAGTCCTCAAGGGTCAACGTGCCAATTCTCCAACATTTCAATTCGGAATCACAACTCAGGAGTCAAGCTCAGCTCTCCGGAGAGTATGGGTTAAAGAGTTGATGTTTTTTGCATTAAATTTTCAGAGAAATTCTCTGGGGTGGCGCGAGTTAAGACAACCTACGGCTAAATTCTCAAAACTTCATCTGATTTGAAAATGTTCTGGATTCTCAATAGCAATTTTTTCTTTTTCTAATCTCAACCTCATGTGAATGTTTGGCTAAGGAGCTAAGAATTAGACTCTTTCAAAAGGTTTATGTAAATATGCACCTAAAACCTCACAAATTACCTGCTTATTAATCAGTCTGGAAAACAAGCATGTAATACACTGCTCTGATCAAAACACCGAAAACATTAGGCCCGTCAAACGCATTTCTGGTAAAAGATTTCGCATTCAGTTCACATTAAACATCTCAATCACGACTGCAATTATGAGACACAAGGAAAACAAAACATTGCAATATATTGACAGGCAATTTGTGAGTTTGTACTGTGGAAGTAAAAAAGTTAAAAAGGCATTTCTTTTGGCTATAAATGCTTTTGAATGAACTGGCCTGTCGTTCAAACATATGAGACTTGTGAGGATTCTTCTGTTTATCTACTTGTTTCCAACACAGAACTAAATTTGATCTTACACATGACCACACTGGTAGATCCACTTAACATTAAAATATAGTCCGTTGCAGTCAATTATCCATACCTGCTGTGTGATGAGAGGAAAATGGAAACTGGCAATATGTACAAACGTGCATTTTTAGCATTTTCTGTATTTCAGCAAATCTATACTCTTTAGATTCAATCAGCAACATTTTATTAAGGTATCCAGAATTTGTATTACAAATGAGTTCTATAATTGTAAACAGCCTGAACTGCAAAGACTACAGTATTGCAGGCAAGAAGAATTATCTCCCTCCTGAAGACACATTGATTATTCATCTCAGTAATGACCTCATGTCCTAACTTGTTAGACCTCCGTATTCGAAAACCGACCACGTAACCTCTGAGACTGCAGCAGAAGTTCACTGCTCAAAGTGCAGAACGAGCCTCCGACACATGCTCACAATTACTGGAAGAGTCTTTTCAGTGATCATAGGAATATCATATGGATTTTTTTTGAGTGTGAAGTTTCGATTCGGGCTTTCGACAAAGCTTGTCAGTTCAATGGGAGACACTCTTTTTTATTATTATTTAATTCTTTATCTGACAAGCTATTGGAATGTCAAAACATCTAGTCTGCACTTCCATCCTAAGATCTTTCCAGGTGCGCCCTAAAGAGAGGACTCCCCTGGAGGGAGTGTGTGGCTTCCCCCGAGACGTGTGCGGTGAAGACTACCTGGATGAAATGGAAAGGATTCAGGATGGGAATTGAACGAGCGCACGGGAGGGAGAGAGAGAGAGAAAGCATTAGCAGTCTATGAACTGTGAATCAAAAGTGGTCACATCATTGCCTGGGAATATGATAAAGGTCATCAACCAGGAGTTAGTGGATGATTGGGGAAAGCTCTTGGCCGCCATCAGCATCTAATGCTGGGGTGGGCAATTCATTTTCCCAAGGGGCCACACGAAAAAAAAAGCAGGACCACTGTGGAGAGCCAGGCCGTAAGTTAAACTCAATTTTGTTGCATATTACTACCTCTCCAAATCAAAAAAGCAGCATATTACATGGTTTTCTAAGCTTCCATTCCAGCTATACTTCTCTCAGTTTCTTCTATTTTTCAGCGTTTTTTTTTTTTTTTTTTTTAAATCTCAAAATGAGGATTTTAACCTGAACCTTCAAACTATCTATTTTCCACAAACTCAGGACATGGCCTCACCTTTGGCCTCAGTAGATTAGTGATCCGACATCCATGTCTAGTTCAAAACTTTATTTCATATTAACCTTTGCGGCATTTCTGCGGGGTTTCCACTATTAGCAGCTAACACAGTGATGACAGATAAAGGTACACCCACTAAGAGGAACATTGTAGATTAAAATAATCAGAATAAAAGCATATTTCATGCACCACATATGCACTTTTCATTTGGGTCCGGGCACAAGTGCAAGGACCCTCTCGAAACCGCTCGGTTGATTTGATTTAGAATTTCTTGGTGACCTTACTGGGGCTACTCTGCCGTGCCGCCTGCAGAATGACCAGGTTTGATATAATACTTTAAGTTAAATACCTTAGTCACTGAGCGAAACTTAATCCAACATAAAAATGTTTCTCAGACTGAATGGGCTGACCTGCACTTTGAAGATGCCAACAAGTTATAAAGCTCTTTTCAATCCTGCTTTTTTCATTGTGAACATGCTCAAGAAATAGTTTTACAGTTGTTTGATTTCTTAGCAGGAAAAAAAAAAAAAAGAAAAAGAAAAGACCAGCTTCGCTCTGATCACGTCTGTGTGTGCAACATGAGAAGTAGGGCAAAACTAGATCTGTCCACGTTTAAAATACACGCCTTTCAACTCTTCCAAAGGCTCCCCAACCGATGCAGTTTATCTCTCTTTTAGTTCGGCATAGAAAGACGAATGTACGAATCACACATAAATAGTGTTGCAGAGGGAGTTATATTGTGCAAATATTTCTTTTCCATTTGCCAAAATTTCTATTCAGAGTTCTTGCGGCTGGTTCAACAGTCATCTCAATGGGATGAGTAAGACTCCAGGCAGTCAAGTCGAGTAAGAATATACCATGTGGAAAAAATAAAAAAAGACATGCCACTTTTAAAAGTGTCAGTACAGTAAATGTGCAGTTTCAAAATGTTATTTAATCCACATATTGAGTAGATTAAAGGAATTTAAAGATGTTTGGAGGCAAGCGGATGTACAATATTGTGTTACGTCTTGTTGAATGTTAACTTCATCTTGAAGCGCAGACACAAACAGGGGAAGACATTTATACCGGCTCTACTTCTAATCTGTCTGGCCATCCTCCCATCTCAGTAGTTTTAGGAGATGTCAGTCATTATGTGAAGTTGCAGTGTCATAAAATGGAAAATAAAAATCAGCCATGAAAGTAATTTAAACAGGAAATGTAAGACTGAACTCATTATGTTTTCGGTTTTATCTATCCGGCCACCTTCTAAATGACTTCATGTAATCCAGGGTTGTGGGGTTCTGAAGACAAAGGCGAAAATCAGGTACATCCTGCACATGGTCACCAGTCCTACGCAGGACAAACACAGAAAAGCCCACAATCACATCGACACCCTGTTTACATAAAAATGATCAACTGGACAACTGGACTTAAATAATCAACATTTAAGCACCTTTAAGCTGTCTTTCTTCATCCTAACGGCCCACTGCTGTTGTAGTTATACTTTGTCCTCTGAGATCACAGTGTGTGTGTGTGTGCAGCTTTCCATGTTTCAGAAAAGCCGTGTTTTTCCTGTCGTTTTGCTGGTGTGTTTGGAAAATGTCGCTTTCTGGAAACCACTTTCAAAAAATGCAGTTTTTTTTCAGACACTGAACAGAGTTACAGTGTGAAGAGGCAGCCAAAATCCAACACAAGTTTAACATTTTCATTTGAAAACATCATGTGAAAAGGGCTGTAGCCTCAAACGTACATTTTTGGCCCTTTGCTTGGAAAGTGGAGTAGACTTGAAAAAAGATCCATTCAAGCTCCATATGGAAATGTCTCCATGCTGAATAATATAAGAAACTAAACTCGTCATACTGGCTTTTACTTTGACGGTATTACTAGTGGTTCCTTTATTTATTTGTTTCTAGAGTGACTCGCCTCGTGTGACTCCTTTTGCCCCCTGTGCCTCGCCTATAAAAACCCGTAGAACCTCCTCAGGATACAAATGTTAGTAATCTTGCTCCCAAGCTCCCGACAACATTGCAAATGATGAGACTGCGTGAGAGTACAAGCTCCCAGAAAATAACATTTGAATGATTAAGACTATTTGTATCAATTTTCTCAAACACTGTGCTTTGGTATCAAAGAGCGCCACAAAAGATTCATACGTTATCAAGATATATTTGACATGTGTGCCACTTTATTTTTGGGTGCCTCTGTCTAAATTCCTCTGAATCTAGCACACAGTCTCACCAAGGTTGAGCCAGACGCCTCGTCTCACTCTTAGCTCAAGTGTCCCACATACAGTGTGAGAGAATTGCTGGTTACACTGCTCTTAGGACTGGCAGAGAAGCAGCAGGTTAGAAAAAAACCCACCTCCCAGGAGAAATGATTCAAGGTATTGGAGAGTCGGAGAGGCGAATAAAGTGAATGCAATTTCAAAGGGGAAATAATGGAGGTCATGGTGTTTGATGTTCCTACGCTGGTCACGAAAATAACTTGGTTGATGATGGAATCAATCACACCTCCGTGGCAGTGAATGTTAATGAAGTTATGTTTCCTTGTTTTGTTTTTTTTTTTTTTTTTTTTTTTTTTTTTTTGCATTTTTAATAAACAGCGTCAGCATCAGACCCAGTCATCTGCTGCTCCGGATAGAATAAAGTGCACTTATCTGCAACCGTACCGGCAGATATCAGCTGACTGGAGCAATAACATTTGGAATGTGACGGGTGCTTCTTTTTTTCTTTACTTCCTTTGTTTTCTCTTTCTTTTCGGTGCCGTTCTTCTCTTGTGGTTTTTGTTGTGATGAGTGAGCACAAGGTCAAAATGGAGTTTATCCTCTGATATCACCTGCCAGTCCAGACAAGAGAGATGCTCACTCAAGGTGACATTACTTTGGTGTCTGTACTCAGCATGCCACTACATCTTTCATTTCCTGTGAGCTAAAATTTACAACTTATCCTTTGACAGGAGGAGTAAACATCTCTAATATGACCCAGGCTGTGATCTTCCCGGGTAAACAAAAGAAAAACCTGCCACTGCCTCTATGATCTCTGAGAATCCCAAAGAAAACAATAAACAAACTGCGTTTTGTTTTGATATATTTTAAATATGAACCTAAAGCCCTTGAAAAATGACTTTAAAGAGTATTAAATTGAGAAGAAAGCCACGCAGAGCATTCTATTCATTGTGAGACCTGGGAGATTGACTGACTAAATTTCTGTATTTTCTACAGGCATATTGGAAGGTGAGAGGCACAGAACAAATAGTACTTGAATAATTAGATTGAAACAGTGATAATTGATAGCCATAATAGCCTTGAGATTTGGGAGAGCTCATGACATTTTCTTATTTTTTTTCTGCAGTGGCACTTTATCGCCGGCCTGGAAAGTTACTTAGTATGCAATGGATCAATCACCATCCTCAAAAAGTCATTTAAATTAACTTCTTGGGCAGATATCTATCCGGAAAAGTGGCCGTCAGAGGCAAGGAACTATCAGAAAATTAAAAAGGACAAAACGTTTTTCCGTGTGAAATTGAAATGGAACAAAACTGTGCAAAAGCCCGGCGACACAAGCATTGCGAGATGTACCCTGACAGATTGTCCTCTCGTCGTCACTGGATGTTTTTCTTTCTGCAAATTCAAACAAGGCGAAGCAGAGGGGCTTTTTGTTTTCTCTTATATACAGGTCTCATCATCATCTCCCTGACAACACCCCCGGCCCTTTTATCGACAGCCACGCCGGCTGTTTATTGATGGCGTCCCAGCATTTCGCGACGCCGTCGTCAAAAAAAAAACCCCCGTGACAGCTAAATTAATTTTTCACTGAAACACTGTCCAACTTATTAACACTTAATAGGAGCTGAGGGTTAAACCTGCCCGCACCGACACAGTCGCTCCTTTTAAATTAAGAAGAGTCCAAAGTGAATGTTTGATTCTCACTAAATAAAAATAAGCCGGCGTCGGCGCCGTGCATGTCTAATTGCAGATGAAGCATCAAATTAAAATGTCAGGGACCGGTTGAAGAAGCGGTGGCTGCAGAGTCTTCGGGTTTAAATTTATGTTTGAGATTATGCCATTTTCAAGGAAGGTGTAATTTGTGCTGCGGTATTACCAGAGCAACACCATGTTATTAGTTTCGACAATTCTCAGTCATGCTAATGTCGGGGAGGAAGGAAAGACTGCATGCCACCCGGCGCGACGAGAGTAACCCATATAACGTATCTCACCACCAATTAGTATTAGGCTGAACTGTAAAGTGACAGCAAACTAATTCATAAATACTATAGCAACATGAAAGAGGAGGGAAGCCATCCACAGAAGAAAAATAAACTGTCAGTCCCGTACAGATAGGGGAACATCAACAGTGCCTTTCCAATTACTTCAAGGTTAACTGTGAACCACTAATAACTTCAGGGAACCGAAGAAACAAAACATTGTTAGCTAATTACATAAGCAAGTCATTTAGACTGATTGATGCTACGTATTATTCCGTGCTCCCTCTCTCTCTCCCTCTCCTCCCTCTTTCTGTTCCTCTCTCTCTCCCCTAATTTTCCCTTCTATATACCAGAGCACAGCATAAAAGCTGTGTTTCCTTTGGCAGCTGTCTCAATGACGGCCCACACTGACACAATGAGACACTCTCCCAGCTCAGCAGTAAACCACAATCAACTGGTGAACAACTGGCACAGATTTATCATCATCAGCTCAGGACCAAAGCTCTATGTGTGAGCCGACACACTCTGCAGATAGCGAACTGCAGGCAGTGCCATTACTGTTTGAGGCAGGGGTCAACTGCTGCTCCGTTGCTGAGCTGGAAAAGAAAGCCCGAGCAGTCCACGTATACATTCAGTTAGCAAAACACATATTTAATGTGCTCATTTTTATGCCCGATGCGATGAGACAGTGTTTTCTGGAGTGCTTTATGCAGATGTCACATAAGCAAGATGCTTAAAGGGAAATCATTTATGTTTAGTGCTTGTTCTGGTTGCCTCTCCTGTCACCGAGGCAGCATTATGTGTGCTCAGTATAGTCACGCAGTGATATTTATTTTTTTAACAGCTCATCCTGAATACAAGCCCAGTTGAGATCTGAGTTCAGGTTTTAAATTGTTATAAATATGCTCATTAGGAATGTTGATTTGCAGCCAGCGCTGTTTCTATTGAGTCGTGAATATGATTTACAGCTAAAGCAAAAATACAGAGAATAATAATTTATTTCCATATCATGTGTGGGTTTGGTACTTGGTTCTGTCTGAGATAAAGATGAAAAGCAGAATATGGAATTCATGGCAGTGAATTACTCGTAGATGTGCTTGAGCTGCAAATGAGCACTCAGTGATCTGATTGCCAAAGCCCCTCAAAATGTACTCATCCTTTGTTTGTTCATCAGACGTGAATGTAGCACATTCTCAGCCCTCCACATGATACCCCACTGAATCAAATTTAAATCACTGGTCGCCCCTCACGGAATTATGTAAACAGAACAATAGCGCTGTTCGGTGTCACTAAAAGCCCCAAACCCTACAATGGAGCCCAGAAATAGCAATGAGAATGGAAGAGGACTGACATAATATGACTACACAGCATGATGTTCCTGGTGAACACAGGCTGCCCGTGAAACCCAGTAGATCTCCATTAAAAGCTGATGTTTTGTAAAAGCAAAGCGGGAGCTCGTGAATTACACTGCCCCTGCTTTTTGCATGGAAATATCATCTGGCTGGAATGAACCGCTCACAACAGCAAAAGCATTGAGAATCCAACTTATTTCATTATATTACATTTTTCAGAATATATTTGAGGCAGACTGCTGTATATAAAAACTGCCTGGCCTGTAAGTGGAAATGAGGTTTGGGCAGCCTGTAAATTTTTGAGGTTCCATAGCATAATGTTTCCCCCTAGTGGTATAAGATCTAAAATAGATCAGGCCCTGGTGCAGCTTTTCAGAGCTGCCATAGGCTACTTATCTACTGATTAATCAAGCAGTTATATTTTACTAAACAGAGGTCTATGCATGTTTACTCTACCGACAAGAAATCATTTTTGCCTCACAGCCAGCTCGACTCCCTCCTCAGACACAAATATAAAATAAATGATGATTGACTTTAAAGGCAGTATATTTATGCAACTTGCATACCGTCTCTCCTGACATAAACATATCTCTTTTAATTTTTCCTGGAGAAATGAAAACACTAATGAATATTGAAGGTGTCTCTTGCCTTGTTATTTTCTGGAACACTTCTGAATTTTGAGGGAAAACCCCCACGCACAAATGATACGAAAGCGATAGCAATGATTGATGAGGGAGCTGGAACGAATAGATGGATGGATGGATGGATGGATGGATGACCCCTGCATCATATCATCAGACTGCATTTCCTCTGAAATGTGTTGTTTTTACTAGCGCTGATTTCCTTCTCATCTGACAGCATCTGACAGTCAAGATAAGAAGAAGAAGAAAAAAAAAAACTGAACATACGCCACATATATTGAATCAATCTCATCTAATCATCAAATTTAAACCAATCCAAGTGTGGACGTCCTCTGAGAGTGCAGTGCATTACCACATCGCTCAAGTTTATGCTTTCAGAGTTTTCAGCGAAGAGGATGCATTAACATTGAATAAATAATTCATTGTAATAACTTTTTCATTGATCATTGATAAAATTGTAAAATCGTTGCCGACCAGCAGCGTGGAGAATAAGATGCAAAAATCCGATTTGCAGTTTGTTTAATGAATAAAAGGAAAAAGAAAATAAAAGTGACTGATTCCACACTGCAAAGTGATTTTCACACATTATAGTGTTTTAAGCCAACTGCTGGTCAGATGCGGAGTGTGAATGTGCTGGAAGATGGTGTCATCACCCGGGCTTACAGTAAACAAAGCATAGGATAAAAATACGACCAACAACTGCTGCCACGCACGTGTGTAATATTTCGGCAGGTATCATGCCTTTGTGTCAGGAGTGTTCAGGGTGTGGAAGGATGTGCCTGTTGGGATCACACTGCTCCCACCGCAGCGCCTCCTAAACCCTCGTGACACACACGTCTTATCTCACGCCACATCGGGATTTTAGTTTCAAAGCCACTGTTTTTCACTTCATTTGGATATTATTATTATGAACAGCTGTTTAATTCTGTTGGCAGTTTGATGCTTTAATTTGAAATATTTGATCAATCTTCATATTTAGTCCACACCTGTCATAATTATCACTCTGTTTACTACAGATTTTTATTCACCTCCATCACATTTACAGTAAATAAATTTGAAAATCTGTTTTTTTTTATTCAGCTAAAAAAAAAAAAAAAAAAAAAAAAATGTACCTTGCTTTATTTACTTGCTGCTGAAACTCCCCCAGTGTCAGCAGGGCTGTGGTCACAGAAACAGTGACCGTGACCCAGACTCACGACTTTGCTCCTTCACGAACACAAGTATGACTTTGCATAAAGACTTTCTTTTCAGCGCAGAATAACATTTCGAAACGATCCCTTCACCAAGAACATGTGTGTCTCAACGATGTAAAGCATTCTACATTCAAGTAATTTCTGTGAAAATGCAATTCCACTCAGCCGGACGACGTTGATACCACCATCTCAAATATGAGCGGTGTCGGCCATTTCCTCTCTGGACCACTCAGCACTCAGAAAAGAA
The DNA here is from genome assembly GCF_902148845.1 of Salarias fasciatus. Lineage (NCBI taxonomy): Eukaryota > Metazoa > Chordata > Actinopteri > Blenniiformes > Blenniidae > Salarias > Salarias fasciatus. Next base: position 24,696,974 of record NC_043760.1, read on the forward strand.
GCAAATAAACACACTTCCTGATATGTCAGACTGTCTTCCGACGACATTTATAACCTCTATGCTGGTTTAAATTATTATTCATCAAATCCAACAGAACTCAAAACACTTTTTTTCATTTCATAGTCAAAATTAGATTCGGAGATGAAGATGAAGGGAAAGGCCAGGTCACAACCGGCTCCACACACAGTCTTTGTAGAATGAAATTACAACAGTGTGACAAAGCCCTCCTGATAACATCCCATACATTTGTACATTTTCTTCGGCTTTCCTCCCACCTCACACCGGACTGATATGTCTGGACTATGTATGATCCAGATGACGTCCTAATGAGAAAAGTGAACACAAACATTTCTTTTTCGATCAAAGTGGAAACAAATTGTGCTTATTTGTCCTTTTCTATCTTTTTTTTTTTTTTTTTTTAACACCAGCCAGACAATTTAAAGCGTCCAAGAGTCAATACTCACACTTGCCAGCTCAGAAAAAGATGGAGTTGCTGGAAAACATTACAATGTGGGACAGGCCTGAAGCAACAAATGACATTGATTCAGAGATCCTTCATCTTCACATGGTGGATACACAGCAGAATTGTGTCTCAAACTTGAGAAGCTAAGAGGCCATAACAACATAATCACAGTCATAGAGCTGGCTATTTGTCAAATATAAACCTAGCACCACAGGTGCGGAGGCTAGAAATGACGTGTGCAGATCTGACTCATTTGTCAGCGGACCACTGATAAGCTGAAAACCTGCTCTAAAACACTTGCTTTCGAGTACCTGGGGAGATTTGAAATGATGTGAGAGAGTGACTGCAGGATGTTATTGTGAAATCTATTTAGAAAAAAAACAACAACAGAATATTGTGTCTGTCAACTAAGGCTCTCCAAACAGACACACTTTTAATACCAACCTGTTTACATGAATATACCTTGTGGCATAAATTGTCAGGTCACTGCACAACTTATTTGACCTACAAGGAGCATATAAAGCAATGATGGAGGGAACCATATTGTATTGATTGATAAATGCATTTTCTCTCTGTGTACAATTGGCTATCTGTCAGACCAGTGCACATCACCGGGGGCACAAATATGACCTTCTTTCTTATTGCTTGCCTTTTGTACTGCATGGCCTTGAATCCCCAAGTTAATAACTTCGCCGTTTCTAAGCCGTCATGACTTTGCAGAATAGAAGTTCTGAATTAGGAAAAAAGGTGGTCAGTCAGGAGAGCCTAAATATGGAATTAGTCTTAAACATTGTCCTTTATTCATGAGGCATATTCGTAATGTGTGAGAATTCTGTTTAGTGCTTTACAGTTATGTAAAAGGATTCTAATCCACTCCATTCCAGCTTTTATCACAGCTATCAAACACTAAAAAGCAGGTATTTATGCTTATGTAAATGAGTGCTGCTCTTAGCCCCCGTTTCCTGCAGATGAACAGAAAACAGGAGGAAAAAAAAAAAAGTGCTCAGTCTCCCATCAGAATCCGCTGATCGCTCTCCTTCTGCAGCACTTTTTGAAACTATTTATTTTTCTCTTAACTACTGTCCCTTATATAGCTATTATGTAAGTTGTAGCAGGTCTCTGCACTTGGCTCATTTGCTTTCATACATCAAATGCTCATTTAAACTGACCTTAAAAATAATGAGGACAGAATACTGCAGTGACAAAGTTGTAATCGAGCAGAGAAAAAGCTGTTAGTGTTGCACATTGTTTAAAATGCATACCTCTTGTTAACCTTTCAGTTGCACGACTCAGGAATAAATTGACATTTTTTTCTCTCTCTCTCTCTCTCTCTCTCCCTCTCTCTTCTATGAAAAGCGATATTAAAGCAGGTCTGTACATTTGAAGTTGTTGATGAAACCCATGCATTCCCCCATGGATGTGGTCCCTTGATTGAGAGATGTATCTAATTGATTTTTTTTCTTGCATATTTTAGCTCGCCGTCTTCTCGGGCTTATTGCGAAACGTGTGTCCTGGATTTACTCCCGTGTAGTCATGTACAGCTCTATTTTTGGAGATGTAAATGAAAACATTACTGCTGCAGGACTGGAAGTGATAGAACTGCAAGCTGAACAGATGAACAACTGCTTACCAGAGTTCAAGCTGAAGTATGTCAACAGCGTTATGGTTTTAAAACTCATCAATGCCTCATCAATAAATCACTGGGTACCAGAGACAGTTTGCACTTGCCCTACATACCCAGGGTCGAATTGAACTTAATAATTCTAACCGGTTCTGCGAATGTGTCCCATTAATGTCAGAGTCTTCACAGACAGAGTTGCACTTGGAAATTGCATTTCATATATTTTTCTTCTACTTTCTGCACCAGGATAGATGAATTTGTATAAAAGGGCTGAACATTTGCTTCTTACAGGAATCAATGACAGGCGGGGATTCATAATACATGGTGTACTATGTTGTGTACAGTGGTGTAAATGATTTCAAAGAGCAGAAGCCGGTGCGAGAGCAACCAGTATGACTTTGTAGGAATAATGGTTTATACTTCAATTTCCACTCCAGCGCCAGCTCGGCTCTCTCGTTTGCATGCAAGATACTCCACGGAGAAACCCAGGAGTCTTCAAAGCTAGTCTCTCAGGTAATGGAGCAGCATCAGCTTTTACATCTGATCATCACTGACTGGAGTCTTGATCATGTAGATTCAAACTGGGAAAAAGAGTTCAGCGTGTTTACAAATTCAGACTGGGGTTTCAAATGGTGAGGGAATCGTGTTTCATCTTCAAACCCTAATACTTCTCAATTAAAATGATTCATTGTCACGTTTCATTATACTTGTCATGTCTGAGAAAAACAGTAGAAAAAGAAGAAATTGTTTTTCATCATTCTAATCACACTTTTATTAGATAAATGAACATAAGAAAATATTACAGAAAAAAAGAGGAGTGGAATTCACATAATTATAACATGAATATAAAAGAAATAATAGAATTATGTTTAATCAAATTATTTACAACTATTTGTAAATATTACAAGAACAAATTCAACAGGTATTTACATCTTCCAGTTCTTCTATAAATACTTTTTAAAACATGGTTGCAACCTCTAAGGCTGTGGCCACAGTGATAATATTTGGACTGTGTTTGTGAGCTGCAGCACCTCCAATGCCAGCATCATGCTGCTGCTGAGGGAAGTAAGCAGGCAGAGTTCTTGTCCTGGAAAAGCTGTGGTTACTGTTGCGTGATTTTGGACGATTTGTACCGTAACTAGATTCATTCCAAGACTGGAGACCACCGTGAGGATTTTTGAAAACAGGCACTGGAGAGAAGTCTGCTCTGTAGCCATTGTCTGCAGAGGCTCTGAGGCTGTGTGGTAGTATTGCACAGTAGGTGCCTTGGCAATCCCCAGACAGGTTGTTAGCGGCACCTGAAACGCAATCAAAACAAATGAAATATGGATGTTAGTTCATTGATCTAGATTTTCCATAAGCACCGTTCATCATTTATGTTTATGTTTTACTAGCATAAAAACCCAGAGGAGAAAACTCACTTTTAGGCCTCGGCTGGAAGGTGCTGAAGTTTTTCTTGCCTCCATCCCCGCTAATGTCAGAGTCGCTGTCGTTGAAGTCGCTGTCCCCTTTGCCGCTGTCCTTCACGCTCAGCTGGTCAGTGGTGCTGATGCCACTGCAAATACAATCAACAGATAGAGTATGAGCCACGACTGCACAACATTAGCTTGATTATTGATGTCCTTTTTTTCACACGTGGGGCCTGGCTTTGTCTCTAACCTCAATCTACTGAAAAGCTGCAAGCAACAAATCGCACAGTGCATGTTAAGTCGCTTTTACACTCAGTAAAATTTTACTGTTTGAAAGCCTCCAAACAGGGGGAATTTTGTGAACCTGTCTTACCTCACTTGCAAGCAGTATTTGTCACCTTGCCACATGGATGTTGGTTGGAAGTGCTTGGGGGGCAGGAACATCTGAAAGAACAAATAGCACGACAGCAAACAGCTTAGTGTCCATGTCTGGCACACACATCCAGGCAGAGCCAGCAAACGTCACACACTTTTCAAATTACAGGATGAAAAATATGAAAAATACCAAATGCACTTGACTTACTCTTGTCTCAGAATCTCTGCTCCTCTCCTCGAACACACAGGAGTCATCGAGAGTCATGGAAGGCCTCTCGTGGAAGAAGCCTCGTTGACCTGTGTAAATATTTGGTTCTGTTGACCCGAGCATGGGCATGGGCATGCCGTCAAACAGGCCGTGGCACACTTCTCTCTTGGCGCTGCGACCTCTTCCCCCACGGCTGAGTTTGCATGTGACAACAACACCCACTATCGCAATCAGCAACAATGCACATCCCCCGCTGAGCATAATAATGATAATTAGCGAGCCATCCAAACCGGAGCCTTTTTCGTCACTTGACCGCAGCACAATGACAACTTGGTCTTCGGAGGGCTCAGCGTCTGATACAACAAACCTAATCGTGGCGCTGCTTGAGAGCGGGGATCTGCCATTGTCACTCACAGCGATTTTCATTTCCAGCACGTCCCCAATTTCAGCTGTCAGCCATTGCTTCAGAGCTATTTCTCCAGTGTCTTTGTTCATTGTGAAAACCGTTGGGTCACCTTGTATAATTTGGTAGGAGAGCTCGCCATTCACTCCCTCATCCTGATCTTCGGCTGATACACGGAGAGCAAGGTAGCCCGAAGGCGCGTTAAAGGGCAAAGGAATATCAGCGGAGTCATTCAGGAGGACGGGAAAGGTGAAGTATGGATAGTTGTCATTCTGATCTACGACTCGTATCTTGATTGTTGATGTGCTTGACAGAGGGGGGGAGCCTTTGTCTTCTGCTTGGATGACCAGCTCAATCTGTTGAAGCGTCTCATAATCAAAAGATCTTAAAGTATACAAGGACCCCGAGAGTGAATCTACTGAAACATAAGAAGACAGAGGAGAGCCTCCAGGCCCCTCCGAGTCCACCAGTTTGTAAGAGACTTTGGCATTTTTTCCCACATCAGGATCTCGAGCAACAACGGTGGTCACATATGAACCTGGGATGTTATTTTCCAGGACTGAAACTTCATAAAGCGACTTACTGAAGAGAGGCGGGTTGTCATTTTCATCCGTTACGCGGATAGTGTACTGCCTGACAGTTTTAAAAGGCGGGCTGCCAAGGTCCTCTGCAACCACAGTCAGATTATACTCAGGGATCTTTTCTCTGTCCAGAGTGGTGGTGGTAACGATCATGAAAGTGTCTCCGTACGCCTGCTGCAGCCTGAAGTGCTCGTGCCCGAGGAGGCTGAGGCGCACGTAGCCGTTGGACCCGGAGTCTCTGTCCGTGGTGCTGATCAGAGCCACGAAGCTCTCAGCAGCCGCCGCCTCTGTGATGTAGGCCACTCCATCACTGCTCGAGGTCATCGGTTTGATGCTGATTTCAGGCGCATTGTCGTTCACGTCCACAACATCTATCACGACTTTGCAGGTGGACGGCACGGAGCTCGCGCCCAGGTCGGACGCTTTGATGTCCAGCTCGTACGACCTCCTCTTCTCGAAATCAACAAGCCCCCTCAGGGTCACGTCTCCGGAGTACGGGTCGATGTGGAAAAGTCGCGCCGCCTCCGGCGACACGCCCTCGGAGAAGGCGTAATTGACCTCGCCATTGATGCCGTCGTCGGGGTCAAACGCGTGCACTTTGAGGACCCGGTGACCCACGGGCGCGTCTTCGTTCAGCTCCACCTTCAGGGAGCTGTGCTCAAACGCCGGGCTGTTGTCGTTGAAGTCCAGCACTCGGATGTTCACAGTCACCGACCCGGACTTTGCGGGGAGCCCTCCGTCGTGCGCGCTCACCTGCACCGTGTAGAAGTCCTCCACCTCCCGGTCCAGCTCGCGCACCAGCACAAGTTCTGCAAACTTCACGCCGTCCTCCCGGTCGCGCACTTCAATGGCGAAGTGAGTGGAGGGAGAAATGTTGTAGCTCTGGATGTAGTTTTCACCCACATCCTGGTCCAGCGCGATGGGAAGCGGGAACCTTGAATCCAGTGGGACGTTTTCGAAAATCTCCAGATTGGTCTCGTTTCTCAGAAAGCGCGGCGCGTGGTCGTTGATGTCTTTCACTTCGATCTCCACGTGGATGAGGTGAAACTTTTCCCTGGAGAAGGCCACGGTGTCGAAGGTGATGAAGCAGCGGGGAGACCTGGGGCAGAGTTGCTCTCGATCAATTAGTTCTGCAACACTCAGAAGTCCGTCCGTCTCCCTCATTTCAATGACAGAGGAGTTGTTTTCCTGCATGAAGCGGAATGATGTGTCAGGGTCATCAGCTGGGTCAATCTTTAAATCCTGAGACAAATTGCCTATCTCTGTTCCAGGTGCGTCCTCTTCATAGGTGAAATACCTTGTAGTCGTGCACTGAACGGTGCATGCAAATAAAGCGAGCACGGCGCACAGTCCAGCTCCTGCAACCTTGACAAATCCCATGTTGAGAGGCTAAAAAAGCTCGTCTAAAAAGTCATGAATGATTCAAGCAAAATCCGCCACTCGCGCTGTTGTCGGGTTGAGTCACTGCTGTGTTCAACTCTGACTTTGCAGGGGGGACTATAAGGCCGGGTGTATGCAAATCACCCGCTCCGGCGACCAATGGCCTTTTAGTGGCGCACCAAAAGGACGCCGCATGTGTCTGTTGAGGACTGCTGGTCACTATGTGGATTGCAAATGGTCATCAGATAAGAGTCTTAATCAGGACGCAAACGGCCTTACTTAAACAGGTCTGCAAATGTCAATTAATTAATTGAATTACAATAGTTACCCCCCCCCCCCCCCCCCCCCCCCACACACACACACACACACACACACAGACAGCAGGGTCACACAGATGAAGGGATGCACAAACATTGCTTAGACTGACACTCTTAATGAGTAGTTTAGTTTGTCTGGACAGCTCCTTTCAAAAATAGAAAACCAAAAATGTTGCGAAAAAGGCCAAGAATCTTGTGGCAGCAGTTCTGCAATGCAAATATAGATACTTGTAGCAGAGATTAAAAAACAGACATATTTATAATTTAAACTCTTAGTATTAAAAAAGAACTCAAATCAAGATAGATCATTAGAATTTTCTTATATTTCTTGTGAGTGTTAATGTCACTATTTTCTTTGCTCTTTTAATGCACCAACCTCTGGAATGTGTGATATTATCTAATCTTTATGAAAACATACTCCAAATCTGCTGAGTGTAGCCATCTGGAGAAAAAAAAAACCAGCTCAATATCTCCAGGTGAGACATTCTTAAGGACAAATTACGAAACATCATTAAATAAATAAAATAAAATGTCCACCTAATGTACCCATGATGGAAAATTGGCACCACAAAAGCTGCTGAAATGATCTGACAAAGTAAATATAGAAAGTATTTGATCATGGAGCATCTGTAGTCTAATCACATCCCTTGTTATTCATATCCACAGCAGTATACATGAAATCAAACTGTGCTGATATTTTGACATTTTGGCTGCCTCACTAAATATATTTTTCTTTACTTCAGCATCCCAATCATATTTGTTCATGTCAACATCGCCCATACATAATCTGCAGGAGGAAAAAAACATAAATTTCTTTCTTGTGCTGAGCAGCTGCAGACGCTGGATCATCTGCTCAAAGAGTGGAGGAGGAATTTCAATGCAATGTGCTACGAAAACTCACATTACCAGACAAGTGTCATTTGATTAGTGTTGTGCTTCCGACACCCACAATGTTAATTACACATAGAATATCACTGTGGTTTCTGCGTTAGAGAAAAGAACCTGCCAGTATAATCAGGAGCATGTGTATTGTAATAAACACCTCATTGTACTTAATTCAGTTGTTTAACAATAGTTCTATAACAGGAGCCCTGGAGATCAGTCAGAGGAGACTGCATTGATTCACACACACACACACACACACACACACACACGTTCATGCACACCGTGATTACAAAGGAGCACGAGTCAACCAGACCTTTTGTCGACCATATTGGTAATTAGCTTCTTGCTGATTAAAACACGTCTTTTGACCCTTCAAAAGGCTTATGACACCTTACAAAAGTTTGAGTCCAATCTGTCTGAGCTAAACCCCCCCCCCCCCCCCCCCCCTTCCCCATTCGAGGGGGGCCACACACAAGAAGGTGAGAAAAAGCATCCAATAAAGACCCACAGAGAGACAGGAGATGGAGGTGATGAGACCCTCTGTGCTTCCTTATTTAAAGTCTCACACAAGTCTAATTTAACTCATATGCAAAATGTGAAAATTGATTTTTCTCTTTGAAATAATTAGTTATGGTTGTTATTGGCAAGAACACCAGACAGCATTAACAAAAAAAAGAAGGAAAGAAAAACAATAATAGAATGTTCAAATGCTTTCAAGCAGTGTCGGCCAGTTTATAGTGTACGTCATTGAAACTGCAGTGTTTGTATTCTGAACTCTTCTGAAGTGGAAGCTTTGAGTTTGTTCTCCAATACAGAAGGCACCAAGTCAACAAGTGGTTCCGCTATATGCTGAAGCCTATAATATGCCACACGTCATTCTATCAAGTGCTGCTTTCTGATATACGAGGACTCAGGCCGGTATGAAATCTAACCTAAATCGTTAATCTTGTAAGTGCAACGCCATTACATAATTCGCCGAGTTCCACACTGAGAAGTATCCTGATTTAGAGAGACGGGAAAACATAAATCATGGTTTTGGATCTTACAATCTGCTCTACGTTGTTGTTATTTTTACCAGTTTTCTGTTTTCTTCTGTTGTTGCAAACAAGAACTCAGAGAACATGTGAACCAGTCGAGGATCAACATAAGATACTTTCCTGCCATTAACAGACACACAAAGCCTTCAGCACAATAGTCCCATGCTGGCAGGGTGTTAAAATCCAGGATTTTGTGGCTGTGAAGAGTCAGAAGGTAATACAGAATTATTGGCCAAATTAGTTGTTTGCAACTAAGAGGATTACGCTTTAATCTTATCAAATGTCTCATGCAGTTACCACTCTGCGCTGCAACCGTTTCAAGGTACCAACTGAGCAGCTGGTGATAAAATATTTTAGTCTGGCTCAGATATAACCATTACACAGGCAGCTGCACAGGTAGAGATGATCGCTTCTTTTTTTGGTTCATTTGCGTATTCCAGGCTGTGACTAAGCGAACTACCTGGATGTACACCTGCACCGGCGTGTGTCTGCAGTGTTTCTTCAAAGCGATGCATCACTGCAAGGTCACGAGAGGTCCGGCCGCAAACAGAACCTGGTCAAGCGCGGGAGTTATACTTGTTTGTCACTTAAGTCAGGTGATTAATGCAGATCACGGCGTGGTTAAGACGTGTGCGGTGACAGTAAGAGCATTAAAGACGATTAATGGGCTTGGCCATCTGTTCTCACACTGAGGTGATTTTAATTAATGGTAAGAATATTGTTAATCTTGTCCTGGCAGTCCGCAGGACAGTGATCCCAATGATGGTCAGAAATCAATCTGATGTCAACCAGCCTTTGACATCATTTGCGAACCATTTGAGGATGGCGTCTCCTCTAACCTCACACTCCACCAGGTAAGGAGACGGGGAAAGCATTTGGTGACACTGGGAGCAGTAATCCTGGCATATGCCACAGGGACCAAATGTTTCAAAGGCCCACCTTTTGGACAGCAGCCACCATGTCACCCACTGTTTGAAAATGCAGCCAAGGCTTCTTTTTTTTTTTTTTTTTTTTTTTCATAGTTTCCTGGCTCCCACTTCATAGTCATATATTTAGACATGGCGTGAAAATACAGAGAAGAATTCTATTTGATATGTTTGTTGTTTGTTTAACAATCTAGTGTTGTCCCTCTTCACGAGACTATTCAGTGAATATGTTATTAACATAGCCACAAACGGCAGTAGTGATCATCTGTGAAGTGGAAATATTTGAATTTTATTTATGAGTTTGGTTTGACTGAATCTATTCTGTCACAACTCTATCATAAAAAAAAAAAAAAAAAAAAAAAAAAAATCATGCCTGCAAAAATATAAGCAAAGTGGATCTGGCAACCCACAGGTGCGTGCATTGATAAACTACAAAATAGACACTTAGCATGAAATACAGAGTAGCTTGTGTGAGCGCTAAAACATGGCACAGAATAAAAAAACACTAATCAGCTTGGCTTCCTTTGTTGATTTGCCTTAATTTCGTGACAACATCAGAGACTCTGTGTTGTATTTCACACCAATGAATTAAATTAAGGTTGTGTCATGGAAATTTGGTAACCACCAGGTGTTGCTTATTGGCACAGGCACTGCTAGTACTTTAGCTTGGACTATTTCCATTTATTTAAAAAAAAAAAAAAAAAAATAAACTTAACTTAACCCCCTCAAGCATTTATTTATTGTTATTTTTAAAGTTTTTTGGGGGGGCAAATTACCACAATGAATAGTCACCTGAGACGACAGGTAGTGGTTCAGATCTGTGAGAGCAGCTCGGTGAATGCAGATTGTTGTTGTGACTACTAAGCTGCACCGTGGTTTGTTCAAGCACCTGTAAATATTCTGGCACCTCGTCGTTTCAACATTTGAGCTGCTGCTAAAAACCTAAATGGATTACCCATTGATTTGTATTCATGACACAGCGTTTTTTTAGATTTAGATAGGCGCAGGCTGGAGACTCAGCCAGCCGTTTTCAGGTCAGCCCCTTATCAGTTTCCTCATCTCACTTTAACCTTAGGTGCTCTAATAAACTGGGGGTATACATGTCAGTACCCTGGCCGTGAGGGTCATGTGGAAGGTTTAATCTCGGCCATTTGGACTGTCTGAAAGGCAGATAAAACAAGATTATCCTGTGTTTGGTGCTGGCCCTCGGTGAGGCAGGAGGGTGGAAGCATGTGAGCAGCAGCTGTGGAGGTGCCAAATGCTCAGACTGGTGCAGTGGTCTCTGTTGCTCTTGGCACCTCCTGCGGCGTTACAGGCGCAGATAACCCCCCAACCACAGCTCATCCTCACGGCTCTCCAACTGATTACAACTGGCCAAATGTTTAACATACAGTCCCTAATCACACTTAGCATTCTGTCACAATATGCTCCTAAATAGCTTTTAGGGCCATATAAATCACATAGGTACTTGTAGCCTTGATGTTATTGGGGCTAAGGTAATTGTTTTTATTTCTCAGGGTTTCTTTCTTTTGTGTTGCTGCGGCGTAGCAGCTAATACATTCAGATCTTTTCTGGAGGGATGAAATCTCCTTTGTACAGCTGCTGAATTTAGAATATGTGTGGGGCAACCTTAAAAGATATATTTGTAAAACAAAGATCAATTATGGAAATGAACGAATAACATAAGAAAATCAGGGAAATGTGTTACTATCTCATGATAATTTCATTAATCTATTAGGGCAAAGCATGAATAATAAAGGATTTACCCGTAATTAGATCTCGGCGGACTCTACATGTTTCAAACAAATGTAGAACATTAATATAGATGCCATGTAAACATGTTTCCAGGATTTTCTTCATGTTGGCCACAAAAGACCGAGTCTATTAAGAAATTTGGAAAGACAGATTTTGTTGTTTAAATCTCCTAAAAGCCGAGGCAGATCAAAAGAGGCATTAGTATTCAGAGACAAATCATGTTTGGCTGAGGTCCCTCTACCCCCCACTCAACTCCAGCCATTCCCTACTGTGTAACTAATGCTTGCTGCCTGAGAACGATTGGGACAACAGTTGCTAGCTGCACTTCATTATGCATAAGCATTTGTGAAAAAGCTCTGACCATGTACAAACAGGTATGCTTCTGCAGCACACACACAAAAAAGGATTTGTCATTATAATTTCAGCACAGAGTGGGAAAAAAAAAAAATAAAATATCTCATCTCTCTAAAGAAAATGCCATCCAAAGCATCATAATGACAAACAAAGCAAAAACAGGTTTTGGAATTGAGGCCAGTCATTCCAAAATAGGGAGTCACCCTAAAGGTTTGGATTAAAACCAGGGATAAGAGTGCCATCTACAGGTTGAAACTTTGTGATATTACCAGGGATGACTTGCAAGCCACAGCAAACCCTGACATTTTGACTATTTTCTCTCTCACAGAATCATCTTCAGACAGAGTGTCCCTCTCACTCCACTCCCACCGGCGAAATCAGCAGTTTGAACCACCTGTTGGGAGGAACATGAAGTCCTCACAGAGAATGTGAAGACCAAATTAGAACAGAGACTTGTGACCCGAAAAGAGTGAAGCAAACAATTGGATTGTTGTGGAAATCAGCTCACCTCCACTCGGTGTGAAGGGTGGCCTCACTCTGCACGTTATCCATGCTGCTGGTAAAGGCTCCACTATGAGTTTCAATCCAATTATGGTGACGACTCCACATTTCATGCCTCATATTGAATTCCATCGCCGTAAGCCACATGGACGAGGGCCCCAAAAGATCAGCGGGCCTGCACATTAACCTCCCGGGATATTTTGCGTGTGTGATGATTGCAGACACATATTTGATGTGACACATCCCTATCAAACTTTCACTCTGATTTTCATTTTCCACGTCAGCGCCAAACTGGTCAGCGCAGATACTGCGAGGCTGAAAATGTGCTTGTTTCAGCGTGTCTGCGGCATGGGTGTGCACAGTTGCCATCCATATTTCCGTGTCCTGTTGGCTGTCGCTATATCAGGTGAGGTAAATAAGAATTTGCTCGGTCGTCCTGGCTGTGAATGAATTCGATTCTCTCCTGGATGGTTATATTATTCAAAGCAGAGGAGATTAAGTGAAGCCTTCCCGCTCCTGTGTTGGTACATGAGTGTATTTATATGTGCCTCTTTGTGCGCCTGTGTGTTCGTGCAGGTGTGTGTGTGTGTGTGTGTGTGTCGGTGCTAATTTGTGCCTTTTCAAGGACCAGGTCCCGCTCATCCACCTTGACTATATTGCACATCTCCATATTGCCACATCCCAGAATGTCAGCTCCTTGAAGCAATTTCCTCTCAGCCATTATCTGATGGGTGAGAACCGCTTCCCATTGGCAGGTGCGGATGACACTTGGGCCGGGCAGGAGCTGGCTGTTAAACGTAACACTGGCTCCTTACCAGGCTCCAGTCTGCCTGGTCCTGACAGCCCCCACAGGGCTGGCCACTGGGGGCAGACTGTTGGGCCAACTGGCCACTGAGGGGTGTAATCACTCCCCCTGACATATTTGGCACGAGCCGTCCGTTTGCTCGACAACAAAAAGCCCCGAATGAGTGTCTTGCTTAATCCTGTTAGGCCAGGAGATGGCAACATTGAGGTAGGAGTCGAAGCACAAGCAGCCCTAGAATGGTTCAAATCATGTTAGAGGCTGAAGGCAGGAGGGAAGGATTAAAAAGTCATGACAATTCACAAAAGATGACCTGATGTAATCCAATACAGTAGAATACTACAACACGTTTTCCACCTTTGCTGGCTAAATAAAAAAACAGTCTTATCTAAACGATCTATTCCTCTGGCAAAGCTGCCAAATTGATCTCACAATGCTGGATGACTTGGATTTAATCCCTCAATAGGAAGACGCACTGGAGGATTTGAAAAGTGGCAGAATAACAGTGCAAGGGTGTTACAGTGTTTCACAGGTACAGCGAAATGTCCTCCAACCAGTTGCGGTGCGGAGATTCTGCTCGGAGACAATGCTCTCTTATTTTTCCAGCCTTTGCTCAAGGAGCTTACAATTAGGAATGCAAAACTGTAACAAAGGCACTAAAGAGGATGCCTACGGTGTATAGTGTGTATGTGTGCGAGTGCGTAAGTGGAGCAGAGAGATAGATTAATGTTGAGGGGCATCAGCTTAGAGGATGTTTTGTTTCCCCACTGTGTGCCGAGTGCAGAGGGGAGTTAAGGGATTCCAATCTGGTCGTCGAGTCCTGCGGTGCGAGAAATGTTTGGAGTATGCTTGGTGATAGCGGACTCCATTACAGGGCTGAGTCTCAGGGTAGCCTGCCATTGTGCTGGCAAGCGAGGAGGTTAATCAGATCCCAGCTCCATTATGAATGCTTGCTATTTCTAAAGGGCTCTATGAATAGAAAACTGTAAGCTCTCGTAAAAATGAATCTGGGCTCTGAGCTTTTATGGAACAAGGCCTGATAAAGAACAGTGTTGGTGTACATTTGAAGTGATTCCACATCCTCCAGAGCAACACCAAATGAGTGTTTTATGGGGGCCTAGTTATTAATTATCTGAGATTAAGAAATTCTCTTCCGGCTTCGCAGCCGTGTTGCCCATGCCTGCTTTGTTTGCTGTAAAGGGCAGATTAGCTTAATTGATTTTTTGAGTATTAAATTAATTTCACATTGTGAGTCAATGACATCTGCTTTAGCAAATTGGCTAGTATCTTATCAGTCTTTCCTCATTAAAGCAGGACACATTGCTAAATATACTTTTTAGGCACTCTTTTGTTTTTGGTAATGACGGCATTCTTAATTTCTCCTTTTTTTTTTTTCCAAGTGTCAGCGCAAGCATATTTTTCTTTCTTTCCATGCTTTTGTGGTAGCTCATTAAATAGCTCTGCGCTCTGTTGATGGACGAGGGTAGTCCGGGACTGAGGCATGTTGTCTGTTTTTAACCCCTCACACACACACACACACACACACACACACACACACACACACACAGAAACTCACACAATTAGCCGGGATTTGCCAGTCACATTGGACAAGGAGAAATTCAAGGGTGCTGAAAATGCGCGGTTCCATTTTCTCGCCTTGTTGTGAGCACGACTCGAGAAAGTATCAGATAAGAGAGCAGCGACTTGATAACACAGCCTACATGCATCCACTCACACACTCAGCGGAAAGTCTCCTGGATTAAGAGGCTGCTGAATAGGGCTGCTTGTCTGATGAACCTGCAGATTTCTGACAGTGTCACTGATGGTTTGTGAGCTAAACATTTCAGGGGACGAACCATTAGCGATCACCCTGGATAATGACACGAAGAATGAGCTGATGCATCAGACTTGCTGATGTTTATGGCTTTTACCACTTTAATAATGTGATTTTGTCCATTTTTTTGTATTCACTGGTGTCTTTTTGTCTGTTTCATTTATCTGATAAAATGCTTCATAATGCAATTTGAAGAAGTGCACCACGATGAAAGGACATTAGGAGGACTGAAATTACATAATGTACTTTTGGGAGTTAAAATATTTACAGTGAATCACAACTCACAATGTAGCTTGTCTGAGAGGAACACTGAATGGAGGAGACAACAAGAGAGGACTTCTGGGAATAAACAAACAATCCAACTGTCCGCCATCCAGACAACGCACGCTAACGGTGATACACAGAGCAATCAGTATGTACCTACAGGGCAGGTCGCATTTCACACAATTTCTAGAAAATCGATTTTTCTCCTCTATTTTTCATTTATGTATTCTCTTTTTTTCCTTTTTTTTTTTTTTGTTTTTTTTGTTTTTATGTTTTTGCAGTGGCACAATCTCCAAAATTCAACTAAGCCTTTGCAGAACAACAGAGCACTTATATGGGAGGAAATGTGTTAACAGGCTAGACAGTCCTATTCTCAGCAAAGAGGTATTTAAGTACTGAAGATGAAGTGAGATGGAAAATCTCATTTCCATAACAGAACAGGAAAAACAGTCTGGCAGAAGGTGTTTTTTTCTTCTTCTTCTTCTTCTTCTCTCTCTGTTGAATTGTCAGAGCAATCATGGTCGAGCCGCAGCCAGGGCAGCAGACTAAAAGGAGAGGGGGGTTGATGGGGTGGGGGTTGAGCCCTCTTTCCCGAAACACATACAAATGAACTTGAACAATCTCATGCCTGCACCCACACCCACACACACACACACACACACACACACACACACACACACACACAGTAAACACATAGATGCAGGGATGCACAAACATTGCTTAGTCTCAGAGGAGCAGACAGTGAGCACATTATGCAAACACGGGCTTTGTGTGTATGCTGCTGAACGTGCCTGTGTGTTGGAGAGAGAAATTAGACTGATTAAAAATCAGGAAAAAATCACAAACTGTTAGATGAATCTCCTAGGGGCTAATTAGTATGTTGAATCTTGAGCCAGAAACACACTGTTTAACAAATCTGGAAATGTAGGTATATTCATGTTGAGCTCTCCTGAAATCTGATTTAAATGGTGGGCATGTTTACATTTGAAATGCAAAACGCTGCATAGGAGCAATAGCTGCTCCACATTGTTTTCCCTCCACACAATCAATTTGTCTGCCATGCAGCGGGTGGATGTGTATTGCATGCCTCCCGTGTTCCTTCAGGGCATGAGTTATAGCCGTTGCCACGCTATGGAGCGAAATAGAGAGTGGGGGTCAGTCCGTCTGCAACTTTCATGCTGAAACCCAGGTAGCGGTGGAGTACATTAGCTAAGTGTGGAGTACACTTTGCTGCTTCAGGAGCAGGAAATGAACTATTGTTAGCTTTTCCATTGTGGGTTATGCAATAGAACAACTAGACGAGCCCGCGGAAGCAAAATTGAAATGACCCTCCTTGCAAAACACAATAAATATTTAATTCAAGCCAAAGAATAGGCTATCGCTGGATGCTTTGTCCTTGACCATAGACTGAGCCCTGAAGATATTAGTTCAAGGGAGAAGACTTTAATCAGCGCACGAGCTAATTCAGTTCACCTTATTAAAGGGAAATCTGAACTGTTCCACACTGCTGCTCATAAACTTTTGATTTCCATCCACCTGCTATCAGCACAGTCAGGCAGCCCACATGAATATATTCAACATCACACAGAGACAGCGAACAGAGGGAGATCTGTTTTATGTTTTGAATACAGGCAGGATTCCACTTTAATATTTAAACCACTTTCTACAGTCAGGAGCTTTCTCGATAATACTCTCTCTCACCAAACCATCCTTTTCGTTAACAGAGCAATGTTGCCCAGTAGCTTGAATGTCCATGATATGACAATCAGTTGCACAGACATACATATAAAACAGGCTATCAGCTTCCATCCATAATGCATTTTAAATGTCGCTTCAGTTTCCCAGACTTGAGACGTACTGCATCTGTAGTGCAATTCAAGAGTGAAATATAACACACATTTTAGAGAGTTATTAGGTCTCCTGAGAAGTGGCGACCAGCTCAGGTTTTTTTTTTTTTTTTTCTTCAGAGAAAGTTTCATATTAGCCAAAAGTGATTTTCAGTGACTGGCTCAATCTCTGTGGGGAGCCGGAGTCTCGGGTTAAGACTGTATTGCCAACAGGGCACAGACGGCCACCAGCAATCCAGCAGGCCAGCGAAGCCCACCTGTGCCTAATTAACCTTTGTGTGAGCAAATGTGTGTGTGAGCTTGTGTGTGAGGTCGCACCAGACCAAACTGGGGACAGATGCCAGTGCACAATGCTGACATAACAAAATGTTCAAAACTGGGAGCATTTATGCACCTTTGCTCTAATACCAGCTGATTTAATACATTAATTAATCAACAAGAGCAATCATATAACTACCACCTGAAGTGTTTTACAAGCAATTGCATTGATTAGCTGAAATAATAAATCTACAGGTTCTTCAGGAAATGTGTTCAAAAGAAAGAGACTGACACTGACAGGCGGTGAACCACGACAAATCAAAACCCTCATTCAATGTGACCCAAATTTACAGCCGCGCACTCCCCAGTAAATGCCATGTGCAGCACATAAAGGGGAAAGTGTCTGGAGTGCGCCCGCAGTGTGCCACCAGGAAAGCCAACAGAAGAGCCGGCCCTGAAATATTAAAACCCACAGTGCCAAAAAACAATCTAGCAGATAATGATCCGCGCTTGACTGGAAATAAAAGAGACTGACAGTTAGACAGGAGTACAGCATAAAAGTAAATTATTTCACATGCCCTCTGGCTCGTACATACTGTCTGTTTCACAGATATTCACCCGCAGCTACAGGTCTGCGCGTCCTCAAGGAACACTTCCACACAAGAAACAACACAACAAACCGACCGTGCTTTTACACTGGTGAAATGGCTTCAACCAAAAGTCAAATGATGATATTTAATTGACCGTTTTAATCTCCAAAACACGTCGGTTCTCAGTGTTTTGCGGGAGCGACGGACGGTTTTATCGACAAACGCTTTCATCGTGAATGCGGTGCACAAGGTACAGTCCTCAGGTTTCCTGGCATTCAGACTTTGCTATTCATATTTATGTAACATGATGCAAAGCTTTCCCCTTCATGCAGCGAGTGTCCTTCACAAATGGCTTGAATTCCATGAAAAGAGGTCTTTTTCACCTAACCCTGCCTTTTATATCTTGTATTACTGACCCACTAACGTGCTGTGAGCGCCACAAATGAAATTCCGTCTATCGCCACTGAATTTGTATGTATGTATGTATGAACTTCAAGAAAGATTGAAAATGTTAAAATGCTCCTGGCATGTTGGCATCACCTCTGAAAGTCGAATACTGAGTTTGGTGGTGATGAAAATCTTTTTTTTTTTTTCAATTTATCATACAAAAGATTAAGAAAAATAAGAATAAAAGCAATGAAACCATAAGAAATATACCTAAATATGGAATATATGCACATTGGTGCATTGTAGCGGTTTCTAGTAAACATTTGGTCTCTCTCATCTGCACAAATACAAAACCAATGTGAAAGTAATTTCTTAAACCAGACCAGGCGTTATTTAACCAGACCCAGACTATTTAAAGTGAGCAGACCCAGCCTGGACTGTTGGAATTGCTCTCGGCTTCTTTAAAATAGAGTCAGACTTTGAATCATTCAACTGCACCTTTTTTTTTGGGTTTTTTTTTTTTTGGAAAACCTGATGAAGTCTCTTCATAACAGAGTTGGCTCTTTTAAAGGATTTAAAGACTCAGGTTTTTCAGATAACACTTGGGCTCCTACGCTCAGACCTTCACTCTCAAAAGTCGACCATTTACTCTTTAAACTACTTCTTGATTTTTCAAAGAGAACAAGACTCTTTCTTTGGACTTTTTTTTTTTTTTTAGATTGGTCCAAGACTTTTAAACCAGAACTGGGTTGCTCAGTTGATTCTTTAAACAAGACCTAGACTCCATAAACTAGACTTAACTGTTCCAAACTGATCCATTAAATGACATTTGGATTTTGTCAGAGTATTTTGTGTCATGATCTGTTTTCATGTAGGTATTTCTTCATGTTTCATGTTGTCTTCTGTCTCTCCTTGCCTGTTCTCAGTTTGTTTTTGTGTGTCCTTTCTTCTCATTTACCCTTGATCGTTGTCTGGTGTGTCTCGTCAGGCCCTGCCTCCTGATGTGGATATTCAGGATGTGACACACCGGAGTATACGGGGCACCTTCACTGAAATAAACTGATTATGACTGGAAATTTTATCTAATAATCTGTCCAGGGCATTCATCAAACTGCGTCATAAGACTGTAATGTGTTAATAAACTCCCTTATGCAGCCTTTCATTGCATTAAACTGTGTAAAATGGCACACAACTCACCAATGCATCAAATAAAATGCCCTGACACGGAAGAAATCATGTTTTACCAAAGGAAAAGAGGAAGCAATGGCAGGACTTGTGTCAATTTTGAGCAGAACAATTAATTATGGTTTCAATTATTGTCTTTTATTTGCACTGTTGGAGTTGCAGTTAGCAAATGTGCTTACTTGCATATTAAAAGTTTGAACCAGAATGCAAGGGTTTTATATTTATCACCATAATGTGCATTTGTCATCTTGTTCAAATGTTAGCTAATATAATCTCCAGTCTTCAGTTTGACAAAAACAAACATATTCATTGGGTTTGATCTTTGATTTGGATTCGGAGGCAAAAAAGATTCAGGGCTGTGAGAACTTTCTGTGGAAATTGAATTTATTATCCTCAGTTATATATTAATTTCTGTGTCATCACCTGAAAGCAAGAATCATTGTTTTCATAAGCTTAGAATAAGCCCCTCACAAAATAACGGCATGCGAGTTCTCATCCATTAAGCCTGTCAAGCTGCACTGCCAAGTTTTCTCCGCAGCCTTGGACAAAAAAACCAACACTGAAAAGAATTTGTGAAGTTTCGCGGAGACCTCAGCTTCTCTTGCATGTTTTAAAGTAAAAGATAAGGGGAAAGGCGTCAATTTGTTTGCAAACACTCAAGATAGCTGCCAATAAAGTCTCCACAGATCCTTTCAGGAAGAGTAGGAGAACAGGTTTGGTATTTTTATCATGGATCGAGCCTTTTAAAGTCCCATGTATTCCGCTCGGTTTATATTTGGTGAAAAAGTACACTTTGTACAGCGACTGGCAGCAAATTTCTCTAGTTTTTTTTTCTACCTGTACACTCTGAGTGCTGTCACAGCCTGTCACCACAAAAAATCAAGCAGAGAACTTTCTTGTCAGCCCAAATCACTCTCTCTGATGCCCCCTCATGTTCACTGTCTCCCTCTTGGTTGCATGTTTCCATACAAACTGCTGCGCACAGCGAGATACCGCGGAATATGTGTAGTTTGCTTCGGCAACTTGGACACACTGTCAGCCGCGATGCGCTGAATCAAACTGACAGTTTAGACGTATAAAGAAATACCCCAAGATTATGTGGATAAAGGGCCGATCATTTTCAGTTGTAGCCAGTGTAAATTTTGATAAAGTGTTTGAACCAGGATGGAGGATTGAGGAGTACAAACTCATATCTGGGCGCTCTGCAATGTTTTCCCGTTTTCCCCTCATAGCTTTCTTTTTTTTTTTTTTTTTTTTTTTTTGAAGAGCACGCAAATCTTCTCAACACCACAAGACATTTCAAATAAATTCTTCATTGGCCTGTCAAAATGCTTTTGCTCTTCCTTCAACACCAGCAAGAGACTGCCGTGATCCACTATGAAATGGCCTCATTGTGCAGGGCATCAAGGATTCTATGGCTCCATCTCCGGGTGTGCTCTGAACTGTGAATTTCAGATTCAGACAGCCCAAGGCCCAAGGCCATGAGCCGCTAGCGCTACTGAAGCACTCTGTTGCTTCACACATTTGAAATTGGCTGACATGTTTAAATTTGCCGTACCTTTGCTCAATCTTTGTGTGATTGCTCCGCGGGAACCACGCGGAGCCAAGTGACTCAAGACCTACATGTGTCAGGGCAATGAAGTTCCCTCTCCTCTAATTTTAGTCCGCATTTCCCCGAACTGCCATACATGCACATTTTGATGAGATTTACCGTGTACAGAAGGACTGTTAGACGCATCAGCATGTAACATAATAATCTGAGAGGGGATATTTGACAGAAAGTTTTTCTGCATTGGGTCTCAGGAGCTGTAATCCCTTAATATCTTACCAATAACTATTAAGGATTTAATGTCACTCGTACTCTGCTGGAGTTTTTACTTGATTCACTCTCAGTTCTCCTGAACTCTGGACACAGCCAAGATTGACTGAGCCTTAAAAAAAAAAAAATCTTTAAAGTCGCCTCTCACGGGTCACGGAAGCAGACATTTGCAGAAACACGGTGTTCAGATGCTGTACAACATAAAGTCAAGGTGACCGTTTCAACCCGAGTCGATATATTCACGTCAAGTTAACCTCTTTTGACTTGCTTTCGCGGCGCATGGGAATAAGACGTGAGGTAATGAGCTGTCACATGGCAAACAGAGGAAAATTGACTTTAATATTTCAGTTTTTCTAATTCACTTTGCTGCTGAAATACTGAATTAAGCATTGTCAGTCAAATTGTTTGCAGACTAAAGCCCGTCACAGTGTGAAAAAAAGAGTAGATCACAAGAGCTGTGATAGATGAAAAAAAAAAAAAGAAAGAAAAAAATCCACTTTTTAAGTCCTCTCAAAAATCCTCCAGTTAATTTTTCATGGCCCTACCTTTTAAGAGACATGTCAGTTTGATTTAATGTTAGTCTGACAGTTATTGGTTTTCGGTGTTTACCTCTTATCACTTCAGCAAACTGGGGAGGCCAATTTATACTCTGGATGCACATAAAGCAGCATCAAAAATTAAGATCTTGACACCCTGGAAACATTATAAAAGCTTTTTCTAATGCCGCTCTGTGTGTAATTGGTTATGCTCTTTTTGTGAGTGTGTGTGAAGAGGATAGCAGCCCTTTTCGAATGTATCAGTATTCTCTCTCTTCTGTGTTTAGACTGACATACTGCCTCAGCGTGTGGAGCCATTTCAAATGCCAGCCTTTTCTCTTTCTACAGCCGTATCCACTGTTTCACTCGCCGGATCCTAAACAGTTTGCATCTGCATGATGAGAGTGTAGTGGGTTTTTTTTTTGTTTGTTTGTTTGTTTTTTTGTTTTTCTTTTCTGCATTTACAGATCCCTCGAGTTTGCCTACAACAAGTGAGAATTCACCGCTATAAACAGCCAGGCAGCAATAAGTGTATATTGACACATACGCTGGCACGTTTGAGAAAGAAAATCTTTAAAAGGGGGCTTACAGTAAAGAAATTGTCTCAAATGGTTCAAAGGATTTGAAGTAGAAGAGGAGAGGATTGATGTTTGTGCTGCAAGCCCCTGAGTAGAACTGGCCCAGGGTCTAATCAGAGACCAACAACACACCCCACCCCGGGCCCCCCCCCCACCCCCCTCCCTCCCGCCTTCCACACAGCCCCAGGATTTTCTCTCACTATTCAGGGGCTGATAGATGAGCCTCTCTTTGTATTTCAGCCATGCACTTTCTTAAATCTGAAAAGCCAATTCATCTTTGGCAAATGCATAAGGAGGAGGCAGTGGAAGGAAGGAAAAAAAAAAAAAAAAACTTCAAAACTGCTTTTTTCACTCCTTGCCAGCACTCAAATGTCATTCACGAGCTCTCTAAACACTTTGTCTCTCCTTCATTAATTGTCTCAGTGCTTCTCGCGCGTCACGTGCCTTGACTACAGCCGAAGCCGAGGAGACAGTACCCCGGCTATTCCGCTCAGTCTTGTGCTCGATGCTGATAACTTCACAACAGATAAGGCTGGTGGTGAGGGGGGGAGGGCGGGAGGGAGGGAGGGGGGGGGGGGGGGTGTTTCTGTTTCCTGATGGACTGGATTAATCTTTGCTTTTCAGGTACAGTGCCTTTCAGACATTCAGGCAAAGCAGTTTATATACGCTTGCTGTCAAATAAATTCAAACATTTAGCGGGGCAGACAAATAACCAGTGTAATAAATCATCCATTTTTGTGTAGAAGGGCATCAGAGACGCGGCTGCAAGGACGGGCCGTTTGAAGTTTAGGCACTTTCATTACACACATGTCAACAACATGTACAAAGTGTAATGGTCCTGCAGTGAACTCGGGGGCAAAAATTTTACACTCCAAGTAGCAAAATGAAAGCGTTTTTTTTTTTTTTTTTTTTTTTCCAAGGGAAGATTATTTTTCTGTCAGCAATACAATATGCAGCACGGTATTTTTTTTAATCCCACCGTGTCTCACTGTGCCCATGTGTTGAGAGAGAAACGGTGTCAAGTTTAATTAGCAAATTCTCACAGTGAATGTGGACACCTTGTTGACACATCCATTCCACATGAGCTATTGCTGATTCCTTTGAATGCAATTTACATAATTATACCTCATCCAGCACTGTGAAGCACATGCCCCAAACACCGTGTTGCTCGCAGCGAAACCGCATGAGGAAATACAACCATATTAATGCTTGTGGCAAGAAAACACTAAATGATGAAAGCTCCTTGCTCCATCTGCATTGTATGAAACATGATGGTCTCGCTGCATTACAGATATGACCCCCCTTGCCACATGAGCACACACACATGCGTGACGCCTCTGCCTCTTAAAACACACACACACAAAGAGAGCAAATCTCACTGGCTGGCAAAGATGACCTACATTTCTACAATGGTTTGCACTTTACTCCACATATTTAAGTTGATCCATCTTCAATATGCAAAACCCATAGTGCACCACCTCATTCCGAAACATAAATTCTCATTTACATGCACAACATTGCAAAACAAGACACACCACCAGTGAGTCCATAAGCTCTCTGGTAACATTCAAAGTCAAACAACACCCATCTTCCCCAAAGAACAATGAAGCATGACAGTCTGAATTGCCAGAACGTACTGTCAGTGGACTCCTCCAAAGCTCCCAGCATTGAATTTCCCTCTGAATCATGTCTTGCTCATCTAATAACTTTGTTTATATCTGCTATGGGACATGTCTGGAGAGACACCTTGAACACTGGGATACAGCTCTCAGTCCAAACATAAAGACAGAAATGAAATATTCACCCGCCTTATTGTCTCCAAACTCCAGGAGAAGAATCAATAAAACATAACACTGGCTTCTCTCTGAGTTTAAGACTTCCAGTGGGGTTTGAAACCCCCATGTGACGCCGGAGCCTTTATTCTTGCATATGAAAACACCAGAGTTTTATTTTGATGTTTGAATTAATCAGCAGAGAGCATCTACAGAACAAAAAGATGTGATGTTGCCTGTGGGATCGACGGCCATTTGAGATTTCACAGCCTGCATTTAAAAGCATGTTTTTGAAGAAAGCATTTGAACAGCCCATAATAAGCTAATACAATCCATAGTGCCGCTCATATGTGGTGTGCAAAACTCCCCCTCTTTTTTCGCCTTATGAACCACATATTTTAATGTCCTGATCCATCTCTCTGTGAGAAAAACTAACCGACTTCAAAGGCTTGTGTTGAAAATTAGTGTTGACTCGAATAACCTTGCTTCATAGAGCGCTTTAACACCACTTTCAAGTGAAGGTTAAACCCCTGCGAAGTGTGTCACTTCTGCTAATACAATGGGGCAATTACACTGACCAGTTCCACATATGTGATTACCAGCGGAAAACAAAGGAGGCAGTTCAATAGGAAGGGGGCACGACCCCATTATCATGTTATCTCTCAGAAGGAGAAGAAAATCGCACCCAGTCTAACTCAAAATAAAATAATCATTCTAAAAGAAAGCATGAACAGCATGCGATAAAGCAACATTTTTTTTTCCCTTGATTATATGTTTTTCAGGTGCTCATTTACTCTCAGGCTATTTTAGGACATTGAACTCAACCCTCATGCTCATCCATCCATCCATCTTCTTTCCCGCTCTGCCTTTATGGGGTCGCAGTGGCAGAGGGCGAAGACGCCCAGACGTCTCTGTCTGCTTCCTCCAGCTCCTCTGTCCGGTGAATCCGGTGAATTCACAACGAGTTAGCGTAGCTGTTAGCTGACGAGTGAAAATAAAAGAAAACCTTCAGGCCTGAGTTTATATTAATTTGTGAAAATTCTCTCAGCAACATAATTATTGTGCAGATGTTTGGGCCAAAGCCTGTCCATCCATGTCTGTTATTTATTCATCTAGTCCGGTGCAGTGTTTTGATCAGCTTCCATCGCAGTTAAATGCACTACAAATTCAGTTGAATATCTCTATTGTTTATTCTGCACATGCTGAAAATAAATTAGAAATTAAATAACTGAGGAAAGAAGGACAATATACAGATAAAAGCAAGTCAACTCTGGTCGTCCACTGGGTTGCACTTTGACCTTAAGAGTGAGGGAACTGGGTTTGAACCCCAGCTGCATCTGGTGTTTAAAATGATATGGTAAAAGTTAAGGTGACTTTGAAACAGAAACGATATTCACTTCTTTCTGAGCAGACATATTTCAGGCACAGAAAAATAAACCCACACATAATGTCAAGAATTTATTTTCAAAGGTCCTGTCGGGTGGATTTTGTTGGTCGGAGTCTGGCAAGTCGTTGCATCTAAATTCTTTTTGTTCCGTATTAAACTGACCGATCACTGAGGGGGGTTACGCGCAGATTCTGAAGAGTGAAATCTCTTGATCTGCTTCTTGGCAAGAAAATATATTAGCGAATTACCCAAAATGTCAAACTATTCTTTCAAAGGGAAAAACTTGGAAAGAGAGATATTTCTACACCAGGACATAGGGGAGTCTGGCATCTCAAAGACACAGAATATTGAAGAAAGCAATCTCCCACTAGAGCAATATTCAGCTGAGCTGAGCTGAGCTCCACCACAGTGTAATTTGCCTGTGATTTCTAATCTTTGTAAAAGAATGCGAAGCTAAGTGCCTTCCACAAATGCAGACTATCATGGCATTTCTTCAGGCACATTATGGACCAGAGTGATTAGAGAACTTAAAATGCAAAGGCATCCCTTGAAACTGAATGCATTTACAATCCCATTAAATATGGAATTGTGTCTGTGGGCCAACAGTAAATTTGAAATATCTTTCCCTGCAACAGTTTTTTTTTTTTTCCTCATAAATTTTCGGTTTGCCGCTTGCTTCCCTCACTCTGTAGGAGAATCTGTTTGAGGCTGTGAATAATTTGCCCGTAACTTTCAGGGAAATAGCTACACTCCACATAATCACATATTAATCATGAAATTGCTATCACGTTTTCCCAATCAGCATCATGCAGACATGTGTTGGGATTGATGATTCTGACATTTGATTGCTGTTACTGTGAATGAAAACTGTTATAAAATTGCCGTCCGCAGAAAAGATGTGAAAATCAAATATTAATACAGAGTGTAGCTTGAATTCAGAGCATTTGATTGCTTTGTAAAGTCCCTCTGTAGCTGTGACCTTGAGCTCATGTATTAAAATATAGAATTACATTCTGCTGTCTGGGTTATTATTGTGTAGCTGGAGAGGAGAAACTCGCATTTCCACACAGCTTGAGCCTTTGACAGGTCATAATGAGCAGAAAATCCATTACTGCAGAAAAAAAAAAAAAAAAACATTGAAAACACTGCTTTGTGTGTTTTCCAATTGCAAGGCACCACAATTAAATGCAACATGTTAATGATGCACCGGCAAACTGGAAAACGCCACACAAACCACGTTCACAACAAACATCTGCTAAATGACCTTTTGTCGATCACAAACAACCATTTAGTTCACATAAATTCACGGGAACTCCTCCGCGTCCCAGTTCAAACCGGTGCTGTATTGTGGAGTGATAATCCATCTATCACAACAACCATTTGACCTGGTTTAATGTAATCCAATGAAAATCGCCCACACTGAATCTACAATCACCTCCGTTCTCATTAAAATGAAAATCAGCCCGCTTAACATGTAGCAACCGCTTATCAGCCAGTTCAATGAGCAACTCGCAATTGTTTCCTCAATCTTTCCTTTGCTGCATTAGAAGCATATTGTGATATTTTTAGTTAAGTTTTTTTTTTTTTTTTTTCACCCAGGCAATGAACTGTGTCAGTCTCACCATTAAAAATGTATTGTTGCACTTTAAAAATGATAGGTTCTCCATCCTTTCTGCAGTGCATCTGTTGTAACGGCTCTATCAGGACTGAGTTTATAAGAATTAACAGTTGAGGGAAGAAATTACATATTTAGCTGATCTTTTAGGGGAAACAATGCAAATTGAACCCCTTCAGCAGCGCTGAGAAATTTCCCTGTCTTCCAACGTTAGGCTAATGTTCTGGAATGTTCTATTTCATGCATGTAAAAGAGTAGGTCAGAACCCAGTATATGAAACACTTCAGGGCTTTTATACTAATTTCAGACCCTGAAATTCAGCGTGGTATAAAAGATAATAAGAGAGAGTTTAATAAGTTTTATATTCTGTAGTGTACGTTTCCTTCCTATGTAGTCTGTGGATAATTCTACACTTCTAAGTGTCCGTGCACGTGTGTGCGTGCAGATAATATTAATACCTTGGATCCCTCAGTCTCCTCCTGACCCCATAGACTGGGGATGTGAGGATCCGAAATCATAAAAATTGTTACCTACAGTAGCTGCAAAGCAGGGGAAAGCACTAAAAAGCTTTCAAAGTTCTTCCAGCCAGCAATTCCCTCTGTCCAAAATGTCATGAAGAAATACCAGTTATGGGGAACTGTGGAAGTAAAGACAAGATAAGAAATCTTTCTGATAAAACTGCATATCGGTTGAACAGAAAGACTACAAAATAAGGCATCTGGCAGACACTGTGCGTCACTGATGCATAAACAAGTATTTCTTTCAGTCACTGGCTCACAGCTTCACCTGAGACCGAACCGAGCCCAGGTCCAGGGGACAGAAGATCTAAAGAGCAGGTTTTGAATTATTATTTGCTGGATTTAATCATGTTAATGTTTAGTGAGCGTGTTCATTTCTGTATTACGGGGTTCAAGTATTCTGCTTTGAGCTTGCACGTCAGGAAGTGACAGAAGTGACAGGAAACATTGCACTTGTGGGGAAGAGAATAAAATCATCTTAATATCAGTGAATTATGAATGCACATATTGCAGAGTCGATCAGGAGGATGAAATTGAAGTGAATCTTACAGGGATCCAAACACTGCAATGAGCACAGTGCTGAGATTAATTCAAATTAATTAATTCTCTTGGCTGTACCAAATATGTGCTATTTGTGTCAGGACATGAAGGATTATCATTTATCCTGCAGGAATAATCTTTAGCAATCTAAGTTGAAATTTTCGTGAAAGTCTTGCTTTTTCCAGGATGTATGAGCAATAACCTTCATTCTGAATCTTATCATGGCCCTTATGACTAAAATCACTCTTCTTTTTTTTTTCAATTTCATTTTACTCTTAACCCCAAAAGACACGATTTGGCTTTTTGTATTTAGTGCTTAATGCTTGACGGTGCTCACCAGTCACACTCTGACTCATCCCGTCTGCCACTTGTTGTCCAGAGATGACACCAATGAAAGGAGGTGATAATAAGCCGAGAAAAACGTCTTTTTTCCTTCTTTTTTTTACACATTTCCTTTTAATACCTTGTTACTCACACTACACAGTCGAGCTTCAGATAAAGTTGTTACCATGCAAAAAAAAAAAGTTATTTCCATAGAGCCAAGTCTGAATGAGGTCTCTGACTGCGAACTAACACAATGATAGAAATAAATCTGCATAGTTTGACCTTTGACTGAATGTAGTATAGACTGAAAATTTACATTTTAGTTGCGTGCCCACACGAAAGTGTTGAAACATTCCTCCATCTTTCAAATGCTGCATTTGATTGTATGTCGCTCCTCTTGAAATGATGCACTCTCACATAACGTCGTGAACTAATTGCTGCATATCTCATGGAAAATGCATTAACGATATTCAAATAGCATATTTGAAGTCACTGGGGTCTGCATGTATGATTCTATTTGAGTGGCTGAATTTGACAAACTACTTGTGCTTCAAAGATCGCTGGCAGCCTTGGTGTGAATCTGATTAAAGGATTAGAAAAATCAATTACTGTCTGTATACACAGATATTATATTATACTGTCCTACACCAAAGTGGTATCTAAATTTTCCTTTTTTTTTTCTTTCTTTTTTTTCTCGTAATATGATAACATCTTCTTTCGGCAACAGCCACATTCTGTCACAGCTGCGCTCGCTGTGCTGGATAGCTTGCACTATAAAATTGCCCTCCTACCTTTGTTGTTTACTGCAGCCACAACTAGTCTCTGTGGGCTCTTCACAATGTCTCACATCATTATTGCTATTGTTAGTGTTATTGTTTCAGATTATTGTAAGTGCTTCAACTGCAGCGAGCTGTGGACTCTGTGGCTGACTAATGAATCGTAATGAACACAGAACTTAAAAGTAAATAGTCAGAGATAAATTGTGAGCAGACTTCAGTCCAGATGCGACTGTGTTCTTGCTGTGCCTCTCAGTTATACTCTCAACTGTAAACTCACTGCAGCAGTGATAACTCCACTTAGTGATTCTGTAAAACTGTCGTCTGTCAGATCGAGACACGTTCAAGAGGTTTCCATGTTCTCCCTGTGTATTTTCTCCGGTTATTCCAGTTTCCTCCCATCTATCCGTTTGTCTAATAAACCTCTTGTATTCTCTTCAGGGTCAGGGGAGTCTATCTCAGTAAGAGCAAGGTACATCCTGGACAAAGAGAAGAACAAACCACACAAATCTGCCTGTTTCTGGACCGTGGAAGCAAGATGGAGTACCCAGAAAGAACTTGCATGAGGAGAAAATGCAAACTCCACCTTTCCTGGCATTTATACCCGTTACCTTCTGGATTTACTCATAATAGTCAGCTGGGATAGGTTTCTATGAACCTTAGTGATAAAGCCATATACTGCGTAATTTAGATTTATTATATACAGGCAATTTAATTCTAACATTTTAGATTGCAGCTTCGCTGTGCCGTATTCAGCTTCTGCACAAAGCATAGGAACATTTCATCAGTAGGTGCTTCTTGAAGCAAGGCAGGAGCATTAATATGCTGATTTTATCTTCCTCCGCTCTTCTGGGAAGACTTTTCACAAGACAGTGGATAGAGAGGTTTGCTCCTCTTCAGCCACACAGTTATCAGAGAGGTCAGACACTGATGCTGAGCGATAAGCTCTGTCTCGCTGTTGACTTTCCATATTCACCACCCAAGGGTGTGAGAAGGGGTCAGGATGAATGATCTGTGCAAGAGAGTCAAGTTTTTCAGCACTGAAAAATACGTTCTTAATAGACCTTGTGCAGAGTCGTGTGGAGGGCATAACGATCCATCGCCAAATGGTCGCCATATTGTTGGAGCATGTTCAGAATGTACTGCAGCATTAGAATTTCCACGGATCAGATCAACAGTTGCCACCAGGAATGTATCAGCAAGCAAACCAATATCACGCAAAAGTATGAGTTGTGGACAAAGTTTTGACTCCCTGCTTTTAAATAGCTCATCCACTACGGCATCGCATTGTCTCAGTGGTAGAAATAATAACGTCCTCAGTGAATGGGTTTGAATAGTAAGAGTATTTTAAGAAGTACAACATATTACGGAATTGATATCCAAGTTTTCCTCAAAATCCTGGTGACAAACAGGTAGAAAAGAGATGTGTGATTTCCATACAGTCAGTGACAAAGAGGATAGAACCAGCTCTCTGTGTGCGATCAGTTTCAAAGGGGGGCATTGAGGGGGAGCATTGGGGGTTTCCATCCAGCTGTTTTATAAAAGTAAATTTAAGTCAAACTTGAGATTGCAGGACTACACTTTTTTGTGTGTTTCCACTCTAAAAGAAGTTTTAAAATATGATAATTGCAAAAAAATATGGTTGTGCTTGTTTTTTCACCTCATCAGCTGCTTAGAATTCAGTTGAATATCTGACTTACAGCAACAAAGACGCAGATGTAAAAGAGAGGAAGAACCAAGGGGACACATACAACCTAACACTGACGCCGATAATGAAGCACAATTAATGTACCCAACAAAAGCTTGATGAATAATGAAATAAATTACCTTAGTGCTTCTGAAAGCATTATGAGAAAAAAACTCATCATAACAATAAGTAGAGGGCAAAGCTATTAATTATTAACACATACTTTTTTTATTACTGTAGTCACTGATAGTGTATTGGAGAAATGGTGAAATGATAAAAATGTGTGTAAGATAGATACACACATGTGAAGACTTACAAGATTTTGAATTAATAATGCCTTCATTAGTCGCAAAAGAAGTTTTGCTTTTATTGCAGTCCGCTCTCAACAGTAGCTACCTTTTATTTATGGTCCATTATAATGGAAAGAACATATCAGGAAATGTGACACAAGTCACTGTTGGCATGAGTGTTAAAAGTGGGTATTTTGAGGTTGGCAATTGCCAAAGGCCCCGAGCTGGAAGGGGGTTCCAGGTGCACCTGATAATGCCACTTTCTCTTTAATTAAGTTTTTTTTTCTTGAACTGCAAAAAATGTTCAACCTTTAAAATGAGGAGGAGTCATGAAAGTTAACATAAACACAAAAAGTATCTTTTTTGCATTTCTGGACTCTCATAAGTATATTTAAGAAAAGAGGACAGCTGTTCAATCTTTTATTGGCAATTTTAATAGACTTTGGCTGTTTCATGCATTTGAGTTTGGGGGATTTGGGTTATTTTAGACATTTTTACTGCTCTCACTGGGGTGGAGGTTTTAACATCCAACATTTTGGAATGTCCTGCACTAAATGAACAAGTTAAACATTTAATATTCACTGAATGGCAGAATTTAGTATTATCAATTACAATGCCCCTGCCCAACTTTAACTCTTGGTCACTGCGAACCCCAACATAAATTCTCTAGATCAGCCCCTGAAACAAGTGAAGAAAAAGACTTCATTGTGTGCTTTAGGATTTTCTTTTCTTTTCTTTTCTTTTCTTTCTGGTCACTGATCTGATCTACTATACTGACTTTATTCAGAGGGTGAAAGGAAAGCAGTGCACGCGCTGGACAGGGCGCTGGATGAGCGCCCTTTCTCCTATTCCAAAGCGTAAAAATCACAAACAGAGGCAGTTCCCGCTGTCTCGTGGGGGATCAGCGTCGCATCACTCCTCCTTCAGACCGGAGATGTGTTTTTTTTACGGATTTGTCTCCGGATAATGAAGCTGTTTGCAAGTTAAGTGAGCTCCCCCCCTCCAGAAAACCGTGTCTCGGCGCTCTGGAACAGTCGCGGTGGTCCTGTGAGCGCACGCACGCACGCAGTGGTGTACACGTGCGCGCACAAAGACACACACACACACACACACACACACACACACCTTCTCTCGCGCTCAGGGACGCTCGGCAGACAATACACTAAACATCAAAAGAAAAGGGAAAAAGGCTCAGCTAAATAAAACCATCACTCGGTAATGGCTGTAATACGACGATAAACAGAGCGGGAACTATCTTCAAGCGGCGGCGTATCTTTCTGCCCCTTTTTCTGTTTTGCAACTTGTCTCAATGTGCAGAAAACAGGCTCGGAGCGTCTTTCTTTTTTTTCTCTCTCTCTCTCTCATAAGGGGGTATTTTTAATTCTAAAGCAAGGGATTGGTCACACTTGGTCTCATTAGCATGAGGAGCCGTATAAACCCCCGCCACTGCAGGATTTGGAGCTGTGTTGAAGGCGAGGCAACAAGCGTGTCTGACTGGCTGCGCGCGCGGAGCGACTAACTTTGACTTTCAGCACAGTTCAGCTCATAAAGCGGGAGCTTGGATGGAGAGCGCGCGCCACATGTGAACTGCCCCTCAACTGCTCAACGCACAATGAGGCTGATTGCCGAGGGGGACATCACCACGAAGATGATACGAGGCAATTTTATAACTTATTGGCACCGGTGGATTTTTATTCTCTCAGTCCATCAGTTTTTATTCTCGTCATGGGCTTTGTCAGAGGGAAATACTATCAGATACCAGACCAGCGAGGAGGACGCGCCGGGCACGGTCATCGGAAACCTGGCCAAGGACATGTCCTTGAGTCTGTCTCATTCCTCCAAGACCAATTTCAGGATGATGAAACAATTCAACGATTCATTCATCAGGGTAAGAGAAAACGACGGGGAACTCACAGTAGGAGAACGAATTGACAGAGAGAGAATCTGCAGACACACTTTACAGTGTCTGATTACTTTTGACGTGGTTAATTTCTCCAAAGATCGCTACAAATTGATTCACGTTGAGGTGGAAATAAAGGACATCAATGACAACTCTCCGGAGTTTCCAAACAAGGAATCTATAGTGGAGATCTCGGAGAATGCAGCTGTTGGATCCCGTATCCCCCTGGATCCAGCTGCGGACGCTGATGTCGGGTCAAACTACATCCAAAGCTATCAAATATCAGTAAACAGTCATTTCACCATTGATGTGCTCCTGAGAGCCGATGGGGTTAAATATGCGGAATTGGTACTAATGAAAGAGCTAGACAGGGAGACTCAGTCATCATACACTGTGGAATTAGTGGCCACAGACGGAGGAAACCCGTACAGGTCGGGCTCAACAAAGATAACTATCAAAGTGACTGACTTTAACGACAACAGTCCTGTTTTTGACCAGAATAGTTTTTCTGTCAGTCTGCCAGAGGACGCTCCGGTGGGCACTGTGATACTGGACTTGAACGCAGTTGATGCTGATGAGGGCTTGAACGGAGAGGTGGTGTACGGGTTCGGAAAACAGGTTTCTCACGAGATCCGAGAACTTTTCCAAGTGGATAATAAATCAGGTCGCCTGACGCTCCGGAGCCCCGTGGATTTCGAGGACAAAAGCACCTATGAGCTAGACGTGCAGGCGACCGATCTGGGACCCAACCCGACCCCCTCCGTGTGTAAAATCATAATTCACGTCACCGACGTTAACGACAATGCCCCAGAAATCAGTATCACCCCGATGACCTCGATCACGACAGGCATCGCGTACATCAGCGAGGCGGCAGACAAGGACAGTCTGGTGGCGCTGATCAGCACCTTGGACAGAGACTCCGGCGTCAACAGCCAGGTCCACTGCACGCTGTACGGCCACGACCACTTCAAACTCCGCCAGGCTTACGAGGACAGCTACATGATAGTGACGGCGGCCGCTCTAGACAGGGAGAGGATCAGCGAGTACAACTTGACGGTCATGGCTGAGGATTTCGGGTCACCTCCGCTGAGGAAAATCACCCAGTACACAATTAGGCTGAGCGACGAGAACGACAACGCCCCTCACTTTGCCAAAGCCGTGTATGAAGTTTCGGTGGTGGAAAACAACGCCCCGGGCGCTTATATCACCACGGTGGAGGCGAGCGACGCGGATCTGGGCAACAATGGGAAAATTACTTACAGGCTTGTGGACAGTGTTATTATGGGCTCCCCGGTGAACACCTTTGTGTCCTTGAATTCCGTGTCTGGCTCTATATACGCACTGAGAAGTTTCAATTTTGAAGTAATGAAGCATCTAGATGTGCATATTCAAGCAAGCGACGGGGGGTCACCACAGCTGCAGAGCACAGCTGTCATCAGATTAAAAATAGTTGATCAAAATGACAACCAGCCCTCCATCATCGAGCCGCCACTCTACAAAGGATCTGCTGAGGTTTTCCTGCCCAGAGATGCACCTGCAGGTTATGTGGTAACCCAGATAAAGGCCACAGATGCTGATGAAGGAATAAATGCACAGCTGTCCTTTAAAATCACCGAGGGGGGGCACATGGGTTTCTCTATCAACAAAGACACTGGGAAGGTACACGTGAGCAGACAGCTGACATACGATATCACAGACAATGTCAAAGTCACGGTGTCCGTCACTGACAATGGATCCCCGCCGCTTTCCTCCACAGCCATTATACACTTCAATTTTATAGAAGGAACTCTGCCGAGTTTGCCTTCCATGTCTGAAGACGGCACCGAGGAGCCTTTTGAATGGGACATGTCCATAGCCATCATCATTGTCCTGGCAGGGAGCTGCTCTCTCCTCCTGCTGGCTATCATTCTCATCACAACTATTTGCAGCCGGCGGAAAAAAGACACGAGGGAGGGGGAGTTTGATGAAAAAGAAGACACACCAAATGTGGAGAAAGTGGAAAGTGGTCACATCGATTCACTGATTGCCAACCACAAAGGCAAAGCGTTTGAAGCCCATCCATTCCCAGAGAAACCTCCATTGGCTGGCAGCACCACATCGGAGACAGGCTGTGAGGATGGCAGGCAGACAGCAGGCATCTTTGAGTCTAACAACAGAGTTGTGGAGAATAAATTAAAGGTATGCACAATTTGTGAAATATATAAAGTTAATCACACGCTCAGTCTCTTCTGGTTTGCATTTTGACTCATGAACTGCATGCATGTGATTCCTGTCTTTGCAGGGTTACTCGACACTACCAGGATATGGCAAAGAGACTGTGAGGCCGATAACAATATGGAAGGGCAATTCATTCACCACGATCTCAGCAAGAGATCCCCACATCAGTGGCAAGGACAGTGGAAAAGGGGACAGTGACTTCAATGACAGTGATTCAGATATAAGTGGAGATGTGCACAAGAAAGAGTCTCCTCCAACAAACAGTGAGTGTCACCAAAATTATAGTCGTAATTTAATCCATTGGAGAGACGATTTATATTAAGTAAATGTGAGCATGTAAAGGTTATATCCATGCAGCGATATACTGCACATTGATGTTTCCTTGTGCAGTTTGATTTATATTTGCTTGTAGTATTAAATCTAAACAATATACACAACAAATAGTACCAAGGTTCAATAATATCTGACACTACAATACACTGGGTACATTATGAGTGGTATTACCTTGAGCTCAACAGGATCCTTTATCACCCTCCATCCTCAACCCGGTGAACCAGTAACTGTATTCATACTACGTCCTCACAGCAGTGCTGTTTTCCACAGGTCTCTGGGCATGTACAAGTGAGTGCAAAGTGTTGGGACACTCAGACCGATGCTGGAGCCCTTCAGCTACCAGGCCCAACACAAGCTTGGCCAGTGGACCGCATCTGTCAACGTTCTCCAAGACAGCTTCACTTCCCCGGGACACCAGGAGAGAGAACTACTACCCTGCTCACTTACCCAAAACCAACGGCCTGCAGAGCGTTTATGAAAAAGTCCAACACCAGGAGTTTGATTATATTCTTGTTGGTCCACCGACGCCAGCCAGGATACAGGAGACAGATGAAATATCCATCCCCGAATATACAAACTCTTAAGACATTCTACAAGAAAAAAAAAAAAAAAAAATCACGAGAGGGGTTTTGTATTTATACTGTACAGTACTTTTATCTTTATTGACTCTGTGTTGGATTGTTGCAGTGTTTTGTAGTATGTCATGTGTCCTTTTGGCTCATATAAGACTGTTCATTGTATTATCTGTAATATGCAAGATTTTCTACATTAATAATATATTTTTCATATCAATTCAATGTAAAAAAGAATTTTATTATGAATTTTTAAGAGCATGTGTAAGTATTTAAGGGGCATGACCAATGAACATTTAGGCTGAAAAGGGCCTTACTCCTGTGGGAAACAATCAGTATAAAAGATTGCCATGTTTGTGGTAGATTTTATCACATTGTTGCACAAATAAACTGTTAAATAAATAAAAAAAAAAACGTTTTGCCGTTCAATGACAGTTTTAAAATGTAACAATTTGAGCTTCTATGACGCAACTGTAATCTTATAGAGAGAATACAACCTATTGTCCCAAGGAAGCATTCATAAAGCATAAAAAATAACCTCAATTAGCCAACTGAATGCATTTAATTTGCCTTAAAGGCTTATAAGCTGCTGTAAATAAAATGAGGTCCTCCAAGCATCACAGCTAAATTGATAGCAAACATAAGTGTTCGCTTTTCATTGCACACAATGTCGTTACTGTGCTGCCTCAATTTGCATGCAAATATGGCATTGCTGATCAAATGCTTTCACAATTACATATTTTTCAAAGGTCAACTAATCCCCCCACCTTTTGTGGTTGCCTGCCAACTTACCAATCTTTCAAAAATGTGATTTAATCTGTTTCTAAGCAACAGTTGCACTTGCACATTATAATTTTTTTTTTTTTCTTTTTCTGCGCTGTTTGTTTTTTAGGTTATGATAAAGACTGAGCAACCTTGGCCACAAAACCTCCTTTGTCCCATTGTCAAAACAGAAAAAATTCTAATTAAGTAAAGGTTCTGTCTGTGTGCCTTTATGTGTTTCTGATTATATGTACGCCACGTCTGTGCTGTCTTGTAGTGTATTGTGGAAATACAAAAACCAAAGAAACTTGAAGACAATGAAGACTCCTGGATACAAGGCTGACTATCTCTTTATTTCTGCTTGTGAGAGGATCTGCACAAAAAAAAAAAATGTCTATCTTGGTCGCACACAATTATGTGATAATTCAATAGATGAAATGTCTCTAACAGCATAGCATCTTTTAATTTTCTGTGCTGTAGCTTCAGGTGATTTTCTGCTCAGTAACCGCTGTGTTTGTAATATTGGACACCTGCCAGTCGCCCATGAGGTCAGAGCTGCTTCAGAAGGCTTCATTTATTTTGGTATCACAAGGTGGCCAGCGCATGCAGGTAACATTCAGATGAAGAATTTGGCCAAAGTAATTTATATCGACTGTACGTCATTCCCACTTCAGTGTCAGAGAGTCTTCTGGTGGATAACCGGACTCTCCAAAGAGACGCAACTAGAGAGGAAAGTACATTCATGAAAGAGAATATGGATAAATCCCAAACTACAGCTCACGGATCTTGCTGTTTTGAACACTGCAGGCCTCCGGTAAGACAGCCCTATTAAGGTTTTTGATCAGAAATAGAACTGACATCCGTGACTCGTAAATACAGCTTTGAAATCTCGAGCATTTCAGGAATGTTGCTCTTTACTTGGATGTTAGTCTTGTCCTGGTCACAGTTCAAGGCGCCTCATCTATTATTTTGTTTTCCTCCAAACTTTAAGGGACAAAGTGCTTCCAGCACAGCAACCTCTGCCACATTCCGTCATCTCCTGAGATTCGGAGCTGTGGCTCTTATTGTTGGCGCAGTGTTAATGCTGTGTGCATCCATGGCCGCTCTGTACCTGTGGAAAGTCAGCGATAAAAACGTAAGTGCCAACAAAGGACTTCTGTGGTTATTACAGTGCCTTGACAGTAGCAAATATCTCAAAGTGAAAGCGGGGAGGGAGCGGGGCGGAGGGGGTTTGGTGAGAAACAAACCCAAAGTACACTGTGAAATCCTCCGTTGAAAACTTGGACTTACAGGTCTGTTTGGCATTTGATTCAATAATGAGACGTTTGTAATGATGACTGAGATGTCTTACCAACAACCATCTGAATTCAGATTAAAACTGCATATTTAATTCTGTGTAAATCCTGCAAAAAAAAACAGCTAAATTTATCTTGGAGTGCTGCTTCATCTTTTAAGAAACGCTGTACTGTTTATTCACGTTCTAATGAGATCACCTGCAGGGCAAACATCCCCATCAAGGTCTGCAACAGCATCCCCTGTGGTGTTTTACTCAAAACCTCAGTGTGGTAAAACTACAGAGGATTTTCTTCAGCGAAAAATTACTGTGTAGGGAAATAGCACAAACAACATGAAGCTTGTTTTCTGTCTCTCTTGTTCTGTTTGCTACTTTGTAATTTACATAACTTGACTAATCAGTCATTTTAACATCCCACTTTGAACGCCGCCAGGTTTATAATGTTCGTTACAGTATGAACATCAATGGGGAGGTAAGGGAGGGCTCCATGGAAATTGATTCTGACAACAATCTGGAGAGATTTAAAATGGGGAGCGGAGCCGAGGAAGCCGTGGAGATTCATGACTTTCAAACTGTGAGTGAGTTTGTCCTTGTTCTATCTTCCTGAGGTAGCTCAGCTGAGACCTTCTGTGTGCTCAGCAAAGTAGCAAAGCCGTGAGTGTAAACATGGCATCTCTGTGATTTGGTGCAGGGAATAACGGGAATTCTCTTCTTTGGAGGAGACAAGTGCTATATAAAATCCCAAATCAAAGCCAGGCTTCCACACATGGGAGTTCGCAGCAAGGAGGCGGCGTTGTTCGACCTGGTACGCGCGCGCTACTCGACACACAGAATTGCAAATTGGAGCAAAAACAAAATCGAGATTACCGCATTAATTTCCTTTTCCTTCGAGTAATTCAAGGACGTTGTTTTTTTTTTCTTGACAGACCGATGAATTAATGCCCGTGAGGTTCGACGATGAGCTCCTTTTCTGGGTTGCTGAAGAGCAGCCGCTGAAGGACACCAGGTTTCTGAGCAGCAAAATTCTGGAGCTCTGCGGTGAACTTCCCATTTACTGGCTCCAGCCCATGCACTCTAAAGGTTGTCCTCACTACCTCTTATTACCCATTATGTATTAAATAATTCTATTCCACAAACTTCAGGACAAGTGTCCTTCTATCAAAGAGCTTGGTCCATTCAATGTTAACTTCCTTACATTTTTTATGGCTTATCAAAATCTGAGCAGCGATTGCCCTGCTTGCGTGCTGACACACTTGTAAAATTTACAGCCTCGTCTTGGAAGTTAGTGAAACACTTCAACATCTTGAACATACACTACATTTAGAGCCGAACACCAAAAAAGACTCACAAAGTCTTGTATTAAAAAAGAATGATCCTGAAATATGCAAGACTGCTTGATATCGCTGCTGCTAATTGAATTATTCAGTACATCAGAGACAGCTCCAGCTATGTAGGATTGAGCTCTGAGGACATGTATGGCATCTTGTGGATGTTGACCCAATACTCTTGCCTCTCGTGGCTGCTGTAACAGATGGGGAGAGGAAAAAGAGAGACACACGGCGAGCCACGAGGCAGTTTAACATGGAGGAGTTTGAGGCAGCTGCTGAAGTGAGGGACCCGATGAATCACACGGTGCGTGACACCTCCAGAGCCGCGGAGGAGGAGGAGGAGGAGGATGGGGCGCAGGCGTCCGCGGGGTCAGCGTACAATCCTGAAAACCCCTATCACGTGAGTCGCCACATTATCATTCAACAGTGTTTTTGTTCTGCACCACTCCAGAGTGAATGAAATTCAGATGAACTATCAAGAGGCCCACACTGAGCCCGCAGCCAGCCTCAAAGTGACATTGCGAATTGAAGTTCCTCTGTTTGTAAACACTTCTCCAGATGATTTCACAACCGGCGTCCGTGTTAAAAATGTATCCTCACAAGTAGGAGTGTGAATCTGGACTGAAGGTATATATGCTGCTGCTGCTGCCTGTGCTGCTGAGGTGTCACACAGGCAGGTTTAATTATAGGTCACAGGGGTAATATTTGCCATTCTTACTCAATGAACTTATGAACTGAAGTGAAAACTCCCACTGCTTATAAAAATGCATACAGCCTCTGAGAACTGAAGTCGCATGCTTCGGAGGATGATAAGTTTTTTTTTTTTTCACATTTGAATTGCAAATGAATATAAATTTTAAAAAACAATGGAAAAAAAAAAAACAACTGCCCTTCAAAAATTAACATTTCTTCATTTAACTGCAGCGCAGCGGAGAGGCCAGAGAGGAAGGTGCCGTGACCTTTGACACCATGTTGGACCACCAGGGGATCTGCTGCTCCGAGTGCCAGCGCAGCTACACTCACTGTCAGCGAGTGTGTGAGCCCCTGCGAGGCTACTGGCCTTGGCCTTACAACTACAGAGGCTGCCAGGTAGCTTGTCGAGTCATTATGCCTTGTCGCTGGTGGGTGGCGCGTATTTTGGGTCTTGTGTAAGAAAA
The DNA here is from genome assembly GCF_902148845.1 of Salarias fasciatus. Classification (NCBI taxonomy): domain Eukaryota; kingdom Metazoa; phylum Chordata; class Actinopteri; order Blenniiformes; family Blenniidae; genus Salarias; species Salarias fasciatus. The sequence goes on from NC_043760.1 coordinate 24,737,761, forward strand.
ACACATTTGTGAGAGTCTCTTTTCTGCAGCTTTCCTTCCCAAAGGTCTCTAAACATTCAGCACATATTCAGGTCTGCTCGCTGATGTTTTGTTTTCCACAAGAGTAAATGCGATATGCTAAGTACTAAATATGCACCTGAAAGTGAGACATATAGCCTGTGATGTAGGATTATTTATAATACTTACACTAAATGTTCCACATCTTTCATCTTTATAGCCGTGCTCCTCTCTTTACACACATGGATAACTGAATGCACAAAATGCGATTTTCTTGTTTGCAGCAGCAGATTCACAAACGAGCGCGTTGGTTTTTGTAGCTAGGCTTAATGCACTGTACTGTATTTAATGGAAAGCATGGGACTGAATCCAAAGGCTCAGAAGATCATGTACCCTCTCCGACTGAACGGGATTCAATGTATTCTAATTACAGTAAACGCTGGCTTTGATGTAGATGTTTTTGTGTCACATGTTGTTTCCATGGTTCCACCGGGTGTTTTTCTGATAAAACTGAAGTGACAGCAATGGTTGCCATAACTTCTATTCACAGCTCAGAATCAGTTTGAGGGCAACACAATTTGTGTGCACTGACATCTGCATTGATGTGAACTAATGTGAGATGAGTGTCATGGCAATGATGGAAAAGTATTTACATAAAAGTGACAATTTTGTTTAAAAAAAAAAAAAGATAAATCAATATCTGTTTTCTTATTTTCTTATATCATTCTGTTTGGAAAAAGATGAGTGTGGATGTTGAGCTTCCAATTTTTTTCTGTCAATATGAAGCTTTTATTGGAACATGTGGTGCCGGCTATTCTGAATACCTCAAAATCAAAGGAAATCAGATTACTATCTCTAAAGCCATATGCCAACTTCCTAAATAATTGAAAGGAGCCATGTTGTGATCAAGACGATTTCACAGAGGGCGATCCAGGCACATCAAATTACAACAGATGTGAAATTGCACCATATCTGCCTCTAAAGCTGCATTGAAACTCTGAGCAGTGCAGGGAAACAACACAAAGAGATGCTTGTCTTTTTGCTCAGAGATTTTTTTCTCCCCTGGTTTTCATGGGGGTAGAGGTGCTTATCACATCTGCAGTGCTGATAAGACGGCCTCTGTGCTTCCGTAGGCTATATAATATTAATCCCTCTCCCACGTCTGCAGATACACTTAAAGGAAGGTGACAAGCATGACATATCCAGGACCTCCTGATGGCTCGTGCTCTGGAGTGCAGCCGCTAAAAGAGCCCCAAGTACCCTCAAGTGATGTAAATTTGCAGGGGGAGTCCAATTTCCATCACAGTGCTGTCACTGCCATGGTCATTAAACTAAATCATCCTGCTGTGTGTCACACAGCTCCCATTTTAAAGTCCCCTCAATAATGGAGTTATACTTGGACTGCAGATTGCAGCACAACAGTGAATGTCTGACCTGACAGCAGCTGTAAGGCTTTCTTTCACTGTTTTTTTTTTTCCATCCCTCAAAATCACAGGCAGACCACATGTAGTATGTGTTTTAAGGATATTGTGAAATTATTGATTAACCGAGGAACCTGTATCTTTACCCGTATGTAACATCTGTCACATATGCCTACCTCATAATGTCTGCAGTCAGTACCTGCAACAAACCTTTAGGTATGACATGCTGTTCATACATTTTCTTCAGGTTTCTCTCAGAATATGGTGATATGGCAACACAAGGCGAACTTTCATGTTTGAACGAGACAAAAGGAGACCAAAAAAAAAAAAAAAACACACACACACAAAGCAAAATGGGGGGAAAAAAAGGAAAACACATCACCACGAGCAACAACTCAAAATGGCATTTAAACTGGGAAAAATACATAGCTCACAACAACAGCAGTTTTGTTGTCCCGAGGCCCTGTTTCTAAAGAACTTGTTTCCTTTTGCCATTCCTCTCCTAAGAAGAGAAATGTACCCCTTTGAGTAGAAAAGACGAATGTGCTGGAGATCAGCTTCAGTGTGCAAGACAGTGGTGCCTTTTTGTTTGTTTCCCCTCTGGAGCCAAGCTTACCCTGGGAGCCCTGCAGGCCAGGGAACAAACAGAGCTTTGTGAGCACTGACCCACTGTGCCCAGCAGCCAGACTGCAAACCTCCACTCCTGCGCTAATAGGAAACCACAGACGAGGAGACTGTGGCTGACGAGGGAGGGAAGCTTTCTCGCATCCACCTGTGCTTTCATCATTGGCCATCAAAACAAGCGCAGGCAGGCGGGGTGCTGCGGTGCTGTGGTGATCACTGAATCAAAGGCTTTCTCGCCAACCCTCCTCTTGGCACCAAAATGAGCACAATGCATTTGAAAACCTTAGCCGGGCATTCATTTCGCAACGTGGATTTCGCCCCAATCAAGCGCATGCATTCTCCGCCGCTCCCTATAAATATGTCAATAGCCTGTCATAAATTTGCCTGTTGTTGCCCGGGAGGAATTAGAAGCGTGAACAGAAGTGCAAAGCGAACCACTCCAGCCAACATGTCCTACATTTGATTGCATGTTTTCCATTACATCCAGACGTGAATGAAATAAACAGTAGTGACAGTCCATTTTGCACCTTAACCAGAACACAGAAACGCTTTTAGACTAGCTCATTATGTTTTTCTGCAAGAAAGCACAGCAATACATTTATAGATGCTGGCGTTGTGAAAAACCTGTAACCCGCAGTTTTGCACCAGCATTAACAACCCAGACTCCTAACATTTGTCTTTTCTTTTACCCTGAATGGTCAGAAATACATGGCTGGATGAAGGGGGCCTCTGGTACAAGGCTTAAATGCTTTTTAATCCCATGGTTGAATGACCACTTGCAGTTCTGCCCAGTAGTCTGACTCTGCCTGCCATTTGCAGGTCTCTGAAGTTTCCCTGCCTTTGGCTGGAGTGTACACTTGCCTAAATCTCTCCGTCTCTCTCTCTCTCTCTCTTTCTCTTTCTCTCTCTCTCTCTCTCTTCCTCTTTTGGATGCAAGCCTCAATTGGCTATTAATTAAATGCCTGCTTGTATTGTATAAGGGTGGCTGCCTTGCTCATTTCACTAAGCCAAAACTCCAAATAATGTCTATAGACCTGTCCGCATCATTACAGCGATTCTCCTGGGTCACTCAATTACTGAGCACACACTGCAGGGATTTTTTTTTTTTTTCCCTCCCCGTGTATTGCACTGTGTTGCATGGTGTCCTTGTTACACTCAAATAGAAAACCTGTAGTGTGGTGTAGGTCTAAATTGGACACAGTGCTGGAATTTGAACCATTGCTTTCCTGGGGACACACTGTACGTCTGACAGTGTGTGTGTGTGTGTGTGTGGGGTGTCGGCATCCAACCTGCAGTGGATGTCAAGGGATTCACACAAAATGAGGGGGAGGGAGGGGTCTCAGCTCAGGCAGTCATGGCTTCTTGAGAGAGGATGCTGTATCATCAACTGCATGAAACACACCAGCTCACCCATGTCATCGCGTTTCACCCCAGTCAGTGGAATTTAATTAGAAAGGCCATGCCAGCGGGATCCACATGAAAAAGATTCTCCATCAAAATATGGCATTTGTCTAAACTTCAGTCACCGTAGGATGTACCCCAGAACGTACACATCCTCTGGTGGGGTGCTTAAAAAGAGCTATAGATAGCTCAAAGTGAAATCAAATCAAGACTTCACATCTACCAACTGTAAAAAAAAAAAAAAAAAAAAAAAAAAAAAAAAAAAAAGCAACTCCTCCACAAAGCAATGTCAAGAGGCTTGCCACATGAAAGCAGAAGTTGTCTAAAGAGTTGCAGGAAGCACTGACAAAGTTTATGGAGAAAAAAGTAAATGTGTTTTTAATCCTCAGCAGCACGTGCAACAATGAGGGAGCCTGAGCGCTTAGATATGCCACCCCGGGGGCAGGCTCTATACTTAAGGCTTACAACAGCCTCATTATCTCCCTCAACTCACATCAGATCCTAGCAGCAGTTTGTCACAGGCAGGCTCCACTCTGCCAGTAGGCATCAGACCAATCCTCCTGCAACACTACTGTACATAATTGCCATATGGACAGCATTTTGAGCCAGACTGAAGACTAAAAAGCCCTCCAGGCAGATTCCCCAGATAACTAAATGAATATTTTATCTCATTTCCATCTAATTTGCACCGCATTATTATACAGAACTGAAATTTTTAATTAATTGATAGAACAGATCAAACACAGGTTTACACTTTGATTTTCGGGAGCTGTTATTTTGATAATTTGCATGACTTTTTTCCCATGCCAAGCTCTTTAATCTCCCAGAAATTCTGCATCTCTATATAGAAACACTATAATAAAACATACAGCAAATTAATAACTGTCAGAGCACATGAAATGCCTGTCTTGGTTGTGTGAGCAGTTCCAGTGAGAAGTCCTTTTACCTGCCACCTCGCTGATTAATTAATTTCACACTGTTTAATTAAATCCACAGTCTGGGGAGTCTGGGCAGCACCGTGGGGAGCCGTATTTGAGCCTTGTGTGTGTAGAGAGATTACTAAAGAAGGTCTGAGACTCCGGCTGTCTTGGATGTTGACACTGACATCAACCTTCTCTGAATACCAGCGCCTGATTGTGTCAGTGTCGTCTGGCTGCTGGGAGCTTTTACTGCTGGGAACATGATAGCGCCGCGCCATTTGTTGATTATCTGCTGGTAGTATTTTTTTTTTTTTTTTTTTTAATTTTGACAAGGGAGAGTCGAGCGTCTGACAGCACTGGAGACAAATTAGTATCTGACACTGCTTGATGTGAGATGTGCTGCGGCAAACCGTACTTTTTCCATAAGTCATTGAACTGCTCAAACACAAATTAATGACATGCAAATTGTAAATAAAAAAAAGATGATTTTTGAAGTGCAAAATTCAGCCCGAAAGCTTTAAATTGGAGCAAGCATGAGAAGCCAAAGGGACTGATTCAAAAATAAAATATGTGAACCACATTTCAGATGAAAAACAGTACAAATTGGCTTTAGCGTAAATGAGCATATTGAACCCTTGCATCTTGTCCAACGTGGCTGAATCCAACAGTCAAAGCCTCTGAGACACAGTTTCTCTTATGTCAGAACAGAACGAGGTGCATGAGAGTGTGAGCGCAGCAGGCAATATGAGTGTGTGGGCTGCAAAAGCATGCATGTTAGTTCCTCTGTTCCTCTGAAACATATTTTTTGACATCTCTAATCACAAACAAACACATTTCGAGGCGCATGGCTCAAATCTGTCTCGACGGCGCAACTTATAAATAAGATGTCGTATAAGGGTTGCATGACGTTCAACACCAGAAAAACAATCTGGAGGGCAGTGATGTCTAAATTTATAGATTTCTCCATTTCTCCACTTCAGTGGGATCTTTCTCTACTTTGATTTGGAAACCTGATATTTGATTAGGTACATAATGATGGAAACCTGCTGGCTTGATGTGATGTGGAAACAGAATTTCCTTTGCGCTCTTTTATTTGATGTGCCGTGCACTATTAGAGTAACAAACACTTGAAAACCTGTAGGGTGTACAATGATGAAGGAAAGAAAAAAAACATAACTGAGTCAAAACAAAACCCGCATTTTCTTTTTATCGCTTTCATATTATGTGATTGAATTCCTCTTTAAATATTTTCTATTTGACTCCTCAGCAGCGATGATAAAGAAAAAAACAACCAGACATGCAGGGCTTCGTTCGGCAGAGGTAAAATCAAAGAACAAAATCCATACATATTTGCTTAATGATGATAGCGGGTGCTTTAAGATGAAGGCTTTGCTTGATCAGTGTGAAATACTTGGTGAGCCATGTCCTCGGTGCACCGCACATCTGTGAAAGCGTCACAAACATCAGGAGAATTCGCAGGCTTTTATTCAGACAGCTCAATTTTTTACAAACAGTTGAGTTTACGCACACGGGATAAACTTTTAATAGGCACTGCGGCACACGGCATCAAAACAGTTTTGCAGACGGAGACGGCATTAGCTGGAAGAACAGCACTCTATTTGTGCTTGCCTTGTCCTGTGACAGGAAGACCTATCAGGTGCCTCCCTCCCTCCCTCCCTCCCCCACAACCACCACCACCTCCTCACACAAACACACACACACACACACACTCACACGCGCACATTCACATACACACACACACACGCACACACACACGTTCCCTCCCATCCTTCTCTCCTCATGACCCCATTCTGTCATCTTCGTTTTCCTTCTTCCCCACTCTCAGGTCTTTTATAAAGTGTCTCCATGCATTACACATTTAACAATGCATTAAAAATAGGCCACCATCAATCAGTCATTCAGCGGCGGAGACGGAATCTACTTGTGGCGCCAAATTGGTGTGTTTCTCAAGGTTCAAGACGGAGAGGAATCCTACAAACTTCTCAGATGCTGCGAACGTGTGTAAAACTTAGCAGAGATGAAAATAACATTTATGTGCTAATTACACACTGTGTCCCTTTTTGTAAAAAACAGAAAAAAAAAAACTGCTGTGATAATTCTGAATCTACATTTGCTTGATTTCCCGCAGCACAGTGTCTCTCCAGCGTGAGTTCAACTAATATACATGCAGGCGGTAAGCTGTGACGGGATTTCTGTTGATGTGTGCCAGGTTAACATTGTGCCCAAAACAGTGATTTGAGAAGTGTGATGCATGATACGGGATAGGTACGAGGTTAAATCTGATGTAATGGTTGGGAGTGAGTCAAGCCTTGCGGGCAAATAGTCTGAACAGTCTGACTCCAGGTTGCTCATGCCAAAGCAGATGTTCAGCTGACAACAGCACTACAGAAGACGGCGCGCGTTACTCAGAAGGTGTTTTACGTGATCAGGAGGGCATGTCAAGGTTTCCAAGCTCCTGATAGAGCTCCTTTGGTGGTTGTATTGATAGGCATGCATGTTTAATAAAGGGGTATTGACAGTCTCTCGGTGTTCTGGGTTGTGCGTGAGCCTCGTCAACACAGTAAGGCGCTGTCCTGCTCAGGCGGAGGTGTGGACTTCTGCTTGTGAGCTTTGATGTTGTCGCTTTGCTCCGACGCCTGGTCCTGCATCCTGGACTTCAGAACAGACTGCATCTCGTCGTGAGCAACAGCCTGAGGACGGAGACACCGACGGCACAGACACGCCTGGAGGACCACACACAAAGCCTGGTCAGGGAGGAACAGGTTCTGTTTATTTTAACTTCATATGATGAAAAATGGCACATTAGAAAGCACATTTCTATTCTAGTATTCACAGGTAAATCTGTAACAAAGTAACCTTGTGTTTGTTCCTTTTAATTAACATGAACAATACAATTATGGAATAATTCACGGAGGTCCTACTGGAGGACAACTGACAGACAGAAATTGTGTTATTTCTTTGAATAAGCATCTGATGTGTTGGAAAAAAAGAAGTGTGTGTTGACAGAAAAGTAATAAGAGTGAGAATGGAGACATAAATGTTGTATTAAAAAACACTATTACAGGAAAAGAGATAAATATCAGGCACTATGGAGTTTACAAACCTGCCGCAACAAATGAAGGCAGGTTTCTGATATGTTTGTCTGCGCTTGTAATGCAATAAAAGCTTTTAAATTTCTCCCCATGAAAACTGCCTTGAAGCTATGTTTTCTTTTGCTCATAACGCGCCACTTTGATTCAGTGACCAGCTATCTGGTAGACTGCCAACTGTCTGTGTTTTCTCTTCCCGATGATGTTTTTCCAGACCATTTTCACTTATTACGCCCTCGGGTTATCGCTCGCCGCGGCCCGGCCATGTTACAGACGTGACTCCATATGTCCTAATGACACACCACAGCTCATGCACCGCACTGTTTTCACCATACATCTTGAATTACTGACACCGAGACGGGCGCCGCGCATAAAGAGAGCCGGAGTCTCACCTTGAAGCATCTCTTGAACCGTTTGCTGACCATGTACAATGCGATAGGGTTGATGCACGAGTTCAGGGACGCCATATTAATTCCGAAATAGTCAAGAACAAGAAAGACACTGAGAGAGAAAGAAGAAGAGGAAAAAATAGACACAGTTAATAGGTTTTGTAATAGCTCTTTAAAAAAAAAAAATCCTGATTCTTTATCTTACCTCAGTAGCTTGCACCTATTAGGATCTTTCTCATCGTATATGGTTAACTTCAAGAGTCTGCTGAGGTAAAGCGGCAGCCAGCAGAGTGCGAAAACAATCACCAGGCAGAAGACGGTTTTGGCAACTTCTCGTCTCTGTGAAAGAATAAAGATTTATAATTAATTCGCTAACGAACTTAATCATGTGTGGGATGGTAGAAAACCTTGCAAAAATGCACTGGGAAGTAAAAAGAGTTTTCTCTGCACCTGCTTGATGTGGTCAATTAGAGTGTTTTCTGTGTTTCTCAGCATCTTCCTGGTCATCAGAGTGTAAAAGACTGCGGTCCAAGCCAGCGGCATGCAGAAGTAGAAGCCAAAAAGCCACCAGTCTTTCACCGCTTTATAAAACTGTTGATCAAACATGACAGAAACCCACACTCTGTCAGAGCGGCGGAATGACACCACATTCAGAGGATGCTATGATACGGCGCCCATGAAACAATATTTGACAGACATGTACACAGGTTTACAAAGACAACTGCAGAGGGGGAAAACAAGCAGGCGTCTCTTTGGTTGGAGTTATGTGAACAGGAATAACAGAGCTATTGTTTATTTCAATCCTTTCTGACAGTTATAAATATTACTGTACGCTGGAAATGAAAAGGATAATCATCTCCCACACGTGTGGATCTTCTCATTTCGTCCTGTTGCGCCAGATTGACACGATTGTATTACCTGCATAAACTGCGTGGTTTGCATGGGATGAAGCAGACATATCCTGAGATGCTTTTCTTTATAGTCCATTGTTATCATATCAAAGCCGACAACTTCAGGGACAGCCAGCAGGATAGAAATAACCCATATGAGAGTTATTTCGATTGCCGTCCATACAGAAACCCAGATGCCTTTGATTTGATTCCAGGATACCACAGCTCGGTATCTGCAGAATCAGGGAGAAAACGGTTCGGCTCAGGGAACTTTTGTGTGAAGGAATAATGCCTTTTTTTTTTCTTTTTTTTTTTTTTTTCCAGCTGAAGAACATTTCAAGGGCTAACGCTGAGCAAATCTACCTGCTTGATGAAACACAGATAGTCGCCACTAAACACTATTTCCTTGGAGGGGACGGGGGACGGGGCTGCTTATCTCCTTACCTGTCAACGCTCAAAGCGCATAAGCTCAACACGGTGATTCCGACAGAGGTTTTCTGGATGAATGGGACGAGTTTGCATAACAGTAAACCGAAGGGCCAGTCCTCTGCCATGAGCTGCAGGCAACAACAAAACACAGGACAAAGACACAATAAATCCCAGATAAGGTGGAGGTTAGAGACTCCGTGACAGAAAAACAAAGATGAGACGATGATGCAACATTTTCTCATTTTGAATGTGAATAATAATAATAACTCACCCTGTATGTGTTGATGGGAATGTCAATGACGATGTGGATCAGGTCCCCCAAAGCGAGGCTTGCAATGAGAAAGTTTGGTCCACTTCTCATGGTTTTGTTTGCATATATGATTCTGAGTAAGGCTGAGTTCCCCACTATTCCAACAATGAACACAACTACAGAAACCATGACGTTGATGTATTTGAAGGTGGCTCTGATTCCGGCCGACTCCGAGCACATGGGGAGATGCGGCGTTTTCGGTGGATGAGCTGAGCCGTTGGGTTTTTGGTTTCCTGGTGTGACGAAACCGGAGGAGGTTGTTTCGGGGAGCTCGGACACTGTGGACGTTTCTGAAGGCTGAAGATCTGCCAGTCCGGTGACAACGATGTTTCCCAAACAGAGAATAAGAGCCACGGTCCTCATTTTCAGGGAATTCGTCAAAAATCAATGAAGTATTGTTTTGATCTGCCAGCTTCTAGACAGAAAGTGAAAGTCGCAGTTTGAAGGAAAACATTAAGGTTCAGCTGTGAATGGCAACCAGCAGTGTTAAGACAGTAATGCAGCAAACTCAGCACCTTACCTTAGCTTGTTTGTTTGCAGTGAGTCTGTGAAAACCTGGAAAAAAATAGAAAAATACAGAATACAACAATATGAAAAACTACTTTCTATACTTTATGTTGTTGTGCTTGCCATAAATGTCTGAGACCAACTGAGGGAAACCGGGGTTTTATAGACTATAGTATTGTTGTCAGCATTAGTCATCCATCTGTCAGTAGTGACTGTAATTACTTCCCATGATGCCTCACCCCTTGAATGGAAAGAAAGTGTTGAAGAGTGTTGTCTGTTTTCATGCAGTGAGATCATTTTATAGGCTTCAGTAGGGGCATAACATCACACTGCTGCTCCCGCTCCCTTTCAACGACATTCAGCCATTATCTGCTTTGTCTTAAAGGTTTCCAACAAAATCTAAATGTGGTAAAAAAAAGCCTCTTGCAGCGAAGCAGGAGATTTTAATGTGCGCAAAGCCAGAAAGCTTTGATCAGTCTGTCGCACTTCATCAAGTCTTCATTAATTATTTCAAAGGGAATGTGCGGCGGGAAAAAAACTACCTCCTGCTACTACATGACATTTTGAATGTACAGGAGCTCGATGCGCCACCAGCCGCACTCGAACAATCACGAAAATGATACAAATGGAACTGTACAACATTCAGTGAGCTTCCTCTGGGGATTTTCTTTCAGCTGACATCTCACATCTTAAACACACGAGTCAGTCTCCATCCTACCACAGAGGTACCGCCGCTGCATCTCCAGAGTCTGGGAGAAGGTGACTTCTTCCCTCGGCAGCTTTATGACAGCCCGAGGAGCCCGGAGGAGCTGGAGACGGGAGATGACGAGAAAGATTCCACTGTTAATAACACACCCGACAAGTACTCCAGCTCTCCTTTGAAGAGATCCGCGCTTCACTCCTGACAAATGACCTTGAAACCTATGTGCCGGCATGTTTCCACAAGAGCTACCGAGTAGGAAAAGTGACTTGGAAATGAAAAACTATAACAACTATTTCACGGCTATATTGTTGGCGTGCCTGACAGTGAGACAACTTTTCTTCCTTTGTGGGTCGACCACTGGATGGAATCAAAATGCTCGAGTACGTTTTTTATAAACAAGACAAATCTGCAACTTGCTGCTACTTCGGTTGTTTATGCCTGAAATTCTGACCTTAATTCCAGCTGTAATGCTTGACCTATAATGTCCTGTGATTCTACTGAGATCAGCAAGTGTTGCTGGTCAAAGTGCTCTTTTTTAACACTAAAACCTAAATAATAAAACATTTTCCCTGCTGCTAGAAATGAGTGTATTCTTCAGTAAAACCATCGGCGCTATGGAACATTTGCATTTGACCACAATATCATTCGCAGTGATGAATTATTCATTTGAAGACAGTTTGCACTCACTGGCTCCCATAGCTGTGATGAGAATCCAGTGTTTTACGGAGGAACAAAACAGACCTTATGTCGAAGCAAATCTTAAGATCATCTAACTTTAATTTTTAAAAGCTCATATAACAGAGAGTCTGTGAAGAAGTCTGTAAGTCATTTCGGCACCTGGATGAAATATGTATATAAGTGTTGTCCTGCAGTGTTTTTTTTTTTTTTTTGTAACATTTGTGATTCTGATTTGAGCGTCCTCAGACTCGTCAAAGCCCCTTTGACCTCTTGAGACCGTGGGCCATGTTGTAGGTGGAGAACCACAGCACTGAGTCTTGTTTTGTTCAAAAACTGGAAATACTCTAATCGGCCCGGAGCGGTGTTAAAACGGGAGAGGTCGACTGAAATATCTCAAGTAGGAAAAGTACTTTATAAGAAGGGAACAATCAAGAACAGTGTGTTGCAGGAGTTCATTCCTTTGACTGTATCAAACAGCATTTAAATGTTTTCTACACCATCAGTTTGTTTGTTTGTTTGTTTATATTATTGTCTAAAATGATATCAGAGCTCACAGGGAAATTTTGTAATAATAATAATAATAATAATAATAATAATAATAATAATAATAATAATAATATGTAAGCTTGTAATAAACATATATGCTTTTATATATTTATTTAATGCATTAAAAAAATTTTGAATGGTTGAATGGCTGTCCAGTAAGAGGTTACTACAGAAAGATTCTAAGGAAATTCTTGACTTGCTTCTACATTTGACCCACGTTCACACATATATCCCAACTGCTTTATGTCCACTTCACTGGTTGTTAAATCTTCATCACTCACAGAATTTCAGGACGACTTTCGAGCAGTTTTTACCAGATTGGCTTCGGTCTGTGTCGGTGGATTCATTAACCGGGGCAGTGTAACGCTCTTTATGATAAATGAGTGCCAGTCAAGTAGGAAGTGTTTTAATTTCGTTGGCTAAGCAGGAGAATTGAGTAAATGTAGTCAGGCAAGAGTGCATTGAAGATGAAGCCTGAATGTTTTTGGCTGTTAGCGACTTCTTTTATTTTATTGTGAACATAATAAATAATAAGAAAAGACTGAGTATAATAAAAATGAAAACTTAACGGGTTTGAAAAGGAGCTGGAAGAAGAATTCTGTTTGCATAATGTTTTTTTTATTTCTTTCACAAACTCAAAAACCTTCATAACCACAAAGCAAAGAAAGCAACTGGCAAGTAAATAAATACTCAAATAAACAGAATAGAAAAATACAAATAAGAAAAAAAAAAACAGGGATTCTTCTTCCTTTGAACTGCTGAACACTGTTTGCTCACAGTTTGAACTGTTTCAGTGTTGGCTACAGCCGGAGCTGTGACCAACAATGAAACTGTGATTGAATGAAAATCTTAGGCCCCAGTACTGACCTCTGGGAGATGCCTCAGAGAAATAACACACAACACAATGTGTTATGATTGACTGTGTGAAAGGTTGTTATTTAGATCGATGAATATTCCAGTTGTTTATAGTTTGTGAGCTTTAGAGTTTGTGATTTCCTCAACTGATTCCATTAAAGTCAATAATATTATGTTGGATCTGAATCCATACTGACTGTTATAGAATGATATATGTTTTAATATGAATTTGTCTGCTACTGAATACTTTTTCAGGACATTTTGTTTGAATTAAGGTAGCACAGAGCCAGTGGTGGTGTAGAGCTTAGAGAATCAGACGTGGGAGATGGAGTTCATAGATTTGAATCCCAGAGCTGACGTTGATTCCTGAGCAAGACCCTGAACCCCCATCAGCTCCCTGGACCTAGAACTAGCACTGGTCAATGTGGAAAAGGAATTTCCTGAAAGGGGATTATTTAGCCTGTATTTTGTGAAGTGTTGTCTGTCTCTGGTTTTATAAAGTGCTTCAGCTTCAGCTATTTCCATTTTGTGTGGAAATGCACCAGTGGTTCTGAATTTCCCTTAGTGACCCTTTTTCACAGTTTTCATATCGAGGTTGCTGCAGTCAGTAGATGTTTTCTCATTGCATTAGTTTACAACGTCAACGATTTATTCTGCCAAGTTTGGTAGAACACTAACAAAAAATGGTTAAAACTGTTAACTATATCATCCACACTGTCTTTTTTATTATTTTTTTTAAATCAAAGAAGTACTGAAGATAATCCTGAGGTTAATAGATCCCAGATCATTAATGGTTATTTCAGGTAATCTTTCCTTTCTGCTCACCCTGATGATGTGGGTGTGGTGGGTGGGTGTGGCTGAGCGAAGCTGCAGGGGAGAGTTTGTGGAGGAGGCTCAGGGGAGAGGTAACTCGACACACCTGGGTGTCTTCAGGGACTCATTATCTCTCTCCTGTCTCACACAGGAGCGGGCCGGGACAAAAGGAGATCAGTCCCGAGGGAATCCAGAGGAGGGTGTGAGGAGGAGAGCAAATAAATTGTTATACGTGTGCTGACAGTGTGTTTCTGTGCTGGAGAACCAACAACTAGCAAGAGTCTCATTTACTGTCTTCACTTATTTTCGCATTTAATTTCTCCTTCCTCACATCTTTTTCTTATGAATTCTCTATAAAGTGTATTTTTCTTTTTGCAGGCATTTTGGAATCTTTCTTTGTGGTCCATGGACTATTAGTGTATTTATGTTTTCTAGTGTATTGTTTTGTTAGACTATGTTTTAATATGCAAATATACTTACAAATTTCCCAGTTTTGTGCTAATAAATCCTCTTAAATGAATTTATAGTTTCCACAGTCCTCCAGAAGTCAGTCTCTTTCCTGGATGGTTTTCTTTGAAATTGTGGGAAACTGTAAAAAACCAGCAGGTGGTCACTGTTACCATGAATAATCCACTCACAGTGTTGTCTTCAATGTGGAGCCGTGAGGCGTGGTTCTGCTGGTTCTGCCTCTCAAGGCTCACAGTTTACATTGTATTGATTAATTTGTCTGTTGATTCATACTTATTTTCAATTTAAAAGATCTGAGTTGAAGCCAGCACAGATGAAAACAGTTGTCGATCGGAGTTGATATAGTTTGTTCTATCCTATAATTCAAGGTTTTCTTTCTACACAGGGTATGGCTTCTTCTGGATCCATCGAGTCTTTCACTTCCTCTGCCAGCTGCAGGATGCTTTTCTTCTGCAGCTTAACAAGAGAATCCTCCTCGGTCAGAAACTCGAGGGACTTTTTTAATTTCATCAGCCTCCTCGACTGTCGGCGCCTTTTTTTATTTTTCCAGAGCCATGCCGCCACTCGGTGAGCCGGAGTCATTCAGCTGTTATCCACCGGCTGGCTGCTCGGGGAGCTAACCAGCAACAGTTCGAACTCTGAGACAGTGTCAGAGCCAGTGTCCAGAATCGAGGCGTCAATTCTTAAGTCTGAAGTAAAAAAAAAAAAAAAAAAATTAGAATATAGAGCAAAGCCAGCTTCAAATGACACAGGAAACAATGCCATCATAGCCTGAGTGGTGTGAATGAATGCATCCTTATGTTTTATACAGCTGACGCCAATCCATTTGACTTCGTGTTTTACATCCACAACAAACACTGACAGGGGAAGAAGAAACACCCCCAACAACTTACTACAGACGACTAAAAGTGTAAAGTATGCCTGAAACTCTTTATCTTCTGTCTCTCAGGTCTCCCCGGAGTTCACGGAGGTCTGCATGTTTGATAGAAGATTTATCACTCTGGAGAAGAGACAGATTGGGTGTGGGAGGAGCAGAGCCTCTCTTTCAGCTGTCAAGGTAAGCTCTGTCATCAGTTTGGGTGCGAATGGGTCACCTGCTCCTGCCCTCTCTTGCCTCTCATGACTTAGACATCTGTCAAATTTCTAATTATTTCTCTCCCGTGCTGTTCAAAAGGAAATTGAAGATCCCCGGTTGTTGCGGGCGGAGGTGAGCATGGACACTAACCTGTGCAGTCGCAGTGCAGTCGCCTCTTCATTCAAAATACAATTCAACGGTGAAGTAATAAAGTATATTTACTTACTGCACTTCACAGGTGATTATTTACTGTTTAGTGATATACAGTGGTATATATGTTTTCATAACTTGTTTGACTGATTTATGGTCTGCATAATATGATGAATCACATGTATAATAAACTAAATGTGATCATATGTGACACATAGCTTGCCAAATTGTGGTTCAACAATTACCTTCAACATTAAATCACTACAGTTATACTGATGTACAGAATCGCATAATCTAGAGTCTGCCTATAATATTCAGTTTGTTGTAGATTTGTCAATTTAATAAGCAGAGATCACTAAACATGTTTGGTCGTTGTTTTAGAATCCGGTTCATAACAGCTTTTACCCTGAGTTCGATCAAGAAATAGAGAAGATGGATCAATAAATTGAGGACAATCAAAACCATAATACAAATATAAAAGTTACGTATTTTCATGAGAGCTCAATCGAGGGTAAAAGAAAAATAAACCTTTTTTTTTATCAATTTGCTGCAAATTAATGTAGAAGATTTGCTGATATTGTTAAAACCCAGATGAAGGCTGTGAGAGCCGACCCCCCCCCGCCCCCCCCCCCCCCGGGGTTCAGGCACCTGGTGGGCGGCTGACGGGACTGTTTGAGAGACTCTCTGGTTCGGTCAAAGGATGAGGTGGTGAAGGAAAACAGCTACATGCCCCAAGTTCTGAAAGGCGCAGTGTTTTACAACAGTGCTTCTAGAAAAGCGATTGTCTTTGGTTTTCGTGAGAGAGACTGAGTGATTCTGACTGTGTGGGAAGACAAAGCTGAAGTAAACAAAGCAGGAATTTTCAGCACATTGCTTGAGTACAGAGAGGTGGAGGGCATGAATGAACATCTATCCTTTTATTTGAATGTTGCTGCACATATTTTTTTCGCATATTATATAATATCTTTGTGCTTATGGTTCAGAAAATGAATGAATGAATATAAAAGTTTTGTAAAAACTGTTTTTTTTTTCCAAACAAACTCATTGTTAGACAAATGCCCATATTGTTGTTTGTGCATGTAAATCATATGTTCTTAATTCATCCATTCATTCCCTATAATCACTGTGTTCTTGTTAATATTGTGTGAAGCTTCTGTAATATTTAATTTACATTCATTGATGTTTACTAGGTTCAGTTTCTAGAAACTGTTTAAAGGAGGATGATAAGCCTTGCGTGTGTCCACTGCGCGGACTCAGACTGGAGTCAAAACAAACTTCACATGCTGTAAAAGTGGCGTGAACATTGCTCAATGCCTGGAAATGCCTGTGATTGCTTTTTTTTTTTTTTTTTCATTTCCCACCATAATAACAGTGGGTGGAGGTGATAATATCACAGGTTCAGAGGTGAGTGTGGCTCAGTGTTGTTTTTTTTTTCTTCTTGTTGCAGGTATCAGATGTTCAAGCTGCTCGTTGCGGTTATTTGCCTGCAGCTCTGTTAGCTTTTCGCACACAGGGGCCACACTGGGAAGAGAAACTCACTTTGAGATCTCCTGTGAAGTTTGTGCTGTTAAACTGTAAATCATTTGGCCGTAATTATGTCTGTTTTAGCTTTTTCTGAGCATTAGAATCACCTCAATGTGCTTTCATGGCAAAGCAGCAAGGCAAGTTAAAAAAAAAGTGTTTGTAATACTTTTTTTTAGCTCCTTTGTCATGACGAAGCTTGAAGAATGAGAAGCCTTATTTAGGAACGGAGCACAAATGAGGCGCAGAGGCAGTCAGATAGGAAGACTGATGCGAAGGCTCATGCTCTCGCAGTACGAGCGAGACTGAGACAGACGCTGCTGGAAGGAGGTGAGACCCATGCACAGCCTGTTAATTTGTCTGGTTTCATGAGTTACACAGGCCGGCCACAACATTATGACCACAAACCAGCGAAGTGTATCATTCCAATTATCTTTTTATAGTGGGTGGGATATGTGGCCGAGCCAGGGAACATGTTGTCCTCATGGTTGATGTGTGATAAGTGTGTAAGTACGTATTTTAAAGAAATGTGGAATTATCATGGGGGATGATTTGGGTCGAGCATCTTCACTCTTCAGCTCTTGCGGGGTGTTTCCCTGTCTGCAGAGATCACGATCTATCAAAAGTGGTTTGAGGAAGGAGGAGTGGTGAACCGGTGAGGTTCGTGGGCGGCCAAAGCTCGGTGAAGCATGTGGTCTGACCCGGCGACTTGCTGTAGCTCAGATCACTGGTTCAGAGAGGAAAAATGTGAGAATAAACAGTGGATTGAAGTTAATGGCATATGGGGATCAAAAATCCTTCGACGTGATCATGAGCAAAAAGACAGTAACCAATCAGCACAACTGTAAGACAATACTTATTCTTTTATTCTTTGAGGAGTCCTGTGTTTCTGTGTTGGAGAACATGTCTGCTGTTACGTTGTGACAAATTGGACATCGGAGAGGTGGTGCGGTGCTATTCATAGGTTGGGGGCGTAAGAAAGGTCAGGCGCCACGTCTGTGTTTGTTAGATAGACAGCTGACAGTCTCGATATTTGTGAAATACTCTGCAATAAAACAGCTTCCCTTTCTTCGTGGGAATTGTTTCGGGGAATTTGAGGCAGCATCTTGTTCGGGGCAACTTTCCCACTTATTCAGGTATTAGCTTGGTCATTGTCTGATGTAGGTTTAGACACAACTCCAAAGAACACCTAAAAAATAGTGTTTGTATAAAAACATAAGTATGCAAACTTGAGCTTTGTCTCAGCAAATAAGGACAAATATTAAGCATCCAGTCCTTCCTATTCTCAGTGGACAAATATGAATAAATGCACACCCTCCACGATTTGCTCAGAGCAAACTGAAATCCAGCATAACACCAACAAGCTGTTGAAGAAGATTTTCTAAATCAATGCTGAGTCTCACAACCCTCAGATAATTAACAAAAATGCCGCCTGCATTTTTTTTTTTTTTTTTTCACAACAAAAAGAGACAGATGGTGAGCTTAAGGTGTACTTATGCTTCCGTAATGGCATTGTTGTTGTTGTGGTCTTGGCTAAATCATGGGGATTTTATCATCTGTCAGTGCCAGAATAAAGGACGCCACTCCTCCAGTCTGAAGGCATTTAATGGCTGACAAAGAAAAAAAAAAAAAAACAGAAAAACAGACAAAAGAGCTGAGTCAATTGTCTTTCCCAAAAACATAACTATTTTCTATAGTGTCTAAAGGAAGCATTTTGCAAATGTGGGGAATGTTTTCTGACCTCGTATCCAAATGAAACTGCTAATGTTTCGTATCCTTTTTAATCCGTGCACAAAGTGGGCAATCAAAGACTAGGTCAGAGTACAAATGAGAGGCTACATTTGATCCTTTGATAAAAACGTTTGCGCGGAGTTAATGATCCTAATAGACAAAGTTATCCTTCTGGGAAGGCAGCCATTATAATATCCTCCGCACAAGCCTCTGACTTACACTTACATAATCTTGGAGGACAAGGACGCAGCACTCAGCATCAAAGGCACTTTGACGAAAACAGGCTGCACCAAATGCTCTCATCCCAGTGGAATGAGATGGTAATTGTTATGCCATTAAAGTTATCATTTAAATAAAGGCCCCACTGAAGTAAGGTCTTAAACTAAGGGTATGACATTTTGAGGAATACGCTCATTCAATTTCGTGATGGAGAATAAGATGAGAAGATTAGCGCTCCTCTTGCACAGGAGTGCCATGTCAATCTTTTCATCTAATCTGAAACTTGAAAGTGAATGAGTGGCCCTCCCCAAATGTAAAACTATTCCTTTCGATCAATTATAAATGTGATAGCATGTCAAAACCCTGGCACGCCACACTGTTCGCATCCGCTGTGTGAAATGTTTAAGACCCCTGAGTTTTCTAACAGTACTTTTTGACGAGCAGCATTACACTCACCTCCGAGGTTTATTTAAAGGTTGAATCTGATCCCTGGTTGGGACGTCTGCTTCAGTGTGAAAAGAAATTTCACAAGGTGCTGGAAATGGTTCTATTTTAATCCACATGCATGTACTTAAAAAAAAAAAAAAAAAAAACCCTCACCTTCATCCCACAGCCACACATTATTCTGCACATATAGTCCCACAAATGAACATATGTCTGTTTTGCACATCAGGATAACACTGTCTCTTGACTGTGGGAACAATGGAGATAATAAAAATAAATGCTGTACAGATTATGCCTGCTGTGACTTAATGCTTTGCTTATATAAGACAATCATAGAACCTGTAGCGTAAGCTGGAAGCAGCAAATTGTAGCTGCATTTATTGATAATTAGCGTGTAACCAGTAAATTAAAAAAAAAAAAGAAGAAGAAGAAGAAGAAAAAGAAGAAAGGTGGGGGGGATGTCTTTACTGCGGCTGATTTATCCTGAAAGCCGAGGAGACATCCTGGAGAGATAATGTCGACCAAAGAGCATGCAGATTTACTGTCTGCTTGACCAGATGCAGACCTGCATCTGCAAATCTGCTCAGCATTGAGCCACGTTCTGGTGAAATCACCCAAATGCAGCCGTTTAACAGACGGAATGGAAACAGAGAAGTCACCCGAAAGGATAAGGCTGGTGTAAATTAGGAGAGAAAACAGAACAACAGTGCAAAGTTCACTGCTTTACGGTTTTTAAATGTCTTAAGTGTCAGTTGTCTGGTCATTTAGAGTTAAATTTACACTTAAGGCCTCACAGAGTAAGATGTGAAGATGATTGGGTCAGTTGTTTAGTTAACAGTTTTAGTTCAATTTAGAAAACAGTTCATACTAAAATCTGACAAAACAATTTCAAAATAAAAAATATATGTATGAAGACTGAAATAAATATCGTGCATCTCACGGATGCCATGCAGGAAGCTCAGTCAGAGTAAACTAAGCTCTTAGAGATCCAATTAAAAACAAGGTATTGTCAGTATGTCTGGGTGAGTGATCGCCCTGACTTTCAGTTCAGCAGTAAAGCAAGAACAAGCTAAAACTGTGGAATCTCTGCTTCTGACGCTGTTGTCTTGGCCCTGTCACGTGATCGATACCTGCACTGAAGCACATTAAAGTCTGAGTCCTGGCTCTCCAAGTGTCTTGGGGTCTTATTCGTGAGTGATGGGAGGGAGGATCATGAGCTCGGCCAAAGTTTTGGACAAGCAGTCGCTGTAGCAGAACGTCGTGGTGGTAAAAGGAGTTTATCTCTGTGTTCATCAGTCTCCATTCCCACCCCCATCCCCACACTGCCATGAACCTCTGGCCATTACCTGGAGAATGAGTCCGAGGAGTTTTCTCTGCAGGGCCGGTTTCAGATTAGAGGTGACGAGCCTGTCCGAAGGCTCAAAGTCGAGGAACCACTCCTCCAGATTGAGAGGAGCTACTTGAGGTAGCTTAGAGCCTGATTAGGATGCCCGCTGTCGCCTCTCATTAGAGGTTCACCGGGCCGGTCCAACTGGGCGGAGACCCCGGGGTCGGGTCAGGACCCGCTGAAGATTTGGAGGAAGTTGCTTACCGCCGCCCTACGAGCCCATGTGGACTAATCAGAAAAGAAGATTTCCAGTGTGAGAAAGTCACAGCGAGCCACATGAAACCACTGAAGCATCTGCATGAAAAGGACAAAAATAAGATTAGGAAAAGTACAAACCTCATCAGGTTCACTCAATTTCCAAAACCTTATTACTTTTTCTTTACTGCACCAAAGACTGAGCATCCGAATGTAGTTAAACAGATTGCCTTCAAGAGCTTCACAAGGACAGCCAGCGTTTAAAGAAATGAAACAATCCAACCTGCTTATTTAAATAGAAAAACAGAACTTCCACAAATGTGCCTTCTATTTATTAAAAAAAAATGGAAAAAAAAAAAACTCAGCTGTCACACAGACAAGTTTTATAAATACACCCCATCTGTCATCGCCAACTAACACCCTGAATTTTTTTTTTTCTAATTTTACCTAACTAGAAAGTAGTTGCCATCTGCACAAGCAATCCACAAACATAAAATGATAATAACGGCAGCCATTAAATGTGCGCCTGCTGAATATTGTAACATAGCAGTCAGCTGGACATGCTGGTCCACAATACAAGGCTGGCACCAGAACTGAAGTGTGGCTTGGCAGAAGTAAAACCCACAGTGGCATTTTTTAATACGCTCTGTAAGAACAAATCATATCAAAAGCTATGGAACGACCGTAGCTGTGGAGTCGTCATGAATTATTGATGCTTGATACTCCGCAACTTTGTTCCTCTTGCCATACATTGGTGTTTTCCAGAAATGATTAATTTACCAGCGGCATTCTCCAGCAACACGATTCCCTCCAATGATTGTTGTTTGTATTAAAGAATTCTGGATTTGTCTTCACTTCCAGTCGACAGAGTGGTAAAAGGCCATGCAGTGCACGTCGTATCAAAAATGAACCTCTGGTTTTCTTTTGATAAACCGTGTCAGAAACATCCGTTATTTATAAAACCAAGACATTGTGAAGCTCACCACACTGTTTCTGTCTCTGCACACACACCTGCTCTATCGCATGTACAATGGTGTATTTGAAATGCATTTCAATGCAGCTCCAGTTCGCTCGCAGCTGTTGGTAACACTGATGTTGACCCATTATAAGTCTTTAGACTTGCGAAATAATTTATTTGCTTTTTCTTGTATGGCCCACCGCAAGTCTGTTAATTAGCTGTTATTCCCAAGTCTTTAAATTATTGACCTCATACGGCTGCTAAATATACACAGTATGTCGCTGCTGAACACGTACAGTTTGTAGTTAATGCAGATTATTAAAAAAACACATGACCCAGATGAGCAAGATTCATTCTATCTCTCGCACTTTCACTCATTCTAATTCAATTTACATTTCCATGAAAATCTAGCCAAGGAGGCTTCGCTTGGCGTTGCAGTGTATCACAACAGACGACCAGCAGCTACAACTCGATGGGCAAATGAAATCAAGTCATTATACTACACTGAATAAATGAATAGAATAGAGGAAAATAGAATAATGGCTCAGAAACAAAAGATATATATATATATGGCCGGGAATTAATGAAAATTTTATCGAAAATTTATAATATTAAACAAATTATGCAAATGAGATTGAAGTTGCACTGATAACACTATTACTACTGGAGACCAGTAGTAGTAACGATGATGATGATGATGGGTTCAGACTTGTAGAATTTATACTCTTAGCAGACTCTGAGATGTCCCTGGTTTTGGGGTCATTCCATCAGTAACTAGCATGTTCTTCTTGCATGCTTGGATTTTCCAAGTTTTTTTTTTTTTTTTCAAAAATGTAATCTTTCCTTAAATTAAATATTACTAGTTAAAGACACATTTTCCACACTCGCATGCAGGTTTCTTTCATAAGTGCCACAGGGATGTTATCTGAGGCTGTCTCAGTGTCGTCGCCCTCTTCATGGACTGTCGGAGAGTTTCACCCTCTGCTGCAGGACTCCGTCTTCCTCTGGTCACTGAGGAAACCTCTTGATGTCTCTGGTCTCCTCTTTGGACTTGCTGTCATGCTGCTGAATGTCTCAGGCACAATCAAACATGCTGCTGTTTGATGGATAAGAATCTAAACATCTGAAGCGTTATGGGTTTTTTTTTTTTTGCACAGCACATTGTGTATACTGTGTTAATGGCCGTGGTGAGAAGCCAAGGAAAAGAGATCAAATAAAAGAAAGGAAGTAGATCTAAAAGAAGGACATGGACACAGATGTGGAGCAAGAGAAGCTGCTTTTAATAGTTCTGTGAGTCTTTTGTGCATTCGTGGTTCTTCTGCTCACCTCTGTTTCTGTTTGTAAATGAAGGCTAGCACAAACACACGGCAAATTAGCCAAGCTGGATTAAATCCTGCATTTATAAATAAATACATGTTCAGGGGGGGAAAAAAAAAAAACCTCTGCAAATACACAGACTTTAGTCACAGCATCCAGAACATACACTTCTGCTAGGGAAACAAAGAAAATACAACAAAGCAGAAAAAATCATGCCTGCAGTGGTTGTTTTACAGGTTTTGTTAGAATGATCGCGGGAGACATAAATCTAATTTTGTAATTAATTCCAACACAAATATACACAAAAACCAAAACAAATAAGGGAGCAGATATAATTATAAATGAGTCAACACTTGGTTAATTTATGCTAAAAAGGTAAATAAGCTTAGCATCCTCTCCATTGGGTGCACTTGTTTAATCTAAACTCAATCAGCTCTGCCACTGGTTTTTCATTTAACATTTCCTTATATCCTGCCGCCCGTGAACAGAGTACATAAGAGATAGAGCATTAACACCGGCTCACCACAACAGTAAACACACGCAGATAAATTAAAACCTGTCTCGTGATTTCAAGCTGAGCTGAACTGTAGGTTATTTTCAGGCGAGCGTAAAGACGTGAAGACATTCTGATCCAGTCAAATGTTTATCCTGCTTTTCACACCTCATCGTGACCTCTGAGGTCAAAATGCTCACTTCCTGCCTAACATATGTTTCCCACCAACCACGACAAACAGATTATTAATGTCACCTGCTGTGCAGGTAATTTCAGTAATAAAGAGAGCTCACAGGGAGACGGCGGGATAGACAGCCTCTATTGAAAAACAGATTATCTTTATCAGTAAGGAAATTGCTATTTTAATGAATTAATTCTCTCTTATAACAAATAAACCTTTTTTTTTGTCTTTTCAGTGGTGTGAGGAATATGCATTTGTGGAATGAGAAGCGGAGCTGAGCATGCAGGTTGTGCCCATATTTTTTTTTTTTTTAATTGCCAAATCTTGTCTGCCAAAGCCAAACAGCTTTTGTTTGCTCATTTGTTGTTGTTGTTGTTGTTGTTTTCTTGTTTGGGATGGGTGAAATATTGGCAGTTTACCAAGTTATTCATTAACAAATCAGTCACTTGATTGTCAGCATGTGGAGTTAACAGAAGCTCAAAACAACAGACAATAGCGAGAGCGAAGAAAAGCTGCTTGGCTTGGGCGGAGAAGATCTGGCAAATTTTTTAATGCCACAAAAGACACACTCGGTTCTGCTGCTCGGCTCACAAACACATATTCCTTACAAATGTGGCACCATTTAAAAAGGAAAACTGAAACGGTTCTGAGTGATAGCATTGTGAAGAAGAATAGTTACATAGAAGAAATCCTCATTTCTCTCTTTTTTTTTTATCCATGCAGAGTAAATAATTTGCAGGCCTCGTATTTCCCCTTAAACCCTGATTCTGCCTGATTCTGGTTTGGAGATATTAATTAAGATGAGGTGATTCAGTGTAAGTTTGTAGCTGACAATCTGTGTTTTTTATTAGTGTTTTCGCAGAATAAGTGTTTGGTGAATGACCGTAAATGTCTGAGACAATATTGTTTTGTGCTTTTTGTTGGTTGAATTTCTCTTTGATGTTTCAAATTAAGTATTGATGCTTCCATTTGTCTTCGAAGCTTTGAGTAATTTACAGCTTTGCTCTCGTCTCCCTTTTTTTCCCCCCACATCTGTTCAGGCCTTCGTAACCGGAAAACTTCTGAATAGAAATGCAGTATTATTGTGGCCGCTGTCAGTCACCATTCACAGACTAGATACAATTAAATCAAGAAAAAAAACATCATGTAGAGAACACATATGACAGATGAGCACTTTGAGCTGGGCCTCTTTCCACGGGGAGGGTATTAAAACAAACTCACAATGAGGCACTACGGCTCGCAAAAGAAAAACCTCTCGCTGAACGACAAGCACAGAAATGTCCTTGACGAAATAAAAGCTTCACTAGGACACCCGAAGTGGGAGAGGTTTCTCTGAACTCCACTATTTCTGTGTTATTAAACTAACATTTGAAATGCACTTTGTAGAGAGCCCTCAGACAAATGGAGAAAAGACACAATTAGCATATACCAAGCGGTTTTTTTTTTTTTTTTTTTATGCGCTGTATAGATAATATTCCAACTGCTAAAGAAATCTGGATTTGAGTTTTCACAGCCTTGTCTATCCTTGTCACAGCGTAAGTTTTATCTTGTGAAAGATGATATGACATGGTATCCAGAGACATGGAGTTTCACACTTTTGATTTATTCATGAGGCACAAGTTAAAGACCTCAAAGAATTTAATAAATTATGAACCGTCTTTGTTTTTTCCCCTCCTCAGAGTGTTTCTGGAAAACATGAAGTCTGAGCTACAGATATCCCAAGATAATGAATTGTTGGATTCTCTCAGTAAGGAAACTCCCCAAACTCCTGCAACCTGCCAAGGAGAAACTGAAGTCTTTAACTAATGTGGACAAGGTATAGACAAAATGTCACTTTTACAGTGCACCTCTCCCTCCTGTAGTATAAATTTGAATTCATTTATGGACCACACACATCATTTGCATTTACCTTGTATCTTTATCCGTCACTGGTTTGAAAACATGTCAGAAAAACTATTTTTGGAACCGCTCGTTAACTGGAATATTTGCATGCTACGTAGTTTCGACAGCGCGTTTCTTTAGGAGGGAGAAAATAATTTAGAAAAAAAAAAAAAATTACTAAAAGCGAAGACTCGGAAAATGTTTTCAGATCTCAACCTGGAGTGGATCAGAGGAGCTGCTGCAGACTGTGTTGAACATTTGCTGTGAGCTCTGCCAGCAGCTGAGGGGGAAAAAAAAAAGAAAGCCCCAGTGACCAGTGATCAGATAGCCAACAGCGCTGACCCAGAAGAGGTGAGCGGCCGAGTGTGCTGCTGCCAGGACTACAGTTAATATGAAGCCACAGTCACCGTAAACACAAACAGGCTGGACAGAGGGAGGGGGAGAAAAAAAAAGAAAAGAAAGAAAAACATGATTTTGCTCATTCCCAGTGTCACTGTGCGGCTTGGAGTTAAATTACAAATAATAATGAGACAAACTCATTTGCAAAATATTATTTTTAAAGCCAAATCCTGTGATTCAGACCACAGCTTAGTTTGCATCTTTTCATTAAACCGACTACATGTTCGTCTCTATCCGTTTGCGCTGTCCCTGATCTACCCTGCTGGATCACCTCCAGCCCCCATCACCCCAATAAGATGCTCTTCAGACAGAAAATGAGTGGCCTACATTCAAAGATTTCAGGCTGATGTGCTAAATTCTGGTCCCAAAGAGCCTCAGTCCTGCATGTTTTCTGTCTCCGTGCTCCGACACACCTGAGTCTCATAAATGTGTCATCAACAAAGCCTGCAGTAATCCTGACAGAGAATTACTCATTACAGTCAGGCGTGCTGGAGCAGGAGGGCTCTGGAAACGTGCGGGGCCGGGGCCCTCCAGGTGCACGGGTCGACACATCTGGCTTCCGAGATGTTTGCGTTTGTGAGTCAAACCACACCGGTCTGGGGGAAAATGTTAGAACAAGAAGCCGGCTGTGGAGATGCGAACCAGCGCTCTGACGATGTCGACTGTAGAAGCGTTCATCATGTTTAATCACCACAGAAAGCACTGAGTCGACCTGGAACGTCAGATGAAAAGCTGGTGTAAAACAGGATAACCATTGTCTCCTTTGTGGCAATTACCTGAAAGGAACACTTCGCCGAAGTGCAGCCTCGGAACATCTGAGAATGTTCCGAAGCTCTCAGTGGTCATTTCATTAAACTTTACCTTCACCTGTCCGATATGAATTGGTTTAGGTTCTTCTATAAGCAGTCAAGGCTGGAGAGAAAAAAACTGAGTCGTGCCCGAACCAAGCGCACAAATTCTCAGTCCAACTAAATATTTAAGCATCCAACCTGCCCGACTGTCCTTGGGAGTTGTTCAACTTTCAATTTCTTCAAACTACTTTGAGTGGCCTGAATATTCCAGCATTTCTTTGAGTCCTCGCGTAAGAATTTAACACTCCATGTTTCAGCAGATTGGACTTTGATTCCTCTCTAAAAGCATTTGAATAAAGCACAAAAATCCTGCCTGAATTAGTAAACTCTGTGAAATAGTTTGTTGAAATTCTCTCTCTAAAAAATAGTTATTCAAACTAGATAAATCTAAACTTTCCAGTTCAATAAAATGTTGCTATTTCTTTATTATCAGGATTGCAGCTTGTTTGCATATCAGATAAGCAACGATGAGTATAAATACATAGCGACGGCCTGTTTTCCCTTGAATCTGGATTTTAAACATTTGCAGCATTTCCACATTTACGCCCGTCTCTTTCTTCTTTGTGGGTTTCTCTGCAGCGAGCGGGAGCGGATGATATCAGAGAGCTTGCCGAGGGGCGCAGCGGTTATCTCAAAAGGAGCTGTGACTGATGGGGACCCGCCGATGCAGACAGATCAAAGGTCAGGATTGCTCACATCTATTCCTGCCTTCCACCCATTAAACGGTGTTTCCAAATTAAATTTCAATGCTATTGAATCTCCGCCGCCACAGTTTCCACAACACACTGCAGGTTGAACAGCTCGGAATAATGATAAAAAGGGGGGGGAAAAAAAAAAAAAGAGGCTTCAGATCGTCAGGCCCCTAAAGCAGGTTACACACACCATCGACCACAGAGAGACGCCTCATGCAGATTAAATTTGCCTTCGTTTCCCTTTTTGTTAATCCATGTCATGACACCTTTAACTTCATTACGAGGCACAAACAAGGAAGTGCCACCCCGCACAATCGACTCCCAGATGCTGCTCCGAGTGCCGGAAAGGGAAGCTGCACTCCCTCAAATAGAAATCACAGACTGGAAACAGGTTCTCATTTAGAGGAGGTCTGTTTCACAGGTTTTCCACACAGGGAGGGGGGGAGGGTCTCCCCTAGGGAGTGTTTGTGTGTTATTGTGAAGATAATAGATAAACTGACAAGATATTTCATATTTACTTATCTGCTCTGATCTACACAATATAAACATTAATATCCTTCCCCTACAATCATTCCCCACAGCTGGAAAAATATAGATACGAGTACAAAAAGGACAGATCTTTCTCACTGAACCTTGGTGTTGCTAAATGTTTGAATCACTCTTTTTGTTATTTATGCACAATAAAAAGTCACATACTGCACTGCATTTATGACACTGCTTGTGAAACACTACAGCGAAATACGGCATCCTTTAAAGTGAATGTGCTACAGCAATATAGCAAGCCAGTCTAATGCTTGTTGACAGTGTTTGTGTTTGAAATGCACCGGTTTGGGTAGATTTTTCCTACGCCTGCCGCGGTAATAAGCAGAAGTAAGTCGTCCCGCCGTGGTCCTTGAAGACGAGCCGTCAGCAGCCTCGTATTCAGGCAGGTTTCATAAACAGGTAAGCTGGAGCCGCAAAAACGGCCCCGCTCGGCACGACTGTTTAATCACTAGTGACATTTAACTTATCAGTGTGGATATAATTGACCAAGAAGCCATTTGAGGAGGAATTTCTGGTTCAATTTTCAATTACTGAGCAGATACTCAGAGGAGGAAAATGACAAACTATCTGGATCAGACAATAAAAAATCCCAGAGGGGATTATTGTTCAAAAGCTGCGTCTCTTTATATGTAGAAATTGGACTTCACAGAGAGGCTCCTCCTGCACCGAGGCAGAAGATTTGAAGACATCCTGGAGCTGAATGGACAGGAATATTTTTGCTCCAACAGCAGCATGTGACTCTGATAATGATGGAGAAAGAAAAAAAAGCATACTGTCAAAACTGAAAGCAACCTAATGTGGCATGTGACTTTTTTTTTTTTAACATTTAAAATCGTTAAAACAGCAGAGATAAGAGTTTTAGATCAAATCGCTG
The DNA here is from genome assembly GCF_902148845.1 of Salarias fasciatus. NCBI lineage: Eukaryota > Metazoa > Chordata > Actinopteri > Blenniiformes > Blenniidae > Salarias > Salarias fasciatus. The sequence goes on from NC_043760.1 coordinate 24,766,733, forward strand.
ATTTTAATTTGCTTTACATTTTGTCACAGCCAAGGCAAAGGTCTGACACCGCCAGGGCCTGACATGCTTGAGAGATATCTGCAGCAGAAGAGAGCAAAGATCAATGTCCTGCTCCAGAACATCCAGTCCCTCATCACCTATCAAAAGACTGTCAGTCCACAGAAGGTCAAGCCCCAGCAAAGCCTCATCTCACAGATGGAAAGACGGCAGCTGCCAGTGAAACAGAAACTGTCTGCCAAGAAGACCCCCTAAAGTCAATGATGTCCTTGAATGGCAATTTCTTCTTTGCGTGAAGCGACTCGAACCGCCGCGTTCCCTGAATTTAAATAGGAGGACGGAGCATCTCAGAAACAAAGCCAAGACGCATTAATAAACTTTTTTTAATCCGAATATCCATAAATAGCAGAACTGTACATATCATTTTACAAAGAGCACGCCAAAAGTTACATCCACCGTCCCGTTACTGCCGTTATTGAGAAGGAGCTCGAGAAAAAACACCCAAGAATCATGAACACAGTCGATCTGCCCGACGTCACCGGTCCATCACTCTGCTAGAATAAACCACTTTAATCAACACTGTTATAAAAGAAAAGGTATAAAACATAAGATTTCATTGTCTTTTTGTACATATTTGCAGAACAACAATAATAAAAAAAAACCCTCGAACAACAAGGAAGTGGATTAGTAGAGCTGTGTTGATTTTGATTAAAGATGAAAACTGGAGCTATTAAGGCAGCAAGATGACTTGTGTGTGAAGGATTGTGAATTTACGTCTTAATTTGTACGTCTAATGAGACTTCTTATTGCGCGCTTGATATATGCATTTTCCATTTACAAGGGTGTTTTCAGATTTAGGTGTAATATGGTCTAAAATGCTTTGATCGTCACGTTGACCTCACTTTGGCCTCTCAGTCAGCTGAGATTCTGCAAATGGATTTTCTAGAAAGAGATTTATCTAGAAATAAATTAACGGGAAAAAAAAAAGTTTTATTTGCCCTCAGTTTTGACTCCTTTACTGGTGGGTTTGAAATCACAGATGATAGAATGTTACTTAGTGTTATGAAGGAGTCAGACTACACTGAGGGCAAATAAAACCTGGAATAAGAGTAAATTCATCCATCTAAGGTATACAGAGTGTTGAGCCAATCACAGCAGATTATTCACACTGTGCACGTTACTAATCCACCACAATGCAAACACAGAAACTCAAACACTCACATTCACACCTCTGATCATTTCAGAGTCCCCAATTAACCTCAGATGCATGTTTATGGCCCGAGGGAGGAAACTGGAGAACCTGAGGAAGGCTGACACACACTGGATGAACATGCAGACTTAACATTGCACTCCCAGTGGAAGAATCTCCCTGTCCAGATGACCGAAAGTCTCAGTTGAAGATATGAAATCGAACTTTAGAAAGCCTTGTGAAAACATTACAGACCCACAAATTGATTTAGGCGCACACACATTCAGATGTAGACATTAAAATCTGTGTACAGGTAAATTGAAGTCACACTGACGATTCTCATCACAGAAACTCGGATCAGTACGCACGCACGCACACACGTCATTTTGCTTCTATAATCGCCCAGTAGAAAATCTGCTCAGCTGGACACACCTGGATGAACTGACCACGTTTCAGACCGTTACATTTAAATATATTGGACTGACTTTTTTTGCAGTATTTTTCTGTTGTCCTTCCAAAATCATCAAGGGAATCTGAGTGGAAGTCTCCTTACTGGCCGCCAGCTCTCCAGAGCTCTATTTGTGCACCCCAGTCCGAGCGCCCCTGCAAACCCAAACCCTCCGAGTGCAAATCATGGTTATTCTCAACATTTTGGTGTTGGGAGATGAAACTGTCCTCACAAATCCGCTGTAGATAAAATTGATTTCTCCTCCATGAAACAAGCCTTCCAAAACACCGCTTCAATTTTTTTTCTTTTTTTCTGTCAACAAAATGATCAACTCAGTACCCAAAAAGTAACTCTCCACCTCCCAGCTTGTTGTTGACTTCAAGATGAATAATACCTGAACCTCTTCATACTGCTGGAGCCTCTTGTAGCAAAAATCTTTGGCCTTGTGCAGAGCTTTTTTTCTTTTTCTCCCCCCTTTCTTGCAATCAGTTCAGCCCTCCTGGTCCGGTATGCAGCTCGTGTGCGGTATTCTGGTCATCTCTCCCACTCAGCCTCCCAGCTCCTGGTCGGGGCTGGAGGTGCAGCAGCATGTTGCTATCCAGGGGGTACTCGCCAACATTACAGCGCTACACCAGGCATTACTTATTCACGGACAGCAGCAGGTTAACCTGAAAGAGAGCCGTGAAAAATTATGAGCGCTCACCGTGGCTTAGCCGATATCTGATATTTAATGATACTTGAACTGGAATTTTGGATGCTGCAGCAGCATTATTCAAAATAAGCCAGGTGCCTTCTGGGTATGCTCATCCACACGGTGATGTACCTGCTCCATAGATGGGCAGGCAATGATTTGAAGGTCTTCTCCACTGTATTCCTCCTGAAGCAAAGCGTGCAGTCTTTGGAATACCTGCTGGATGTTATTCTGTGGAAAGAGCCATGCTATTACTGAGTGCTGGAAGGAAATTAATACTGCATTTCCATCTGGCCTATGTCCCCTCCACTATCTTGTTTCCATGTCAACCGCTGAATTTTGTTCCTCTCTCATTCAGCCTCACCTGGCACCTTGATGAACACTACACAGGCTGCACAAAGATTTCTCTATTAGAGTTCAATCGCACCGGCAATTTATAGCTAAAGGCACAATCTCCCAGCCAAATTTAAACAAAAGAGTCAGGAGTCACACAGAACTATCATTTATATTCCGTTTGAATTAGGTGACAGGCTTTCGACTGAAACATCGAGGTATAAATGTGATCTAACACTGCAAGAGGTTTATTAACGCTGGAGCGTCACAGTAGACCCGCAGTAGACCTGTAACTTCACCTCACGTCAGGAGCCGTCGGCATGTTATCAGCCCGGCTCGTCAGTAAAGTGTGAACATCCTCCAAGTTATATTATTTGAAACAAATTAGACCTTGGAGTGCGGCATCATGTTATTCGTGCTTTGTGATTCTTGTGTGAAAAGGAATCTGCAATTCTTTGAGCTTCAACAATGACTTGAAAAGAAAATGAGTCATGCTGTACATGCTATACTCTGGCTCGTCTGCCACCCACCCGGACAGGCTTGAAAAGGATGAACTCTGTGTCTCTATTGGCTAAGTACAAGGACATGCTCTGTAAAGTGCTGGGCAGCTTGCTCTTCATCACCCGGTAGGTCGCCATCACCACGTCGTTGATCTTCGCTAGAAAGAGGGAGAAAAATAGACAAAAAGGAATGACTTTAAAAAAAAAAAAGGCATTAACATGTTCTCTTGCAGGTCACGATGAATTACAGCATGATGCTCGTGCTGTTTCCTAAAGTTGAATTTTACCTGGCTGTGCCCAAGGCTGCTGAGACAGACTGTATGTGGGACCGCCTTGGATAGCCATAGTTTTAAGAGCTGCAACCTGAGAGAAGTCACAGCCGAAAAGAAAAAGAAAAAGAAAAAAGAAACAGTTAGAAGAGACCTCATTTGTGTTAGTTAGGGTGAGATACGCAAACAAGGACAAGATGCTCGGCTGTCAGTTCAGCCAATTTAATAATGTCTTGAATTAGACTTGTTTTTACATAAATACACACACGGAAGCGACAGGTAGACAAAAAGACAGGCGAGGAGTTGCAGCAGATTCACTATATTGTAAGAGCACAAAAAATGTAAACAACCATATGAACACACCACCCAGGCAAGTAAATTAGATACCCTTGGTGAGAAATAGCTGTTTTATCTTCACTTGTCAGCTAAGTACCGAGACCGTCGGTGATCAGTGAATAAGAAAATGATTTTTTTGTCAAAGGTTTCTTTTCCTTTTTTTAAAGGTAAAAGCTGAAAAAAAAAAAAAAGAAAAAAAAAATTGAAGGTCAAGATGAGCCGTCGCAGCCTCGGGCTAAGTCTGCCTTCGCTCTAACAGTTACCTTGGTGAGAAACTCCTCAAGGTTCCCCACAAAGATCTGAGTTTGCTGCTGGATAAACTGCTCGCAGCTGAACTTCAAGTGCCGGTCCACATCCTTCTTTGAGTCAATGTAGTGCTCCTTTATCTCCGGTGTTCCCTGGGGAGCACGGGGAAAAGAAGAAGAAAAAAAAAAACGCTTTAGCACTATCAAGTGGCATTTCCCTGAGGCGGGGTCCTATCAAAGTACATAAAGTATATAGTATGTTTAGTAGAAAAGGTGGAAAAGAAGAAGAAGAACAGTACCTCCAACAGGAATTCAAGTATGGCGTTGTGACTGTTAAGTCGGAAGAATTTGGGAACAGCCTTAGGGTTGAGGATTTTGAAGGCAGCATCTGAACACAAAGCAGAGATTAAATCTCAGCTGGTGTAGCATTAGAGTGCCCTCTAGTGATGCACTCACAATATGTCCTTGACTGGGATGAGCGTGGCAGTCGGAGCAGATCTGCCCTCGTGAGCCATTGGTTAATGTACATTATGGCGTCGGATTACAATTTCCACATTAATTGTTGCCATCGGTGCATGTGATAGGCACAAGTTGCTTAATGAGCATGAAAATGTAATGACTGGCTTTATGGAGCCGAACGCCAATGTTCCCCTCCACCTTTAATTATCTTACCTCGCGTTTTTTTCAGGTCCAGTGAGATTTCCTTGATGGCAAAATCGGTGTGAAATGGGGCAATCTGTTCACGCATAATCAGCAGGTGCTTGATCAGGAAAAGTTGCCCATCTATTTGTGTCTACAGAAAAGCGAAAGCACACTGTTAAAATCCACACTGCCAGCACAGAAGGGCTGACTATCAAAACCAGCGCCAGTATGAAAAAAAAAAAAAAAACAAAAAAAAAAAACCACAGGCTCAGAGGAGATAAGGGAATATCTCTAATTAATAAGCACTGATTAACCACGGCCAGAAGAGGAACACAGTGCAGTGGCAAACAGACGAGGAGACAATATTTATAGCTTAGCTAGCAACTAAAACGCTGGAAAAAGACGGAGAGTGGAAACTGTCTTCTGAGATTGATGCCGCGGCTTTAATTTGATGTGGTGGGTTGAAACGGGCCAGTTAGCGTCGATATTGACAGCATATTTGAAGGTGAGAGGAGCCCATAAATAAAGGAAGGTCTGCTGCACGCTCGGTAAAGCATGATAAAGCACACATTAAAACAAACTTTCAATGACAGAGCAGCTGCTTTCGCTAAGGATTTTGTAGCCTTAAGGACCTTTATTCTAGGGAGGAAACTGATCCTACTTATGTAGGGGGGGGGGGGGGGGGGGGGGGGGGGAAGGAACTTTTCTGGCTATTTGAATAAAAATAAAGAGTTTCTGAAGTTCAGCAAAAAAAACTAAACAAAACCACACAGTATTGTTAACCATGTGGGCCAACCTTGTTTTTCAGGATGATATCAGAAGCTTTAAGCAGGGACTGGATGCACGCAGATAAGGCTTCTTGAGATAAACCCTGGAAGACCGCTCTCTGCAAAGAGACCAAGATTTGGCATTAAAAAAAAAACATGAAAAAAAAAAAAATAGCCAAGCTGCAAAACTATATACACTGAACACCCTTTGGTGCAATAATTTAGCAAGTGAGAGAAACTGAGGACTCACGTCTATACATCTGTAGAGCTTGGATAGACAAACCAGGGTTCGCCTGACAGTGGGGTACCACATGCCGTGCAGATCAGCAGGAGAGACAGATGTCTGTATTCGAGATGCTTCAACACTGCCTGTATTCATTGATTCATTGTACAAAGAAGGAGAAGACAACCGGCTCGATGACAGTGCCACCAAATGTGGAAGAAAGGCAACTGAAAGCGAATGTCACGATCTGGAAACAGACCAGCGTTACTGTTTCTTCTGCCATCGGGATCCTCAAGCTGTACATCAGAAAACATGGACTCCTGTGACATCTGCTTCATCTGTTCCTCCTTCAAGCTCTGAGCAATTCTCTATTGATGACAGACAAGCAAAAGGTGGTGGGGAGAGAATGTTACCATTCTGTAGAGTCATGTTTTTCACCATTTCTGTTCCAACAGGAGGCCTAGGGGCTTCTTAGAGGTAAGAAACATCATGAAATACAACTCGTAAAGCAAAGCTGTATGCAGACAGAAAGCGAGATAAACATCTGAAATGCATCGAGAACATCGCACAGATTCGACATCGCATTTGAAAGTGCAGCACGTTCCAGAGCTGTTTAATATGAGCTGAGACTCAAAGGCATAGTTAACAACATCTGTAGATATTCGCAAGACCAGAAGCCTCCAAGACTTTCATTTGCATAATTCAACTTAAAACATTCAAACTTTTTAAGCAGCTGTAGATAGAAAGTGTAAGATGTCGTTCTTTTTTTTTTTCCTTCCTTGACTACAGAAGAAGTCTACAGGTCTTTGAACGCTTAACATAAAATGAAATTAAAGTTGAGGAGAAAGCGACAGACAAAAAGACTTCTAAATATCTTAAGAAATACCAGACTCTGCACTACCGAGTGATTTTAATAAAAATAGAGAATATGCAACACATTTAGGGGCTTTGAAATATCAGTCTGGACTCAAAGGCATATTTAACAGCATGCAGACCAAAGGCCTTCCGAGGGCCAAATTTACACTTAAGACATCGAGTCTTTTCAAGGATCTTCTGGGAGTCACTAATGTTCTGGATAAAGAATATAAGATACACATAAAGAACATATGTAAGTATAAATTATACATCTTCAATGCTGCTTTATGCAACAAGCCAAACTTCAGACAATGTACATTCAGAGTTACCATTTAACCACAAACCCGAGCAAGCACTTTTAAAACATGCAAACTCTGAAGGGAAAGCTGGACTTAAACCAGAGCAGATCTCAGTGCGAGGAAAACTAACCACTACACCAACGTAAAGCTTTAAAGTATCGATGATTTGGAGCATTTGCTTGAATCTGACCCCATGCCTCCCAGCACACAAGCATTACCTCCATCATTTCCAATTTCTCAGGATAGGCCAGATCCCCCGGAGCTGGGTTGTAGCCCGTGATATCGGTCTGGATGTAAATGTGAGTCCTGTAGACCAGCCTCTCCTGAACATCCTCCAGCATCTGCTTCACCACCGCATCAAAGGCCCCCAGCTGGGCAGCTGCAGAGAAACACACAGAGGTCACGTCACTGATCAGCCAATACCCGGAAAACCTCAAAGCTCCCTTTCTAGTTTCATGCGAACACATTCTACATATACATGCTTTGCGAGTCGAGCTGTGCAGGGCGCTGTGATGTATAGGGAGACTGCATGCGGTTGGGTCATGATGGAAAAAGTCGGGGGAACAAATAAGCAGGCGCCATGAAAGCATCCCACTGCTCACACCTCCAAAAACAAATCTAATAATTCTATGCTTTTGCAAACAATCTGTCTTTATTTTGATGTCTCTGTAGACGCATCCTTCTTTTGTAGGTGTTGTGAATAATGAAATCCATTCCAGAGAGAGTTTAATAAACATCAACAGAACAAAATTTTGCAAAGCAAGGATGATACAAAAACAATGTGTGAGAACAAATCTGAGCGTCAACTTCACGATCAGTGAGAAGCAGTGCAGAGGACCGGACCCACCGTTGTTGTGGACGTGGTCTTCCAGCATCTCGTTCTTCAGGATGCTGCAGAGCTCGGACAAGGTCTCCAGGTGGATGATGTGGATGATCAGAGGCCGGAGGACATCGTACAGCGATAAGCACAGCTTCTCCAGGAGCTCGCTGTCAGATTGAAAACAATTCAGTTCTTTAAAATACTCTCTTTCCTGAAAATTGGAGTCTAAGTAAAACAATTCTTTGATGATAACTCAGAAATAATCATGGAATGAAAAACACTAGTTTTCCTTCCACTTCATTTGTATTTCAAACACTGAAACTGAAATGTCTTCGACTGCTCTCCCGTCGGCATCCAATGTTTCTACTCACTCTAGCTTCTGTGTGGGTTTGGTGAAGAACTCGTTGTACAGCTGGTGTTCATCCTGACACACGTGCACCATAAACGCGCAGCCGCTGCGAACCTGCACAAAGACAGAGTTAAGGATCGCGCGCTGCCGAGCCAGCAAATACTTCGGCTCCACCACAAAACCAGTAAACACATTCTCCCAATTAACTATTACAGCAGTCATTAACACGATGCATAACCTTTCAAGGTTCATTACAGGAAAGCTGTGGAAAGGTGGTGCGGCTGTTATGATGTTTTATTGCTTGAAAGTCTGACCTTTAATTACAGCATCCCCATCAAGCCAATTAGCGAAGTGTTTAAAATGCCACAACAGCATCAAAATACATAGTCTGAGCAGGAGCCACAACTGGACCAGGTTTGTCTGGAGTGTAACATTAGAATAAAATATTTCACAATCAATTACTGCCAACCTTTAGGTCGGTAAAAACTTCAAATGCGAAAAGAAAGAGCGGAGTAATTTACAGCTTTATAGATGAGCTATGACGAAGGGTGCACAAACAACGCCCAGCAAAGCAATTCACTGGTGAACAAAACAAGGAGAAATCTCCAGACGCCTGCTGTACACAATCCCAGGTTATGCTCATTTATCATGTGCACAGCTTTGTGTCTCTAACAAACAGTGCAGAAAATACCCCAGAGGGCCCACACTGTCCATTCTCGGCAAGCTCAAATGTCACCTTGCTATATTCTAAAGGGCACTCCCCACTTTGAACCAGCCGAGCCTTACCAGAGCACAGTGGTCTTTGCTGTTTTGGTTGGTCAAGTCTGTAATGGTGGATCTGATGCAGGGATTGAGGAGCTGCTCTCTCTGGTCAAGATAGCACTGATGGATTTCGTCGAGGAGCTGCTGGTACCTGCTCGTGTCAATTATAAAGATTGATGTGTTCATTTAGGACAACAACCGTGGAATTTTTTTTTTTCCCGATTCAACAGGAATGTTAATACTCACTCGGGGATCTTTTCTGCTCGCTGTTCAATCTGCTCAATGAGTGACTGAGGAAACAAAATCGGAGCAACTATTTTTTATTGCAGGAGATTAAGGGAAATAATGCAACCTACACTTTGAGTGTGCGATGAAATAGGTATACTCACTCTAACTTTCGGTGCAGCTGCTCTGAACTTAACATAATAAAGTGTGAAGGCGTTGTCTGCATTTGTCAAACCCAGAGGATCCTGGCGGAGACAAAAGCAAACAGCTACTGACAACAGGCAACACGCACGCACGCGCACACACACACACACACACACACACACACACACACAGCTGTTGACTTTGTGAGAGGAGTACGCGACCTGTACTCACCCTTTTTGTTAACTGGCTTGTGAGATTCTGCATAGTGTTTACAATGTGGATCTTCATGAAGTGCATAGCTTTGGAGAGACATTGCTTGAATTTGGTCAAATAGACCGGATAGTCCTTGAAGTTGGGCTGTAGTAAGAAAAAAGAAAAAAAAAGTCTTCACTAGTTTGTTATATGCGTCTCTTCAGTCCATTCAGTACCTCAGAGGATTGATTATTTTGCAAGGAAAACACAAATATGTGATTAATTATCATCTTGGGTGTATTTTCCCGAAGAAATTCAACATATTAACCAAACACAGTGATTCTCATAAAGACTAAAAGCATGCAGGTGAAACTGTAACCCCACTCACGTGTGAAGAAACGTATTCTATGCAGTCGTCGAGCTTCGACAGCATTGGAATGAAGCCCTCACTGTTTACAGACAAGGTCGGCGAGTTCAGCTTCTGCAAAGACAACGGAGTGAAGTCCCAATTAATTTCAAGTCGTCAAAAAATTGTAAACTTCCAAGCTGACTATTTGAACATTTTATAAAGCAAACGCCACATATGTAATGGTTTTACTTTCAAATCAGGTCAAAGTAAACACCGGAAAGAGGTAAGTTATACTAACTTAAATCCAATTATTATTTCAAGAAACAAATTTACACAATACATACAAATGTATTCCAACAATTTTAAGACACACTGAACAAAAATATGAATGCAACACTTTTGTTCATGCTCCCATTTTTCATGAGCAGAACTTGAGGATTGAACATTTTTTCTATGCACGCAAACGGCCTCTTTCTCTCGTATATTGCTCACATATTTCTCTAATCTGTGAGGGAGCACTCCTCCTTTGCCGAGAAAACAGAAACCACCTCTGGGGTGTGGCAGAACGAGATGCCGATCAGACAGCAGGATTATTGCACAGGTGTGAGCGAAGCTGGCAGCAAGTTGTAAGGAAGCGTGAAATTCACAAGCTGACTGCGGGAATGTCCACCAGAATATTTTCTCCCATCTGTCATCTCAAAAGGGGTATCAGAGAACTGGGCAGTGAATCCAACCAGCCTCACAACCACAGACCACAAATAATCACACCGGTCCACATCCAGCACTTTCACCTCCAAGATGGTCTGAGACCCGCTACCCAGGCAGCTGCTGCAGCAAACCGGTTTGCACTAAAATTTCTGCAAAAACTGTCAGAAACCGTCTCACAGACGCTCCTCTATGTGCTCATCATCCTCATTGGCGTCTCCACCTGACAGCAGTCTGTCGTCATAACCGATCTGAGTGGGCAAATGCTCACGTTCGATGGCGTCTGGCACTTTGTTCTCCTCACGGATGAATCCCGGCTTTCACTGTACGAGGCAGATGGCAGACAGCGTGTGTGGCGTGCTTTGGCTGAGCGGTTTGCTGATGTAAACACCGTGAATGGCGTCAGCCTTGGCGGCGGTGGGGTTGCATTATGCGCAGGCGTGTGTTATAGACAGCACACAGGTGCATTTTACTGATGGCGTACTGAGATACCGTGAGGAGATCCCGAAGCCCGCCACTGAGCCGTTCAGCCATGACCACCGCCTCATGTTACAGCGTGGATAATGCACAGATTCATGTCGGTACACAATTCCTGGGAGCTGAAAACATCCCAGTTCTTGTATGGCCAGTATATACTCGCTGGACACGCTCACCCAGTGAGCATGTTTGGGATTCTCTGGATCGGCAGGCGTGTACGACAGCATGTTCCCCTTCTTGCCAATATCCAGCAACTTGGCACAGCCATTGAAGAAGAGTGGACCGATATTCCACAGGCCACAATCAACAACCTGACCAGCTCCATGCCAAGGAGATGTGTTGCGCTGCGTGAGGCAGACTGTTCTCACACCAGACACTGACTGGCTTTCTGACCGTCCCAATACAGTAAAACTGCACATTTCAGAGTGTCCTTTTATTGTCGCCAGTCTGAGACACGCCTGTGCAATAAGCCTGCCGTCTGATCAGCATCCTGGTCTGAAGTCCTCACTAACAAAGATTTAGACAAATTTGTGAACAATATTAAGAGAGAAATAGGCCTTTTGTTTATATAAAAATGGGAGCGAAAACAAAAGCGACACATTTATGTTTGTTCAGTGTCATTGTTATGCCAGGCTGCTAATTAAAATGATGATTATAGTTAAATCTAATTAAAACTGAAGTGACATGCATGTCACAGTTCATACAGTTACAGCGGTTAATTGTTTCATTAGGTTGACAACAGGAAACAAGTCCTACCGTATTTATGTTCTCCAACTCATTAAAATATGACAGTTTCTGCTGTATGCTCTCTGCCAGATCAACCAGCTCCGACTGAAGAGACAAAAAAAAGAAAGAACCACAGTTAAAAAAAAACAACTTGATGACAGTTCAATTTCACATTTTTTCAGCTTCTCCAAACAGTCAGACACACAAAATCCAAGCGTGATATTTGCAAGAGCTGGCAAAACAAAGTGTCACTTAAAAGCTGCAATAATAACCTAATTTCAGATGAAGTTTCACAATAACAACATAATTTCTTATTCTGTTATTACCTGGTTAAGGAGGGCATTCACAAATACCAAGTATATTTTCCTGAATAGAAATACTAAATGCACTCGCATTAAAAAGTAAAGAAGATACGGTAACTACGCATTTAATGTCATTATAAAAAGGATCCATTAAAGAATAAATTAACAGAAAATCAAAATGTAAAATCAATAAAGATCCTGCAAGTAATTAAATAATGAACATTCTATTGGTATTTACAGGAGTAACAACAGTTGCAGTATTTGCATATTCAGTATAAATAATGAATGGAGCAGTTATTCGGAGTCAGGACCGTGTGTTACCGCACCTGTTCTTTTAGGAGCTGCTCACAGGCTTCATGCAGGGCACCAGTTTTATTGGAGACAAACAGGTACTGCTTTTGGAGCGAGTCCAACTGCTCAAGAGCTGCACTGACGTCTTTTAAAATAGCGTCACATTGTTCCTGGTAGCAGTTTAGATCGTCTCTTGTTTTCCTAGACGGGAAACAATATCAGCATCAATTTATTTTTCTCAAGACAGCGAAATTATAAAAGATCAATACATTAATCAAGGTCGTCATATTAGGCAGGGAGCCGTTCCAGCATGATGCACAGCTGCTAAAGCTTAGAAATGGGACAAATTGATGATATTATGAATATAAAGCAAAACATCTGGAGCGACCTCCTTATTCGAGGAAGTAATAGAGCATGGGAGAAAGGTTTAGTGCTGAATATGTAAAACAGGAGCATTTTCCAGACATGTCAGAGGTTATTCTGCTGTACCGGACCTTGTGCTCCCGACTCAAAAAAGCCCATTCATAGTCATTTGTTTATTTCTCTAAGCAGTACTGTAAAAGCTGATGTAAATAAATATATTGTTTTTATACAATCATACTTTAGTAATTCTTTTTTCTGTATTCATGCATTCTTTGTCTAGGATGTGGTGGACAACCAGATTACAGGGCTCTAGTAAGGGTTAAGGATGTTGCTCTCTGGGAATCAAATTCTCAAACAGTTTTGGGTAAAGGAAAAAAATGCTGTCATCGTCACATTTTACATCCAATTAAATGACAAAGTTTCAGAGGGGTCACACAATTTTTTTCACTATAAGAAGATCGTTCATTGAGCTTTATGCGCACATTTATGACAGAGATTTCTGTCAAATACAAAAACCCAGCCATCATTCAACATCTAGCAATTCTGATATGACCAACAATTTAAGAAAACATTTGATCTGCAGCATCGAACAAATGCAAAGTGGAATGTTGCACATCTTCTGATTGCAAAGCTTTTAAGCAAGCTCTTAAAACTGTCTCCCATCCCTGGTCTGATTACAGGAACCTTGATTCTAGCAAGAGACAAAGTAACCTACTTTAAACCAGGTCTACGCAGTTAAAAACTACTCTCCACAAAGCAGTTGAATAGGAGCATAACCATCACAAAATTTAAATAACAGTTTCTGATTTTTTTAAACATAGGTGGAAAACTTCTAATATTTAGTCTGTTTGGGATGAACCAGTGGAGATCTTAATGGTTGAAATGTGTTAGTTTCTTGTCTAAATCTCAGCCACTCTTCTCAAGATACACAGTTTAGTTTTCGAGCACAGTGCAAAGTTGACTAAGGATTCTCAAATTAAAAGAAAATCTGATTATTGAAAGGACCATCTCTGCATGAGTCCTCTGAGCCACTTTTGCAGGATGAAGATGTGTTAAACTGGGTTAAATTTATTCTAAACTTGCCTTAAAGTAAGCTTAATCTGAAGCTTATTTTAGGACAGTGACAACACAAAGATCCCCAAGAGGTTAAGTATATGATAAATAAATAGTGTGAGGTAATTTGAGCGCATGTTTCATGTCAAAGCATTTGGTTCCTGGTCTGATCTTGCATGTCCTGTAACTTCAAACAGTTCTCTTATTCAGCAAACAGCATGACACAACAGTGTAGAAATAAGAATTAAAAGATTGACGCACCTGTACTTTGCGCTCTCATCCTGGTCCATGTTTGACTGGAGCTTGGCAAACCAGGCAAAAAACTGCAACACAGAAAGGTATCGCATCACCTCAGTGAACCTGATCAGGCTGCAATAAGTCCAGTAACAGAGGAGATGGAGACCTGCTGTGCAGTCTCGATCCTGTCATTTTCCATATCCAGCATCTGGAAACCTTTGAGCAGGACGTCTTCAGTGGAAGCGGGGACAGTGGCTGTGAAGGGGGACTGCAGGGACCGAGAGGACAGGCTGCACAGGTCCTCGATGGGAAGCTGCAAAACAAAAACATGGCTCCACTTGAAGCTAGCTCAGCTCAATGGCTACAACTAGTCTCGGAGTACAACAGCAAGTCCGACAAAAAATAGTCAACTTGTTGGCATTCCGTGACAGTATTAACCATTATTATTTTAACAACGACGTGCTAAAAATACAGCTTCTTTATCTTCTTATCCCCACTTGCGTGTATAAAGTAAGTTAGCAGCGCTGTTAGCCGGTGGCTAGCTGCCCCGGATTCGAAGCTCACCTCCGAGGGTACAGACAGAGTTTCAGCCGCAGCTCGGATCTCCAGGACGGAGTCCATCTGCTTCTCCGTGAGGGGAGCCGTGGCGTCCGTGCGGCGGTCCCATAAAGACAGCTTCTCCCTGGTTTCCTTGTCAGTGAGGTCCAGCAGAGACTGATCTGTGGACGCCATAGCCGCTGTGGACAGCGTCAACGTCAGCAGCAACGCACTGACAGGTACTTCCTGTTCCGGGAACGTGGGCGGGGCTTATATGGAGGGGCGGGGCTTAGATGTGTGGGCGGAACCGATCTTAGTTTACATTTCCATGCAGTCAGCTTCAGAGACGGCTGTGAAGATGAACTTGGAAATATTACAACCTAAAACCAATCATTTACTTCCTTTCTGTGAGAGGCAACATGATGTAAAGTATGTTGTTCAGCATAAAAGTTAAACCAAGAGAAGTTCATCCTCATTTGGGACTTTTGCATTTATGCATCCATAGTTTCCTTCTTATTGTACCTATCTAATAATTTCAGTCTTTACATGAATGACAGTAAAAAAGCTAACATTTGCAGGAACAGTGATGAAGTGATTCTGAAGTATAAAGTGATCTTATTTTTCATTTTTTAAAAATGTATTTGGGAGTGGGTGTGTGTGTGGGGGGGAGGGGTCTGTTCATTTTTTAGGATACTTGATTTCTGAAAGACTGCTATTGTTGCAATTTATATTACATAAACTAAATCTAAATATGAGTAGTGTGTATCCTGTATTGAAAATTTTTTAAAAATTCAAGTCAAAGTGCTTCAAATTATGTCAAAAATTAATCAAGTCGCAATTATATTAACTGTAAATAGACCTTCAGCTTTCTTAGGTGGACTTCAATAGCTTAAAACTGATTTTGATTTTTTTTTTTTTTTTTTTTTTTTTTTGGTTTTTTGGTTTTTGGTTTTTTACTTAAGCGCTTCCACTTTTGTTGGAATACAACAAAGCTTAAACTTACTTTGCTGATCTTATGTTTACAAAAAAACTTGGGTGGGCCAAATTCCTGTTTTCGTTCATGTTGTCCTGACGCCTACTTCTGATATTCTATTTTTGACTGTAGTCTTTGTTGTTTTGTGAATATTTGTACAACAAACAATCAATTACAAAGGGGGTAATTCCTTGCATCAATATTTATTCCTCCAAAAACAATTCCAGCAGGTGGAGCCCTGAGGGAAATTGTAAACTTAGTCCTTTCATTCAATCTGACAAACTGATTTTCTCCAACTCACAGTCAGCCATGTGCCCATTGAATCTACGTTTGGCAGTCATATAGATGAGATATTTCCGACTCTGTCAACACCAATGTGTCTGTTTGTTCAGTAAGGTGGAGGAAAAAGCATGGCACAAAGAAAAACTTTGATTTGATGTGGTTTTCTATACCTGGTGTCTACTTTCTCATATTGTTCAGAGAACACAGGTTCAAACGTGCAACTGACGTATCTGTTTTTGTCAGTGATTCGAATCAGTGGGAATACCTCGAAATGAAAGGTTTGTGAACGCTGTATTGTACAGATTGATAACAACATGCTGAAGCTTGGAAACAATTAAAATGCAAAAAAGGAAATATATTGTTTTTTTTGCGACACATTTTTGCAAAGTTCAATAAAACCTGTGTACACCAAAACGAAATAAAACTGTTTAAGAGAGGTCATATCATCATAGGACAGCTTTAATTAGGTTGTAACAGAGACCATTCCTAAATCATTCCTAAACAATATCTTTGTATTTTTATTGAAAATGGCAGTGCAATCTACAATAGTGCATTTATCGAGCTTCCATCAAACCACTGTCACTTCTTTACATAAAAAAAACGAACACGTCTCAAAATCCTGTCTTAATGGTGTTACAAGGAGGAGGTGGCTTATCTGCAGGGTGTCTCATAGAGGGGTCACAGAGAGTTCAGATCTTCCCCCTCCCTCTCTTTTTTCGTTGCTCTTGTCTACTTAGTTGAAGGGAGACGCTGCAGAATTCAAGCCACGTTACTTCAGTACAAAAAGAGATGTCAGAGCAAATCTTGTCAAAAGTTGTATTTTGGTTCAGTGCAGGTCAGAGATTCATAAAGAAACAGTGACACTTTCCTCCACGCTGATGTTGCTGTTTTCTTTTCACCCTGTTGTGGACACTTATCCATGCCTCAGTAAAAACCCCAAAGTGAATGAGTGCAAACAATATGCATGTATTTAATTGTTTTCCTATTGAGACACATTTGTAGTACATACTGAAACAAAGAAGACAATCCACACAGGTAATTATATGATTTATTGCATGTTGTTCGAGAACTTTAAATGTAAAAACTTTATGGAGGAGTTGTTCTGAAATGCTAGAAGAAGGAGATGAATAATCTGATGGATCTAACTGTACAAAGGCATTTGCAGGTAATAAATATTTTAAAAATGTTGGATTCTAGGTAAAACTAATTTTTACTATTATTACTGGATCTATTTAAGTGCATTTCCCTTAAAATCAGTCACTGGTAAACATGTGTTTTATAATAAAAGTGTCTTAAAAATACATTTACTAGGGACACTCTTATCCTAACAAAGTGCTATAACTTTTAACACAAAAACAAAAAATCAAAAATTGTCCATAAATCAACCTTCCAAAAGATTTGAACAAAGGAATCACTTGAAGACTGATGATTATCTTCAAAAGCACCACACGCACATGCACGCACACACACACACACACACACGCACACACACAAACATGTCACATGAGCTTAGAAATCAAACAATTTAAAATATTTCAACATTTTAAATGGTAAGCAAGTCTCCAAAAACCACCCAGCAGTATAATGTACTGTACATGAATGTGCAAACCAAGAAAAAAAAAAAAAAAAAAGAAATACATTTACAAGTGCCTCAAAATAATTTCTTCCATAACTCCAATTAACTTCCACAAAGCCCCAATGTCAAAGCTTTCATGGCAGCGATTTTGATTTGAATTGTTTTTAATTACTAGGGATGTGTCTGGGTCACAGTTTGGAAGGCGGGCCGTTCGGCCTCCGCTCGCTCACATCAGTTGTAGTCTGTTCCCTCGAGGTGATCGGGGATGGGCAGTCCGCTGAGTATCGTTAAACATCTATTCCACACGCTGAACACGGGGCAGACGGGCTGAACAAAGTCGATGTCGAACGTGTGCAAGTGCTGAGAGCCGACGGCGTCGTAGAAGGACAGCAGCCCGGAGTCGTAGTCCAGCAGAACTCCGAGACGCCGCAGGTGGGGAGAGGGTTCGATGGGGATCTCCTTGCTGTTGTGGCGCACCACCCACGAGTTGTTGCAGCGCGCCAGCACCCAGGACGCAGAGTTTTTACCAACCCACTCGTGCTTCGGAGCGGACTTGTAAGCGATTCCCACCGCAAACCTGCACCACAAGTGAAGAGCCACAAATTAGGACTTCAAAACAGATTAATAAATCCACATAAATGGCATTTGTCTTTTTGTGCGCCAGTGTTGAAAGAGTACAGGCAATGTGCAGTACAGTGGAACTTCTGTTACAATGCCCCAAATAGTAATTAGAAGAAAATGAGCTGCTGTTTAAAAATGCTGAAGAGCAGGTCCAAATCAGTCTTCTGTGAAACTATTTAAAATCTCAGTTACAGTACATAGCAGTTAGTTGGCTTTAACTGCATTAACAACAGCATTAATTTGATGGATTTCCCAAACAATGAAGTATAAATCAATTACACGACAACAATTTCATTATACAACATAAACAATATGTGATACTAGAAATTAAAAATTAAACTAAATGGTCACAAAGACAGGTAACATTATGCAAACTGTATACTTGTATAAGGAAAAAACTACATCAAAGTATATAAAAACAGTACATAACAGAGTATTACTATCAACCTGACTGTGTCAAGCTATCACAAAGATCAGTTGTTGAGATTCTGAATAAAACTGGACTGAAAAACTATCTGAGACACATCATAGTTTTAGAGAGCAATCAGGGAAGCGTTTTACCATGTGCTTCCTCCGATCAGAGCTTCCCAGTAATGGCGGCCGCTGTCGATGTAGACGTTTCCCGTGACGCCATAGCTGCTGTGACTGGAGAAGCGATCCTGGCTGTGGCTCTTTTTGGACGAGGTCTCGTCCCTCTCCACCGTCAGGTTGTCGTGGGACACCCTCAGCTTCCTGTGCGCAGACTTTGGGTCCAGTTTGAAAGGCTGACCTTAAAACACAGAAAACCAAAACGTTAAACACGTGAATCTCAATTGATGACTTGGAGAATGGTGTTGAGCTGCTGACTTACTGTTGGTCTTCAGTCTCCCTGGCTCACTGCTGCGGTTGCCGGCCTGGTTTATGGCCTTCACTATGAAGATGTATTTGGTGCCACACTGGAGTCCGTGCACGGTGTAGTGGTTCTGCTTGATGTTTGGCACTATCATCCAGCTGTCAGCAGAGTTACACAGACCTGCAGCACAGACGCAGAGTCACTGACCCAGAATCAGCCGCTCTTAAAGTCCGCTGAAATGAGGAATGAAGCAGCGCAGTGCAACAGCATTGCTATTTTTGACTCATTAAACATCGTCACATTAACACTCCTGCTAGTGTGTGCAGGCGCCGGAGCAGATAAGAACAAATTGCTTGATTAAGCATGTGAGCGCATTAATGTAATCAATTCACACAGTGTGCTGCTCATTTCAACCTGGAGATAGTATCAAGCCTGCAATGTAAATGCGGATGCGAAGCCGCTCTGTTATTTTCACATCTCTTCCGAGGCAGTGCAGAAATTGTAGTGTATTTTGGTAACATCTCATTATCTGTGCAAGCCAGGAGAGCGCTCCTCTCTCTTGTAGCTACAGCCCAGTATTATGTTTGGATATTGTAACACAGCCCCTCATTCCTTTCAAATCCGTCTGTCACCGTTATGTTTTCCACCACAGACATCATGCTGCGCTCCCATAAGGAAACTGCGTATATACTTACTGACAACATTGGATTGGTTGGTAAATATGGCGTACTGAAGTTCGTACGAAACAACAGAGAATTCGTCGTCTGATGTCCAGTGGACTGTGATTGTGTCATATGAAGCGGTGCAGAGCTCCTCGCGGATTGCCGGCGGATTTGGCGCTGCGGAGGGAAAACAAAAGGCGAACGTTGTCCAAAAACAGTAATGGGAGCTGAGTGGGATGCATTCAGTACACAAACACATCAAATAAAGTGGCCCAAAAAAAATGCTGTCAGGACCTCTGGTGGATAAATAGCACCATCCGATTGTTTTTTGTTTGTTTTTTTTCATTCTGAAAAGTGTAATTAATCTAGGTTGGAGTTCCTCCAGCTATTATAGCGAGATCCCCCATGCAGAGTTAAATACACACCGCACAACAGGAGCCGAGGATAAACAATCAAACCTCTTCCATTCGCCAGAAAAAAAACATCTCAAATACCTGAGGTTTTCAGTTCTCTGCCACTCACTGACAAACCCTTATTTAAAAGATAAACACACTGCTTCTATCCTGAGCTGACAACATCGATGCTCCAAAAATAAAAGATAAGTTTTTCACATAAACCTGCACTTTTAACATGAAATAACAAATTATGCAAAAATACATAAACATACCAAAATTTTAAGAATTGTATAATGTACATTAGAAATTAAACAATGCAGTTTTCGTTATAATCTAGTTAACTAAAATAGTACATACACAACTGAAAAAAATGTAAAGCTATTTTTGCATTGACAAAAATATGAATAGAATGTTTCACATATTTAAAAAGTGAATTGTAATATGTATTGCCTCCTGTTAAAAAAAACAGAATCCTAAGAAATAGAATATTTTAAATTAAAAATATATTAGATGAAACAAGTTTAAATTATTTTTAAACCTGTTCGTTATACAACATTTTTTGAATTCTACTTTCAGTAGCTAAAGGCCCAGCACAGTTTTCCAGTCCACACGATCACATTCACATTTTTGAGTAATTTCGTCACCAATTTGCTACAAATACATGTTCTTTTTTGAACGCAGTGAAAGTAAAACAGTAAAAACACACGGAGAACATGCATTCCCCAACCTGGACGTAAAATGTGGACACTGTTGTTATGAACACTACGCTACTCTGTGGTTTCAAGTCGCACAACAAAATATTGTTTTCAACAGGTTAAACTTGACAAACCTGTGAGGTAATCCAAGCTTTCTAACATTTTCTTCTCCCGTGAGAAATCCAAAGCAAAGGTATCAAAGGTGTCATTCAGGTTTATTTCCGGGAGCAGGATTTGCGAGGAAGCTGTTGCCATAGACACTCTGCAAAAGACAATGACAAATACTAGAGAAACAGCTTTTTCACTCGATCGGTTTTTCGCTGTCAGGATTGCATTTTTCCGTCGCTTCACCTCTCGCAGATACTTTTAGCCGACTGGAGGAAGCGAGTGTGATCCGTCTCTTTGAGGGTTTGGTCGGCCTGAGTGATGAGGGAGGAGGACCTCTCGATGCACTGCTTGCAGCTGGCTATCTGCTGGGCTAACTTCCTCAGCCTCACAGTCTGGTTGAAAACAAACAAAAAGGGGAAAAAAAACAGGTCATGTCGATAAATAAACCAGTAAATACCCCGCCGACGAGACGCCAACCTGCCAGGTGCTCTAGGGTTCCCAAGGCTAATTATAAAATCCTGCAAGGGAGAAAAATCTGATTCCACATGTTTATGGACACCGTTATAGTCACGGCGCCGTTCAACCGCCTGTCCGCGCTTTAGCGGCCTTGCAGCCCGACATGAGGCATGAGGTGAGGAAGGAAAGAGTCCCATCACAGGAAGCAGGGCTCCATCTCGCCAGCAGCTCTCGGAGGGCCGCGACAGGAAATGATTGAAGAGGCACAATCACGCTGAAGATATTCGCAACATGCCAGACATCTTTCAGAGCGGGTGAAAAATACAGAGACAAAACACAGCAACGGGCCGCGATGAGTCAGTCAGTTCAAGCAGGCCACAAGTATGCAAAGCCCATCCTGAAGGACCGCTGTTTGTTTTATGTTTCAGCCCAGAGGTTAACGGCTCTTTTCACTTTGGCCATTGCTTTGCCTTCACCACGTGTTTATTGCACTCGTGATGACAAAAGGTATATGAGCCCAGGCCCAGATCTTTTCTTACGTTGAGCCACATTGTTTTTGTGCCTAAACCAATCCAAACAGAGACGGATCATGTCTGTGTTTTATTACCCTCTGATGGCTTTCACAAAGTAATTTGGGCTGGATGACTTGTTTGTGGCCACAAGTGAAATTACAGACATATTTCACCTCATATTGCAGGATTTTTTCCCCCAAGATTCCCAGTTGCTGTAAAAACATCATCACTATGCAGCCTCTCTGAGAGCAAATGGACATCAAAAACAAAAAATACCCTCAGGTCATGTGACATATAACATATTTTTTGCTCATGTAATGAAAATCTAAGATATTTTGGAGACATCAGTAATGTAAATTACTTCCTTAAAGCAGGTAAGATTAGCTGTGAAATGACTAAGTATTTTAAAAAGTTTAGATGAATTTAAAGAAATGACCAAAGGTTCAAATTCCGCTGACAGTTGATGTAAGAAGAGCGTCTGGCTTAAGACTGGTGTCAAGCAAGCAGGCTGCATCCACTGTGGACCGGACAAGAGCACCTGAAGGACAATCATCAATAAATAAGATTCTCTAAAAATAAAAGAAGAGCAATGAAGCAAAAGCAACTCCTTCCAAACAGAGCAAAACCCAACGAAACCCAGTTCGCCGTCTGAAAATGCACCAGCTCACCAAATCCAACACACATACTTATATACACTGCTGACCACCTCATGCTTTTATCCTGATGCCAAGTCTACAACAGTCATCATATCTTAAACAACAATTCGTACCTCTGTATGATCAATAATCTCAAAATAGGCTGTGTGTAAGATAATGTGACCCTATTATGAACGTGTAGCTGTAATCAGACCGCCACAGTGTTTGCTGTAATCCCTGAAGGCATCTGTTCTCATGCGACACGTTTCCAGCCGACCGTGAGTTTGTTGCGCGTGGGACACGAGCGAGGATCGTCTCAGAACAACGGGCGTGAGGAGCAGAGCGGTCGACTGCGCCCGAGGCGCTCGGTCAGGAAAGATCTGTTCGGGTCAGGAAGTCGATCGGGACACAAAAAAAAAACAAGAGAGAAGAGGACAGTGATGAGGGATGAGACGCAGGGAGGAGGACTAGCAAACAAAACCAGCATCAACATCAAAAATATTCAAAAAAAGGAGTGAGAAAACCCGGATTTGCCAGATGGCTGGAGTCTGTTGCAGCCAAGGACCATGAAGCCTTTTATTGAGCTTGTAACCGTAGGCTTGTTATTTTGGTTGTGATGTGTGTATGATAATTTCTTCCAACATATGACGATCTGGAACATCTGGTGGAATAATCTCACATTCCCCACATGGCCACACTGTGACACACATGAACACCGATTGGGTTACAACACATGGAACAACTGATAATGTTATAAAGACTGATAAAGTAATAATATTGGCCTTTTTCAGTGCATTGAAGTCAACAGTGTCATAACTCGCCAATAGTGTAAAAGAAGATTTGATCCATTATCATCACATTTTTTCCAATAAAGTCAAACAACACTATATATCTTTGAAACCTTTGTTTATAAAATTTAGGTCTAATGGATGGTATAGTCATCATTTTCCTAAATATATTTCCATGATGTTTGCATAAAAGAAAAGTATGAATATTTTATTGCAATACTGGCTTAAATACATTAAAAATTACCCAAATTATTGCACGTTATTACTTTATTCCACAGAGCAGATACTGCAGGACTGAAACACCTGAGTTATGTTTGAACACTTTCAAATTCAACTTTTCATGCGTATTAAGATAAATGCGACCTTCACACATGACATAATCACCTCAGCGTTTGAAAGATACATAAATTCAACCCATTTCTTGCTGCTGCACTCTAATAAAAACACCACGCTCAGGTATTTGCTCGAAGGCAAGGTTATCAACTCAGACAAGGCGATAAACAAACAAACATGAAGATACAAGGGGTGATAAAAAATACCTTTCCCTCCTTTATCTTGGTGGCTATGATTTGTCTTCGCTGCTGTATGATATTAATCAGCAGGTCACACTCTTCCACCAGCTTGTTTTCTTGCCGCGATGCATTTACCTGGACGGAGCGGGAGCACAGATAAGAGACAGTGAATCATGGTGTTTTGTTATCAATTTGCCTCGTGTCACATGTGGTGCTGCATACTTGTTCGCTATGCGCAACTTTCATTCCAGCATGCATCGCAACACCATTTTTGTTTTGTTTTTTTTTTTTCTTTCCTTCTGCAAACGTTACGTGACGAGGAAACCAGATCACAGGATGACACTGTCTTCTAATGCTTGACAGGAGGGAGCACAATCAGCTGACCTTGTTTCCAGTTTCTCCCCTGAAAACAAGATCAAAAGCTCCAGCGATGAAGTGACAGAGCAACATCTCGAGCTGGTGTTTTTTTGTTTTGTTTTAATAAATCTATATTAACTAATTCCTCTCCAAAAAGATGCTGCCTTGAATCTGGGCTTGTTTCGTTACGAGAAGTGTAATTGAACTCATTTTTCACAGGTTGTCAAGTGCAGCATCCATTGATGAGGCCGCCTCGTCACTGAAATTAATGAGCATTTGTTGTGCTTCGTTTCAGCTGCATCTAATTCGGCGGAGTTACAGATGAGAGTTTTTAGAGCAGATTCAATAAAACCAATGTTTACTGAGTCATTGTTGTAAGGCTGTTATTTACTCATTAATTCATAGTTTTAATTAGATGGAGTTTTACAAACCTCCATCTGCCTTGGTGATAAAGTGACGAGCCGAGCTATTGTATATGAAAATCCCTCTAAGTGTCTCTTATGAAATCTTAAATTTCTCATTTTAGTATTGCAGCTGTGGAGCCGTTTTCAACTTTGTGGTAAAATTAAACAATTTCTTCAAAACTACAGGCCATCATTCATTTGATAGGCCCACTAAACAAGACACTTTATAATAACCGTCCGTACAAATTACGTGGATTATTTAAGTCTCCACATGCTGTGAAGTGGCTTGATTTATATGCACATGCTGCAGATATTATTGATCTGCAAACAAATAAGCACTCCGTCTTGTTGACATGATAACATGCCGCTCACAGATACAGCAATTCATCATGAGGTTAATAATTTAATGAGTTGTTGCCCATGAAATGCCACAGACGCCGAGCGCCCCACCTGAGAGGTAACAGATAAACAACCTCACCTCCACGTGCTGGCAGGTCTGGATAAGTTTGCCCATCAGACTTTCCAACTCACTGGTCCTCTTGATGAGATTGCTGAGGTTGGAATCCAAGGCCTGCTGCAAAACAGAATTGAAAGGGAATATTTCATTAGATATGGCTCCCTTTCCATCAGACTGTAAACAGCAGAATAAATCTTAGAGGAAAGTCAGGTGAATAGGAACATAAAGACCATATCAGGACCAAACGGAATGAGAGCAAGTGAAGACATACAAGGCTGCCACTGAAAATGGCTGCCCACATTTGGGTTATGATCAATGTGAACCCCACCTCCCCACTTCTCAAAGTCTCCCCCCTGAGCACCAGAGATCCCATCATCCTGCCTGCTGAGGCCGTGAAGCTTAGCAGAGCATCTGCCGGTGATTTGGACAACTAAACCCTGGCTGTATTAATCACTGACTCAGATCAAAGGCTTATGTTTCAAACTAAATCTCTTTCAGTAATTAAGTAGCATGGCGATGGTGTGTGATGGCGAGAAGCAGCCTCGCAGAATTATTTTTCCATGAATGAAATATTAATGCGTATTCATATCAAAGTGAGTTATTTGATTTGAAGTTAAACAAGACTGAAGCCGAACTGAAAAGCAGAAAAAGGAGCCTAAGTGGAAAACAGAGCAACTCTAAAACTGATTGACAGATGTTTGCAAGCGCTAACAACCAACCAAAGACCAATTTTCAAAGAAAATCAATGGTATTTTGCAGTGTTATTCCCTTCACAGCATGCTTTTAACTGAATTGCACAAACACAGAAAAAAAAAAAAACAAACTCTTTTTAAGTTTGTTACTAAAAGTTTCTGATTACCCACTTTTTTATACTGATCCATCACAGGACAATCACACAGCTAGAGGAAATTTAGAGACAAATGGAATATTCTCACTGTGAGCCAAAAGATATCATATGAAAATTTGGATTTTCACATGCGGGGTGTAATGGTTTGAAACTAAATACTACAACTGTGATTCAAAGGATTTCAGTTTAAAAACTGGCTTCAAATATTTTGGTTCAGACCACACAAAAACATATCCATCCACAACATTAATTTCAAAATAAAAGTGATGAGAACTTTCAGGTATTCAGAGTGAACAACATCCTGTTGAATCCAAGATCATGTGCAGCACCGTGAATCCTTGGCATTGTCATCACTTTATAGTTTTTACAGTTTGACAAATACGCCTTTTAATTAAATCCTTTTAAAACTCTACGCTACTATCCCTTTTTCATATTAACCTCTTAACTTAGAGTAAATAGTGCATGCTGGGAAAAGAAACTCCCCCAAGTCTCTGTTTTAATTGAATTGAAGTGCTTTATTGCCATCATATTTCTCATGTAATTAAATTACAGTTACGTATAACGGGATTTAAATTGCTATCGCGAAGACTTGTCAATGTTGTTAACTTAGTCACACAAAAAGAATTTTTTTTCAGTTTACTCTCACTATTGATAATACTGTAATAAAATACAAATGTACCTTAACATTTTTACATTATTACCACCACTTCAGGCTTCATTAGATTAATAAATAAAGGGCTGATCTCTGTTACAGATTTGAGGTTTAGTTTGTGTATTTTTAATGTGAAACTTGGCAAACTTCTCTCTCTTTAAAAAACACAAGAATGGCAAAAACAACATGAACGGCATCATCTAAAATTAATGCATTTTCCATTACATAACAGATGTGTCACTTATATATAAGACAATCTACAAAGAGGGGGGACGAACTTCACAAAACCCGAATCTCAAAGCGGGGAAATGGTGGGGAGACCTCTTTCATGTTCAGTGTTTCACGTTGTGATTTCAGAAGACGAATGCGTCATCGCCGACGGAAATAGAAAAGGCTTTGTTTCAGCGCTCTCATAAATATGATTTATTCATATGAAAAAGAATGTGATGAAAGCCATTTCAGAGGAGGTGTTGCCGGCATATGTGAGGGGCGAGCTCAAACTTTCCAAACCGGCACATGAAATATAAGATATTTATCAAAAAGATGTTGAATATAGGTGAACGTATAACTTTAAAGACACAGAGGGGAAATGGAAGAGGAAGTTTGAGCCCAGCCCAGCAAGCATGTAGCTGTAATGGCTTTCCTCATGTACCGAAAATGTGGGTCTTGCTGCAATATTCATATTCTTCGCATGTTTAGACAGCTCTCTCTAATGGAGTTTCCTAAAATCATTTAAACCTGATGAGCGGAAAGAATCGCCGCTTCCTTTTGCATGTGAAAGCTTCTGGTCCCACACCTTTGCATTGGCCGGTCTCCCTTCCTTCCTCTGGGTCCTCATAGTTCAGTGTCAGGTCTTTGAGTTTTATCCTGTGTCAACATGAGAAATTGTATCCACGAGCTGCTGCTTCCTCCCGAGAGCTGCCCAGGCCCCCGCCGCACATCTGAGAGTTTCACTTTGTTGGGAGGGAAGTTTCAGCTTTTGCGTGAATGAGAAACATAAATCCTAGCGCCGTAATCTACCATGATACTCTGTGCTACACGCACATATTGAGCGTTTACACATGCGGTGCATCTGTTAACACAGCGCTCTGGCTGCACTGCATTAGAAGTTAAGCTCATTACTCTCTCCGAGTATTCGCAAAGCGCAGGAGTTCAAATGCTGTGTGCTGCTGGAAACTTGGGACGAATGTGGGGGTTTGCAGCTTTTACAGTCACAAGAGTTCCTCTCATCAACTGCAATTTGTCTGAAGCTGCAAAACAATAACTTCGAGATTCAAAATGAAGAATTGCTAGATGAAGTAAAAACTGCACTTTTATTCCATTCGTCTTATTTACTGCTTTGTCCACTTCCAGGTCAGTGAAGCCGGGCAGAGCGGGCCGAGGCCGCGTGGCCCGGCACGACATGGTGTTGTATAATAGTGGCATATTTAAGGAAATATAGGCAAAAATCTAACGATATAAAAAGCTGTCAAATAGCAAGCAGCCTTCTATGCAATAGATTAAATATGCAAAGAAAACAAGTGTTAACTTCGAGTGTGTACACATAAACTGTATATCTTTTTTCAACTGAACAGATATATTCTCATCTGATAAGAATTTAAACACCAATTATCAAAATTTACTTTGCAACTTCTGTCATGTAGCCTTTTTTAATTTAGTAAATTACTCAGAGAAGAACGTGAAGCATAGAATCTTTATTTTGTGACAATTTAAACTGGAATTCCTTTTAAAAAGACCACAAAATAATTCTATCACGATGAGACTGAGGACAGATTGTAAACTTCCTCTATAGGTGAAAACTTTATGTTGGAACCAGCTGACCGCAGGGCAGAGGGGTCAGGACTTCCATGTGTGAAACCTTTCATCCTCACTGATCAATATGAAGTTATCTATTGTTTTGCACTGGGTTCAGTCTTGAGCCTGACTGTGGGAATCACTGCTTCAGTTCCCAACAGAAAGGACATCCAGCATTATAACAGAGTTTTCCTGAGATGCATTGAGTGTAGCAGTATTTATGATGTGCTGACAATGCTCAACATATCTTTATGATATCCAATAATACACATCTGATAACAAACGTATTATAGAATCATATCTTTCCAAGGTTTTTCTCAGGTCTGATGCACAAAGCATGGAAACCTCTGCTTAACAGGCAGCAAAGACCTATTCATATAGTAGTTCCAGAGACAGTTTTTCATATTATTATAATAGAATAGAAAAATGCTTTTAGTTTGTGAAATTCTGACGAGCTGATCTTCCAGGACAATGCTGCAGGCCAGTAGGATTTAATTGTCTTTCAAACATCAAGTATTTCAGCCCGGATGCAAAATCAATACTGATGCCAAGAAAATGATTATTGAGAGTCCTATTAAAGGATGATGTATGTGAAGTTGAATGGTGTTTGAAGTAAGGGTGCTATTTAGTGTTTGAATTAATCTATGATTTATTAGCCCCATTTTTAAAAGGCTTATTACAAAATAATTAATGTAAGTAGTCCCACCACTGCAAACGATCATTAATGTTAAATACATCAACTCTAATCAGCACTGTCACTTCACAAAAAAAAAAAAAAGAAAAGAAAAGGACCTGGGTCTTAATTTAATTTCCGACTCTCCGGGCTGCATGTTCTTCATGTGCTTGGGAGTTCCCCCCCCCCCCCCCCCCCCCCCCAACACTTCAACTCTATTTAGTCTGAAATGAGGTCAGACTTGGAGATGCCAGTGTGTATGACCGTTTAGTGTGTTTACATTAAAGCTCCGACTGACTGGCAAAATGTTTTTTTTTTTTTCCCTGAATGCTCCAGGTTCTCCTGTGACCTTAAATGGGAATGCATCAAACATGCATGAAGCATGGATATTTATAGAGATGATGGTGAGCTGGGCTCATGTCACATTATGCTTAAATCAGGCTGAAGAGGTAACACCGAGTCTCTCCCACACAAAGACAGACACACACACACACATTTTATAATGTAGCACTATCCATTTGTGTGGAAATTTCTGCGACACGTCTGGCACTGTGGCTGTAAACAATATGTTTGGAAAAAAAAAACAACAACTATCACCAAGCTCAGCTGCATCCCACCTGAGCTCTGCCCCGCATGCCACGAGGAAAAAAAATTCTCTCTAAGATGGGAAGTGCTGTTTCCTCTCTCACTTGAAGCCCTGAAACAATGCAAGTGAGTGCAAGTAATATGAGGTCAACAGAATAAATAACTGTCTATTAGAAAGCCAGTATGAAATCACACAAAAGAGAACCGAGTGATTAATTCTGAATTAATCCCTACAAGGTTGTAATCCTGAAGTATAGCCATCTGCAGCATGTTATTGAAAGACAGCCAACGGTGCAGGGGCAGACATGACACACACAAAACAATGACAACAAAACAGGCTCAAGACTACATTGTTAGCCACCAAGGCCACATGGCACTTTCATGTTACTCCCTGTCAATGGCCCGCCTCGGCCAGTCTGTGCACAATGTAGTTCACGGCTTGTTTTTTCTTGAAAGGCGCCATTCATTTTCAGGCAGATCCATGCAGCAAATCTGCCCTGAATGTGTAATCGAAGAAATGATGCTGATCACCTGGTCTGCCTCCTGGTGAGAATGATCACGCCCCACACAGAGAAAGCGGTCAGGAGATTTCTGCACAACGACAGCATGATCAAACAAAAGAGAGAGGTTAAAACTGGTCCCCTGACCTACGATTGCAAAAAAAAGAAAAAGAAAAAAAGCTTGCAAAAGATTGTTTGCATCCCAATTCCACTGTGACCGAGCATTGTGAAAGAAAGGAATGGGCACAAAGGGATGTTGAGAGTTACTTCTGATATATAAAACCAACCTTTTGTGACTCATGCATGAAGACTCTGAGTGTTTGTGGAAAGAATAAAAGGAGGACGCTCTCTTTTCTCCATGCAGTCTCTGCCATGCAGCTCTCTGGACAAATGGTGGCATACACTTGGGCAAACTTTGAATTGAAAAGCTTCATCTTGCTGACTTCTAGACTTCAAAATTCAAACTGGAGATATGTGATGATCTAAGAGACGAAGCCTCGCTCCCTCGTGTTCACTGATCCTACTACTTTTTTTGCGCTAAAGGTTTTACAATAGAGCTCCTGAGCACAAATACTTCATGGCAAGCTATTAACGTTCATATGAAGCTGCAAGCTGAAATCTTCTATGACAGAAGCTGGAGTTTACAATGAAAGGAAAGTTGAACCACCTTTTTAGGCTCCGGCTAAGAGCATCTTCTCATGTCTTATTGATGTCAACCCATCTGCTGAAAGCAAGCAGTTTCACTTAACCCGAACCTGTGAAGGCAGCGTCTGGCCCCAGTGCCTTCACATTTAAGACTGGCCAAGTGAGAAACAGCTTCCCATTCACACACTCAGGCATAACTGTAAAAATTAATTGGGTAAGGAAGTCATTTTGCAGAGTTCATTTCACTCTGATGATCCTGGGAAGTTTATGCACTTTCTGAAGTGCCCACTGCAGATTTGCTTAAAGCTAACAGTCACTTCAAAAAATGCAAATGACATCCCTCTTGTCATAAAATAACATGTTTGTTTTTTTTTTTACAAAGCAGTTGTTTCAGATAAAACGCATCATAAAGTTAGCCAGTAGAAATTTTCCCATCAGTCTGTTTAAAAAAAATACAAGTAAACAATCTGCACATGTGTCTAAACTGCCACAATGAAGCCCAAAAAAAGCTAAATTCATTAACAGATGGTGCAACTCTCACACTGAGACGTGTCCATGTGTTCAGTGTTCATGTTTTATCATTCCAACATAAATCTACAAACATTCCCTCCGGCTGCAAACGACGTCTTACCTTGAGTTTGTCGTATCGGTCACTGAGAGCGGCCACTTGGTGGTCTCGGTGTCGGCCGACCAGCTTACACAGCGCGCAGATCAGCTGCTCATCCGTCACGCAGTACATGTTGACCTTCTCGTCCTCGTGCTCCAGACACATGAGGCCTCTCAGGTGGGAGTCCAGCAGGGGCTCGATCAGACGGTGGCCCGTGAAGGGCTTCTTGTTGGGGTGGGTGGCCTTGAGACACTCGTCGCAGTACGACACCTCGCAGGTGACGCAGGTCTTCACCGCGTCCTGCGGGGGGTCCTGCTCGCAGAACTGACACTGGACCCGGCCGCCGGGGGAGGTCATGGCTTTGCTGTCGGGGACGGCTCGCGCGCGCCGCGTCTCGTTAGGAGAGTTAGGTCCGCTGAGAGACGCCTTCTGATAGCGGTCGATGATGTTCTGCAGGGTCACGTTGCGTTTGAGTCCCTCTAGGCCCCTCTGGTTGAGGGAGATGACATAGCGACAGGTCGGGCACTGGAAGGCGCTGATGGACTGAATGGACTCGCTGGGGGTGCAATGGGAAACCAGGATTCGGTGAGCACAGTTGAAACAAAGGCTGTGAGCGCAGGGCAAGAGCAGCGGGTCCTCAAAAAGCTCCAGACAGATTGGGCAGGTCAGCTCCGACTCCAGTGTTTCCATTTTCAGGCAAAACAAAGAGGAAATGTAGGCGAAATCCAGGGAAGCCGATTAGCTATCTGTGAAGAGAAACACAAACATATGTGGGCGGTTGCACACTTTCTTAGATGGGAGTCAAGATGTTGTCTATTCCCTCAGTTCTGTTCCAAACACTATTTACCCAGGATGAAATGATAATCAGTAGCAGTTCCGATGCCCAGACAGAAAACTAGAATACAATTGGCATTATGCATCTTCTGTCTTGTTTATTGAACGCTTCATAAAAAAAAAAAAAATTAAAAGTTATTCATCTCTATCTTGAGCTTCATTTTAATTTCCATTCAAACATCAACATGAATACATTTATTATGCAATAAATAATATGCAGATGTATGATTATGGAGATGAAGCAAATTGGGAAAACTGCAACAAGCAAGTGGGAGAATCCTGGAGCAACAACATTTTATCATATAATGCATAAACATGCATCAGACCGGTGTTCGATCTGTCTCGCTGAACTTCAAGAATGCAGGAGCGGCTCTTTTTAATTTGGCACAGGCAACGTCTAGCCTGTCTGCGTGCTTTCTCCTCTACACGGGAGACCGTGGGCCACCAGGCCAGCGAGGACTGACAACTCAGCCAAGCAGAAGTCTATTGGCCTGCTTGCTGATGGCTGGGGTTCCACACCATCACAGACACTAAGCCTTTGTTCCCAGCCAGTCAGACACCCCAGCTGCGAGTGGACATACTGTGCTCACAGCGTCGCTCCATGTGAACTCTCTACCTCCACTCATTATGTGTGAAAAAGGCAAAAGCTCATTATCTGGACAATCGGACACAAGTAGCCTTTTGAAGTTGGGAGGATACAGCAATTACATCTGAGTGACAGACCTGGGTTTGTTCTTTCCATTCTATTCAAATCAACACAGACATCCAGTTATCCCGCCGTACAGTACAGTACAAGAAGCGATTGTTGTGCCCGTCTCATGTGACGATGATGCATCCGTGGGCCTTTGTTTGTTTCCTATTCTGTTCTTCATCGATGACGTGACAAATGCAGGTGTCTCGAAACTAAGAACGAATCTCTTCATCATTCAAACTCGTCACTCTTCAGCAAAATGGATTTTCAAAACTGTGTTTTTAATGGTTGGAATGACAATTTTAATACAATAAAAGCAGGTCAAATTCTCAATCATGCTTCCAGTGAATATTTTATCAGTGTCAACTTCTTGACTGAGTGATGCATTAATCTCTTCAGAGTTATATAACTCTTGCATACAAAAATAAACACTTTTCCTGCATTCCTTTTACTCCTACGATTTTCCTTTTGGAACATAATAGGATATCAGCCTCGTTTCAGCCACGCTATTAGCGGTGATATTCTGCCGTTACAGGTCTCGTCAAACAGGTTAGAGTTCCGATTTAAACAGGCTGTCCTGGATAAAAAGAAAAAGGAATAAAGGCAATGCAAAGACACTCGTCCTCTGAAGTCATCGTGTCTGTGATAGCATATCCTGAAGTTACAAAAGCGCTTGTAAAATGACACTGTAGAAACAGAACTCCTGCAAAGTGTACTACAGACTCGAGAACATTACGCACTCCTGAAACTCTCCATTCATACAGTTTACTTTACCCACCGATGGACTTCGCCCCACTTTGCACTGCCGAGACATTTTTGCTGAAGGAAAACTTCTGACCTGAGTCATGAAAACATGTTTACAACAACAAATGCACCAGTCACAAACTCCAGCATGCTGTAGGGATATGCATCCGGACGGCACGGGTCTTCACAGCCCCAGTAATCCTGCAGCAGAGCTGTCATTAGGCATGAGATTGAGCAAGCGGTAGCAAGCACAACAGGAAAAGTTGCCCGACAATTCCAGGAAAGCCAGCTCCACCTACAGCTGGAAGCTCTGGCCAACACTGGAAGAGAGAGAGAGAGGGAGAGAGAGAGAGAGCAGACAGCGGCAAGAGCGAGAGGGAGAGAGCCAGCGTACGAGAGAGAGGGTCAAAATCAGCAAATAAGCAGAGGCGCAGGATCACACAGAGCCTGAGCCTGCATCCTCACAGGCAGGTCAGTGTCCTCCCAGCCCTGCCCATTCAGACATTCAAAGGGGGTTAGGATCAGTTTCAGGTTTCCTGTGTGACTGTCCCTCTGCTTCAAAGCAGCACAATGCAGTGGATTGGAACTTTCCTTGGAAAATCCCTGCGGGATTCGGAGAGAAAGGCTGAAGACACAAATAAAGATGAGAGGGAGCCTGAGAGGCAGCTCATCCGTAACGTGGGACGGGGGTCCACAGTTCCCCCAGCATCGGGCAAACAAAATGACGGAGGATTTGTTGGTTGCATCAACAATGCTCTCACAAGTTTGTGATTTCTTGTGTGAAAGAGTTCCAACAATATATTACTTTAAGGCTGCAAAACAGCAGAAAAATCTCTCAGCAAAAAAACTGAAAGACACAACCAATACTACAAGCCTGCAAATAAAGACAGACACAGCGGAGCATCATCTGCTACATCTACATTTGTCCCAGCTGGTCCTCATGTGGGAATCACAGAGATGCCATCTGTTTACCATGTGCCCCTGTTTCCAGACACACCCCTGCTGCGCTCCGTTTGAATTCTCCTGTCATTCAAAGGAGTCCCCAGTGCGACTATCCTCTCCAAGACAGATACACACTGTAAATATTAAAGACTCGCTAGTTCATACAAAGCTGCGGGTACGGGCTGCGTTGCTTGGGGGATGCACATGGGAATGCGACCGGCATTCCCTGGGATCGCACGCCACTGCCATCATCCGGGAGGAATCCAAGCCATCAGGAAGAGAAGGCATAGCCTCCACTGAACGCTTTGTTGGAAAACAGGGACAAGCATCCATGAATGAATTTAAAGTAACATTAAGCCTCGCTCTCTTTTGTTAGATGTTCACATTTAACAGAATTTTTTTTTCTAAATGTGTGTCAGAAGAAAATAATACATGTCAATCTGCCGTCTATCCAGAACAGAATCTGTGAAGATCCCGTCAATAAAATCACACAGCATTCAGCCAGATCACATGTCCAGAACAATATGGGAATACACCCGTAATGATAAACAGCGTGCTGCTGATATATTGTTGCTACTTGACAGTACAGTGACCTAGAAGGAGGTTTGCAGGTTCAAATCCCACAGCTGACACTATGGGACCCTGAGCATGACCCTTGACCCCAACATCTATAAGAGCCCACTGCTCCCAGTACGTGCCGTTAATTTTAACTACAAATAAGGTGGGTTAAAAGTGGAGAAGTAATTTCCAGAAAGGGGATCTATAAAGAATGTTTCCTTTCTTCTCTCTTGACTGTACGAGTCTCCAGAGGCCTGCGAGTTAAAATCACACATCCTGACCCAGATACCAACAGGAGAACTTGGGGGACCACCTTATGCATTAATTTCTTCATCTATCTTCATTTCTTTGTTGTAAGTTAATCCTTTCACATTGCAAAGAGGCTGCATATGACTTTTTCTACTCTCAACATCAAAATAAAGATGGAACATCTGTTTCTTCTGAGATATTAGACACTATTGCAATACTATTTTTGTTTGTTCAGCCATTACCGAAGGCAAGATTTTGCTGTGAAGTTTCACATTAAAAAACATTTATACAGATAAATCCACCAGTTCATCCTGTGCATGAAGCACATACATGCATATAGAGAACATTCAAACTATGCAGATAAAAATACCTACAGTAAGACCAGGGATATTCTCACTATGAGAAATGTCCACAAAGTCAAATCATAATACACTCCTTATTGAAGGTACTGTCATATTAAGGCTACATTTCTTGTTTTTAATTCAAGGGTTTCAGATTTACAACATGTTTGACATCACTTGAAACCAATGACAAATGAGGGAGACACATGGGGTGGCCAATCAGATCCCACGGCCCTCTCACCCGTCCCCTTACTGCTCCACCCCTGCACAAATCGAATCCCTCCAAGGCAACAATCAGATAATCCCACAATGGTAATGCAAACTTTAAGATAAGAAAATAACACAGCAGCCTATCTCGGCATATATTATAATCATAATCGCACATCAAGCCGACTCTCTTATCACAAAACCATCCTTTTATCTCTCGCATTCAAACGGACACGTTTGCTCAGTGGCTTGAAGCAGAATCTGTGTAAGTGCCTTGCCTGAAGAGCGCAGCTCAAACTGACATTTAATTGCAGTTGGCAGTTTGTACCATATCACAGCTGAAGTATGAATCAGGATACTTAAGTGCTGAGCAAGAGTGGATAGACATTTGTGTGACACATGCCCTCGACTGTATGCTTCTCTGACAAATGATGAACTGACTAAACATTTGGAGTTTTATTTGATCAGGAAGTAATGGGTCATTTACAGATGAAACAATTACAATGTCTCCGATATGGGAGACAATTTCCTGCTCAAGCACTTTCTAATCCTTTTGGATATGGTCTTTTATCACCCTTAATGATAGCTCTGAACCATGCATTCAGCAGCTGAAAGAGTGTGATTGCTCTTTGTCTTCTTTCCTGGGGCAGACACCTAACATATTTATCTGTAATCCTGTCTTCACAGCGTAACTGTGACCAATGTGTGGCCTGTTGCTGCTCCCTAAAGCAGCCAGCTCAGCAGCGGCCCACTCACTCCTAATGTGATTTACAGCTGCAGCAGCAGCAGCCAGCTGATTAGACTGACAAATCTACCTGATCTGCAGCTGCACACATTACCCAGATTAGCTTAATGGAGCCTGGCCCTGACCAACAGCCGCTGATAGTCTCACTTAAATGATTATCGAGGACAACTTAATTAGAAATCTAAACATTTCAGCTCCCGAATTTAAAACACATCCTTCAAACATGATCCTGTGGTAAGGAAGAACAGTATCATCAGTTTTATCCTGTTCTAATCCAACCTCTGGCTTGATCCTGCTTGCAGAGTGCAAAGGTATGTTAAAATGTTCATTAGGCCTCAGTCTGATCAAAAGCCTGGAGAGTGCATAACATTTGCAGTGACTTTCTTTGTACGGTCAGTAAAGGAAAGAAAGGTCTGGAGGTCGGTTCAGCAGGTTCTTTTTCCATTTGTCTCCCCGTTTAATGTCCGCCTGCACAGGTCATCCTGGTCAGGAGCACAAGTTGCACCAAAATCTCATTTCCTGCCTGCGGCTTGGCAGGTGGCATCAACGGGAAAACACTGTATCCGTCTCTCAACCACAGGAACTTCACATGTAATGTCACTTTCCAAATATGTGGCCGAACCCTTTCAGTCACAGACCAAAACTGATGCTTAAAAAAAAAAAAAAAAAAAAGCTTTTTTCACTGAACTTGAAACTGAAACACTTCTTGTTTCATTCAAAACCAAAATAATATTCCATAAGGCTGATTTTTACAGGTCTTTCTTGCTTGCAAGAAAGAGCAGTTTTGAGGGGTGAAATAGATACTGTGGCTTGATGTCGTGGAAAACACTCAAAGAGCGACATCATGTGGTGGACCAGTGAACTGCAGCTCATGAGTTTGTCATCAGAGGTGTGCTGTCGAGAGGGAACATGTGGTGTGTGTGTGTGAGCCTTCTTCTCTTTTTAAAAACAAACAATTGTCCAACAAATACACAACCAGAGGAAATCATCATTTAGCTTTTATGTCAATGTTTAGTGTGTCATTATCTCCTCATTAATTCATGCACATAAAGTAAACATTTCTTAGAACTAGATCTTCTCCAGAAGCCCCCTGCCCTCCGATAAGATTTTTGCTGGCTGTTTTTTATCCCCTTTAACAGTGACATGGAATATCCACCCTTTGTTGCCAGCATAAAACCAACACATTTTTTCCAATTAAAAAAAAAAAGTTCCACTTGAGCCAAGAATAGGGAAAATTAAACGTGGTCGACTGTAAAAGTGGTTAATGATCAATTATAAATCGTAGTTATCCTTCAATTAAAATCACTGTCGAAAGCTCCTATACACTGTAAAGACCTCCACATGTGTTGCCAAGGCAACGGCTTGATATCTGTTTGTCACACTTGAGATCACAGGCAGCGCTCTGGTGGGAAGATGTCTAACATTTCTGCAAACAAGAACAAGATAAGTAACTAATTAATAGGGAAGACCGCAGACTCAACTGCAGTGCCCCAGTTTTACTCTTCATTAGCTTCACTTTGCTTTTATGCAGGCATGCCTGTCCCAAACTGTGTCCAGATGTGCCGCCACAGCACATGTGGATGTTACAGAGGAGGGCGACGTCAGTATCTTTTATCTTATCTGTGGAGCAAAAAGGTATGCTGAGGGTCATGAGGCTGCCAGATTATGAATGAAAGGGCTCTTTTTAATCTTTCACAGTGCTGTGAGGGTCAAGCGAAACCTGAAAACAAAACTGCTTTGATGACTAAGAAACCGAAATAATTGACCTATTGTAATTATATATTTAGTAATATTCAAACACACTCTTAATCTATCAGTTTCGAATATAATCTTTCGGGCAGAGCAAACGCTTACATCTGTATTAAATGTGGCAAAACATATTAAATAGCTGCTTTAATGCTTGAAATCTATTTTGTAATCCCCTCACCCCCACCCACACACAAACCCCAATGCTTTTTAATTACAAAATCCCCCCTGGCCTTCTCACTTACTCATCTTATTCCTCAAATATTATCCACAGTTGAGAACATGAAGGAATCTGTGAGCACCACCAGGCCAAACAACGTTAGCATTAAAACAGATCCCAGCCTGCAGGCTTGGAAACACAGAGTGACTCATTGCTTTGGTTCAAAAAAAAAAAAAAACCCACACAAACACAGAGGGGCGGCCACAAGAAGAGTACAGGGTGAAGCTAAGTACGACCTCTGACTTACCTGCCACATGGTTACAGCCATAAACAAGCAGGAGAAGGAAAGTGCCACCTTCTGAAGTCAGTCACTGTTGATATTTAGGTTCGGCAAAGCTGATCCACTGCAGTGCTCTGAACTTTAAGCAAAGTGGCTCATTCCTCCTGCTCTCTGTGGATTCTTGACCCTCTCACCCTTCCCTCTAAGTCCCCTGAAAAATGGCAGGAGAATCAAAACTTTCTATCCTTTTCTCTTCCCTCGCTGAGAACTCTACCTATCCCATCCAGAAGCAGTGGGCTGCAAATTGTTGCATTAGCCAATGGAATGAGAGGGGCAGGACTTTTGCTGCTGTGGTCTATCACTCTGGGCTATCAGAGCATGGCCTGCTGCCATAACTCTCAACAAAGCCTTATTGTCATCCTTAAAGACACACAAGTACACACTCGACAAGACACGTTTTTGTGAATCGACAGTGAGTGCAGACTGTTAGAGTAAGTGGAGTGATGACATTTGGAAGTAACTTGGAGGCAAAATCTGAACTGTCGAATCCATGTTTGACTTTATTGCCCTGCTCAATCTGTTTCACGCTCAAGGCGAGATTCAATACAAATGAAATGAAGTGCATGGTGCAAACACAGAAATCAATCATCATTATTCTCTCCACACAAGACAAGAGTGACGATTTGTCTGTGGAAAAGATCTCATTCTGTCACAGTTAAAGATAAAGTACATTTAAACTGGATCAGCCGTCTTTGCCATAATGCAATGCTGGCAATTATCATGTTTATTACCAAAGACGTTAAACAAGGAAACTTCACTCAGATTATAACTTTGGTTAACTTTTAAACTCTGAGGCAACTTTGTCCCGTACAGAATCACACCCTTTCTTCTTGTGGGCACATTCACTGAAATGGAAACGTACAGGAATGCAGCGTGGCTCCGACAGCTGACTTAGATAGTGCTGAAAGTTGTTTCACATTGTTGGCATCTGTTCACCAGTCTTTGGTTGCGAGGAAAATGCTCCCAACACAAGCATGTGCTGGCCGACAGGAGCGGCATGCACATGGAGGCGCTGATTTAAAGTTTGATCAGATTCTTAACTCTGGGTTTGAGTTTACTGTTTACAGAGATACCTTTACCTGCAATGACCCTGCTGTCAAAATCAAACTACAGTCTTTGTTCAGAAAGTTTCTGAGCAGTTGTTTATGTTATGGGACGTAACCACAGCACATAAGGCGCAGAGTGATATGGATTAAAACCCCAAGCTCCCGCCAGGAGTCTTTTGTGTTTCAGTTCAGCCTGCAGGGCTCCAAAGAATATGACAAGAAGTGCGAAGGAAAAGTAAAACAACTGCTCTTCTCAGGTGTGTTAAGGTGCATGGTGAATTTAAAAAATGCAATGCAAATGCAAAGCCAACACAACGTATGCCGTTTAAGTACACAAACAAGTTTACTGCAAATATATCACTGCAGAACAATATCTCTCCTGTTTGTTTACAGTGTGATCCTCACCTCCCTGCCGTTCCTAAACAGCAGATCAGTCCATCTTAAGTGTCGTGACAAAAATACAGCGAAGCAGTTTTAATTGAGTTTGCTACAGCTCATCCAAAGTTGAACTGAAGAGTCTAAGGGAAGATTTAAAGGGAGTTTTTAAAGTGCTATCTATTGGAAATACAGATCATGCCTTACCTCTCAGCCTGCTAGAAAGTCAACCAGACAGTCCACAGTCAGGGTGACAGATGAATACAGAAAGAAAGCCCAGGAAGAGATTTTTCTGAAAACACCGGCTTTCCTCTGAAGCCTCCCTTTAGCTCCTACTTTCTGTTCTGGGTTCTGCTGCTTCATCTGTCTCACTGCTATCTCTGAAATTCTCCTCACACAGCCTCTTCTTCTCTAATCCTTTCTAAAGGAAGCCGAAACTGCTCCAAATGGTTCAACCAGGCGCCGACTTCTCAGGCTTTTCCCTCTTTGTATTATTTTGTTGGCTGGGATCATTAACTTAGTCCCATGAGAACATAAGGAGGTAAATAACCCCCCTCCTTCCTGTGGGAGGCTGTCAATCACACGTGATGATGAGGTGGTGGTGGGGGCGCTTTCAGCCGTCGGGGAAGCACTCCTGATTGGTCACCGGGGAGCAGAGGTGCCCTGCATGACAAATGGGAGCTCTGGAATTGCTGGGATTGTAAAGACTGCTCAGCTGAGGCTACATGCAGATTTATAATAGACTATCACGCCGCTCGGTCATTTACATGCCATTTACAAGAGCATAGAGCCATTGAAATGAGTGAGTCATCAGATGTGACAGTGAAGGTCTATTTCATGCTGCGGAATGAGAGGAAAAGGTAATTTAGGTCGTACATGAGTAACCAGGTGAACGTGAGGGTCAGCGCTGGTAATCAGAAGTTCTTCAGAGGACCCTTTGGTACAGTCTGGACTCTCAGCAGGGGGGGACAGTGAGGGAGGCAAAAAAAAAAAAAGCTTCAGTTGCCATGACAGTGTGGCATGAGCAACGATGCATCCCGGCACTCGAGCCAAATGCCACTCTAATCTTTTCACTGGCAAACCTTCAGCTCTCTCCTCACAGCTTGTTTGTTTCTCAGTCAAGCCTACTGCTGTCTGTCACTGTCCGGCCGTGTCCAGCATCCCGTGCCAGCCTCAAGTCTGCTGCATTTTGTAAGGAGAAGGAATGTGTAAAGACACTTTTTGTGAGGCAACAATACCTGAGGGAGGTCACTCCCCCCCCCTAAGTGTCCGCAGCTAAATTCTCAGCTTTGGCAAGCAATGAGAAACAATGGGCAAATTAAGACTCACTTCCAGCGCGACTCCGAAGCTTGGCTCATTCTCTACAAATTACCAACACGCTAATGGATTTGTAAACAGCACAACACAAATTTATTCACAGGCAGCAAAGCCACATTATTCTCACATCGCCCCATAGATGTACACTACTTTTCCACTCATTTACGACAGCAAGTCATCAACAAGAAGGCGTTATTGCCCCTGCCCCGGGGCTGTACAGTGCAGTATACATTCACAAACTGTCATTGAAATAATTACTTCACTACTTACTCTCACGCTGGGTTTCATTTCGGTGCAATAAAATGCCATTAAACTCAAGACACTGCCGTGGATTTCAGCGTCATGCTGACATTTGAAGCCAGTGCTTTTAAAGGTGAAAATCCCTCACGACTCCAGGGTCAGTC
Source organism: Salarias fasciatus (assembly GCF_902148845.1). Taxonomy (NCBI): domain Eukaryota; kingdom Metazoa; phylum Chordata; class Actinopteri; order Blenniiformes; family Blenniidae; genus Salarias; species Salarias fasciatus. The sequence goes on from NC_043760.1 coordinate 24,808,326, forward strand.
AGAAGTCACTCCCCTTTCTGAACTGTAATAAACATTAAGTGGAAAAAAATGTCTGTTTCTGTTTTAATCATTCCATAAAAGAGAGAACCCGTCTGGGTTGTGGTTTTAACAACTGTCCCCACCTCGCCCACTGGAAACCAAACTGATTTGTATAGTTTCTGTGGCTCCCGGTCCGGGAAATCGATCAAAATCATTTATTTATGTATATCCCTGTTCCTTGGTAGCCTGCATCCGTGTCAAAACAAAGACAGTGTTCTGAAAAACACACATTTTTGGCAACAGCTATGTGATAATCTATCTACTTTGACAAAGCCGAGGCCTCCAGACACCATGGAGACAATATTCATTATATTTTCTGTTAATACAAACGTATAAGAGGGAATCAAGATGCTGACATTTTTTGTGTAATCCTACTAAGAATATGTTGTGGGAAAAAAAAAACTGCTTCATTATACTGTACATATATTCCCTTATCAATAAATAACAGCACTGTTGGAATAATTATTCAAAACAAATGAATATTCATCCTCACTAAATAAGGCCATTTGCTGCCTGAGGCAGTTCTCTCACTGACGGTTGGAACATCAAGCTGTATTAATTGGAAAAAAAGACCTGAAAAGGGCCAGGAAAAACCTCCTGAATGAGCTAAGATAAGAAGTTAGACTGAAACAGGCTGTGAAATTGAATGTTATATAAACTTTGATGCTTGAGAAAGAAATAGGATTTCTCTGAGGGGAACAAGTGAGAAGACATTTGTAAACTGCATCATCATCATGTTACAAGCTTCACCTTGGTTTTCAGCCACAGAGCAAACTTGATTCACACAGAACAAAGAGACACTAAAATATGCATGTAATCCGAGGTGTGCAAATAGTCTCTATGCAGAAAAGAAAAGTATAAGTCAACATTTTCAAACTCGCATTTTGTTTGATCAGCAGGACGACTGAGGGCACATGGTCAAAAGCTGCCTCACACCAAACAAACCGCTCACTGGAGCATATCAAGGTATTTCTGGTAGACTCAGCACTCACAAAAATAAGCATCGGATCTGACTTACGCAGTGATCCTCTGGAGCACGGCAGCAATACGCAATATTCCCACTGACAGCTCAGTTCTTCATTTCAGGAACACATGGATGAGAGATTAAACAAAACATACAGTGTCATCCTGGCTAGTCCCTTTCCATGCTCCCTTCCTCATTGCCAAAGCTCCCCACCCTACCACAACCCCAGCCGTATGCTCATACGAGCGTAAAACATGCCCAGGAAGCGTCACTTCCACTGGGTCATTTCATGGATACTGTCTCCATTAATGGTCGGGCCCATCAACCCCCCTTCTGGGGTTGTGCTCTTGCCCTTGGCACCCCACCCTCTCAGCAATAAGACAAAGAGGTAACAAATGGAGAGACAAAAAGGGGGGGTGGGGGGGAGTTTGCACAAACCTTGGGGACCACATTTTGATGAGTTCCTAACTAACCAGCCAGGCCTTGAACAGATGGGATCAGTCTCCAGGGCTATGCTGCATGGCTGCATTTAATACACAGCAGCATACATCCTCACAATAAATGCTGCGCTGCTCTCCAAACGGCACTCATCAGATCATAGAGCTCACGCAAACAAAAGCGAAATATCTTTGCTATGTTATGTTTGCAATTAAGCCCTCAGAAATGGCAATAATTATCATCTGAATGTACACGTCTAATTGAGTTAGCGCACGCTTCAGCGTCAAGATTGTCTTTTAGAGCGCGCACGCTGATCTGAGTAACAATAATTATTTTCCTAACTAGGACAGTAGGAAACAGTTCTTATTCTGCCAATAAACAATAAGATGAAAGCGTAGCCTGCCCCAAGCATGGCAAAGGTTCAAGATTTTAATTGCTTTCATCCCCAAGGCATGCTGCCCATAAACTAAGCAACGCACAATCAATCCAAACATCAGCGAAATGAATGAACACGTTAGTCGCAAACCAATTAACGCTCGCTGTCATTTATCTTCAGGTTTCAACTCAAGTTGCATTAACGCCGTTCGAGGGTACAAAGAAAAGCGTGTCCTTTTTTCATTATGATCACATGTAGCGACTAAAGTGTAGGAAGTATATGCTGTAAGCACCGACGAGCAGCCACATACGTTTAGTGTGATTTACGATTAGCTGGCAAAACATATATAGGGCCATTGTGAGCAGCGACCCGGAATTGATTCCTTTACTCACTTTGCTGCAGCTTTATTGGGCATTGTTCATGATTGTGCCAACAGCAGGATCGATTGTCACCCTTGTTCAGCTTCCTGGTGCATCAGACAAACAAACTGTGTGTTTTTGATAGAATGACTGAAATCTGAGTAAAATGTGCACACAGCTGAAGAATTTCCTGGCTGATAGTGTTCATGAAGACACTGTTGACGTCTAAGTGTCCTGGCCTGCGTTTCCATCATTATATGCTGCTTTAACGTGAGTTTATAATATGAGACTTATGACAAAACATTAAAGCAAAGCTGAAGGCTGAAGACACATTTATATGTGATTTAACAAGACGGCTAGCTACACTTTGTGGTTAAACCAACACATTGAAAAATTGTCCTTGCCAGTGTTTTCTCACTGAAATGAAACAGTGCCGCAGTTTTGGAAAAGAAGGGTCATATGTTATGTTTAGTCCACACCACAGGGCCTTCAGCCTGAAATTCTTGGCTTTTTATTTCCTTATTTTTTTTTTTTCCTGTAAAGAAAAAAGTATCCTCTTGAAAGGGTGCGGTGAACGCCTGCTACATTCTTTGCTGCTTGGAGAAGTCTGTAATTGCTTCCAGCTTCTGAGAGATCTACTGAAAAAAAAAAAAGAAAGGAAAAAAAAAGTGGTGTCACGTCTTTATCTCGAATCTTCCACTGACACTGAACTTATCTTATCAGAGAGGGTCTTTCTTTCTGAAGCTTGCAACCACTCTCCTGTCTGGTAACCCTCCCACCCGACCGCCAACCCCCAAAACACAGCCGCCTCTTCAAGTAGCAGCAGCCGCAATTAAACACAGCACCTATCCGGCGTAGGTGGATGTAAATGTTTAACTTCTAGCTGGAGAAAAGGTTAAAGACCTATTGTTCTTTCCCCGCTCGCTTAGACAAACGGTGGAACTGCAAGCGCCACGTCCGAGCCTCCTACACCGAGGGTTTGCTGGAGGTGGTCTGAACATCTGCTGTGGTGCGCCGTGTTCGGGCGTCCAAGGAGACTGCCGGAGCCAGAGGCGGAGGCCCAGCTGTCGGGATCTGGGTCAGCGGCATCCGGGCCGAGGGACGTTTCCAGAAACGCTCTCTTGCTCGGGTTAAGTTGTCACTGTTGCGCTATCAGAGATAACGGCAGATGTTTTCGAGCGCGCGGACGCAGGAGCCGCCCGTGACGGCGGCGTTGGAGACGGTCTCAAGGTTAAAAGCTTGTCAGGCTGATCAATTTTCAGCCTTGGTTGTGTATGTTGGCTCGGCGTGACCCCGCACAATTCCTCCACTTACACTCCGCTCTCAGTGTCAGCGAAGCATTCCTTCAAGATGTTGCAGGACACATTCCACAACCTTGGCTTGCAAAGCACATTTAGAGTAGTTTTCAAACCAACTGAACATCCACTGATAGATAAAATACGGCTCTTCAGCCGCATTATGCTGGAAGTCATCAAAATGTACACATATATAAGCCCCCATTTCCCCACCGGGCCCTTTTATCATATACATTCCCTGGCTGTGAGAAAGAGAGCGAGCAAAGCGTCAGTTCTTGGACCTGTCACAACAGCCGAGGCCGGAAATCTCGCAGCTGCCGATGGAGCTGGCACAGCTGACCCCTCACACACACTTTTGTTTCTCATCAGAAGAGAGGGCTTGTAGAAACAGAGCTGCGTGTCGAGAGCAGGAGCCGGGTTTAATAAACGGATCAAAATTACCAGAGCACATCAGGGAGTTTTATTACATTCAAATTTTCTTCCCGGACAGGTTATTTCATTAAAAAAAAAAAGGATGGTTAAATGAATATTATTCAGCACTTCAAGCACAAAGGATTAATATTTAAAAAGAGTGCTTTAGCTAATTCTCTTAAACCCGAAGCGAAGTGAGAGTCTGGGAACAATAGCAGATCCAGATGCTTGTATGAAAGAAAGTCCTGAAAAACCAAAATGAATTCGCCAGAGTTCCCTCCGCAGCTACTTGGCACTATTACACATTCTGTTCTCGCTTAGAACAACATGGCATCACTTTTGTTCCCACCAAAACAGGAGTGGGGAGAAGAGCAGCGCCGCAGATCGAAAACCGTACGCCATCTCATGAAAGTACAAACAACTGAAAAGGTTTGGACGCCAAAAAAAGAGATGACAACAAATTTCTTCCAGCACGCAGGAAATGTTGGGTTTTTTGCCGGTTCAGTAAGTTGCCAGCAGTGAGCGAGAAAAGCTGTGGTGTCCAAACTGCAGTGGGTTGTCAGCAGATGTGATGCACGCACAAACAGCAGTGAGCTTGTTAATAAGACGGCTTATCTGACTTCTCTTTAAATTAACTTTTCTCGCACAGATTCAGAAACATTTTACAATCTTTTCACCCGTTTTTTTTTTTTTCTTTTTTAGATAAAGTGCTGGTGCGTCTTTTCAAGCCAACCTGCCTGTGCCTGTGCATTCATGCCTGCGTTCATTTCGCTTTATCCTGACGGTGCAGAAACCAGCCTGTTTGTTCCCCCAGCAGAAGAAATAGGCTTATTACATACAACATGCTATGAGTGGTGCTGGGAAATCATTAAAATCTGTTGACGTCTTTCAAATGTAAAACCTAACGCAGGAGGATTTTGGCCTTCAGTCACCTTTTCTGACTCAGCACAATACCTGTCAGTGGCTCAGTCTGGGATAATTAGCAATGCCTATATGTGCAATAGAAAGCAAAATGTTCAAGCTGGCAGCATCTAAACCCCATTAACCTACTAAATGTTTCTTTATCAGATCTTACCTGCTTCTCCATGGCTGCGCTGGTGTGTGTGTCTCTCCCTGGTGAATAAATACTAAAGCTAAACAGACTATCACTCTTAGGCAGCTGGTGCCTCCCCTGAGGTAAAACAGACAGGAGACAGAAGGCTGAAGGTGTTCAGCCTGCATGTGCACTCCCCCCTTCGCCGGGGTGTGTACCCACACATACCTCACTGACACACACTCTGAGTCTCATCTGCTTTACAGGTTTACACAGGAGCGAAGGAAAGCTCCCGAGAAGAACACTTAACTCTTTGATGAGCTGACATTGATGGCAATGAGCTTAAACCCATCAGGAAACTCAGACAAAAAGTCTCTTTTTTTTTTTCAATTCATCCAGCGACAATAGCAACAAAACCAACGGATAGAAAGAGTTCGTGTCGGCCTTATATATCTACTCTATCAGATAACAGTGATAAAGAGCTTTTCTTCATCACCACAGGGTAGCTTTATTATGTCACCATGCGGAGGGAAAAAAATCAGTCTTAAGCTGAGGATTCGCAGCAGCCAACAGGCAAGAAGCAGCAAAGAAGAAATAAAAACCTTGTTATTTAGCAAGAGAGAATTGCTTTCCTCCACCCTAATGAGAATTCATCCTGTGAGATAGATGAGTCAGTCTGAAAACACAATTCCATACTTGCAATAATGAGATCATATTTGAAGAATTGGGCGTACAACCCCTCGACTGAGGGGAAATAACTCAAGGATTTCGGTCAGACTTGACCTTATCTTGAGAAATGCTCGCGTTTTAACTCATCAAGAAATGAAAGCGCAGCATTGAAAGTTTAATCACACGCACACACACACGTCAGTCACACTTTGGTAGAGTAAAAAAAAAAAGGCAAGGATGAAAACTAGAGAGGTGAACTTTTTGCTATTCTTAAATCGTTTCTGCTGTGGCACACATTTGCAGACTTGAGTAGCCAGGATCTGGACAAGTAATAGGCTTGGCCACACATTAAATCGGAACTGAAAACGGCCTGGAAAGTTTTGAGAGCTGACGAATCCACTTGGGGAGAAAGCAGAAACTTTAGACTGAGACTCTAAGGAGGTTAATGTGGATGAAAAAAAAAAAAAGTGAAAAAGTTAAGGAACACAGTTAACTTCTGCATCACTCTCAGGAAAACATGCAATAAATCACATTGGAAGTTAGACTCGATAATCATCTGTCTGCACAACCAGATGTCCTGCAATCTTGATTTTGGGTTTTATCAGAACGATAATACAGCAGGTATCTGTGTACGATCAAAAAGTGAACCCTCGGGGCAAACTTTGAGTAGTCTGACAGTGGTGTGTCTGACCGTGCCTTGACTGTCTTCCAGCGAGTCTCTAATGTCTCAGCGAGCGGCGGAGAGCCGCTCAAGTGGTGCAGGTGAGGTTAGAAGCCCACATAATGAGGTTAAGGAACGTCTTCCCCTCAGTAATTGAGGTAAACTCCTCGGGCACTCGGCACTTTATTTTCGCCAAACGCGGCTCAGTGTTATTCCTAGAGACGGCCATGTTTTTTCCTCCATGCTGCTGACGAGGCACTTCACCTGTGGAGGCTGTTAATGTACAAATCAAACCTCTGCCACTCGTCCAAAAAGACGGGGAGGCGAATTGATTCTTGCTCTCGAGGAGAGTGCTGGGTCTGATGAGTACAACAGCAGTGATCTCTATTTAACAAATCCAGAATTTCATAGAGCATCCCTCGGAGCATGACCGCCGCACATCAAACGCTGATCTTTATTTGTTTTTTTTTTTTTTGTTTTATTTCTATGACCTGTTCTGTTTCAGGACTCAGGTTCGGTTTAGTGTCTGTTCATTGACTTGATCTGATCTGACCCAGAGGGCTGAGCGAGCTCCAGGAAAAAAATAATCGGCTTCTCTCAATCAGCACGGACCGACAGATTCACGTCCATTGCTCTGAAGTTTCCTCTGCTTTTCTTTAAATAAATCATCCATACGTGGAGCTCTTCCAGGATGTTGTTGAGAGACGGTTTCCCATCTCTTATATCTGTGTCTGCGAGGAAAACACGGTGATTAGACGGGACTTTTTACACACCTGTTCAAGTGGAATAATTATACCTTTACGCTTCCTTTAAGTTTGATGATGTCACTGAATTTCCAAGAAACTGAAGTTAAATATTATGTGGGTGTGGAGAGAGTTTTTTTTCCCTAACGTTTATAACAGATGTGCAGAATCAAACTGTTGGTCATCTCTTCTGAGGCTTCGCTTGCTCCACCCCAAGCTGATCCGACTTTGTTTAAAGTTTGCTTTGGATCTGTTTCTCTGTTTGCAGCCAGTAATACTGATAAGCAGCAGGTTTTTATTTGTGTTAATACAATTAAAATAGTTTATCAAGTCTAAAAGTATTCAAATAAAACACAATGAAATGTTGAATTGCAAGGTAATGTCATTGATCTTGATTCATGTGAAGGTCATGCATTTTTAGGCACAAGGAGTCCAAATAATTATAATCTTACTTTTAATTAACTCATGTATTTTTTTTAATGGGAAATGTATCAAGTTCAAGTAATAGAAACATTATTTTCAGTTAATTATCCTAAAAGGCTGAAATTGTTGACTTTAAGAACAATGCTTCCTCCAGTGGGAAATAAAATACACATTTAGAAGGAATTTAATTTGTAATAAATATCTAATATCATTGAAATAGAGGAAAACTGAATAAAATAAAGTTATTTAGATCTTCATGTAAATTAATCTAAAAAAAAAAAAATCAGTTTTTAATGTTTTTAATGTTTTCACTTGTTATATTTATGAGCCACAAAGTTTTGTCGCACATTGTTAGCATAAATTTAAATGTTAGTTTTTATGCTTTGTGCAGTGGAGCTGTAGCCTGCAAGACTGATCAATAGATCAAGAACTGAACTGATCTCCTTCGTAAGTTATCCATCAATAATCAGGTAATCCTCTGATGATCTGATTAGTTGACGACACTTGGAGGGTTTCTCAGCTGTTTCACTCTGTGAATCACCAGTTTTACCAAACAGAGCCTGGTCTTCTTCTTCTTCTTCTTCTTCTTCTTCTTCTTCTTCTTCTTCTTCTTCTATTTTTGGGGGACATTTTGTGGCCACTTTCTCTTGAAAGACAAGTCATGCTAGTTTTCTGCTACATCACTGTAAATTGCCGTTACATCCTACTAATGGAATTCACTTTTCAGGGTGGACACAGTCACATTACCAGGTGTCTGATTGTCTGTATTTTAATAACTAATTATAGAAAAAGCGTGAAGCACGAGTTTAGTATAAAAGCGGTGCCATCTCCTTCTGTTCTTTTTCTGTAGGGGAATTATGTGGATTTTTAACAAACCCGGACATTTATATTTGACTTCAAAACACATAGAAGTTTCAAATATTTATTGCTTTTGCCATCGGTGTTTATTTCCTCTGTGTTTGAAACAGGAAATGCATTTCAGAAAATGGCTCTCAGATGCATATTTTCACAGAGCATATGTTGTTAGATTTCACATCTCATTAGCAGATGTGAAGTAAGTGCTAAATGAAATGTTTAGAGGTCCAAGTACTCTGTCAGCAAAACATGGAAAACAGGAACTTGGCAATCAGTGGATGTTGCTTGTTGTCCCGTACAACCTCAACAACAACAAGACAACATCTGGTGGCTCTAATTCCTCATGTTGCATGGGAGTTTTTTTTTTCTTTTCTTTTTTTTTACTGCCACATATTTTTTCCATTTATTGCGCAAAGTTTGAGGACTGAGCAAAACGGATTGCTGAAAGCTGCCTCTCGGTTACTGTCCTGAAGAATCCTGTTAGTGTAATTTAAACAATGAATCACTCAAGTCCCAGCACGGCCAAAGAGCTGACATCGCGAGGCCGACCCAGTCCAATCCCCCTCCCCCCGCCGCACCACCATCCCAATCCCACCATCCCACCCCGAACACTGTGTGCATCCCCAGCTGAGCTGCTCCGGGTATCATGTGTTCTCGAGGAGAAAGGAACTGGTGACATGTAAACTGAAAGCTACGGGGGTATCCGAGACCTCACCGCCACATGCAGATCCACACATGTAATCTATTTCCAAAGCTTCCAGCACACCCAGCATTTCAGCGTTAGCAACAGATTCAACAGATTCTCTGTAATTTTTCCTGACTGCAATGTGGTCCCTGTTTCACAGCGAGAAGTATTAATCATATTTATCCCAATTGGAGCATGAGGCAGACCAGATGGTGAGAATGAAATAAGATTTTGTGGGCTGCATGAACACAAGTCTTGTGTTGCCTTTTACCAAGTTTGCAGAGAAAACACGACGAGGGAAAGTGTTTCTCAGTATTCTGGAACTGATAATCTCAAACTGATACAAATTAATTGATTTGGAAAGGCTTGACATTAAATTAAAAATTCAAAACCTCAGACTAGAAAGTGTTTCTTCAAACGCCCCTCTCCAAAGACGAGACGGGAGACTTGCTCAGAATCCAAAACTGCACAAAATTGCTTGAACTTGTTTTTATCACTGACACACTCGGTATCTGAAACATCACATTTTGCTCATGAAGTGCTGAAGTGGACTAAGCTGAGAGGCTTAATGCAATCACAGCTAATCCTTTTATCTTTAAGGGTTTTTTTTTTTTTTTTTTTTTCCAGAAAAAGTCCATTACCCAGCCAGGACCATGACTCTCATAAGCCACTGTTATTGACATGTACGTGCCGCGTCGCCATCAATAGTCTTCTTACAGTTATATTACAGAAAATGTCTGTTTACGGTTGTCAAGCTCCCTCTTAATAAAGGCTGTGGGAATGCATTGTCAGATAGACAATGAGGCACAAGTGGAGTCATTAATCAGCACTAAATAACTTTGTGTCTCAACTTTGGGAAAAATGCAAATGCAGCACATTCACTTGGCTGATTGGGGGCAAGGATTATATTTGACTTAAAGGTACACTCCCCCATTTTATGCTACATTTTGGCACATTAGCGTTGAGTCGAGATCCACTTCTACATGCTTTAAACTCAATCAGTCGAACAGAACGGCGCTGAAGGCCGCCTGCTTCCACCAGCATGACAGGCAGTCTGGAGCCGGAGCCAACAATGGCAGAAAGGACTTTAGCATGGCTTACACCTTAATTAGCTCTGCAGAGCTCAATTTTTTTTTTTTCTTTTCTTTTTGTCCTCTGCTGAGACGTGTGCATCAGTGTAGACCTTGAAACCGCAGGGCCAGGGCCTCTCTCGTTTCTGAGCGCCGAGTCTGGTTTTGGACGTGACCTTGCTTCGTCCTCCCTGCAGCTGCTCCTGATGCTGCAGAGGAGCCTCAGTCCAACAGGATGGACTCCCTTCCTGCTGGGAGCAGCAGCAACACTGCCAAACAGACCAAATTACATCCATCAGCGCGGCAAAAATAACAACGTAAAATTTCATTCTGTCGATCTGAATGATTTGCTTTTCTGGATGCAGGTCGCAAGAAAACAGCATCCTCTGTCATTATCTTTTTTGGTTTGTTTGTTTTTTTTAGTCCAGTACCTGTGACTGTTTAGAACAATGAATGGCTCGATCTGCAGCAGTGATTTAAAAAAAAAGAAAAAAAAAAAAGAACAAGCAAACAGTGGTGAGGCTGTATTTTCTGTAAAACACATCCAGACATCCTGTTATTTCTCTTTGGTCTAAATGAGACTGTGGCGCAGCTAAAGCATCCTGACTCACCCAGCTGGGGAGCACTCAGAGTTTAACCCAAAATCTTGTCTTGACAACGTTCCCTGTCTTTGTGCGTGATTTACGGCCTCCTTCTAACACTTAGCAACACTAATGAACACTGTGCTCTGCATTATTGTGAAGATAAGACGCCATAACAACAGAAGAAAACTGACATGAGCCCGTTGTAGAGAAGCCTATGAATTAATCGGTTAGCTGCTGGCTGATCAGGCTTGTAATACAACTTTGTGTCACAAGGTGGGACAGTGAGTCACTCCAACACTTTTCGGCCTTCAGTTAAAAAAGTAGCACATAATAATAAAGCTCTAAGCATAAACTGGAAGTGACTCACTACTGCCACCCAGAGCACAAAAATAGCATTACCTAAATCTTACCTACTGCACCTTTAACCTCTCCAGTAATAAACATTTTATATAAACTGTCTACAATATGCATTCTACTCCAAATTCAGAGCCCTTACATAATAAATACGCCGTGCATTATTAAAATCTGACATTTACATCAGCATGAAAAAACACTGTTGACATCTGTTTAATATGAACGCAGAGGACAAGCGAGGACGTAAAAAAAACACCTTTTCTTATTACAGAAAAAAAAAAACACACCATAACTATAAGTCTATTAAAAATGACATCAAACAAATAGCTTATCAATATATAATGAGTCACACTGTGCTCAATGCTCACTGGTTTGAAGAGGCAGAGGAAAGCATGAACCAGAGGACACTCTTTCCTGGTGTCATGATGCCCCCTGATGGCCGGTTCAGGTAACTGTTTCAGTGCTGCAGCTTCATGCTGATTCTCGAATTACCCCCCACCATAAAGGGTCAAATTACACTATCCGGCACCTGTGAGCATATTTTATTAATAGGGGCTCAATATGCTCCCCACTGTCTTTTATCTCCCCTCTCAATCCTTTCCTGTATGGCAGTGACGTTATTTTAATGATCCTGTGGTTCAAGGCAATAATTTAGTCTAAATATTGTCAACATTTATATTAAAAACACAGTCGTTTATAGAACTGTCTCCACGAGGTGCACAAAGCACATGACATGGAAAATTAAAGCTGTAAATATAATTCAGTCTCCTTTACTCTTTAAGGAAACGTGAGACATAACAAAAAGGAAAGATCTGATTAATAAAAATCATTTTCTCTTTATGCAGCACAAATATCATATATAAACTGCATTTCATTCATGAAATATGAAGTCAGATTCAGATTACATTCCTACTGCAGCCTTCACTCTTACCAATGTATCTCTGGCTGCGACGGCAGCGTCTCATCATTCAGCAGAATTGATCCACCTCCGTGGTTTCATTTCGGTCCGGGCAGCATGAGTCTGCAGCGTAAAAGCTCCACTCACAGCAGTATCCCCCAGAGATCCACCACTCAGCGGTAAAGATTGATACCAATAATGAAAGAAAACATTACGGTGAGTGGTGTCCACGTTAAATGCATCAGACAAACGGCTTTGATTAGAAAGAGAACAATGACAATTTATTTATTCGGTGACACCTACAAAAGGTATATTTAATTTAATATTTTTTCATTAAATTACAAAGTGCTGGAAATGTACAAATACAAAAGATTATCTACAACAACAGTTTCTTAATAATAAAACTTGAGTGGTTAAGCAAAAACAATACTGGAATGTAAAAAAAAAAAGCTATCTAACACTCTCCTCATCGAAATCTGCACTGTAACAGACATTTCCACCTGTAATCAGATTACTAAGATAAAACCATATTACTTGATAAGGAGGGTTTATACGTTTACATTCATTATTCTAAATAATTCAAGCGTAATTATGACATTCACGTCTAAATGCAAGTTTTTTAGCAACTTTTAAAACAGGTTCAAATAAAAGTACAAATTACGAAGACAGTGACGTTTCCAACCGTATAAAAAAGAAGAATAAAGGCATCTAGACATAAGAAAAACTGCCACTATTGCAAATATGATGATCTGTTGATGTGACGGATAGTAGCAGGATGAGTGTGATCATCATCGTCATCATCCTCACACCAGGGTTTCTGTGAGGGATTCTGGGTTTTCTTTGGACAGCATCTGCCAGACGTGCCAGCGCTCCTTCTGCCAGTTCGTGGTGTCGGGTCCCCTTTGTTCTCGGGGCCCGGAGGCGTGTGTCCTGTCTGCAGCCTGGAGGGCTGGGCTCTGCTGGGACGGCTGTGGGCTGTGGGGGCGAGGCCGATGCGTGCAGAGGGAGGGCGTGGAGTGAGAAATGTGAGTCTCTCTCAGTGGTCCGGAGCAACAAAGGGGAGACAAACTCTCAGTCCTGACCTTAAGTAATGGACACGCAGGGCACGCTGTCCTTTGTGCTAAGTTGTCTGAGCTCATGGCTCCTGATTGGCTGCTCATCGCCTGATGCAGTGATGATTCCGGCTGTCTCTGCTCTCTCTGGTCATGAGGACCACTGCTGCTGCGAGTCACCGGGAGGTGTGGCCTGCTCTCCACAACGCCCAATGACGGTTGTGTTGTTCTGACGGGCAGCTTGTTGTTACCTTGGTGACTGCTCAGCCCCTCCGACGATCCATAAGAGTCGCACTCCGACGTGTCTCCAAGGGAGCCTGGGAGGAAGCTATTCATTAACATCTTGCATTCATTCCATAACCCGGGACCATCTGGAGCAAAGTGGAAATGGATTCTCTTACCGGTGATCTGATGGCCGCTGAAATCCTTCCTGAACAGTTCATGCCAGGTGTCCCAGAAGCTGTCAGAGGAGGCCTCTAACACAAACAAAGGGACATTCATTAATTATCAGAAACAACTGCAGCTACAAATAGGTAAATGCAAGAGTTAAATCTAAATGAGGAAGTAAAGATCGAATTTTATTCTGAAAACAAAGATGTGAATGGCAGATAGTTCACACTGATCCAGGCTGAACTGAAGTTAGTTTACCTTTGTCAGTGGACAGCGTGGGGGACGTGCTGCCAGATCCGTCTTTAGAGCGACTCCTGACCTTGTAATTCTCAGAAAATCTGGGGTGTCTGTCCGAGAACAGACTGTTATCCTCTGTGTATTGACAGAGCAGCGGATTTGACAGGACAGGGGAGTTATTGTCATAGGGAGACACTTCTCCGCTGGACGCTTTGAGAGATTCATTGGATGAGCATCTCTGAGGAAGAGAGAAGGCCTCCTCCTGTTTTATAAGCCCAGAATTTCTGTAGGAATAAACAAGACATGTTACATATTCAGCTTTATTAAGATAAAGTATGACCAAGGTTTGGTTTTATGTGACCCCCCCCCCCCCCCCATGTCCTAAAATACTCTTTTTTTGGGAGATCAATCAAATGTAACATGTAATTCTTATTTTTTACAACTGGTGGCAGCATGCATGCAAAAGACGGGGCAAATGGACCAATTACAGCCACTCCTGTCTGCATTGCTTTTAAGGTGTTGTGAAAAGAGCTGCACAGATTTGCCCTGAGAAACTGAGAGTTTCTACGACTCAAGCTGAAGAGCTATCATCAGATATTACGAGACAATTTTCGAACTGTTTAAATAATGTAATGAGACACTGGCACATTGTCACAAGTGACAATTACAGACCATTTCATGTCCTTGAATCATGTCTCTATCAGGACCAACATTGATTTTCCTCATTGTAACTAGTTTCTGGTTCCAAAAAGAATGATAAAGCCCATTAATCTGAACCTTACATCGCTATAATTATTATCACTGTGTTGATAAATGTGTACAATAAAATAAAATAAAGAATAGATTTTTGTGGTCCTCATAATCATCACAGTTGCCCGTTTCCATTGTGGACAGATTTAAAGTCCCCTCAACAATAGTAAACAAATCACCCACACACAGGCCAAGACAATTAAAACTCACGAGCACTGAGAGGCTTTCCTCCGCAGCAAATAATCCACAACATCAGGATCGGTTTCCAGTAAACTCATCAACACCTCATTCTGCAGGTCGGCGGGAACCTAGGAAATAAAGCGTTGCTTACATTATCCTCGTAATGAAGAATGACAGGTGTGGAGGAATGGAGTGCTTAATAAAGTTACCTTCATTTCACTGTGCCTTCATAATGCATCGCAGCAACGCTGACATTAAAAACACGTCCCTCCGAATTAATTAGTTAATGTCTCTGCAGTCTATACAAACAGCTGCGCTATTATGAAAGCAGTTTCTTAATATGTTTGGTACACACACTAAATTGCTTTTACAGCAACAGTTTTGCAATGTTAATATACACACAGTTGCGCTGTGCAGTGGGTACAATAAAAGATGAGTATAGGAAGTAATGAGAATATCCTCCTCAGCAGCTTGGACATTGGTGTTAGTACTTCACAGCTAATGTAAGACGGGCTTTTAACCTGATTTTCTCAGCAGATAATATTAGGTTACATCAATTAAGAGCATCCACTTTCAGCTTTCAGGTTTCAGGTTTCTTCTTTCCTTGTAAAGAAGCACATCATTGCCGTAGATGAGGAGTTTGCCCTTGATCTCATTATACATAAACAAAACAGAAGCTAAAGTGACACTTATTGGCTCCTCAAGTGACATTTTTCATTAGCACTGAAGGGAGTGTTCATTCAACTTAATTTCACAAGGTCTAAGTGAAAATCAAAACAAATTGCAGTAATGTTACTTTATGTAACCATGAAAGCTTGGTCCTTAAAAAATATTCAATGTTTACATTTCATGTGGTGACTCCACTTTAGAATTCCCCGAAACACTTACTGCCCAAAAATAAATAAAAAAAAACAAAACAGGAAAAATAAAAAACTGAAGGAAACCTTGAGAAAAGTCTGATTGGAAAATAAACCATCTTTTTTCTGTCAAATGTCTCTCTGGTTTGCAGGACCGTTGACTCACCATGAACAGCGTGTCGCAGGTGTCGATCATCTTTTGGACCACGCTGATGATGGCTGCACTCTCCTCCGCACGCGCAAAACTCTCAACCACAAACTCTTTGTCTGAGTTCTTTTGCTTGTGTAACAGGTTGGGTCCAAAGATGGTGGCTAAATTCAGCGACGTCATCTTGTTTCCTGTGATCTGAGCAGAGCAAAGAACACAATTCAACATGAAGACAGATATCAAATACAGATCTTTTATCAGTTTCACTGAGAACACACAAAATCAATACATTACCCATATCTGAGTACTGATTTTACAAAAGAAAAACGTGCTCTAGTTTTATAAGATTCCCATGAAGCAGCCCACAGTCTGTACAGACCTGTTAAACTTGTACAGGTTGAGCACAGACCCTTCTTGGCAGCGGGGAAATGTTGGGAATGTGCACCTATCACAGGCCTGCCACCATCAATAAAGCTGTCTCTGCCTTCTTTTGTTCAAAGAAACTCGGCCCTCTTGTGCTCTGTTACAGCATGCGCTCGGACCGGCGCCAAAACTGAAACTGGCCTTATATCCGTGGGAACGAAAAAATACCATTGTTATCAAGTCGGCAGTCAAAAAATAAAATTAACTAGGAAAAATACACTAATCACTTTACTAGGAGACACTGACAGTGAGATAATTTTATACCTTCTGAATGGGATTCTGGGTATTTTCGCTGACGTTAAAGCACCGGGGAAAGCAGCAGGTACAAATGTGTGTGTTAAGTTGACTCATTAGATTGATTGATTGATTGATTGATTGATTGATTTTATTTGTTTCATTCTTTTTTAAAAGAAAGAAATGAAAAGGAACAGAAAGAAGTGAGACTTATGATGTCTGCCCCTATTAACATAAAATAAATGACAATTTGTCAAGATTTAACATATCACAAAAAAAAAAAAAATGCAAGATTCAAGACAACAATTTCACTAAATCAAAATACAAATATGACCATTTCACAAATAATTGCAGATCAAATACAACAATTTCCCAAGTGTAAATACAAAAAAAAACAAAAAAAAAAACCTTAATGAGATATGTTCAAAAGAAACAATCATTCTAAGTTTGACCATTCTTTAAAACAGAGTCGTACCCTCCCAATAACTGTGCTTTTAAACATTTCTTGAAGATGTGAATGGACTGAGACCTCTTAATTTCACTGTCAAGTTTATTCCATAAATTGATTCCTTTTGTTGTGATGCATCTTTCTTTCAATTTGGTTCTTGATTCTGGTCGTTTGAAAACTTCAGTGCCTCTTAATCTATATTGACTGTCTCGCTTTGCAAATCTATTCTGTAAATTAAATGGTAATTTTTTCCG
Source organism: Salarias fasciatus (assembly GCF_902148845.1). Classification (NCBI taxonomy): domain Eukaryota; kingdom Metazoa; phylum Chordata; class Actinopteri; order Blenniiformes; family Blenniidae; genus Salarias; species Salarias fasciatus. Next base: position 24,825,156 of record NC_043760.1, read on the forward strand.
GTGAGCTTTATACATTGTTTTAAGAAGGTTGAGTTCTACCAATTCTTTCATTTTTAAGGATTTCAATTTTATAAATATTGGGTTAGTGTGGTCTCTGTAACCACTTCCATTCACCACACGAATCGCTCGTTTCTGTAAGAGGAAGAGTGGTTCAATGTAGGTCTTACAAGCATTTCCCCAGACTTCAACGCAGTAGGTCAGATATGGTATAATCAATGAATTGTACAACAGAAACAAAGAATTATTGTGAAGTGACTCTTTCAATTTGTACAGAACAGCAATGGTTTGAGAAATCTTAGTTTTAACGTACTCTATATGGGATTTCCATGTTAGTTGTTCATCCAGCAATACACCTAAAAACTTAATTTCATTTGTTCTCTCAATCTCTATACCTTCCACTGTCAGTGTTGTGTCAACGTCTGTCCTTCTGTAACTGAAAATCATATATTTGGTCTTACTGATGTTCAAAGATAGTTTGTTAGCGTTGAACCATTTTATAACATTCTGAAACTCTTTTTCTACAATTTCTAATACTTCATTTATATTGTCTCCAGCATAATACAAAGTAGTATCATCCGCAAACAAGATGCATTTCAATAAGCTGGAAGCAGTGTCAATGTCATTGATATAAAGAAGAAAGAGCACTGGTCCAAGGACGGATCCTTGAGGAACCCCACAAGTTACGTTTCCATTTTTAGATTTTATATCGTTGATTTGAACAAATTGTTTTCTGTCTTTTAAATAGCTTTTGACCCATTCGTGAGCAACACCTCTTATACCGTACTTATATAATTTATACAGCAATATGTCATGATCTAGAGTATCAAATGCTTTTTGAAGATCTACGAAGACACTTACTAAGAAACGTTTCTTGTCCATTGCATTTGTGATTCAGATTCAGAGCTAATGAGATGAATGGGAAAACAGGCACCAAGTAAAGGCAATTACAGAAAAGTAAACAGTATTATCATGTCAGTGTAACGTGGACAGGTATAAATACAGAGATTGTGAGATAAACTATGTTGTGGCACAATCAATACACCTATACTGCAACCGGTTATGTGCCTTACAATTCATAAATAGCAAGAATGATGGTGTGTGTGTGTCTATTGAGCAGCAAGGTAATAGGAGATTATGAATCATTTAATAAAGATAAGCATGATGGATCGTCACACAAAATGATGCTGCACATTCACACAGCACTTCACTCAAACATCTGTCCCACAGCGTTCTGATAGTTGTCTGGATTTATCACAATCACATTAAACTCACAACAAGGATTATTTATGATATTCTGCTACTTTATGTGAAAAAAGGATGACCTGCAGTTAGTATAAAACAAGAAACAAAATAAAATATGACCTTATGTTACCTTCAGTGAGTGAATACCACTAAGATGTTGCTTGTGTACATATTTAGAGGCATAAAAGAAGGGCTGGTGGACTTTCTTTACCTGCTGGCCGTCACTGCTCAGGCTGTCATCAGCGTGTGCAGAAACAGTCGACAGCAAGCAGAGGAGGCGCTGCAGTGTGTCGCTGTTACAAGGAGGAAGCAAAAACATCAGCAGCTGGATGGCACTCTCTTGTTCTGAATAATCCAGCACTGCAGAAAAAAGAAGTTGGTTTTGTTTTAAAATAGAACAAAAGACAAAAGCAAAAGTTGAACGAGTGACAAAAACAATGGTTTTATGAGTTGTGTGTATGTGTGTGCCTCTTACATATTGTGTTAATGAAAGCTGTGTAGAGTTCCCTCGTCAGCAGTGGGTCAGGCATGTCTCGGAGAAACTCTTTAAGGAGCGCAGCGACGTCATGGACGCTGTGCTCCTCGTCCATCTGGACCTCCCATCCCTGGTCAAACTCCTCTCGGAGCTGCACAAAACGTCACGCTCATTAGCAATGGTTTCAAAAAGAAAACAAGAAGTCAATCTAAGGCTCTTCATCGGGAGGGGATGCGGGAGGCGAGCTGTCTTCAGCCGCTTGACAGCTGCTTATACTTGAGATAAACTGAAGTGTGAAACAGTTTTAAGCCTTACTTGTCGTACTCTCTTCTTGGAGCTCCCAACACGGAAAATTCCAACTGTCTGAAGCCCTGGGAAAGACAGAGATGCTCCCTTAATACCATCATTGTGACTAATATTGAACCTCAAAGTCAGACAATCTGCATGAATCATCAGTGTTCACGTGCAAATTCTACACTCTTATTATTCTTTACATGTTTTTGTAGTTTGGTACCGTATTTTTCTAGGTGCTGGCAGCAGAGATCCACCACTCTGGGCACTTGCTTGTAAATAGGGTTAAGGCTGAGCTTTTTGTCATGGTGCTTCTTCCTGTTGCCAGTTGCGTCTTCTGGCAGAGACAGCTGGAGGGCCTCCAGGAGCCGCGACTGGTTATCATCAAGGTCAGTGATGCAATCCACAGACACGCCGCCCTGTCAGGCAGATGGGCGACAATCACTGAGTGACTGGAAAAAGCAGCTCATCATGCGCCGCCGCCGCCGCCGCTGAGAGAAATGCGCTGCATTTATTTATTTCTGACATCATGGAGCTCGAGAGAAAATATCTAAAAAGGTCACGCACTCCCAGAGAAAATGTGTGTGCAAGTGTAATCAGACGGGCTCCCTGTTGTTATGCGCCAGTGTGTGCGTGTGTGTGTGTGTGCGTGGGTTTTATTGACGGAGAGGGCCTACCCTCCTGCGGCTCCGCGGGGCCGTGTCTGGTGTGCTGGGCACAGGCGATTCATTAGGGGTCTCGGACGTGGAGCTCAGGGACGAGTTGCTGCTGGAGAGCTCTTTGTTCGCCCTCTTGAGGCTGGAGGTCAGGTGGAGGAAGGATAGCATCAATTCGGTGGGGTCGCTGTGCTCCTCCCGCAGGTGATCATGCCGCAGCTTGAGCGTGCGGTCATTGGATATGACATGCGACAGTGGTAAGCCAAACGCCTGTGGCACAGTCTCTGTATGAGAGAGAGAGAGAGAGGGAGGGAAAAAAAACAAGACAGTTGGTCTTAAAGTTCACATCATTAGCTCCAAGTCAGGAAAGTGTCTCTGAATCACTCTCTAGATGTGTCAATCATGGTAGTGTACTCCAGCATCTCGTTTCCTCTTTGGATTATTTTCAGAAGAAAGCATCTGCGAGGAATTCATATAACCAAACCTGAACTTTGAAATAAGCCCTGCTCAAAATAAATATGACAAGTGAAAAGGCAACACAGCGGCGTTCTGCTCACTCGATATTCAGAGCGAGCGAGCACATACTTTCCCAAGTGCCTTTCTAAACAAAAGGGGAAAAGAGGAAAGAGGGGGCTGGGCATGCTGGGGGATAGACTGTAATGAATGAGCCGCCACTTAAGATTGTTTTAGTTATTTCCCTCGACTGCCTGTCTGACAGAAAACATCACTTTCCTGCCAGGTTGCTGCAGCGGGCGGGCGGGGCCGTCTGGTGGCTGAAGCTCCCTCTGAGCTCTAAGATTCTGATCGCCCAGTGCTTCATGGGTATAAACAACTGAGCGTCCGCCTCGCTGAGTCTACACCCGCGTCAGTATAAAAGGATAGAAGAAGGTCTTTTCAAGTGTCGGAGGGCTATTAGGCTCCAAACTTTGAGGAAAAGCCTCAGCAAAGATAGACCTCTAGCATGGATAAACTGATTTTGTCTGGTGCTGGAAAGCGCTGCGGCTCACTCAGACCGTTTCCAACGGATTGAGCCACATTACCTTTGTCTTTACTCCTCTCTTTTGATAAGGAGTCCAGCTTCCTTCTCAGTGACTTCTTGTGCTTCTGACCATCTGAAAAGAGAGACAATTGAATGAAGAAACCTCGTTGATATGCTCCGGTTCATGCTTGCTGTTTTCTTTTTTTCTTTTTTTTGTTTTATTGTCAGGCTCATTTCCCACATGGTTGCACAATTCAAAAGGGCAACAAAACGCAGATAAACAACTCAGAGAGTGTCAAAACAAAAAGTGGAGAGTGAATCTTAATTCACAAACCTCGCGCAGGAGTGTGGCCTTTCATGAAATAGCGGGCGTACAAGTTTCAAACACTTTCTTCCTTTGTTTACATACCCCATTAATGACATTCTTAAGGCACAGCATGCAAGCGGACTCCAAGGATGTTTACTAAACCGGAAAACAAAAGCTCTTTAGAAAATTAACACGGCTTTTTTTTTTCCTCCCCTTTTTTTATGTTTCCGTGTCAGTTGGGAACAATGACTCAAGTCGTTACAGGCAAAGGGCTGACACATGCACACTTCATTTAATGAAGAAAAGAGAGACAGTTTAGAAAATCTGCAGCCTTTTACCATGAAAAATGAAGCTTTTTCCTCCAGCTGTTCTACATATGCTGTGAGAAGCTTATGCCTGGAACAAAATGGCAACTCTCTGGTAAAACTGAGGGTTTGTGTGTGTATTTCTGTGATGTTGATCTTAATTTAAGTTTGATCTTACTGGGGTTGGAAGCGGCAAAACAACAGCATGATCACACACGGTGATAATGACTAGTCCACTGCGAAGAACATCACATTTACCAACAGTGCAATCAGTGTTTCTACACTGAATAATGTCGGTGAAAACATGTTTATTCCTTGACTGCACAATTCTCTCACTGCTTGATGTGCACGCTTTCGGCTTTCATACAAAAGTCAAGCTCTGTCGCAAGATGCGTGTGGAAGTCCCGCGTAAGGTCAGGATGAAGGTTGGAGGTCGGTCGTTAGGAAAGCAGATTAGAATACAATGTCTGGCCGAGGTGTGTGCTCGTGTGTGTTCATACGTTTGGGGATGGTGATGTGGCAGCCCAGGTCCTGACCCCGGAGCAATCGCCCGAGGGCCACGTCCTGGAGACGAACCCTTTCCAACTCGGAGAGGCTCTGCAGGGGGATGGGCTTCAGGCCAACGCTGCGCCCTGACAAGCTGCTCCAGGTGAAGTCACCCTGAGGACACACACACGCACACACACACACACACACACACACACACAGCACATCAGCTACATCTATAATTGGTGTCATATTTTACACTGACGGGCTGTCTCACATGCCACAGTCTCCAGCATGCATGAGCTGACAGATATTTTTGCTTCACTTGCCTCCAAAAAGTGACAGGAATGGCTTCCCTTGACAGAAAATGACTGTTTATACAGTAGAAACAGCCTCTGAAATGGCATTAACCTCTTGATGTTCACAGTGCGCTGCCTTCAGAATATTTCTTGTAACATCACACACTTCCTCCTGATTGCAGAAGAATAGTAACGCTGCTGCCCCGAGTGAGTCTGTCTGGCTGAACCTGTGCTGCATTTAACTTTGGCTCATACTCTGCTGCTGCCTCGTGCAGCTTAAGCGAACTCTCCCCTGACTTTTGATCTATCATCAAAATAAATTTAAAACTATTAACAAAATACTTCTTCCTTATTAAACACTCCGGCAGACATTCTAAAGGTTTAGTGCAGAAGTAGTGATGGAGCAAATAATCTGATCTGAAATCCTCAACCTCAGAGCATCTCCATGCTGGAGATTACAGGGCTTTGATCCAGCACAGTCAAGCCAATCATATGAGCCATGTTCCAAAGAGGCTTAGTCACTCATTATCAGGATAAAGTGGCTCACTCGCATTAAATGAGATCCAGGACTGCGCTACAGTGCCATACTATTATCTCTTCCACCTACTTATGTCAAAATAGAAGATAATGTGTCAAAGATTGATCAGCTGTTCACTTTCAATAGGTACATGTATGGAGGTCAGCAGTCGACAGCAAGCATATTCAGAAATATTAAGAAAACCAGTGTTCCTGAACAGATGGTGTGACCCAAATAAAGTCATGATCTATCACGGAATCAAGCTGGGATTATATCATGAGACAGACGCAATTGAGACAACCCAAATCGACATCTGAACTGTGGCAAGTCGTCAGGGCGTGGAAAAATAACCTGCATGCCAAGCGCTTTCAAAACGTATTCACAGGTCTGTTTATATCACTTTTTTCACTTTGCTGCAATGTTCATGTTTGGTTGTTTAAAAAAAACCCATGATAACTGAACTTGACGTTGCTATAACCAATCACTTCGCCTTTTATATTGAGACCTAATGAATTAATGCTCACTTTCAACATGGACAAAAGAGACACATTAACAAACACAGTGAACTGAAAACAGCTTCCAACTCATGATTGAAAATGATGACGGCCGTTGCAAGTCCTGCATACTATCAGATTTGTTTGCAAAGAATAAAATAAAAAACACACAGACTCTATTTTTTTTTTTTTACACAGAAAGCAGGTCTATTTCATAGAGCCATAAAACATCCATGAAATGACCTCCCAGAGTGAAATGTTCAAATGTCACGTTTCGTGCATGCATACAGAAAATAACCTCAACGTGACATTTTTAACCACTGCTTCAGCTGCTAAGCTGATTAATTAGTGGGCCCCAAAAAAAATATTATTTTTTTTCTTCTTCAGTAAAATCATCTCATCGTTTCAACCCTGAATAATTTTGCCTATAAAATGCTAAAGAAGACACGATTAAGTGAGGAAGATGAAACTATCAACCACCGCTTGTCAGGCAGAAGACCTCAGAGAGTTAATTAGGAACTACAATTACAGTAGGAACAGTTTTCCCTACAAATTACCATTACAAATGAGTAATCACAAAGTAATTAAGTGAACTAAGTAGACATAATTGAAAATATTAAACATTCAAGCACACTGGGGACTCACAGGATGACATCTTTCCTGGAATTAGAAAATGAATATTAAATTGGTTAACAGTGAATTATCTGCTCCTGAGGTTGCTTTGTTGCATGTTAGACTTGTTTAACTCTTTTTTTTTTTTTTTTTTTTTTTTTTGCACAACTCTCCTCCGGCTGACGATGCCCTGGATGGGAAGTCACAACCTCACTCACTTCATCACTGCCGTCAGCAAATCACAAACATCGCAAACCCTCTTTTTGATTCACGATTTGTTTCACAATAGCATGACACGAAGAGAGCCTGTGACATCTGCAGCCAAAGGCTCATTTGTTTACACATTCCTCTTGTCTGAGTACAAGGGAGTGGAAATTTTCTCTATATCTGATGTGAGGGCGATCTGGGATCCCTGTTTGTCTCGGTCCCTGAATCACAGCCAAGTATTGTTTGTAGAATTTTGATGAAATATCCCTTCAGCTACTTGATAATAACAGGTCTGAGGGCTGCATGTCTACACATGCCAACCGAATGCAGTTCTTCTCCAGTATTTATTCATATTTCAAATGGGTTGTGAAAATTGGGGTTTTGACATGCAGCAGGGTTTTGTAGCAACCTTTCATTATTTTTTCGACGTGAAGGGAGGACAATCACACCCAAACAGCTGTTTCAGGAGCTGTCAGTGTGTGAAGTAACTGTTTCATATCAGAATGACTGAGTACATGATTGCTGGCAAGACTCTTTAAGTATATTATTAACATGAAAATTCCACTTTTTCAGAGCAAGCTACAAGTTTTTTGTCATATTTTAAAAGTAGACTGGCAACAAATGCAGTTCCAGAGCCAACAACCAGTAAACAATTATGTTCCTTTGAATATCATTCATCTGTTTTATCTACTCAGATGAAACGCACACTAAAGCAGCGCTGAAGAAACGTATCAGCTCATAATTCATCTTAATTTCCTCCCATCCGAGTGAATGCACTCTGCTGGACAACAGGTGCACTTGCAGTGCCTAATTTTAATTCAAAGCCTTGCTATCACACAATGGCACTTCCCGGAATACAATGGTAGGAAACGTGCAAGGTAGCACATACAATAAAGCCAGATTTAAGGACCAGATTACTCTCATCAACCATGCTTGAAAACGGTCCAGCAGAATGATGAATTTTCTTTAAAGCACAGGAAGCCATTCAATGGAGCTGTTTTCCACAAGAGTCCAAAAATGTTTATTCACTTAGATTTACTTTTTTTTTTAATGTTGTCAGCTTCACAGAAATAAAAAGGTTCTTTAACAGTTTTTTTTTTCAATAGTTTCTCTTCAATACTCCTCAATTTGATGAAAGTGAGAGGGATCATTTAGTTCCTACGCTGCAATATTCCGGAGCAGTTTGAGAATATGAGGACATTATGAGGGATGATATGAAACATAAAATCTTCCTCTTTCAATGAAACTCCACTCTTTCTTTTAAGCATATTGTCAGTTTTTTCAAATCAGCTTTTTAAGAACCTTTTCACTTTTTATGCTTCTTGAAAATGATGTTTTTAGTTATTTGTCTTGATGTCTTTAATACCATTGTACCTTTTCTTTCCTCAGTTGTTTTCTTATCACCTTGTGAACAACCTGTGAAGCACTTTTATCAGCAATACCCTGTAAAGTAGATTTGATTTACAATATGAAACTTCAATAAAACTAACTTTTGCATGGAAGAGTGGATATTAGACACTAGTCTTGTTCTTTTTCTGTGATGATTTTAAGCAAGAAGCAAGTGATTGCCAATAAATAATTCCACAAAATCACACACCACAGCAGTCCAGGTACATTGACTGCACTCATTTCAGGCAGGCCTAGATAAAACTAGATTCTACAAAAAACACAAAAACATCCACACTTCTGTTTATCACCTGTCTAGTAGCAATGATGTCTTGCCCCAGGATACAAAGTTTATGTTTTTCCTGTAAACTCATCCACTTGTGAGTTGGATGACTAGAAAAAGACAAGTCTGGTCTGTGACTGCAGAGACAAATCAAACACAGGCTTCACTCACAAGATAGCGGACGCCTCGATGGAGCAGGGGTTCCCCCATCACCCCCACCCGGGTCCTAATGCCCTCAAAGGAGCGCGCTGCTGCGGACAGTTTGGCTGATTTCAGACGGTGTCCTCACCCCAGCGCAGCGCACATGTCCGCGGTTACAACCGAACCCGGACTTCAGACGTGTATCTGTCTGCACTGGAAAATGGTACAAGTCCTGACTGATTTACAACCAGAGCGAGCCGCGGTCTCTATGAATAACATTAGCAGGAGACTGGGAGGGGTAGACAGGAAGGGTCAGTGCATTCAAGTTCAACACGACAGAAACAGGAGCGCACACCTCCAGACACACAACACAACACAACACAAACAAGTAAACAGACGTACGTGTTGAAAACAACCTCTGGGCAGGGCGGAGCACAATGGCACAACTTTGATCAGAACACGTTTTTATACGTGATTAGTGTGTTGCACATCATGCAATACACAAGGAGTTTAAAATAAAATGATTCAAATTAATGTATTAAAGCCGACGCATTTCTGTACACTACAACTCCCATGAGCACTGTGACACTCTTGCTATGGATACGGAAGAAGTAAACTTACAGTGGAAGTGCTGCAAATACACAAACAAAGCTAGTTTGTATCACATTTTTAGTTATAGGCACAAAAACATGGTCAAGCACTTTTTAAACAGTTCGTCATCTGCTGCAAGCATTATTCCATTTGGATAATTAATTTTGGATTATAGTTGACAGCTTGGGCAACATAGCTAGCTATAGAAGTGGAAACGACGGAAAAAGTACTCTCTCCAAAATGATGTAATGGCTTAAGTGGAAGGTAGCAAAATATTTGGCATATCTGGTTTTACAAGTATTTTCAGCAGATTCAGTTTGGAACAATTAAAGCCATCCATCCCATTTTGTTGACATGTCTTGGCAGTCTTCCACCTCTATTATAAATATTTCTTCACGTTAATTGATAATTATAAATGACAGTCTTTTGGAAAACTAAAAAAAAAAAAAAACATGACAATGATAAACTGCCTTCTGGAATTCTACCTGGGATTCCCTTTTTGAGGCTCCTGCACAGGGGAGGATTAAGGTAGTCATGGGCCTCGAGGCTCTTCTGTCTACGCATTATTTCACACTCGATTATGACATCCTGTATATGGATCATGAATCTGGATCTGAAGAAAGTGCTATAGCTGCGGGTTTATATGATCTTTCTCTATTCTGTTGTTAAGTGTTGTTAAGTTATTTAAGAAAAAGGATGCCTTCAGTTTGAGGTTTTTGCAAAAATTGGACTCTGGAAAAAACTGCACTGAGCTTAAAATGATGCAGGGAGACACATCTGTTGCTTCTCTACAAATGCACAATTAATCAAAACTGATTAAACAAAAACTGTCAAAATTGTCTTCTTTTAATGGACGTAAGAGGCTGGAATAAAGTTTGATTGACTTTATTGATTGTACAAGTGATGAATCCCCAACAGCTCTAAACAAAGTATTTTTCATTGACAGATGCAGCCTGACAAGAGCTATTAGTTTACTGCCAACACAGTCCTAAGAAGTGGTCTAATGAGAGAATTTGAAAGCAAACACTTGTGCCTGTACAAACTGTGAACCTGCTTTAATTAGTCATTAGATATGGCCATATCACCAACGGAGTCACAACTGAAGACAAGCACAAGGGTGTGCTGAATATGATAACAGATTATCATTAAGCAGGATGATCTTCTGTTTCCTGAGCTTCACCTGACGAACAGCCACTCTAACCTTATCCTGTACGATAACTCAATAAATACGGAAATTAATTTTCATCCATAATCTTTAATGGTGAGCAGCCTGAGCCCAGAAGCAGCAAAGCAGGTTGTGATGTTTAATACACAGTACATCAACTTTAAGATGAGAGTTTTACACCATTTTATTGTGCTACAAGTTTTCCTCTCCAAAAAAAATCAACCCACAAACAATGTATTTCTAAATTAAGTGCATATTGAAGCTTCACTAAAACAAATATCATTCAGCACCGTTTGTTTTTCCCCCTCAAGGATCCAGTTTTCCATCTTTGAAATCGTCTCCATCAAGCACTTCTAGTGTCAATAACAGCATCATATTAAAATGTGTCTAAATGTTCTCCTTCTAGGTTTATACAAATCAAAAGACGTTAATGGTAAATGCTTTGAGGATTTTCTTTTTCTGAGGCGTGACTCACATCAGCACACGTTTCTTTTGAAGTGCACATTCTCAGTGTTTGAATAGTTTAGGAAAAGCACTGCTGTAACCAATAATTACAATCTGCCGCATTGATTGGACTCCAGGTTTGTGTACCGTTTCTACCTGCTGTTGAGGATAATTTGACACGTGCTCAAGCATGAAAATAACTATGGGATATGTGTGTTTTCAGTGAATTAGACTATGCTTCTAAATCAGTTGAAGCTTGTGTTCTTGACAAGGTTGACTATTTCCTTATAGCCCTAAATAAACAAAGGCCTAAATCTGGGGTGTATTTGTGTTTGGTGAGAGATTTGTCTGGATTTGCATGCATTACAGTTTTTCTTAGTGTGTGAGCTCCATTATTTTGTGGGTAAGTAAATTGTGAAAGTTGAAGATGTGGAAGGTTGGTTTCTACTAAAGGTCAGACAGAGGTTTCATAATGCAAAGCAATAGGACAACATAAGGTGTCTACTAATAGTTGAAATACTGCTGCATGACTAAAATCCTTAGAAACAAATAGGGAAAACATACGTAATGGGATCACACGCTTCACTGAGCCTGGGCCAACTGAGCCTCCATCACCAGCTCACCTTTTATCCTCTCTTGGAGCATCAGATAGATGCTGACGGCTGCCTGGGAACACCTGACAGGAGCTGCAGCTTTAGAGATGCTCTGCCTCAGTTGTCAAGCCGTCACTATTTGGCCCTTGTAAACTCTTAAACTTGCCTTTTTATTTTTTTACTTGTAAAGGTCTGCGCAAACTCTGGAAGACTACAGAAAACTGTTCTCTCTCACAGCTTCGAGAGAAAAGAAGGAAAAGAAGGATGCCAGTTTTTTCTTTCAACCTTGGTTTTAAGTGTTCATCTAGTTGTTCTGGGCAGAATGTTCGTATTGTGCAATGTCCAACAAGTCAGAAATTCCAAGCGGGTGTGGTTAATCCCGAAAGGAGAACATTACCTTGACTATTTTTCTAACCATCTCCTCACAGGAGTTCTACATTTGAGTTTAGCTTAAAGCATGAAATGTCACGGCCAGAATTTTCTTCTTAATCCTGTCACCAGAAAATTAACTGATTGTTGTTCTTGCGGAGTAACACATAACACATCAAATTGGGCAACAAGTCGTTCTAATGCTGTTCTGGGTCATTATGCAGTCAATGTAATCTTAATATATTCAGTAAATATTTTAAATTTCTTTAACACAGACACCCTGTTGCTCCTTTCAGTAAAGCATCCAGTTGAAGATACACGAGCATAATTCAGCAAAAACTAAGGATTTAAAAAATCTGAATCTTGACACCATATTGCACTTTTTTCTAGAAATAAAAAGAACCCAATTTAAGCCTGAATTTTGAGGAAATGCTGGAAAATGTAATACCTCTTTTAATGAGGAACAACAGCTGCACCAGCCTTAGAAAAAAAAAATTATCTCCATTTTGCCAACTATAATTAGATCAATAATATCCATTTTCCAATTTTGCGCAGCTACGACACGAGGATCTTCTCTGACTTACTGCTTCACAAAGGCAGTTAAAACAGCAATCAAGTTCTCCATGTCCATTTGATGGAGCGCACTTGTTCGGTTAAAATATTCCTACAGTCACTGATTAATTCATGAGCCCCGGTGTCACTTGTTAAAGTAGTCCACGTAGTTTTCAAGCCTTTTATGTGGCGCAGAAAGTCCAACGCTCAAAAAGTAAATCTTGGTGAGACGCCTCAAACAAAGTTGAGATTCAGACCAGAATAAAAGTTGTGTTATTATCAGGCTTTTACAAACTTTAATTGGGGCCCTACTTTTAGCGCAGATGTTACTTTTTCAGCATTTCTGCTTCATTATTATTGAACAGAAGATAACAGGAGGAGAAGCACTCCTACATTTAATGAGTTCTCCAATTGAACATTGTCTTAAAATAAGCTACAATTTAATTTAAATAGCCTATTTCCTCTCACGTTTACCAGTGTTCATTTCCTTTAGTGAGATTCCAGAGAACAGCTCTCAGTTTTCCTGCCAGTTCTTTCTCCTCCAGGCCATCCTCCTCCTCCTCGGTCCTCAGAGGAATGCAGATGACACTGCCTAAACACTCCAGCAGCACACACTTCTTTTTCTCTGCGTCAAATTATTCCAGCAAACCACCCAGAGACCATTGTTTTGTGGCACATCGTGACTTCTCGTTATGAAATTCAATGTCTCAGAGACCTCCGTTTCTGAATTAACCTTGCAGCTTTGCTTACTGGCATATGAAATGAGGCCGCAATGTAAATAGGTGCATTTAAATGACAATGTTGGAATAATAATGTGCGAAGCAAAGACAAGTAAAAGGCCTTGGGAAGGTTCAGAGAAAATCCAGCCCTGTAAAGGTAAAAAATTGCACCACCTTCATTTATTCGGCTGAAATCCTGCAGGCCCGCGTAAAGAGAATGAAAACCACATTTAACAGGTGTGACCCAGTCACAATGAGGCTTTAGTAAATAAAACACTCTAATGGGCTTCTGTGAATGCAATCACATATTGTATGCTGTGCAGGTGTGAACAGCAGGATAACTGCGCACATCAACCATGTTTCCTCTTTAAAGGATGAATGCAAACATCTCCGAACGCCACCACCTATCAAACCTAAACCGTCGTTGCAGTGATTAATGTCCTCATTTCATGGTTTCATTACCACAACACCGTGATGAATGGCTCCCTCTAAAGGCTTTATAAGTTCCTGCAATTCACAAGACAGCTAAGTGAAACCTGACTGAATGAAGATATACGATCTAATATGTCTGTTCAGAGCGTCATGCACAAGTATTCCTCTTGAGGCTCGTGCATTATGTCAAATGAATACAGAGTACATCCCACACTGCCAGAGGTCTGTTAAAAATCTTCATCTTTCACTTAAGATTTCATATAGATCATATTAAAGGGGGGAGCAGAAAAAAAACGGGGCAACACTGAATGATTTTAATAAGTCTGGTTTTAACAGCAAGGAGATAGTTTCCAAAAAGTACCAGAGTCATAACCGGAGGCCAGCGCTATTACAGGCCAAAATGAAAAGTAAAATCAGCCCGAATTATTCTTAAACGTGACCAATGCGAGGACTTTATGTGGATCAAAGAAAGAATCCAGCACATTTATATTAAACAGTAATTGACTGGAGGAGGGCAGACATGCCTCTTCTTATTGTATTAAAGCGTGCAAAGAACTGCTTACAGGAGAACTCTGTTATATGATGGGCAGATGCACAAAGGAGAACAGAGCAGATCATTAGTTAAATACCTGTGGTATAGCAGCAATGTACACTTTGTTAATGTTGTCTTTAGCACCAATGTGAAATGCGTTTGCATGCTGTTGTCTCCACTTCTTGCAAATTGAAATGATTTAGTCTAATAAAGCTTTTATTGCTGCAGTGTTCTGTTCTCTCTCATTGTGTCCTTTTTATCTTCACCACAGTAATATCCAGTCATGAACGTGCTGTTCCTATATAGGTGTGTGTGATTGTAATACACACCAGAGAAGTAGGGAATAATACGGTTTTCCATATAACCCTCTGAAAACATCAGATATGACATGAGTATATTGCAAAACTTGGTAAATTTACCCAAAACAAATGGTCTGATGAATTAAACTATAATACTCAAAATATAATTCAACCATATAAAAGTGTGGCAAAAAACAACCTTCTAACCAAATAACAACTTAAATGTGGTGTGTTGGTATATTCCTGGTAAAAGCCTATGTGATCTACACTAAGCAGAATGCATTTGTTTGCATTGTTTTAACCAGTCAAAGGTAAATGAAGGGTATTTTTTTTTAAAACAATCTAATGTTAAACAATGGTTTCACACTCATGTTCACGACTGACCCGCTGGGTGTTTTTCATTTATCTATTGCGCTGGAGCTGCGAGCCAGCAGCCTCAGCCTCATGTCAGGCAAACGGACCGTCTCTTGTGAGAAGAAGTATGTGCCTGAGGGACTGTAGCCAAGGATCAGGTCATGCTGCTGTACTGTGAGAAATAAGAGTTGAAGCTTTCTTCATGTAAACCAGATGTCTCTGCTTTCCATCTACACAGACTGCTGAGCGCACTGCTAACAAAGCACAATTATAGTCAACCTGCGAAAGAAAAACACTTTCATTCATAACACAGATCAAAACCACCACGTTTACACCTCACCAATACATTCTTCTAATCATGGACATCAGAAACATTCAGGCATAATCCCTGGGCAGACTACTACACTGACACACTTCCAGTAATTACAAACTCACTGTTCATCTCACACAAAACTGTGTAAACTGAATCCTAGTCAAGAAATCAAATACAGGATAGTTGTTACTGGCAGCTCAGGCAGTAACAGCCAGGAGATGTGTAGTGCATCTCGTAAAAACAGAGTCTTGCAGAGCTGGGGCCATTACTGGGTGGAGGTGCTGCAGTGTTTTTGTGGAAAAGAGGAAAATGTCAACTTCACTCATGTTGTTGCAACAGTCTCTTAGAAACTATTGTCCCTGACTGAAACCCTCGTTGGATTTGCACATCTAGAAAAAGCGACTTACTTGACTGACTCAGAAGGTGGTTTGCATACAGTAAAGCAAACTGTGACTGTAAACCGAAACCGTGTGTGTGTGTGTGTGTGTGTGTGTGTGTGTGCAGTTTCAGAACAAAGTTTAGATCTTTGTCCAGATTTTTCTTGATGTTTTAATATAAATTAAATCCATTATCAAAGCTACACTGTCCATCAATACCCCATAACAGTAATGTCACTGGAGGTAGGATATTTCAGTCCATTGCAGCTGAACCATGCCTGAACTAACACACCAGCCTGGTAAGTAATGCAGTCAAAGATCACATTAAATATCTCTCATTCAGTCATCTCCTGTATTAATCAGCTTCTTTTTGATTCACAGAATACATTCCAAAGAGTGCAGGCCTCTGGATCCATGACTGTTTAAAAAAAAAAAAAAACAGGCCAGATACCTGGCATTCATTATAAAGCTATTATAATGTCATGTCTGTAATACATTTCCATGATACTAAACACAGCGTTACCATGAAGACCAGTTTAAACACAACAGTTCAGGCTGGTCCAAGCCCCGTGTCTGATACTCAGTGGTTTGTTTCGGGATGGCTTCCACATAGCAGAAATGTCAAACATCTGCTCCTGCTGCACTGACCGTGTTGCTTTGCATGGTGCCTCACCGCTGCTTCACATTCATACCCCTGCTGTTACTCATTTATCCATTTCTCTATTATTTCACCCCTCCCATGTGATGTGTCCTACTCTTTACGTTCATATTCATGACTATTTTGTGGTGTCGTAATTTCACCAGATAATATAATGTAGCACTAAAAGGTTTGGAATCCTAATGCATGGTGACTCATCTAATTACTCATAAATGTGTAAAAATATGTAGTTACCTTCATGGAGGTTTATCCTGTTTTGCTGCTTGTCAGGTACATTTTTATGGCCATGCAGGGCCACATGTTCCGAATGAGCACATTTTATTCAATTATTTCAAATATAACTTAGTGCATGAAAAACATTTAAATCAATATCAAATTTACAAATTGAGTACACTCAGCAATATGCGCATAGAGAGCGAGAATCATACAAGTTTGCAAAGTTAAGCCTCAGCAAAGTTTTCCACTCATGCTTTTTTCATTAAATTAGTCAAAGCTGAAGTTTCGTCTGACATCCTGTCACGGAATGAGTTTAATGGTGTGATGCAACAGTAAAATGCATCAGAGAGAACCAGGGAAATCTATCCCTTTAGTCATGGCTTTGCCATGTTGCAACACTGTAGCGACGCATGATCACATTTAGATTTTATGCCAAATGTACAAGAGTTTGGCTTTTTTTTTTTTTTTTTTTTTTTTTGGAAATTAAGTGGAAGAAGAAAAACTTTGATCACAAGTATACACCTAACAGGTAATTTGTAGAAAACTTTTTTTTTTCCTGAAATGAAAAGATCACAAACAAAGCAGAAAACGCCTGAAACAAAGTGAATTAATTTAAAAGTTTTCGGGCACGTGCAGCGCTACGGATCATGGTATTTCTGTCCTGATCGCAGAGTGACAGTGTGTCCGTGTTGTGACAGGAAGGTCACTGACCTTGAAGCTGGGCTCCTCCGCCTCGGTGCCGTAGTGCCGCGTGAGCGCGGAGTCCAGGCTGCGCGTCTGCCGCAGCCGCCGCTTGGAAATACTTTTGGGGCTCAGCGAGCAGGAGAAGACGCTGCTCAACAATCCCTGCGCGGACATTATTTCCTTCAGACAGTCGGCTTCAGAGTGAGGACGGGTCGCATGCCTCAGCCACAGGTCCGCGGTGAGGATAGGGAGTGAGCGGCGCGGGTCCCGTCACCACGCTCATTATGAAATCCGCGCCTCGGTTTTCCCAGATCACCTCCTCCTCCTCCTCCTCCTCCTCCTCCTCCAGGCTCCGGGTGACTCACAACTTCCTGCTGCCACCCAGGACAAAACTTTCTTACTTTTCTCCCAAACATAAAAGTAAGAGAATAAAAGCCTGTACGTTATGAGCGGGTATGACTCAGTGAGCACAGAGATTAAAATGCGCCTTTGTCAAATAAACCTTACGGAAGGTTTTATGTCTACTGATTTCCTTTTGAGTTTTTTTTTTTTTTTTTTTTTTTTGCCATTTTGCTTGGCATGATATTCTTTCAGGTGAAGCATTTTGTAACTTTAAAAAATTAATTTTTTGTTATTATTATCATTATTATTATTATTATTATTATTATTATTATTATTATTATTATTATTATTATTATTATTATCATTATCATTATTATTATTATTATTATCATTTCAAGAAATGACTAGAAAATAGCTCTGGCTCACAGGTGTCAAACCAAAAGCCCATTGGCCAAACCTGGCTTGTTAGAGAATCAAATCCAGCCCATCAAACCACCACCTATATGGTAAAAATTTCAAAGAAAACTTTTTTATTTATTTATTTATTCTATTTTTTTTAAATTCTCAAGATAAGCAAGCACAGCACTGAGACTTGAGCTCAGTAATGCTGCCACGAAGGATTGCTACCTCACTTCTACAGCTTCAAAACCACATTTCATTGTATTTTGCTTCACAGTTTCATTGAAATTGCCTTTACATTGAGATTTTAGTAATATGCCATAATAATTGGTTGGGTTTGCAAAAATATAGACATTTCCGTCATGTGTCCCCTGTGCCACAACAAAATCACAAGCCAACAATATCATTAAAGTTTAAATGTAAAGGTTATTATGGGACCGTTTTACCAGTCTGGCCCACTCAAAATGGAATTGGGCTGCTTCTGGCCTCAGAACTAAAATATGTTTCACAATCTAGCTGGTGTCACTAAATTAGAAAAAAAAAGGAAAAACATATGAGAATGAAAAATGTATTTCAACAACTGTGCAGTCACACTTCAGTTTACTTTGGTCGCTTTTTTCATGCAATTCTGTTAAATGTTCTCCAGTGCAATTCTTATGTTCTTCCAACATGTTATTTTCATTTCCAGCTTTTTTCAAAGCACCTCATGAATCAGCTGCTTTGCCTCAAGTCGAGTGCTCTTGTGTCAGGGTCAGGGCTGTTTTCTAAGAAAGGATTTCCAATGAGGTTTTGAAAAGTTTGGACGGCCAACATAGCTTGTGAAATAGTATAAAATAAAACACTTGCGAGTTATCTGAAACAATAACATGCTTTTTCTGAGCTTCTGCAAAGATATAACATTAAAAAAAATATGTAATTTCAACTCCATGAATGATGAAAAACAAAATACATGAAAGTACTGATCAGTTACTCTACGAAGGGCTTTCATGGTCACAGTCACACTGTTACTAAATGCTCTTGCTATTATTATTATATTAGATATATGACAATGTTTTCATTTATATGGACAAGTTTTTGAAGTTGATGCTTATAAATTCGTAAATAATAAATGTGGAGTAATTATTAATGCATACATCACAGGGGCAGAGCCAACACACAACTGATCTATTTCACTTGGACAGATAGATCTATTATTGATCGTAGCGATAGAAATTCTTTTTGAAGCAGCAGCAGACGTGTTCGCACAATAAATGACCACGGTATATGGTAGACAACACAAAAGGAATAAGGAAATGTGCTATATAAACAGAATGAGGAAGCATACTGAATAGAATCATGCTAAATGTGCAGTGGAAAGAAAGGCGTTACATACAGCAGGTGCTGATAGATACATTTCTAATGAGGAACTTCAGGAAACAGAGAGAGGCCTGTGAAGTCAACTCTATTACAGTCCCGCTTTACACTCCACCAGTTGTTCTCTCAGTCTGGTTAAGGCCATTGATCCAGCTGTGATTGACAGCAGGGTTCACCTCGAGCAGGTCTCCAGTCCATCACACAGCAAACATTCAGACAGGCAATCAAAGCGATGATCATATGGGAAATTTAGACTCAAATCGATCTGAAGAGGAAACCAGTATAGCAGGAAACCAGCCCGGACTCAAACTGAGGGACCAGAGTGCCAACCGTTTCTCTGGCTGAGTCACAGTAAGTAAAATGTCACACAGACCTTTCCCACAATTTACTGCCCTCTCTTGATCACACTGCGTTTTTTTTTTTTTTTTCTCCCCCCTTCACTGTAAGGCAGCTGAGATACATGGCATGCAGTGCCCTGAGGGCAGACTCTTCCTGTGGGAGCCCTGGGGAAGGGACCTGTGAGATAACATGACATGTGAACCAGCACTGTATGGCCACGATAAGGATTCATCAGATACCAAGGTCCACCAAACAGACAGGGGAAGTGGCGATAAGAGGCCGGCCTTTGCGTTTGATCCACTTATTTGGAAGTGGCGGAGTTTGGAGTAAGACTCTGAGGAGATTTTCATCGGACTTCCCGTTATGTCATGTCTCAGAGGGATCGCTGCAATTCACCGTCAACTAACCTGATGGATGAACGAAGTCAGAACAGACTTCTGGTGACAACAGATCCTCTAATATCCCAAGAACGAATATAACAGGACACTAAAAATGTAAAAGTGTTCCATTTTGTCAAATCCAGCTCATATTTTTGTATAAGAATAATGACCACACTCTTGATCAGTGGACCAGCACAGTACAGAATACAGTAGAGCCATAATGAGCAGTACAACATCACACCTGCCGGTCGGTAACTACTAATGCTGCCGTCTCGGTGGAGCGGGCAGGTTTCTGGAGATGTACGTGGGAGGCAATAACTCAAAGTGATTTATTAGGTCAGTCCTCGAGTGCCATTAGACTTTGGGAGGCATATTACATGAAAGAAAACAAGGCTCAGTTGGAAGCGTTCAGATACGCTTCTGGAGACTTCTCAGACCCTTGATGACAATATAGCGGTTATATAATAATTGAAGCAATCG
This sequence comes from Salarias fasciatus, assembly GCF_902148845.1. Lineage (NCBI taxonomy): Eukaryota > Metazoa > Chordata > Actinopteri > Blenniiformes > Blenniidae > Salarias > Salarias fasciatus. The sequence continues at coordinate 24,845,427 of NC_043760.1, forward strand.
CTTACCTCTAACTTGGGACTGTATGTAGTAGTAGTAGTAGTAGTAGTAGTAGGTCCAATAAAGATGAGAAGTTGTGCTTCAGGACCTGTATAGGAGCAGATGAGAGATAATATCCTGTTATTTGTTTGCTGCAGACTCTGGCTCACGGTATGAGCACTTTGACTCCTAAACACCAAATCAGTCCACGGGGCCCAGTTTGTAGTAAAAATCTTTATTATGAAACCTGTTCTATAATTTGTCCAGAGCGATCTAGTATCTGAATAAAAACAAGGAATACAGGTACATTTAATAGAACAATTCTTATCAAATACACAAAATAGGCAAAAACATCAGACCATCTTCAGTGAAGTTTGAACTCTTTGCTTCAAAATCCAGGGCTGCCTTAGAGTCTTCAACATGAGCTAGATATAGTGCAACAGTGGTTATATTTTCTTTCTCTTGTCTAAACGTCACACAGATTAGGGATAGAGCTTAATCCAGTAAAATTCATTACGGCAGCACGAAATCTACCTTTACAAGGCTTGTTTTAATAAGATGTGTTCAGTTCCTCCCGAGACAGACATTTGCAAAACACTAGCTGTTAACAGTGATGTCTTAGAAGGAATGGAATACAAAAATATAGTTTGTTCCTTCAGGAATACAGATTTTTTTTTTTTAAATATATGTGAGACATTATATTTCAATAAGATGAAATATCAGCATTCCTCTGTTTTGATTAAAATCTTTTGTCAAAGCGTCTCTTCATGATAGTATACCAACCAATATCCTCGACTGAATAGATAATGTTGTTTTCACTTAAATAAAAAATAACAGCCAGTGCTCTCTGTAAGAATCAGATATCTCTGTTTGTTTCACTTTATTCAGTTTAAAAAAAAAACTGGGGCAGTAAAAATGTACTTCTTTGTCTTGAATCAGGCACATTTTATTTATACCAGCTCTGGGAGTGACACTTATATGTGGCTACACTGCAACATGCCAGAGGTAAATTCTGCACAAAGAACATTTCTGCACAGTATTATATAACCGGTGTTTGTAGAGAAGCTGACAGTGAAGGGCCAGTCCATTTTCAGTGCGGCTGAGCAACTTGCAGTACCTTGTTCCTGCCACTTGTCTGTGCTGTTGCACCGTAAAGCGGAGGTGCGATGCAGGCAGCCCCTGGCATCACAGCCTCATGAACCTTTGATATGACACATTAAAGCAAGAGTGAGTCTCTCTCAGACAGGAAAAAAAAAAGATGAGAATAACATGTTTGCTTTGGAAATACAGCATTTTGTTTTTGCGCTCATCCTGTTTTTCCGCCATTAATGAGCAGAAACTGAAAAACAACCTAATAAATTAAAGGAAAACGAGGTCAACTTATTCCTAGGTTGCATCTCAATATAGTGTTTTTAAGAGCTGTTATGTAGAAAGGACATACAGTTTTATTGCAGTGTTCTGTGTATTTATTCAAGGTCGCAGTTAACACGCTTGGATTCACTTTAACACAGCAGAGATGCAAAATTTTTTAACTGAGTGAGTCATCGCAGACACCCCATAATTTCCAGGAGACCGTACACTTTTGAGATTTAAACACGTGGCTCATGCACCCGCAGTGTTGATGCCTTCGGCGCAGAGTAGAAACACAATGCATTTGTCTCCTGAAAGCTGAGAAGTGAAGACAAAACGCCATTTTCAGCCCGCTTCAGAAGAGTGCTACCATATCAGATTGGTGGGTTCTATTATTACTCAGATTACCATCGCTTACATTTGATAGCACATCTTCTCTACGGTGAAGGGGAAAAATGGAGGTAATGGTGAGAGGAAAATGCAATCTCGATGTCAGACAAGCACTTGATTAACCACTTACAGAAGCATCCCTTGCATCAGTGCGGGGCCACGCCATCTCACTTTTCCTCTCCGTCTGATCCTTCAAACATTACTGGCCACAAGATATTGATTTTTCATTCTTCTCAATATCCCCCTTTGCTGTTAATAGAATTTACACCAGACTATCAATGTTTCAAGGAGGCCTCCCCTCCCCTCTCGGTATTGCCGGGATCTCACCCGAAAACAGAGCACAGTCCACGCTTCGCCCTGCAGAAGCTGCAGCTGGAAGCATCTACCTGAGGAAGAGACATGGAAACAGACAGCAGAGGACAGCAGGAAAGTTGTGTTGGATGCAGTTTGGACCAAAAGCATGAGCAGCAGAGGTGAGTCTGGCTCTGTTTTACTGCTTTTCAGGGAAAGAGGCAGAGTTGATGGCCTCGGTGTTGAACATCCTGCAGGCCACATGCTACCCTTTGGTTCTCCCTGATGACAGGACGGTGTTAAGGTGATGAGAAACAGTGTATAGTCTGCTTGCAATACAACTGCTTTGGTGAGCATCAATTTTTGTTGCAATACTACAATTTTGATCACTATTAACCAACCATACCTGCAAACAAATCCAGGCGCTTGGTTGATTTTAATGTGTTTTTTATTCAAAGATGGACTGAGCGGAATTGAAAAGAACGCTTGGCTCTGCCCTCAAACGTAGAGCCACTTTTTCATGCCCCCGTCTAGGAAATGTATAATTATAACTACATAGTTGAGTTATGTTTCCCACTGGACTGCACTGACCCCAGGGGACTATGTAACAAGTCAGATATGCTCCCACATAGAGTAGAAACCATTTACCAGGAATTTGGTCATGTTTACGTCTCACTCAGTCACAGTGTAATAATGATAAGTTATCATAAACTCAAATCATCCACTTTCTTTCTTTCTTTTATTCATTTATTTTACATTGAAAATAACAACTGGCTTCAATCAGTTATTCAAATTTCTGTGAAGAGGCAGTGTTATCTGTCTTCTTGAATGACTAAAATCTGTAACAAATTTCCATTCAACCATGATCACATGCAAAAGCTAATTATCCTCCATATTGTCGCTCTAATAATTACCACAGATTGTGGCCAAGAGCCTTGGAGCCCTGCCTGCAGCAACACTGCGCTTTTGATTCAAGTGACAATGTCGGCTTGGTGACCTTAGCAGCTTTCCATGGGCACATTGATTTTTCTCCCACATTACAGATAATTGCTGGATGCTGTGAATCCTATCCTCCCAGGGCAGCAGGGAGGGGCTTCTGTCGTGTGTTGACACAAGAGCGCCTATCTGATTTGAGGAATGTGATATCCTGGGATCTCATTGAATGTGATTGACTTCTGTGTGCTTCCTGTCTATGGTATGAATGTATTTACCAGCCTGTTTTTGTGCTTCCGGGGGTTGTTAGTGATGGCCAACAGTGCCCCAGAAAAAGGGATAATGAACTATTTTCTAAAAGCGCGGTTTCAATAAATGGCACACTTTAATGTTGATGTGTGATTTAAGCAGCAACAATGCTTTTCAGCAATGCCTTGTCCAGCTCACTTTAATTATTTAATTCATTATAATTAATTATCTGTTTGTGATTCTTGTGTGATGGCAGGAAGGATAATTACCCTGATTCAAATTTGCGGATAAATGGTGTAAATCACATTATTTGGAGAAAATTTAGCCAGCGGATCGTACAAATACATCCGTAACATTTAGCAAGGGCCAAGCAATAACTCTTGTTACATTAACATGATTTTTCCTGTTCTGCATGAAGCTACTCTCATCATTTTATGCAAATGCCAGCATCCAGTGTTTGTTCTGCCTCATAAAATAATGAAAAAGTCACTTCCACTGTTATTATATGAGTCACAAACGTGCTTTGATGGTCGGAAAATCAACTTGTATCTTCATGTTTCACGTTTTTTTGCGGCAAACTGCGTATTTCGCAGGATTTAATTGAGGGCAGGCCGTGTCCCTATGTGCATTTGTGTGATTAATGAGAAAATCCTAAATATTATTTGCAGTCATATAAGCTGTCAGAGCAAGACGCTTCACATTGTACCGAGAAAACAAAAGCGCAATCCACCCACACACGTCACATTAAATTGGATGAGTCTCAGAACGCACGCTGCCGATCGTCACCATCTTAAATCAAGACAACATGTGAAATGTGACTCTTTGCCGTGCACGCTGAGCAGGGTCATCGCACTTTGCACAAGCCCATCCCCATCCTAAGTGCCGTGGCCTGTGTGTCACAGAAAAACAGGCCACTGATGTAGCGCGTTGTGGCCCAGGGGCGAATGTTGGATCACGTGATTGGACGGAATCATGTGTGGTATTTATCTTGCAGAAAAGTCTGCTTTTGTCTGCCTTAACCCCTCAGTGCGCGGCATTGTGGCCATATGGTCATGCCAAGCTCCTGGATAAGCATAAACAGAGCGTAGCTATGTGTAAAACTGGAGTAGTAAACAAACTGCTGTAGCAATATGGTGGTGCTATATGTGTAAGGTAAAATATGCTTTAGTTAAAAACCTGCAGATGAATGTTTTCCTGCATTGTGTTGTAGTTCAAAAAGAAGCTCAACTTTGTGTGTGTGTGTGTTTGTGTGTGTGTACATGGCATGGGATATGTTACGCAAGCAACTCCATTTGCTCGCAGAGGCAAAGACACGTGCCTCAGTTCATAACTAATGGAAGACTGTGTATGCCACTCATGCATGAGAAAATCAGCATGGAATAATCCAGCGTGAAATATCATGATTTTAAACTGCTTTAGGAAAAAAAAAAAAAAAAAACACCCAACATCTTGATAAAATAATGACAGGTATTTCATTATAAACTCAGAGTGACAAGGTGCATTATTTCGATAAGCAGTGAGATAGTGGGATATTAATGAATTAAAGTAATACCTGATGCTAGCGTATAATATTTAGGCTAAGATCTAATTGAGTGGTTTATATAGGATTTAGGTTTGGCTCCGTTAAGGGTGACAGTTGGCAGGCAGATAGTGAGAGAGTTTGGATTATGGTTAGAGCTTAATTTTTTAAGCTCTCGTGGATGATAAAACACATGGCGTTTCCAAATGCCTCATACCGGGACGAGATAAACGTTTCAGATACTGTAATTTGGTTTTGTGCTGAAATATTGTAAATAATACCAAAAACAGTGACGTTTATCAGTGTGTGACCCTCCCGGAAACGCTCAGATGTATTTTAAGCCCATGTGCTAAAGCCAGTGCAATAATGCTGGAATATGAAAACACCACAGGTGAATTTCGCCCAGACAGACCGTGTTTTTCATAAGAGCCTTGCTCATCGAGGCAGCCTTAACCAGCACAGCAGCCCATTGGAGTCCAGCTGTTCAGCATTGATCTCTCTGTGTTTTCTGATGCACTGGCCCGGAATGTGATGTTATTTCATTACTGAGGCAGAAGCAACGAGCTCGGTCTCCTCCCCCAGGGTACTGGCCACTCACTCGGACAGGAGCGCTGCATGTAATAATAACTGAATGGCTTAGTCAGACGAGCTCAGTTGACTATTGAAAGTCCAAATCAAGCATCAAGAAAGTCTGGGAGTGAGGAGGAAGGACGCGAGCATGCATCAGTGAAGGAGGCTTGAAAGGCCCGGACAGGGAAAACAGAAACAAGTGCTGCATGAAAGTTGACTAGACTTGTCACCGACAATGGACGAAGATGACAATGAGCTCGGCATCTTCACTGTCATTCAGTGAGTAGTACATGCTGCGGGCTGGTGTTCTGCGCTTTTTGATATTAGTCAGACCTGATTGCTCATATGTCCAAAATGAGAGCTCTAGCAGAAGTTGCTCTGCTTGAGTTTTAATTGTTATGACATTGTTTTCCTTACTGCCTTATAGATTTCCCCGTCAACCCTTTATTGCTTGTTTTGACCAGATTTATAAACGGGCTCTATTAGTGTTTGTAAAAATGAAGAATCGATTATGGTTGCTGTTGTTGTGATGCAAACCACAGACTGAAAGTTGTGGATTAGCCAGTGTGCTCTGTTCCTCTGCACTGCAGGAGTGATGCATGCTTCTGTGCAGGTAATATAGTTGGAATCAGAGTTTTGCTGCAGCTTTTTTGTTTTTTGCACTTAAAAATTTACAAAAAGTGGTTGGTTAGTCGAGTTCGGTTGCTCCAGAAGTTGTTTTTGCACTGTTATTTCCATTTGCTGCGAAGTTTCTCTTTCAGAGTCACAACTTCAGCTGTGAAAGTTAAAGAAGCACACCTGTCAAAAGTTTTTTGGAATGCAATGGCAGCATTTGCTTCAGACATATGAGTGATGTATATATGCATGTTTTTTCATTGGCCGCTTTTAAAAGCCACATGTTGACATGTGAGACGCAGACATGCAAACAAACAAAGCTGGGCTCCATTTACTGTAGATGTGTGAGTTAAAAGATGCGGTTATTGCACCTGTCCACTCGTTTGCTTCTTTTTGTCACACCACTAACAAACTGTCACATGGTGAACTTGTTAACTACACACACGTCCACCAGTTACACAGGAAGAGCATCACAATGATTTTTTTTTTTCTCCCGATAGTTTTGTTCGACTCATCCCCAGCACTCACAGTGTCACAGTCTGCATTTAGTTATTTATACATTCCTTTGAAATGCGCACAGCGGGTTACCAAAATAACTAGGGGAAAAACAACTATATCAAATGATGCAATTTTATGAAGCCGTAGTGGAGTGTCGGAAATGTACCTGGCACGTTGTTCCCTGTACGGTGAGAGATATTCATCCTGCCACAGCCCTGAGTCTGCTGACTGGCTGTCCTGGTTGAATGGATAAACAAATGAACCTGCTGCAAACTACAGGTTAGCCACACCATGTTTTATTCTGTTCACATATAATCTGCAGCTTTGAAGTTTATCAGAAGGTGTAGAGAGAAACGAGCAAATCAGATCTCTAACCTTTTTGAGAAGCGTAGCATGACCCAGCCAGGTAACACTTCACTTCTTATCCAATTAGTCACGCCACTGAATATTCACCGCAAAAAAAAAAAAAAACTGCGTTCATATCTTTAAACTCTCTCCTAAAAGCTGTTTAATTCACTGAATAAATCAGCCGCAGAACCGGCATAATTAGTGTTACGCTCAGAGACCGGGAAAGTTAAAGTACTGCTGTGGCTTCCAGGCAGATACAAGCGCCGACAAACACACACAAACAAATGAAACTCCGCGATCGAGGGAGGCAGATAAGGGTGTCGTCTGTGCGGCTGGTTTACTGGAGTGGTGGCACATCTGGTCGGAGTCCAGGAGCTACCTTTGCTGAGATTTGAGAGTACTAAAAGCAACACAGTCACGTCGCCGTGCTGTACAAAAATAAAGTGTAAAACTTATTAAAAAAACATGACTTCACTGTACCCATCTGTCGACATTTCCCTCCTGAAGTTTACAGGGCCGATGTTCCGAGCATTGTTTTGCATTGTTAGCAACTGTGCACAGTAGTTATACCCGACTCATTACTTTTTAAGGCAGGCAGCCTGAGCCAAAGGCAGCACTTTAAACAACAAAAAAACAAAAAAAAAAAAAAAAAAAAAAAAAAAAAAAAAAATTAAGCACTGCTGAGTTTTAAAATGCCATGACTGAAATCAGCTGTTTTAAAAAAGGGACCTAGAGAGAAGAGGTTAAGGATCAGCGGGGCAGCAGGGTTTTATCGGTCAAAGCTTCAGCCATAGTCGCCTTAGATCACGCTTCTGTCTGACCCTAATATCCTCTGCCACTCACGTTGGCCTCTGGGCCACAAACCCAAATGGACAAACATAACTGTCCAGAATACGCTGAGTCTTTCAATCCTCCTGCTGCACGACACTGCATCTGAAGCAAATTGTCAAACACGCTCTCGTGCTCTCCAGTGCATCCTTGTTGTCTTGTTCACCCTCAAAGGAAGTCTAGCTGTGTCCCTTCACAGAGGTATTATCCAGGGTTTCAAAATGTGTTTTAGTTGTCATTTAAAAAAAAATGAATAATTAAATCAACTCACATCACATATTCAAATGAGTCATATGAAATTATATCAATTCACAAGAACAACTCTAAGGTTCCCTTTTTCGGTTGCATCTTTTCTACAGCAGCAAAACAACTCTAATCCTGACTGTGAGTGGAAGTGACAACATTCTTTATTCCATGTATCACTCTCAGCAAAGGCACATTGACTCACTCCGCAGAGGCTTACAAGTTGTGGCATTTTAATATAGGATGGTTGCTGCTTGACCAGGGAAACAGTTACAAAATGCAGCTTGAAATCCTCTAACTAGAACCGGGCAGTATTTGTATTCCATGTATTTGCATTTATTTATTCTGTGGCGCTTGACATTTTTATTGATTGGACTGTTTGTTATTCTGCCAGGATCCCTACAGATTCAAACTGAATTTAACTAAGGCATTATCTCATATTATTCCCTCGTGTTATTTTGAAAATATTGTAGTTTAAATGTACAAACTAAAAATTGCAACTGTACAGATTTCACAGTCTTTTGTTTTTCATTAGCTTAGTTTAGTTGTGACAGTAAACTGCTGTGTTCACACACGTCGTTTGACAGGCGGAGCAGATCCTTTTATGAAATACATTTGATGTTAGTTTTGTCTACCCGTTGTGTCTCGCCGATCTGAAGAACAGAGTAAACTGTCGATGTCACCGCGCGGAAGTTCCTTTTATCCGAACTGCCGGAGACACGCCGAGAAGCATCACACCCACCTGGATCAGAGATGAGGCTAATTGGCTTTTGCTGGATTCTGACAGAGGTCCCTCATCTGGGATGTTTGATTTATGGAGACTGATTCTCCCTGTTTGGGAGAAAATACCTGTGGCGATTTTTCATCTGGAGACAGGGGCTGTGGTGCTGTGGAGTTGCAGTACTTATCTTCACATTTCCACATAATGAGTGGCACTGGGCAGAGAATACTAAATGGGCTGGAAGATTCTGCACCATGAGTGAGATTTCATTGCAAATTACATGCACAAGGCATGAGTGATGCATCCTGAATGCTGAAGACGCCAAAAACCTCCCTTATCTCTGTTGTAAATGTTTATTAATGCGTGGGGCTTGTTGTCCTTGAAGGGTATTCACGATGTGTGCAGCAATCTCTCGCAGTCTATCTTTTCTGCATCATACCTTTCTTGCGTCTGTGTTGTGTGGACTGCTAAAATGTTTGGACGCCTTATGAATGGCACCGCCGAGCGCGAGCGTTCGGCAGCTCAACTGTTCTGAAAGGTCAGAACAAATGCGCTGTACAGTATGGGCATCCTAATTTGCAGCTGTGGGGGCTTGGGAAGGGGTGGCGACACATTAGGTCCTCCTGTCTCTCCAGCTGCTCCTGGATTACGTGTGTGCAGATGATGACTTGTGTCTGTCATTAATTCCTCATTTTTCTAAACCTTTTCTCGCATCCCGGAGAGCCGCCGCATATCTCAGGACTGATTAAGCAAATTTGCTGGGGGGATTCTCGGAGGCAACGCCGCATCATTTGGAAAGCCATCCTTTAGCACATCCACAAACACAACATCCTTTAACGCTTCTCTCTTCCCTTCCACCCTCATCTCTCCCACCACCATCGCCACCCCTGTTCCTCCCTCCCTCTGCCCATCGCTCTGCCTCTCTCTGCCTCCCTCCAAAGCTGTTGTTACTGTGCGGCTCCCACACATCATTCCACTGCGATGGAAATTAAATGAAGGTGGCTTAACGCAGCTAACAGAGGCATGCTTTGAAGGATGTAACCAGGGAAAGCTGCGCTGCCAGATCCTTTTCCATGGGCTGTGGATTTGCGCTGCTGAGGCGAGGACACAGCAATCACTCAGCCATGCAGAAGCGCAGACAACAGGACTAATCTCTCCACCTGACTTGTGGAAGCTCCACTTTTTTTTTTTCCCCTGAATTATTTATTCCCTGTTGCCAAAGACAGTGGAGGACAATGGAGCCGGAGTGAAGTTAATAGTGAATTTGTAGACTTGACTGCAGTCTGCGGCACACATGGATGTGTTCAGCTTTGTGAAGATGCCAAAGCTGTCAGGGTGAGTCCGCCGGATGCTGCCGTGCATTTTGCCCGACTGTAGATGTGCCTGTTCGTGTCTCTGGAAGGTGGCGGTCTACGTGTTCAAAGACGTGATTCAGGGAGTTGACATGGCAATCGGGTGGAGGAGCAGGATTGGAGTGCTGAGTTATTGATTGCTGAGGGGAGGAAGTTGTGCAGTCATGTATGATGTGAAATGAATGATCAAGTGAGGCAGATGGGAGTGGGGGGGGGTGAATGCAAAAGCTGATGCGGTTGATGTACATATCTAAACTGTACCCAAGTTCATGCATTACCCATACCTGGAACTGTTTGTGTTTTGTTATATCATATGCATTTTGAACAACAGTTAAAAAAAAAAAAATCTGCTCACATTGTGTCAAATTTTGAAGTCACTCTGGTTAATGAGCCGTGGGAAACAATGATCAGTTTTTGGCAGAGTTGTAGTTTATTTCCCCACATTCACATTGTAGCCGTTGTATAACAGACAGGTTTTCTACAAAAAGTGCTGCATGATTAGTTACTGGCTATTGTTCGTTGAACACGACTGGTAGTTTGATCTGATCGGACAAGTTTGTGTGCACAAACACTTAGAGACGTAGAGCTACTCCAACAGTCATTTCACCAAAGAAAGAGAAGAAGTAGAGTCATTTGTCATTTTAATCATCTGAAAATGACAATATGGAGTTGTTTTGCTTTTCAAAGATCTGTTCCGAGGTATTTGATTTAATATGTAAATCCTCCATGAGCATAATTCCTGAATAATTCATTCATTGCCACAGCTGACACCTCACCTTATGCACCCATGGGTCTGCTGGATTGAGCTGATCTGACCCAGTGGACATTAATCCTCCTAGGAGATTTAAAAGCTCCATCAGAAGCACCACGGGCCACTGGTGGGAGAACAGCTGACGGTGGACAAGATACTACATGTGCCACAGAAACACCCATTCAGAGTGCACAATTTCACTTATGAGTCATCAACAAACTGCACTGGCAAGGTGTCCTCTTTTCTCAACAGAGACAAAGAGGAATGCATAATCCTTCATCGCAGGATTCAGTGCAATCCCATCTAATGCAAAAATTAACTCCGCTTTCAATGCAATTCCTGCAGGATGCAATCATTTCCAATCATATAATAAGAACATTGTTTTGTAGTTAGCATCCCCTCGTGGGAGCATTCATGATGCAGCTCCCAGTGGGCTGCCGACGTCACTGCATCCTGTCACTCTCAATAATGCCCCACAATGCTATCTCAGATTATGAGTTACCACTGCTACTCCAGCAATTTTTTTTTTTTTTTTGGTCTTTCTCTTTCTCTCTCTCAGCTGCCAGCAAGAATTTAATTCAGCAAGATGCTGTTTCTTGAGGTTGATAAAACATTTTTCTAAAACAAAGAACCCCACTGCATGTACTGAGAGATGTGAAAGAAAAGGAACGTATCCTCTTTTGTCTTTTCTTCTTGCCTTATAACACCCCCACATGTTTCTGCTGTCAGCAACAAAAATATGTTCTTACTTAACTTTACTGCGTTAGATTTTCTACACATTTAAAGAAGCCATATTTTCCTCTTTGAAAAAAGAAGTTTCAGCAAGAGTTGTTTAAGCTGCGTTGTTTTCATCTTTTTATGTGAAACTTTGTGCTTAACTTAGCTCCCCTAAGTGCTGTTACATTTTTGATAACCTCTCTGAATGTTAAAAATGTTTTTTTTTCAGCACCAGCAATGTGGATGTAATGAGCATGAAACACATATTTATGCCCAAAATATCAGTTAATTCAGGTTTTGTCTGACTGAAAGGCTTTGCTCAAATGTGTTAATTTGCAGGTGATTGCTGAGGAAGCTTGTAGTTCATGTATTTTTTTCCATTTTTTTTTTTAAAGGTCTGGATTATTATTAATTGTGTCTTGCTGAAGCTATTTTAGTCGCTCTTCTGTAAAATGATAGCTGTGCTCATTAAATGTGAGTGTGGAAATCCTTCTCCTGCTTCCCTCAACATGAATAATAAGGAAGAAGTTTGAAAGTGAATTCAGTTGGACTGCATGGCTTTCTGTTTGCTTCGTCCACTCCAGGCAGTGTTTCTTCCAAAAAAAAAAAAAAAAAGTCTATTATGTGAACTATTGTTCATCATGTTTTGACTGCAAACTTTTTGCACAGGAAATCACTGGTCTGGACACAAATTGATTAGCCTAAATGTTCATCAGCGCACACGCAGACCAAAAGATCTGTCATACTTAGCTGTTCAAATCAGAAGCTCTTAGATTAAAGTAGATCAGAAATGAGTCTGGGTCAGACGTGGGAGCCAGCTGGCTGGTGGATGAGGTCTTAGGCAACCATTTATTTTGTTCTGTCCTTTAGAGCTTTTAGCATAAAAGCAGCGAGTAGCACAAAGACGTGCGGGAGAATCCATGTCTAGCATAGTGCCCACGGGGTAAGTTCATCACTATATTTGGTTAATGTTTTACATAAAGTGTTGTAGAGCAAAGGCAGCCTGGGGAGGTGGCAGTATAATGAAATAGTAATGAAATACAAATGTCTTTCTGTAGTTTTGCATCTTTTTTGTAGCGCATGATCCCAAATGATTATTCTAGCTTCATCTTATTAAAGAATGCTCATCTGGTCGCGAACTAATGAGAGGTGCTTTGTGTCTGCTTACATCCGTGTGCCTTTAATTTATGATTTACTGTGCCGTTTCAGTGTTGAGCCTTGCAGCAGACCGCAAATCCAGCTTTTAAACTTCAGTGGGATAATAGTGTGTTGCTGTTTACCAGGTAAACCGGAGACAGCGGGACACCCAGGCTCGCTTACTCACCGTAAAATAGAAGGAGGATCATTGTGGGTGGGCTGTTTCCCAGATGCTGTTTTATTCCCACCCAGAGGAGATTAACTAACCAAAAAACCCTTTTCTATATCCAGGCACCAGAGAGCTGCTGCTCAGGATAGTGTGGTTGCCAATGGCAACAGTATCAGTGCTTACAAAGACAAACAGAAATACAATATTCAGTTGAAATAATGAGGAAACCAGACTCTCTTATTGAGCAGAACGGTTCACTAATATTGTATTACGACACTATGTGAAGCAAAAGGCAAATTGTCGACACCAATTGTCGACTGTTCATGTCGATGTGACCATGTAATTGCCGTTTGCTTTATATGTAAGTGATTCTTATGTAACAGTGGATTCTCCTCCGTTATCTCACAGTATAAAGCAGACAAAACAGTGACATATACGTTGCACGATGCACAAGGACAGCAGCATGAAATTGAGCAATATACCGTAACTACGTAGTCAGCAGTATCCGTGCGAGGCCTGATAGCTTTCACTTTAACGGTGATATATAAATAGCAGCGCTCCAAAATGAATAGCAGTTTGAACTGCGTTCCAGTGCCCTGCCATATTGACCAAAGGATTAAAGTCAAGGTGGTGGTTGAAGAAGTCAAGCAGAGGGCAGATGTTTCCTGGAACAAACGGCGGAGCGCCTGTGCCTTCAGCAGAACGGAGGCAGCCTCTAAAGACAGGAGCGGAGGAATAAGGCCGTTAATCGGAGAGGTTCCTCTCTGTCTGAGCCTTTTTCTCTTCTTCCCCGACCAAACTCCCCCAAGGAGACGGTCATCCTGTCTGCCGGCTCGCCGCAAATTTCATATCCAAGCAGAATCACATTAATAGCCTTCCACTGCATACATTTTAGCTCAAGAACACTGAGATAAGATTATCGAGTCCTCCTCATGGTTTTCAAGTAATACTTATAACACATCGCTTTCACTCACACAAGGAGGGTAAAATAATTGCTTCTTTTTTTCCAGTCAGCCTCTGAACTCAGTGGAGACTCTGGTGTTTAGTTCTTATCTTATAGTGGAATATGAAGCGAAAGGCATAGGGACTATTACAGATGTCAAATTAACTGAACGCAATGCATTAAGAAATTATGACATTTGTCATTTTCTTTCTGTTTGTTTGAGAATAAAATAAAAGTTGTAAATATAGTAGTGGTATCATGTTAAACTGCCACAGACCTGGCTTTAAATCATCATCCATAAACCACTTTATCCATCCACTGGATAAACGCCACAGGTAGTGAAGGACTGGAGTTCAACAGGTTACACCTGGACAGGTCACGAGCATACAGAAACACCTGCGGGCATTTTAAAGTCACCACTTCACCCAAATACATGTTGTTGACCCAATCTGGACTCAAACTGATGACTGAGTGAATAGTTTATTGTTCTTGATGGTACATGGAATGAAAATTAACTTTCTCAAGGCTGCTCTGTCTCTTTTCCATCGCATGCTTTGAAATCCAAAAATGCTAAATTTTGTTCTTTAGCAATCTGCACTGGTGCAAAATACTGTATTAAATAGTTCTGATTGCCAAATAACAAATGACATTTCTTCCTATTTTATTGCATTTGGTAACAGGAAGTGGCGTCTTATGGCCAACCCTCATGGAGATTGTCAGTTTAAATTATGTAATCTAACTGAACGTGAAGGAATGCGCTCTTTTTAGCTCAGGCTTGTCTATAATGCATACTTACTTCCGACATTAACAGGATTTCAACCTTCATAAAACACCAGAATGTTTCTCGGCAGTGAGCACGAATTCACGGAGATGCGAGCGAAAGTGAACTACTGTGATAAAGCAAGGATCACATTGTTCATGCAATTTTTATGAAGGGCTGAAAAGTGATCTTTTCCCCATCTCTCGAACAGCACAATTAAACTCTCAACTCCAGCATCTGTTCATTGTAAGAAATACCAAACTACATCCAACAGGTGCTGTAATTCCACTGAAATAGATGCAAGGAAATCTGCCGTAACTATACAGTTAAATTATGGAGGCCAGAACGTTAGTTAAGACTGACAGCAACAGTTTGACGTAATGTCCTTTAATGAATTCTACTCTATGCCTTTCATTTTGGAGTAAATGCATTTCAAGTACATTTTTAGTTACTACAAAACAGTAAAACTAAAGAAAATCCAACAAGATAATAAACATTCTAATATATTTGTTGGAGGAAACTCCTGGGGAACCTACATTTGCCTCCAACGTCTTCTCCTAATTGTCCTCACCCTGACTCTTGGGTAACCTGTTCATGAATTGTGCAGCATGGCTTGCCTACTTGGCACTTGATTACTTAGTCCGATGTGACCGTGCGGGCATTACTTATTGATGCCGGCCGAGGAGGATCGGTTTCACTGTCCGCCAGAGGCTGAACCTTTTCGGTCCCTGGGTTCGGCTGAAATGCTGCGACTCCGCGGGATACTGCGCCTCCCGCTCGCACACAAAAGAAATCAAAGATCATAGTGTCTATAATACAGAGACGTTGTGGCAGAGGCACAGCAAATGGATCTTTCGGAACAATTTGTCAGTCCAGAAACATATTTTGAAGGCGCAGCTCCTGACACTGTAAGTATAAAACACTTTATTATGGTGGAGACCTTTACAGAAATATCAAAAATGTCACTGCAGAAGGTGTAATAGCTATTTAAAAAGAAAATAAATTAGTTATAAATTGTTATTCTTTGAAATTTTCGACATCTTTTACCTAAAAACATGTAAATCTGTAACATCAGATGCTGTTTGTGTTAACATGGCCGTCGGTACAGCGGCGGGTACAAAGAGGACTCATCAGTGGGGTGAACATGGCTCCAACAGTGTCACACACTGTCGAGTTGTGTCTACACACATCATTTGAGCTGCGGGAAATGTTCTAAATATACACCATGGAGGCTTGGTCCCAGCTAATGTACTGTAGGTCAAATAAATCCATATCCATGTGGAAACACTAATATCCCCCCAAACACAGAATTGCATTGAGGGGGGGGGGGGGGGAATCAGATGGCTTCCTGTAGTCTTAGGCCAGCTTTCAATGTAGCACAGAAAGAAAGGAAAAAGACATTTTTTTGGCTGCAGCACTCAATCTTTTATGAATTAATTATGATTTAATGCATCCAGTGGCAGTCCGGTGAGTTTTAGTCAAGGTGACTTCAGAACTGCGCTCGGAGCTTAGGCTGCGTTATTTTGTCGCTGACAAACTGTTTCTAGAGAAAAGCTTTATAATATTTCGTAGCTTTTCTTTTAACTTATGCATTGTGTTGATAAAAGTGGTCATATTTTATTGATATCTCATGAAACGGACACGTGCAGCGCTACGGACGCACGCACCGAAACACGCGCAGACACGAGTCGTGCTGCATACAATTTATTATCACCAGTACAGTAACAGGGGGGAAAACATTTAGAGGGAAAGAAAGAGGGGCTTTGAATAATGAATGCGAAGAGCCCTGTTACACAGCAGACAAGCCTTTGAAGTGACATAACTTACTGCCACCGCTTTCATAGCATCACCAGCGCGCAGACACAAAGAGAGATGGAGGGAACAAAAGGAACGGGGCACAGACGAAAAGACAGACGGAAAACATTTTAACCAATTACAGCGCTCCTGAATACCTGCACTCTGCCAGGTTGTGGCACTAAGAAATGACAATGCGGTGCTGTGTTTGTTTTTTTTTTGAAGTGGGGGGGGGGGTCTGAGTATCAGCTGGGATTTCAGATAACACATTCCAGTGAAGTGTTTTCTCGATGACTTTAACAACCGCTGCTCTCTCTGATAAACTTTATCAGATGGTCTCGACGTTGGACAAATGAAATGAGTACGATGCCCAAGAATCCCTTTGGGCTTCTTTTATGAAAAATGTGCTGACATCTAGAAATAAAACCAATTTCATGCCTCTCAAAGCACAAGAGTGAAGCATGACAAGGCGGCCTGTGCATCTATCTTATGTAATTAATTCGATTTGTATTCGCTGGGTGAACTGTGGCTGTGGAACATTGTTTATCACGCTGGAATGGGACAATCTCTTATCACCCGAGCGAAATTGCTTCATATCTGTACATTTTATTCAGTTTTATTAGGATTCTAATGTCCCCTGGCAGGACTTATTTTTGAAATTCTCTTGCGATATAACTATCTGGAGTAGCACTATTTTTCTTATGATCTCAGATCTTGATATTGCGTGCAAATTATGGTATTAAGTGGAGCTATGCTTGATTTCTCTTTTCCTTCTGCCTCTGCAGCCAAAGGACCAAATCCTCAGGCTGGCCGCCCCCTTCAGGGACCTGGAGCGCTTCGCAGGGGCCTCCAAATGGATGGGACATGGGCACCAATAGAGCGGGGCGTGACTGCTACATCAAGTAAGTGCCCTGTGTTTAAAAGAAACTGAGGGGGAGCTCTCTCCGTCCCAGATGTTTCAGACGCTCTGCCAACCTGTGATTATTCCAGCCACGTCACTGCCTCCACACTGTCTCCATCTGTGCATTGAGAATACTGATTTTCTGCTCCCTTCGCTGCTGCGCACATTCTGCCCCTGCCTTCCCTCTCTCTCTCCCTGCTCTCGCTCTCTCCCTCCTCTCTCTGTCTCGCTCTCTCTCTCTCTCTCTCTCTCACACACACACACGCATGCATACTCACACAGCACACCCACAATACTCATGCAGTCTCCCAAATGCAGAAGAGGGCTTTGGAGAGTGTGACTGTGTTTGCCGCCGCTGCCGCCGCCGCCGCCGCAGTTGATGATGAAATTCACCTGCGCTGAGGGGTTTGTTTTGATCTGAGAGTCGTTCCACATTCCTCAGAGGATGCTGGGTTATAGTGCTATCAGCGTAATTGATCCTTCTTAACTGACACTTCTGGACATCTGCACAGACAGGTAATAAGAAACTCTCCACTGTTTCTTTTTGGCATGTTTGTGTGCGCAGTGGTGTAACAAGTGAGTCTTCTCTGTTGGCTGGACTGTGCTGTCTACTATTTTCTCACAACTATGATGTGCAAAATGCAACACCCTAGAAGGTTTCCATCTGTCTCCGTGCATACTAACTATTTCTGCAAGATAACTGCAGCTATCGTCCGTCCACGTTGTCTCTTCATTATAACTGTTGTTGCAGCGAATGTCATGTCTCTGAATGCGTCTTACCAATGTGGAAAATGCGAGTGCTTTCTTTATGTGGAGAACAGGAGGTGAGCACTTGTCACACATGGGTTATGGCATGAGAAGCGTGATGTCAGAGGAGTTATATAAGAAGTAAGGAGCGGTGAAAGTGCTGGATGCGGAGTGTGCCTGCGTGAGGCGGATCATGGAGGCTGCCTTGGCTCCGGCTTTTCTCCTTCCTAAATTTGAGAAAGACTCATGAATAATCAAATGTCTGTTTCTGTGAATGTCACCGGGTTTGCGAAGGCTGTGGGGTCTTGATCCTAAAATGTTGTTTCTCAGTGGAACACATGTCTGTGCTGCGTGACGGGAGCACATGAATAAAGTAGTAGGCATTTAATATTTATCTTAACAGGGCTTTTAATTGATCTAATGTAGCTTAAACACCATGGTTATAATATGGAAGGGAAGTACTGAGCAGAGTGCAGATAAATGATATTATTACCAGACAAGTAGTGAAATAATTTTAATTAAATCATCATCTATGCTGAATTTGTAATATCAAGAAAATTGTAAAATGTATCAAAGGCCAGTGAACAGTGATTGATTACTTTAGCAGACTTCATCAAAGCATCCATTCCATCTGTGAGATCTGGGAGCTTTAGGAAAGTCACAGTAGCCAGTTCAGAGTAGGAAGAGAGAGTGACACAGCAAGGGTATAAATAATTGCTTTTAGTGCATATATTTCAGAAGGCTGTCTTCCAGACTGTTCAAATATAGCCTCCTCAGCACCAACAAGTTGTGTGACACGTCAGAGCAAGCTTTCAGAGCAGCAGTAACGAGTTTATTCCATTTGATCAAAAATATGCAGCAAGAAAACACTTGAAAATACTATTTGTTTAGTCGAAATCAAGCAGGCAGTTCTTAGTTCTCTTTCTCTCTCTCTCTCTTTTTTTTCATCTCTTTCACTACAAAGTTCAGAGAGCTGCTTGTGATTGCAGTGCAGAGGGCTGGGGGACTGCACAAACAGCTAATGGGTATGATTAGAGACAATCAGATGCATGGCTGTCTGCACAATGGGAAACCAGCCATGTTTAGCAGGTGGCTGTTCAGGGGAGGAGACAGGATTCTTCCTGAATGCACAGGTCCATATGGTTTTGGTCTGCGCACAATCTGTTGACTTTGTATTTTGCGAAGTAAAACTGACACACAAATCCAAACTGAATTTGAATTTGTCTTGAAGGACCTTCAAAACTATTTAAGTTTTTGAAGTAATCTTATGATGTACTATTGAGGTTAAAGAGTTTAATGCTAAGCAGGCTTGTTTGCAGAGGTGGAGGAATCCCTTTGAATTCAACGGCGGGAATTGGGAAGTTCGTGATTCCAGCAGTTAGTTTGTGCATTTCGTTTACATGTCAATCTGGGTTTTCTTCGATTCATGTTTGCACATATCATCATCTGTCTACGCTTTATCTTTCATTCAACCCTTTGAAAATTGTCCATTTTGGACCCTGGCTGCTTCACTTTACAGAGGTTACAATAGAAAGTCACTGGTTAGTTTTCACACTGGATGTCAATTGAAGCCCAGTTCCTCGATGCAATGACTGATAAATACCTTTTTAAATATTTGTTTCACTGATACAAAATGGATGCATGACCACTAGCCTTTCCTGAGTAGTTGTTTGTGAAAATACCAGGTTGATTGCACCATTTGTTTCCCCATAGAGCTTAAAATACATCTGAAAATATCCAAAAGATATCCCTGTAAGAGAAAGAGTTGTTCTTTTAACTGACATTCTCAGCACTGGTGTAATAAAAAACAGTTGTGTGGATCTAATATTTGTAGAAATACAAATATTTACAGTGCGTTGGACAAGAACAGTTTTGGCCCATGTGTGGGATTTTGGGTTGTTTTTGTAATTCCTGTGAGAATTTGGTTTTAAACCGAAGTTCATGGAATAAACAAGACAGAGTGCAGTTATCAAATCAATTCTGCAAAACTGTGAAACTCTGCAGGGAGAAGGAAGACGCTGTTTTAATCTTTTGAATTTCACATTAATGCAAAATGCAGATGACCAATGGATGACTGGGGGCTATGAATTTTCTAATTGAAACAAAAAAAGATAATCCCCTAATTACAAATGCATGTATTCATGGGTATATTGGCATCAACATAACAGTTTAGCAGTTTATATAATATTCACTTGTTCTTATCATTTATTTGGATGGTTAGTTTTGAGATGTTAAATTGATTATTAGACATTGGTTCAGATTGCTACCTGACTGATTTCTCTTTATGAGACACTGATTTATTTTTACAAAATGAACAACTTTTATTTTTAAATATTTGTCTTTCATGTTTTGAACCATTTTTGGATACCCTGACTAAGACAGATAGAGGAAAACAGGGAAGTGGGAAGAAGATTAAGAGCATTTTTCCTTGTGATGCAAAGCAGTTGGATTTATGCAGGATGTTTCCTTATATTTTGAGGAATTTTGATCACGGCGACAGAGTAATTGCTCTTTAAAAAGAAAATTATCATATGAAATGCTTTTAATAGATCATTGCAGCCTCCTTGGATTCTCACAAGACAAAATCCGCCCTGGAACAAAAATAAAAGGAGGGCACCGCAAAGTACATTGAGAGCATCTTCGTCCTGTTTGAGATGGGCTGTATAATAAGATTCGAGCGGTTGTTTTAAAAGCTTTCCTCCGTAGTTATGATCTCTTAACAATAAAGCCCCAATTTTATCAGAACTGAGTTGTAAAATCAATGTTTAGAGACTCTAAACTTTGCTTTATTTGGCCTTTTATAGTTTTTTTTTTTTTTTTTCAATGGAGTGGGGTCTGCTTAACAGCTTCATTCTGCATCCAAACGGCCGGTCATCTGTCTCGTAGTCGGTGAGTGAATTGTCGAATCCACCCCTAAAACACTGCTTGACAATCACTTGACATCTGTGAACTTGTGGTGCTTGCTGTTACTATGTTTTTTGTCTTTCCTTTGAACGGCGCTAATGCGACTGACAGATCTCACTGTGTCTTTGTGCCGCAAAAGATTAATTGTTAGTATTTAGTGGTGAACAGTCCATGTGTCAAGAATAACTGTGAATTACACACTGTCTGCCCACGGCTTTAATTAACCAACATTGTTGGCACCATACGGCGCTGCTGCTGCTGCTGTTTTTGCAGCCAGCGAGAGCGAAGGAACACTGTGAAAATCAGCGAGATCACAGGATTCGCGAAAAGTTACACACAGTTTGTCCACATCTATTAGAAATAAAAGACTGAAGGATAATGATCATGCTGCAAGACATTCGCGGCTGGACAGTAAACAATGGCCTTTGTTTCATGCAGACTGGTCCGCGATGTGAGAATACAAACATTGGAGCTTGATTAGCTGCACCCACGTCTTCTATTTTTTGCAGCATTATACAAGATCCTCATTTAAAAACCATATCTGGAATTTTGTCTTAAAGCATTCTGGGTATTGAAAGGGAATTATTTCTGTTCCTCTAATTCACCGTGTTCATAAAGCAGCTTCAAGTGGGGTATTTTTTTTTTTTTTCTTTTCTTTCGTTTCGCTGTAGGTCATTCCTTTTCACGGCTGGCTCAGCTTTTCACTGTGCGTTTTAGAATTTAGGACATAATTACTTTGCTTATGTCAGTCATGTAGTGTTGAACAGTATCAGTCCTAAACATCCAAAAACATTCACTATTCGAAATTTTTTCTTTTTCATATCATCTGATCCAAATGGTCTCATATTACCAAGGTTGTGCTTTTCAGTTGTGTTTTGGAACGCAAAACATTTATCTCACTCCACAACAGATTTAGTTACGGCGTGACAAATGAGAAAAATCCTTCATTTGAGTGATTTCCAAAGTATGGGGCGAGACTCTCCCCCCTGCAGGGTGACAGAGAGCTTTAGTGGGAGTTAAGCAGCAAGAAACGTATAGAGGTTCAAGGCCATGTCTTTTATTAGCATGTGCATTTATTTTTATTGTTAGAAAATTATTCAAGATTTAAAAAAATAATTTTGTTGTAAATCACATTTTCAGAACTGAACTGAGTGCAAGACGGATTTTGATCAAATAAGGTTTATTGCAAAACCTCAAGATTAATAGTTACAACACCTGCAGACTGCACCTTCTGTTTTTTGGTGTCTCGCAACCAACCATAAGTCCCCACTCGGGGTGAGAGTTGGACCTTTGGTTTTGAGCTCTCCATCCTTTGCTCCGTCTCCGCAGCCACGTCTCCCAGAGCAACTCCCTGGAGGAAGTTCGCCTGGACGGAGACAAATTCGTGCCACCAGCGCCACGGAAGGTGGAGATGAGGCGGGACCCCGTGCTGGGCTTCGGATTTGTGGCAGGCAGTGAGAAACCTGTGGTGGTCCGCTCAGTCACGCCAGGTAATGCGACCCAGCTCCACTGAGCGCTCTGACGCACCAGTGACTCATTCAAATCTAAGACCGTAATTGTATCAACGGGAGGTGAAATCCTACCAAAACGTGGCTACGAGGAAAACCCATTGGGGGTGTAGTTTACTCAGGTGATTCATCAGTTTGAACAGCCCTCGGTGAGCAAGCGCTTATTACAGCTCCAGGTCACAAGACCGGGGGAAATGATGAAACATGAAGAAAACGGTATGACTGTGTTATTGTAACACTTAGTCTTGTTTGATTCAGGGGGTCCGTCAGAGGGCAAGCTGATCCCAGGAGACGAGATCATCATGATTAATGATGAGCCAGTCAGTTCAGCACCCAGGGAGAGGGTCATTGACCTTGTCAGGTATGACAACACACCAAGGTGAGATGCTTTAAACCTGCTGTTAGACCTACTGTATACAACAGAGTCATGTTTAATGATGATTAGCATTTTGACTTGTCCTTTGGGATGATGTGACGCTACATTCTAAATTCTGAAAAAATATTCACTCATTAAATTTGGGCCTCATCACACAAAACTTTTAACGCAGGCAAGAAAACACAGGAAATGTCAGTGGTACCCTAATCAGCTAATCAGGTTTTTTAAAGCAATATGATACTATGTTGTCCCATATTAAATAGTTAATATTTTTAATAATCAATCGAGCTACAGTACAAGACATCATCAAGCAGTTCAGAGAGTCCGATGAAACCTCAGTGGACAGGAGACGAGAGACGAGGTGGATGCCTGTGATCGTCAGGCTCTAAGTTAGTGCTGCGTTAACAACAAACGTGGCTCTACGAGAAACTCCTGCATGAGCTCAGGAACACTTACATAAGTCCCCGTCCTCGCTCTCAATTCACAAGTGAGTGCTGAAGTTTTAATGTACACACGATCTAAAATGGGCCAAACTGTACGCCTTTTTCAGCTCATGTAACTCAACTAAGCTGAAATAGAGCATATGGGATGTGCAGTTTGTGAATTTTGATTTTATCCCTCCCATGTAAACAGGTAATCCAACGCAACTTGCTTTCCAGGATGTTGTCGCTGTGTTTCTTCCTGCATTTCAGTCCGGAGCGCTTCGAAAGCAACCAGATATTTCAGCTGGATAAATTTGGCACATTATTCTGGCCACCTGCTCAATTCACCATGATTCAGCTGTAAGCTGGTGTTGGTGTTTTTTCAGCCGTCTCATTAGATTAATTTCACTGACACAGCTGAGTAGCTGACTGTGAGCATTTGGTCCTTGTGTGACCTGTGCAGCAGTCGGTAAACACTACATTAGTACGGGGAAAAGTGCCCATGTGGCCACTCCTTCACAGCTCCTGTGGCCTTGAATGGGCTCCGTCGCTGCAGTAAAATTCTGCACTATGGCAGAACAACGGGGCTGCCAGGAGCTTCACCAGGACACAGTGTTCTTCCTGCTACGGCCACAGAATTTCCCTTAGCCAAAGACTTTTGTTTTATTGTTCATAAATCATGTTTATTAAAAATTAACCTATAATTAAAAGTGTTTTTTTTTTTTTTTTTGGTGTCCTGCAGGAGCTGCAAGGAGTCCATACTGCTGACTGTTGTTCAGCCATACCCAGTAAGCTTCTCGCTCCTTTATGAATGAAATCAAGCAAATTCTGATAGGCTGTTTGTGCTTTTGGAGCTGATTATCTACTAGACTCTACGAAGGCAAGTCATTAATCATGCCATATGTTCGTGCTGGCACAATGTCAGTAATGCCTCAGCTGAGCGTTGGAGCCAGGCGAACTCAAAGGGAGTCCGATTGCTGCAGTCTTTCCAAGTTCTCTCATGTTGTAGCGTTAGATCCTGATAAGACCTCATGTGAACCTGCCACATCAACATTTACTCGAGTCACAGAGCACCAGATGGTGATGAACACTCAGTGCCAGGAGCATATATCCAGCCTTTGTTTACAGTTCACATAATAAGTCAGCGGCAATGGAATATGCTTGAATTCTCTCCAAAAATAGACCAGTGCGTGCTGACAGAAAACAAAATGTACACTGTGTTGTTTGTTGTGCGGCAGGAGCCTCGTGATAAAATCTGATCTTTACACAATGACAGTAAATATAGTCTTTTATGTCGAGAATCATTCACCCTTTTTGATCATGCAAATTAGATTTTCATTTAGTCATCAGCATGATAAAGAGCTGAGTCTTTAAAAAGAAGCCGTTCATTAATTTGGAAAAAAACACGATGGCAGGGTCTTCTAAACCAGAAATCACGTCTGGTTACCAGAAGTCTCTCTGCACGCTCAGTGACGTATCGGTGGTGAGGTTGTCCTCGCTCTTGCGTCCTTGCTCGGTGCTTTAATTGCATCAGCAGCAAATAGAATAAATGGAAGTTGTCATGCTTTGAGAAAGAGACATGTCCTTGATTTATATGAAGAAAAAGAAAAAAGTGACATGACTCATTTCTGAAGGAGCTGATTGTCCTCGAAACTCATGTTTTTTTTTTTTGTTCCACCCCTTCTAAAAGTCACCCAAATCGGCATTCATCAGCGCAGCCAAAAAGGCCAAGTTAAAGACTAATCCTGTTAAGGTTCGCTTCGCTGAAGAGGTCATCATCAATGGACAGGTTCCAGTAAGTAACCTTGAACATTCAGTCACTCTCACATCAAGGCTCTGAGCTCCAGATCAAAGGAGACGACTTGAAACTCTTAAAACCTGAGCTTCATTTGAAAAAAATACAAAAAATGACTTGCATTTTTCACGCTCACTACACTCATCACTTAGATGAAATGGAGGATATTTCATGATTGCCAGAAAAAGGAGGCTTGTGTTTGTGAGTGGTCTCACAAAAACACACACACACACACACACACACACACACACACACACACACACACACAAATAATGAGCACAATACAGAGTCAGAAGTGGTTACTTGAAAACATTTCCACTGTTTGCTGAAAAGAAATGTGAAAATGGTTTTAAATTTTCTAATTTGGAGCAAAATGCCAGTTTTCCCTTTTTTTCTTTATTTTGATGGGAAGATAATGGAAAATCTAGCACTGTGTTGTGTTCCTGGAAATTTGTATTTTTTTGGATCTGCAAAAATGTCAAACTTGGCAGTTGGTGTGCAGTTTATTCTCTTTTTATAATTTAAATTATGCATTATACTAAAAAGAAGAGAAGTAATTTGCTGTATCTGTCGGTTGGTTGTTATTCTTTCTCCTACTGACACACCACAGTAAATCAAATTAGAGAAAGTCAGATTGATTAATCACATAGTTCTTTCTATCCTCAGGAAACTGTGAAGGACAACTCCCTCCTTTTTATGCCAAATGTTCTGAAGGTGTACCTGGAGAATGGGCAGACTAAATCATTTAAATTCGACAGCAACACATCCATTAAGGTAGGTGCTGGGAAAGAACTTCCCTTCGCCATGAAATGCTGTTACATAATCCAAAGTGATGTTCAGTGTAAATGTTGAATGCTATTCACGGGCGCCCTGTCCGTCTTAAAGTGCATTTCTTTTTCCCTACCGCAGCCTCGAGAGCTTCGTGATTCAAGCATTGAGCAACTGAAACATTATTAATGTGTTTCACAAATCATGTCTGAATTGTTTTTCTATTATCACTCTGGAAATCGTTATACAACTTTGAATAATTATGCAACCATGCATATTCATGTGTTTACATGTCAAAAAATGATTTACAGCATCAGCTTGAGCAATAGGAGGGTGCTTGTTGGATTAACTGTGACATTATCTTTGTGAAAGGATGTCATCTTGACCCTGCAAGAGAAGCTATCCATTAAGAGCATCGAGCACTTTTCTCTGATGCTGGAGCAAAGAGCGGAGGGATCTGCAAGCAAACTCATGCTCCTGCATGAGCAGGAGATGCTAACTCAGGTGAGACTCCTCTCTTGGACGTCAAGTAGGAATAAAAATGCTCGATATATAGAAAAACCCTGTGATTTAGACAGATGACACTTCATGACTGTTTTGGGCTCTGTTTGTCTTGGACTTGCAGGTGACACAGAGGCCAGGATCGCACAAGATGAAGTGCTTCTTTCGAATCACTTTCGTCCCAAAAGATCCAGTGGACTTGCTCCGGAGAGATGCAGTAGCCTTTGAGTACCTCTATGTTCAGGTAGCTGTTATAAAGATTTCTGGTGGAAGTTGACATTATGTTCACAGCATGGCAAAATATATTATCGTCGGCTAATGTCTTCCTGCATTTTGTGTTTTTGCCTCTTTACAGAGCTGTAACGATGTGGTGCTGGAGAGGTTCGGCTCCGAGCTGAAATATGACACAGCCCTCCGTTTGGCGGCCCTGCAGATGTATATATTAACAATTAACACCAAGCAGTCCCAGAAAGTTTCCCTGAAGTACATTGAGTAAGTACATTGGATTTTACAATACACCGTGTTAGCATGAATCAACTGCATGTGTCTTCATAAAAGCCCTTTTGTTCATCCTGATAGTATATTCCAGTTTTACTGCTGAAACCAGAGAGCAGTAAAATAATAATGTCAGGAGCCACGGTGCTGCTGAAACACTGGAGGAAGCACTCGCAGCTCGGCAGCGACTCGGATCGTACTCTGTCGGTTAATCAATGCAGTGAAGTCGATCAATCAGCGGTCAGGAATGATGACTTCACTGTTTTTTCACGCTGGCAAAGTGACCTTTTTTCAATCTTTATGAATTGCTCGTCTGTAGGAAGGAGTGGGGTCTGGCATTGTTCCTGCCTCCTGCGGTGCTGTCGAGCATGAAAGAGAAGAACATCAAAAAAGCCCTCACCCACATCCTCAAAACCAACCAAAACCTGGTGCCTCCTGGAAAAAAGGTAGAGTGGGACGCCTTTCTTCTTTTGCCTCTTCTGAGCTCTGTATTTTTATCAGGCCACCTCTCTCTTTTCTTTGTACCACATGTGACCCTTGGCTACCACCTAGTGGAAGTAATCAGAGTAATCGTGCAGTGGGGGCGTTTCAGTGGATGATGATGCACTTTTTAGATCCCAGACCAACAGTGAACGCTCATCTGACGTTTTTTTTTTTTTTTCCTTCTCTCTGCGTTCCAGCTCACTGCCCTGCAGGCAAAAGTTCATTATCTGAAGTATCTCAGTGACCTGAGGCTTTATGGGGGACGTGTGTTTAAATCCACACTAATTGTAAGTAAAACCATTGCTTACATTGCAGGCAGCAGGTGTCTCACACACACACACTCACACACACACACACACACACACACACACACACACTTTTTTTTTTTTTTTTTTGATACAGTGATATGTAGACTCTCTCTGTCTCTTTCTCTTCCCGTTTCACAGCAAGGCGAGAAACACACAGAAGTGACTCTGCTCGTGGGGCCCAAATACGGCATCAGTCATGTGATCAACACCAAGACAAACCTGGTGGCTCTTCTGGCGGACTTCAGCCACGTGAACCGCATTGAGATGTACACTGAGGATGAGAACAGGGTCAGGGTGGAACTGCACGTTCTGGATGTCAAGGTTAACGAACCATCTGCTCATTTAAATAAAGTCAATGTATTGACTATTTGTGGGAAAAGATGTAAATTTTATCCCAGCAACAGCGAGTCATTATAACCTCATTGTTCAGCTTCACTCTTCCATTTATTTTGTGTTGACTGTCGTCTGATTGTCTGCCTCTTTCACAGCCCATCACTCTCTTAATGGAGTCCATTGATGCAATGAATCTGGCCTGTTTGACTGCTGGCTACTACAGATTACTGGTGGATTCTCGGCGCTCCATCTTCAATGTGGCCAAAAACACCAACAGTGTGGAAACAAGTGCGTCTACAGTAATCATAAGATGATTCATCGGAAAGTTGTGTGTTTGTCGAGGTGACTGTCAAATGTTTTTTCTTTTTTTTCTGGTTCCTCTTTGCAGGCCATGCAGCAAGAACCAAGCAGAACTACCAAGCCATTGAATGTACCTACAGCACGCCACATAAAGGATGTGAGGACAGAAACAACCAGAGGTGCAGCCAAGAATATGTGAACCAGGACTGTGACTACCTGGACCACGGCAGCTGCGAAGGCCAACCCATCTACATTACTGAGATCCACCAACCACAGCACACAATCCACGTGTCGGAAAGAGCAGAGTGCTGCAGAATCCCCTGTACGCAAACCTATCTGAATGTCCCGAGGCAAAAGCCCCAGGACTCCTCCAGGAACGCAAAGGTCTCCTTTATATTCGGAGACCCTCCTTTAGACTCTGTGAATCCCCAAAATCTGGGCTACCAGAGACTGATGGACGAAGGCGCGGAGATTCTGGACAATCACAGCCCCATGTACAGGCGTCTGGAGGAGGACTATAAGATGATGGACGCCATCGAAGACAGTTATCAGTACTCTACCAAGATCTTTGGCACGGCCGAGTGCATCGAGGAGCCGCTGCTGCACGACATCTGCTACGCCGAGACGACCGACGACGCGGAGGATGAGGATGACATCAGCTGCGAGGAAGACCTGGTGATGAGCGACATTGACAAGCCCACGCTGCTGTCGCTCTCGGGGTCCAGCGACGACATCATCGACTTGACCTCCCTCCCTCCCCCGCCGGAGGGCAACGACGAGGAGGACAACGACGTCCTGCTGCACTCGCTCAACATGGCCATCGCCGCTCCTCCTCCCGGCTTCAGGGACAGCTCTGATGAGGAGGAGCACCACCAGGGAGCCGGGGTTCGGGCTCAAGGGGCCCGTGGCGACATCCCGGTGTCGCTCATAGATTCGGTGCCCACCCACGGAGCAGAGGGCCCCGGGGAGCCTCTGGACGACGCCATGGTGTCCACTTTACAGGCACTTGAGGCCCTTGCTGCGTCTGAGGAACAGAGTCCGGCACAATCCGAGAGTAGCACAGGTTCTTCTTATACTATTGTTACATTCATTCATTAACAACACCCCGACTCCAGCCATTCACTTTTAAGTTGGTGTTGTTTTAATTTTTTTTTCCTCCAATAAAGTCCATTTTGTTCTATGTTTCCATTTGCATTCATTATTCCATTGTTTATTTGTTTGCGATTTGTTCTTGTTTTGTGCGTCATGTTGTTTGTTTCATCAGTTCAACACTGCTAAATCTCACATGGTTGTTGCTTGTAGAAAAAGATCAGGAAACGAATCATCATGAACGGCAGTTTTCAGATGTTCACACACTAAAAGACAGCCTTCCTCAAAAAGCAGGAACATAATTTCTCATTCAATCAGTCTTTGCAGCACTTATCTAAACAGGTCAATGTTTTTCCTCATTCGGGCTCAGGTGCTTTTTCATGTACGTTTTAGGCCACTATGTGAGTCGACACAGAGCTCTCTGATGTTACAGTCTTGATAGTCTTCTGATTTCATTAAGCCAAGACTTAACAGAGTTCAGTCACCCCGGGCTCGAGGCTCCAAAACAACCCCATAACAACTGACTGTGTCTTTCATGTGACACAGTGATGATCACCCTTTTCTTCTTTCTTTTTCTTTTTTTATCTTTTTTTTTTGAGGGGGGGGGGTTGGGTAGTTTTCCTTTCAAAAGGTATCAATGAGTCATCTTTAAAAGAGTTTATTCTTGCCGAGGGACTTTAGGTTTGCTGAGAATCTTTGCAGAAGTGATGGGAGGAAGATGAAGCTGTTTACGGATCATATTTTACTGTTTATCTCAATCTTGATTGGCACATTTTTTTTTCATTTTCTTGGTTCCTCAACACTTTTTTGGCCACCCTCTGTGTTCCAAGAGATGCATCTGATTGTGTCAAGTTAATATATTATAAAAGCCAAACTGAAATTGGTATTAAATAGACATAATGAATAGTTAAACAATGAATGAAATATGAGATATCTCAACATGAGACTGAGATGTGACACCATCCGTAAAATAAAGAACTACCTCATTTCACGCCACCATTTTCAGCTGATAGAAACACTGTTGTCATCCCGCTTGATGAAAATGACTTAGAATCATTTACATAATGCTTAATTTCACAAAACAAATCAATAATTCTAAGGATAAAAACTTCATCTTTCCCCAAAACTTGTGAAGCTGCCGTCCACAAATATTAGTTATATGAGTGACGTGATATGTGATGGACTGCATTCGGTTTTATCTGCAGCCATTAGCTGTATTTATTCACTTCATTTTCACCCTTCTATATCAATCCACATTTTCATTACCCTCTCATTGTCACTAACAGTGATAATTTACTCACTCTCGTCTGCGATGTTGTTTGGGGTGAAGTTATTAACAAAATGTTTCTGTCTCTGTGATATGCAGGTGTAGAAATTTCACGAGCGTTTAGCCCGGAGTCCTCAGATTCTGGCAATGAGACAAACTCCTCTGAGATGACAGAGAGCTCCGAGCTGGCCACGGCTCAGAGAGAGAATCACCTGAGGATGCACATAGCCATGGCAGAGGGATACCACGCAATGACGGAGGAAAAGGCGGAGGTGAGTGCTCCCAGTGACGGCGCAGTGGGAGTGTTGCAGTACAACCACCCGGAGCATCAGGAGGAGGAGGCAAAGTCTTCTGCCGTCGCATCCTCGCAGATGTTTCACTCGGATGGCGGCGAGATGGAGCCAGAGACTATGGAGATAAAATCAGTGAGTGAATACTTCACTAAGATGCACATGGGCTCAGTGATGAGCAGACAAAGAGGAAAACACAGGGAGGCAGAGAGCAGAAGCCACGCAGATGCCTGCGATTCCTCTGATAAATCAAAGGCAGCCGCTCAAGACTCAGCTAAAGAAGACCCTCCTCATCTTGTGGGGAAGTACAATGCTTTCACTGTGAGAGATTCCTATTACATGAATCAACTTGATCTGGGGCGAACTCACTTCAAAGACAGGCATCAAAAATGGCAGCAGAGAGTGCCCGGAAACAAAATGGCAGAGACTCTTGCTCCTGAATGTGTGAATGACTCACAGGCTTCCCACGCAGACAGGTTGACAGCAAAGGGAGAGAGGCAGGACTTAGATGAAAGGAGCCAGCAGTTAAATGCCCATCTCCTCTCCCCGGCCAAAGGGCCCGTCGCCGCAGAGGGCGACGCCACTGCACAGGACATCGAGCAGCAGCAAATGAAGCGTCCGCCGTCGGAGCAGGACATCACGCGACTGTACGACTACCACGTGACAAAGCGCATGTCGTCGATACAAAGCGAAGGCGTTCATTCTCTCCAGAGCTCGCAGTGTTCATCCATAGACGCCGGCTGCAGCACAGGCAGCAGCAGCTGCGTTACTCCCATGGACTCGCCCCTTTGTGCTACAGACAATATGCATGTACTGTCAGAGTCCTCCATGAAGGGACTGGGTTACGCAACTGCCGAGGAGAAGGCTTATGGGGCCCAGGGGCCAGGAAAAGCCGGTCATCCCATGGACCCGACCCTGCTGCGGAAGA
Organism: Salarias fasciatus; assembly: GCF_902148845.1. Lineage (NCBI taxonomy): Eukaryota > Metazoa > Chordata > Actinopteri > Blenniiformes > Blenniidae > Salarias > Salarias fasciatus. The sequence goes on from NC_043760.1 coordinate 24,876,996, forward strand.
TTCATGCAGCCACCAGCGCGGAGCCTGGATTCGGGATTGCACGGGACGGCAGCCACAGGGTGACCAAGATAAAAGAAACCACAGGTAAAACTAAAGGGGAAGGTGCTCACTGTAATGTCTGTCAGTGAGTAAGTTACACATATCTGGGGATTATGTTGTATATCTTTCTGAGATACATAAAGGGAATTTCAGTAATGAAAGCAGGATCTTCCTGGTAGTGCTCACAGAATGTGATCATGGCATGTAAAAAAAAAAAATTAAACATCTAAAAAGATTTTCATTGAATGTCATGCACTGAGTAATTAGCAATTCAATCAGTGGTTTTTAAAGGAAGTATATTAGGCAAATAGCTTAATCTGTAACACAATTGGAGTATAAGGAAGGTGCTTGCATTGACTTTCCTGTTAAAGGATAATTTACTTACTGTTGATGATATGTTGATAATGAGCACTATATCCACATTTTATGACATTAACAACATAATTGCCTATTGTTCAAGGAGGTATGTTTCTATGCTTCCTTCTTTAGAGTACATTTCTACATCTGTTTATTCAATATGAGGCTACTGCAGCATCTGATTTTTTAAGCATTATGGACTGGAAACAAAAAAACTCTGAAGGCAACTTCTGGTTTTATAGTCCCCTGCTGCTCCGATCATCTTTGTCACCACGAAAAACTCGTACTCATTCAGACAATGAACGAAAGCAAATGTCTACTAATATGTCTGTACAACTCTGTTTTATTACTATCAGGGAGATGCTTAACAGTTCTCTTTGTTTTCCTGCTGCCCCTAGTGTAGCTTGCACAAAGCTGAAGAAGGTGGGAGAAGAGTCATCTCTAGCTCTCTGTAATGATACCAGAATCACCACCACAGTCATGTCACCTTCATCATTACAAAGTAGCACAGAGCCCAGTGGGCTCACCCAGGTCAGCCCCAAGCCCGAACCACTCGCCCTGGCATTTTCTTCAAGCGGATCGTCACGTGATTCCACAACAGGCAGCCTCAGGAAGCCACGCAGGGTTCGGATGCCCAGCAGGAACTGGAGCACCTTAATGCCAGGTTCTAGGAGCTTAGAAGCACTCATAGAAAAGACCAAAGCCACACTTACAGGGAAGAACGACGGTCAGACTTTGCAGTCTCAAGAATTCCCAAAGGTGCCGAGGACATTCTCTGCCCAAACCTTACCGAAGAGCTTGTCCCAGGGTTCAGTTGCCTCTGACTCGGCTGGTAAACGAGTGCCGAGTGGAGCATCTCTGCTGCTGCCAGAGTCAACCGGACCGAGGCTGGATGCAAGTACGTGGAGGAGCCGTGGGCCGTTCAGTCACTGCTTTCGCAGGAGAAAGTTCAACGCTCAGGATGGCGACGAAGGCAGAGAGATGCCCACACGAGCTCTGTTCTCTGAAAGCTCCGCTTTTTTCAGAGGCAAGAAAAACGCAACCTTAAAGGCTGAGCTGAAGAACGTCACCGCAGTTCTAAGTGACACAAGTCTCAAAGCGAGGCTGGCCCACATAAATGCAATGAAGGGAAAAACCTACAGCCTTCAAACAGGGTTTGCACTCGCACAGAAAGATGCCTTAGAGATGATCGGCGTGCTGCGCTGCAGTGTCGGTCGCACAGCCAGGGGCGACGCGCTGGAGGCCAACGAGGCTGACATTGAATCGTTCTCTCAGCTGCTCTTCATGCAGGCCAAAGTGTTGAGCGGGGCCTGTAGCCAAATGGCCGTGGAGTACGGCAGCCCGGAGGAGCTGCTCCTCACCCTGACACACAGCTTCCACACACTTTGTTGCCTGACGCAGGCCTGCATGTCTCTGGTGGAGGGTCTGAGCACCGAGAAGGAGCGGCGCGAGGTGGTGGCCAAGGTGGACGAGGTGGTCATGAACTACGTGCGTCTGCTGAAAGCCGCGGAAGCGGCTTCGGGGGCGTCTCCCAGTGACCAAAGTGTGAATGCGTTGACACATTACTCTGCCACCATGTCTGCTAATATAAACACACTAACTCACTCACTGAAAACACTGCTCAACAAGAAAACTGTTATTTTGTCCTAATTATTGATTTCAAAGCCATACATACAAGACATGGGTTTAACAACCGATGTGAACTGCTGTGAAAAAAAATATAAATTTTGCCTTGTGTATACAATATTTTATTATGTAAAGAAAAAAATTAATTATATGAATAATTAAAGTTTTAAATAGATTATATTAAGGCATCTATAAAAAAATTATATGACCCTCTTCTTAAGTATATTATTCAATATTATATAATAAATTATATAATAAGGAATATTTTAGTGATTTGTTGGTTATGTTAGGAGTTTCACATGTAGATTGTCACAACCTTATTAGTACCTTGTTTATAATTTGTAAAAAAAAAAAAAAACATATGTTGAATAAATCATGCACAGCTCTTGACAAATCACAGCAAAGGTTAAGACTAAGGGAAAAATATCAAGTAATGCATTCAGATCTTTCATTTGCTGGAGTCACTTAAATTTATTGAATCCTTTACACATGAACACTGAGTATTTTCCTCTTATTTTTGTCAACACCATTAAATAAATTAAAACTTTTAAAGTTTCTGATGTAATTTTCTTGTCTCTGTCTCTGTCTTTTCATGTGTAGTTTATGTTCAACCTCACATCAATATTACATTTTTATTAAATCTGGTAAAAACAAGCCTACTCAAACATACTTTCTTTACAGTTATTTGTGATACAGTTATTAGTTTCTTCATTGATGTTTAATTTTGTAGGTTTTTTGTGATAATTGACCATTTTAACATTCAGTCAAGTCTGTGTGTTGCTGCTTTGAGCATAAATGATGATGGTCTATTTCAATTATGCAGAAAGTGTTGCACAGAGTCATGTTATTGATTCGAGCTCCTGAAACCTCATCAGTTTCGAAAATGGTTTTGCAAATGTGTATAAACAAGTCTACAGCCAAGCAAAGAGCCATGTGAGATTATAGACGTGGCCCTACTTTTACTGCTTGTGGGCAGCTCTTTATGCTGGGGTTAACGTTTCATATCCTGAATATAAAATATCAGGCAAATATCATTAATCTGAAGCAAGTTATTTTTAACCGTGTGACTTGATAAACCCAAAGGGAGGCATAAGTTTCACATTCCCCTGAAAGGAAAAACAGTTATGTAGCTGGTGGTAAGCAGTTACCTGCAAGAGTGATCAGCAACTGTTTTTTGCCTGTGCTTTCATACAGCGCAATAAAAGCTAAGACTTAACATAACTGAGTCATAAATTAAGGAAATATATTCCCAATCATCATCTACATTTTTTTGTTCTCAGACACAAAATAATATGAAAATTTTACATGAGTGTGGCCTGTGATAACAAGGAAGTGATGCCAGCTATTTCTGCGCGTGCTGGTTAACCCGGACACCTGCTGCTCTCATCTCATCATCCTACAACAGACTGTCAGTGTTACATTTTGTTCCAGCTCCGTTTGACTCGGTAACTCTGTCCAAGGCAAGGGCCTCTGTTCAACGATGCCTTCCCACCTGGTGAGTATGATTTTTCCTTTTTTAATTAGTACAATCTGTAGACAGCATGCAGGCCAACTCTGAGTAAATGTGTTGGTTTACACAGATGTATAGAAAAACAATCATTCACTTGCACCTTTCTTTATTTGTACCACAACATTTTTCACCCAGATAAAAAAGAAATATGTGATAATGGTTGAAATCTCCCACATATTTGTTGAATTTCTGAGGTTGTGTAACTGCATTCTCATTAGAGTTCTGTGTGTTTCTGTTCAGCTGTGTATGGCACTGCTGGGCCTTTGGTCCTGCGCTCCGGTATTCACAGCGGGCATCTACTACCCAAAGACGCTTCCATGTGACGTTATCGAGATCAACAACGGGAGTGAGGTGAAAGTGGATTGCACCGAAAGAAGCCTCAAAGCTGTCCCCCGGGGCATTCCAGGAGATACCACCAATCTGACGCTTACCATCAACCACATTCCTCAGCTGAACTCCACCTCCTTCTACGGCTTGGAGAACCTGACTGAGATCGACATGAGGTGCAACTGCGTGCCCATCAAAATCGGCCCCAAGGATCATATGTGCACTCAAAGTGTGACGATTGCAGAAAACACCTTCACCAACCTGAGGAATCTGCGAGCGCTGTACCTGGACGGCAATCAGCTTGAGAGTATCCCTACAGGACTGCCTCCAGATCTGATCCTGCTGAGTCTGGAAGTGAATCACATTTACAGGCTTTCTGTAGCAAACCTGTCTGCGGTCAGAAATGTTGAGGTGCTTTATCTTGGCCAAAACTGCTATTTCCGTAACCCCTGCAATGAGTCCTATGTTATAGAGAATGGCACATTCTCACAATTTAGCAATTTAAAAGTGCTTTCCTTGAAGGCAAATAACTTGTCCTTTATTCCATCCCAACTACCAACGACCTTGAAGGAGTTGTATCTCTACAACAACAACATTCATATGGTCACTGAGGAGGATTTCAAAAACCTAACCAACCTTGAGATTCTGGATATAAGTGGAAACTGTCCTCGATGTTACAACGCCCCCTTTCCCTGCACCCCATGCCCGGACAACGCACCACTTAAAATCAGCAAGATGGCTTTCCAAACATTGACCAAACTCAACACGCTGCGCCTCCATAGTAACTCCCTGACACACGTGATGTCCGAATGGTTCGCTCACATGAAAGAGCTCAGAGTTCTTGATTTGTCGTCAAACTTTCTAGCACGTGAGATCGGAGTTGCTCAATTCCCAATAAAACTGGGTAAACTAGAAGAACTGGACCTCTCGTTCAACTACGAGCTTCAGAGGTATCCTCAGACTCTGAGGCTGAGCTGCAGTTTCTCCAATCTCAGTTCGCTAAAAATCCTCAGGCTGAAGGGTTTCGTGTTTCAGCAGCTGAGCCCAGACAGCATTGCTCCACTGAAACATCTGAAAAACCTCGAGGTTGTCGATCTGGGTACAAACTTCATTAAGATAGCAAACCTCAGCCTTCTGATGGAATTAAAAAGCTTTAAAATCATCAGTCTGTCGGACAACAAAATATCTTCTCCCTCTGATGGGCAGGAAGCCGTTGGATTCTCTGGAGGAGAGCCTTTCAACTGGTCTCCCATGTCAGCTGAAGCTCACTACCAATATAATGAGGCCAGAGAGATCCACTACTTCAGATATGATGAATATGCACGCAGCTGTAAATATAAAGACAAGGAGCTTGGACAGATTACATCCTTCGTCAATGCCAACTGTAGTCAGTTTGGCAAAACCCTCGATGTGAGCCGAAACAACATATTCTTCTTGCACTCAAAATATCTCAATCTAACAGAGCTGAGATGTCTCAATCTGTCTGGAAATGCAATGAGCCAAAGTTTAAACGGATCTGAATTCATCCATCTGACTAATTTACAGTACTTAGACTTTTCCCTGAATCGCCTCGACCTGCTCTACTCCACCGCATTTCAAGAGCTAGTCAGCCTGGTCATCTTGGATCTAAGTAACAACAACCACTATTTTGAATCGGAGGGTGTGACTCACATGCTAAACTTTACCAAGAACCTGAAAAACCTAAAAATACTGCTCATGAACCACAACAAGATCTCTACTTCCACAAACACTGAGCTTGAGAGCGACTCGTTAGAGCGACTAGAGTTCAGAGACAACCGCTTAGACATTTTGTGGAGAGATGGGGACACCAGATACGTCAACTATTTTAAGAAATTATACAATCTTGTAGTCCTTGACATCTCTAAAAACAACCTTCGCGATATCCAGGCGCAAGTGTTCCCTGGACTACCAGACAAGCTTTGTGAACTCTACCTGAAAAACAACAAACTGAACAGCTTTAGATGGGAGAATTTACAATACCTTTATTCTCTGCAGGTCTTAGATCTCAGTGGGAACAGCTTAACCACCGTGCCGCCCATTCTGTCAAACTGCACCAAATCTCTCAAGAAGCTAATTTTGCGTCATAACCGAATCCTAAAACTCACACCAGATTTCCTGAAAAATGCCTACAGTTTAAAGTATTTGGATCTTAGTTCTAATGAAATAGCGCATGTTGAAGAGTCCAGCTTTCCAGATGACGTTATTAATCAGATGGACATGTTACTTCTTCACAAAAACAGATTCCTATGCACCTGCAATGCCACCTGGTTTGTCAACTGGCTCAACAGGACCAACGTGACCATCCCCAAACTGGGCACAGACGTTACCTGTGCCAATCCAGGGGCACAAAGAGGTCATCCCGTCATCTCAGTAGACCTGTCGGCCTGCCAGTACAACTACCTGTCTATTATTCTATTCATCCTGGTGACCTCCGTCATCCTCTCTCTCCTTACCCTGTCCATCTCCAGCCATCTCTTTCTGTGGGACGTCTGGTACATCTACCACTTCCTCTGGGCCAAGGTCAAAGGCTATCGGCGCCTGGGCTCCTCGAGCATGGTCTATGACGCCTTTGTCATCTATGACAAGGACGATCCCGCCGTGTCGGAGTGGGTGACGAAGGAAATGTGCGTTCAACTGGAGCGCCGCGGGGACCGCCACTTCACGCTGTGTCTGGAAGAGAGAGACTGGATCCCGGGGTGTCCCCTGATCGACAACCTGTCCCAGAGCATCCACAGGAGCAAGAGGACGGTCTTCATTCTCACCCAGAAATACATGAAGGGGGGAAACTTCAAGACGGCCTTCTACATAGCTCACCAACGGCTCATGGACGAGAAAGACGACGTCATTGTGTTGATTTTCTTGGAGAAAATCCCGTGCAATTCAAAGTACCTGAGACTGAGGAAGAGGCTGTACAAGCAGTCTGTGCTGGAGTGGCCCTCCAATCCTCAGGCCCAGCCGTACTTCTGGTTCAGCCTGAGGGGTGTGCTTTCAACTGAAGGTCACAAACAATACAACAACCTCTTCAAAGAGACGCTGTAAACAGAACAACAGACGGAAGCATTTAAAACCTTGACTCACTTCAGTTTGAATGTACTTCTTTAAATGAAAGACAGCATGTGAAAATCACACTGTTTAAATGTAATCACAACCAATCAGGATGTAATGTTTTTCATTAACTGTACAACAGCCGTGTGTGTTCTGCTAACTGCTATTAAGGAACTATTTAGCACTGTACATTTTCATCTTGTGTGAACTACCAATGAAACCGCTGACTTCTCTGAAAAAGGGAAATGAAAGAGACACACTTCTTGAATTCACATGCCAGTTCTTCCCCACAAACGGTCTTGTTGTGTCCCCTCCTGTGTCTATTATTTAATGTTAAAATTCAGCAGCACGGGGGTTTTTAGAGTTTGTGGCGGCAATAGAGAAAGGGTGAGAAATAAGATACTTTTACTTCTCTTACACTGCTGATTGGCACGCAAAGTACTGTTTCTGATTTTCTAGTCAAATCTTAACGGAAATTTTTCAAAATCCCAGATTCGAGCATTACCTGTTTTCAAGGTTGTCCTTTGACGATCACACAGGATCAGTAATACATGCACCATGGTAAGTTTTAAGAACACAAGTTCTCTCTATTTGTAAAATAAGTCATATAGAAAGCAGAAGATTTTTACGGTTGGTGTTTATTTTCATCGACTTGACTGAAAAAATTTGCAGGATTACGTTGTTGAGCAGGAGTGTTCGTGTGTATATTTATGTTATATAATACTTCATGCTTCATTGTCTTGTACAGTCAAGATTTTTTGCTGTAGAATTTCTCTGCATTTATATGAATCCAAAGAGTCGGGATGTTCATATAACTCATTACAAGTCGTTTGATGTGTTTTGAATGACGCACAGTCCATTAAAGTTTAAAACGTTGCTTTCTATACTTCTTCCCTTCATTGCAGAGCTGCAGATAACTTTGCAGGCATCACAAACTATGCACTCTACCATTTATCTAAAGGCCACAGTTTTTAGCTGGCCAGTGTCTTATGGGTGCTAAAAAGTGGATCTCCAATTATTCGTGACATTTACAGTGTGTCCGTTTGAATAAATGATGAAACATTTCACCCGTAAAAAAGATCATATGTAAGGAGGCTGTTCATTAGTATGAAAAATTACTCAAAGGAAATAAATAAAGGAATTAGACACATAAAGGACTTTCTCATGAGAATGAAAATACATTCATGTTTACTGGTTAAAAACAAACAAACACCAAAAGCTTAAGCACATAACATGGTTTGACTTAATTACAATAAAATGTTACTCCTGTATTTATTTATTGCCTTAGCTTTGTTTAGTATGCTAAAACCAGGATATTCGGGTGCCAAAAAAGCGCAGATAAATATTTCAAAGTATTTTATCTTAAATGTGTGATTTAGTTCAGAGACTTATCAGCATTTCACTTCTCCTGAAGCTTTATGTGCTACTTCTACAGTGCATTTTAGTGCTCAATCATTCATTTATAATGTTCTTTAGTCTATGTTTGAGTGTTTCACATAAGATAGAACAGGGCCAGTTATTTCTGTTGGTTCACTTACAAAGTACTGCCACCTGCTGGACTGCTGCAACATACTGATTTTTACAGCGTGCCAACTAGAGTTGTATGCTTCATGAACGCTGACATTACTGAAACGTTGACAGGTGGTAAAAGCACATGAACGACTGCTAAATTCCTTTTAGGTGAGCTGCAGGACTGGAGCAGTGTTGTCTCACCAGAGACATAATGGAGCGCAGTCATCATGTGAAGCCTTGCTAATGATGGATGACAAAGTCTCCCTTTGAAAACGCTGATCTTTTTATTTTTGTTTTCCCATTTTTCAGTGGAATTAGCTTAAGCCTCATTAACCTCAGAAATACTTTGAAATAGCTCAACGCCTCAAAAAAAACAGCTTAGAGGCTGCAGAAACCAGATAGTTTGGTTTTGGAGAAATCTTAGAGCATCAAAGGAACGAAGTGTTATCTATTTAACAAAAATGGAATCCCACAGCATTGCACAACGAAAGTTCGTCATTTGATTAACTTAATTATTCATCTACAGGCTGCCATATTTTGGACACACTTGGGACTCATCTGGCTGTGTTGTCTCTCTGAGGCTCAACTGGCTCCAGGAAAACCTAAATGGATGTCACCGCAGTTCCCATGTGACGTCTCAGCGACCAACACCTCCCAAGTGAGGTTTCTTTGCAGACGGCGTCATCTCACCAGAGTACCCGACGGGGTGACCAGCAATGCAACTGAACTTGTCTTGTCAGACAATTCCATTGAAAGCATTCCTGCTGATGCATTTTCGGAGCTCCTGAATCTGACCGTGCTCAATCTGAACCGGGCAAATAACAACAAAAGACTGAACATCCACGGCCAGGCTTTCAAAAATCTCACCAAACTGAAGCAACTGGGCATGGCTGGCACTCACCAAAACAAAACCCCAGAAGATCTTCCTTTCAGCTTGGAAATCCTTGAGCTCGACAATAATAACATAACAGTTTTAGACAACAAGAGCCTTGTTGGGTTAGAGAATGTGACACAGCTGTTGTTATCCAGAAACTGCTACATGTGGAATCCTTGTGGGAAATATTTCATCATTCATGACAACAGTTTTGCAGTGATGACCAAACTGCAGATTCTGGACTTGTCCTATAACAACATCACAGAAGTTCCTAAAGGACTACCCCGAACGCTGACCAAATTATTGCTGGGTTCTAACAAAATACAGCACATCGGTAAAGACGATTTCAGCATGTTGCACAATTTAAAAGAGCTGAAAATACAAGGGAACTGTCCACGGTGTCAAAATGCCCCATATCCCTGTGAAACCTGCAAGAACATTTCTCTGGATATTCATCCTGATGCATTTCAAAGTCTGACACAGCTTAAAGAGCTGAACCTGGGGGGAAACTCACTGAAGTACATCAATCCCTCTTGGTTTGAGAAGCTCAACAACCTTAAAGACTTATTTCTGTCGTTTAACTTCCTGATGGGAGTAATCACGGGTGAGGCGACTTTCCTAAAATACCTTCCAAAGCTAGAAAGAATTGACGTGTCCTTCAACTATGCTCTTCAACGTTATCCTGAAACAATAAGTCTCTCGAAGGAATTTTCACATCTCGTCTCACTTAAAACTTTGCACATGGAGGCTTTGGTTTTCAAGAATATTGGACCCAACACACTCAGACCTCTGTACCAGCTGAAAAATCTGTCTGCATTGAATATGGGTACAAATTTTATCATCAACACAAACTCCACTGTATTCAAACAATTTCAACATTTGAAATTGATTTATCTCTCAGAAAACAGGCTGTATCCAACACCGGGGGACAGTTCTCCAAAACTGAGTAATGGATACAATGACAGACTAGGTTTTTCTATTTCACCCAACTTGAATTCCCACAGAAAAGACTTTGTTTATGAGATAAACCATGGCCTGATAAAAGACGAGTGCTTTCACTCTGGACGAGTGCTTGCACTCGGCTCAAACAATCTGTTTTTCATCTCTTCTGAACAGTTTGAAAGCTATGGAAATATTTCTTGTCTTAACCTCTCCAGGAATGGATTTTCAGCAGCACTTAACGGCACAGAGTTTAAATCGCTGCCTAATCTGAAGTACTTGGACCTCTCGTTCAACAAGATCGATCTGGCCTACGACAACGCCTTCAAGGAACTTCAGAAGCTGGAAGTGCTTGACATCAGTTACAATTCCCACTACTTTAAAGCATTTGGGATTACTCAAACCTTAAACTTCACAAAGAACTTGCCCGTTCTGAGAGTGCTGAATATGAGCTACAACTCTATTTTCACACTCACAACAAAACAGATGCACAGCCAATCACTATCAGAACTTCAGTTCACTAACAACTACCTGGGGACTCTTTGGAAAGAGAACGACAAAACTTACGAAAAGCTTTTCACTAACCTCACTAATTTGACCACTTTGGATATATCTCACAACCACATTCTAAAGATTCCGTACAATGTTTATCACAATTTGCCGCGCAACCTCACCGTACTGCGCATAAACCATAACTCACTCAGAGACTTTATTTGGGACAAGCTGAAACACTTTCCTCTCCTTGAAATTTTAGATTTGAGCTATAACTCTTTGACTAACATTACAGGAATTAGCTCAAATATCTCCAAAACTCTGACTTACCTTGACCTGAGTAATAATTACATTTTCTCCCTGGTCGATGAATTCTCAAACTGTCCAAAAAGCCTAAAAACTCTCAGCCTCAGCTTCAACAAGTTAACTCTCATCAATCAATCTGCCTTCCAGCGGGGGCCCGATAACCCTGAGAACCCGATCAAGACTTTGTTCTTGTGGAAAAACCCGTTCCAGTGTACCTGTGATTCTATGGATTTCATATTATGGATTGAGAGAGGTTATATAAAGCTCCCTCGACTGACCACCGAGGTAACATGTGACACACCAGCAAACCAGAAGGGTCAAGCACTGATAAACTTCGATATCAACCAGTGTGTAAATGACAGTGTGGCATGCTTAATGTATATTTTCACAACATTTCTCACTGTTGCTTTTATGCTTGTGGCCACAGTTGCTCACTTATTTTATTGGGACGCTTTTTACTTCCTGCACTATGTTAAAGCGAAGCTGAAAGGATACAGAACCTTGAAGTCACAGGACAGTATATATGATTTATTTGTGACATATGACACAAGGGATCCGCAGGTTTCTGAGTGGGTGATGAAGAATCTGCGGGTGAAACTGGAAGAGGAAGGAGAGAAGCACCACCCTCTGTGTCTGGAGGAGAGAGACTGGACCCCGGGGGTCCCACTTGTGGACAACCTCACTCAGAGCATCCAGTACAGCCGCAAGACGCTGTTTGTCCTGACGGAGGGCTACGTGAAGACCGGGAGTTTCAGGCTGGCGATGTATCTGGCCCACCAGAGGCTGCTTGATGAAAACGTGGATGTGATCGTGCTCCTGATGCTGGAGCCCGTCCTGCAGCACTCTCGCTTCCTGCGCCTGAGGCGGAGGCTGTGTGGGAAAAGCGTTGTCGAGTGGCCGAAAACAGCAGCCGCAGAGCCCTGGTTCTGGCAGAATTTGAGGAACGTTGTCCAGGTTGACAACCAAGTGATGTACAACAAGACTTACTCAAAGTACTTCGCCAACAAGTGAGGCAGGACTCTGGGACGTTCCACTGGGAGCTGATTTAAAGTTACTATACAGTGTACAGTCATGTGATGTTGTTTAGAGGCTATTTTTGTTTGGAAATCACATTTATTGCTAACAATGACACTGAGAATTTTGTGATTTAATTGAAAATATTACTGTATGTAAATAAATATCTATTTTAAATCTGGAAACATGGCAGTCTTCCTATTGAAAAAGAAACATCACTGCATGAATGGAAAAAAATACTGAAACACAAACACATCAACTTTCCTCAATAATGCGTATCATAGATCCTCAGATTAAAACAACACACTCCAAATAATCACATTACTGTATTCAATTGTACTTAAAAACTTTTTTGGGCACTTGTAATTTCATGAGTATTTTAAAAGAGTTTAATGCTGAAATACAATTGATCCCATGTAATCTAGATCAGCAAAATTTAAAATCACAAGTAGTTACGAACCACCAGCTTAACTAACATTTTCCTCTGCTTGTTTGACGTCAATTGTTTGTTTGTTTGTTTTTTTGCACAGATATATTTTCTCCTTCAGATATGCATTTGTTTACCATTGTGTCACTTTTGTAGACTTTACTGCTTGTCTGACAAATGTGCTTTAAACAGATATTTTATACAGGTGCATTGAATTAAATGACAATGAATCTAGACCACACTCTAAAGCAATGAAATAATCTTACAGATGACTGAAGCATGCTGACTACATCAACATTTTTAAACTTAAATTCATATATTGAGACTTTATTCTGTGCAGTGGTTTTTAAATTCATGATTTTAAAATTTGGCAGATTTTATGGTTTAATAATGACCATATTTGTATTTTAAGAAAACATATATTTCAACTTTTTTACTAGATCATGTTTTCATTTTACTTTTTACTTGCAGATTACCTAAACAATATATTATATTTCACCTCCACATAATTAATTTACTATGTTTGCATATGTTTATTTATATTTGTCTTTATTTTATAATGAATCCATATTATCCATATTTATCTCTGTCTTCCTTATAGTTTCTAATATTTTTTATTATATCACTTATACCTTTATAGAAAACTTTTTTTCATCATGATGATGATGAGGTCCTTCGTTTCACCGCATGGGGTCGCAGTTGAGTCGTGAGATTAATAATCTGTTGCATGAAGTTAAATCCAAACTCGCTGCCCTGACGACAAATCGGTTTGGAGGCTGCATTTTGTTCGCTATTTGGTGTTGAAGTAACATCTGCTGCAGCTGCGGAGGCGTTTTCACAGTGAAAGCTGCAGAAAGCGGAGGCTCCGTCCACTGAAGCAGCTGTTCACTGAACACAGTTTACTTCCATCACGGTGTCGTTTTCTTTTTTTTTTAAAGTCAGTGCTCTGATCGGTGTTGTCCTACACTGTGTTTTAGTCGCGTGCAGATTTTGCTCCTTCATAATATGAATAAAGTGAAAACGCGGAGGTGCGGTGACGTCACGGCTCATTTGCATACTGCGCAGTATTTAAGGAGGGATTGACTCTCTGGCTGCACTCTGCTGCTTCCTCCGCGAGCCGGACATCTCCACTTCTCCCAGCTGAAAAAAACCCCTGGTAAGTCTGGTCCACGTTTAGCACTCAAATTAAGACGTTTTAGTCACTGCCTTGTCTTTGTTAGATTTTTTTTTGTTGTTGTTGCGGCTTTTGTCTTCCTGTATTCTGGTTCACTGAACACTTTGAGGTTAAAATTAAACTCCCTAAAGGTGTATTTGTGTCGTAGAGCAACTGGTAACGCTACTTTTATTGCCGTGGAGGCACAAATGCGTTAAATTTCATCCATGTGGGAGCTTATTGTTTGAGGGGTGTGCGCGCAGGCTTTGTTTGAGACGCACACAGCTGAAGGTAGTGCTCAGTGGTCGCCTTGAAGGGCGGTGGCCCCTTGTTGCACATGCTTCATGCTCTTTTGTGAAGTCTGGCACAAATGGATGCGTGCAATCCACTTAAAGGCCTGAACTGTAATTCATCAAAGAGCAAGTGCATTGACTTAGTTTTGTTTTTTGTTTTTTTCTTTCCTTTTAAAGAACCTCAGCAGCCATGTCTGACAAGCCAGACGTCTCGGAAGTCGAGAGCTTTGACAAAACCAAGCTGAAGAAGACGGAGACTCAGGAGAAGAACACCTTACCGACCAAAGAAAGTATGTCATACACACTCAGGAAAATTTAAAGATCCTGTAACTTGTCATGGAACTCACAACTTCTTGTTTTTGCAGCCATCGAACAGGAGAAGGCAGCATAAAGTCTTCCTGTACGCTGCACATTCCACAAGCCTTGCCTCGATGCTCCAATGTGTCACAAGTTGCACCACCTAATTGACTGAACAATGGCTGTACAACCACCTTCTGCCATCCACCTGCCCAACAGGCACTCAAACAGTGCGGGTTCCTGGTCATCCGTTGCGGTCTCAAGCTCCAGGGTGGCATCGAGGAGCAGGCGCGTTGTGAAACAACTGATGGAGCCACACTTTCCTAGCAACTTTGGTGACTTGTGGGTGTGCACAAAACAAGCTCTTTTGTAAATCTGGAATGCACATGTTTTGTTAAATATGCAAAATAAAAAATGTAAATTCAAGCTTCTCTCATTGTGACTTTTTGTGTCTAACTTGGAGTTGAACTAAGTATCAAGATGGCAAACTGCTAGTTTATATATTGCAAATTCAAAAGTATGAGGGCAGAGTTGGCTGTCCTCCTCCCTGTGCTTTAAAAAAAAAAGAGCAAAATCTACCCTTAAACCAGTTTATGCACAAGGCATCCGGAAGTAGCCTTGAGTCTCATTCTGCCTCCAGTTCTGAAAGAGTTGTCACATTGGAGACAATTTTGGTCTCTCCTGTCTGACAGGGTCGACAGGATCGGATTAGTGCAAACACTGAAATGCTGTCTTTGCCTCATTTGTCCAGTTTCAAGTGGTTAAAATGACTGAGCTATGAAGCTGCTCCCGGGTGCCCTACACTGACTTGTACTGTAATCGGGTGCTAATTAAGTACCAGTAATTGTTACATGACCTCAAGGTAAAACTACATACACTGAGTTAAAGTAACAAACTGAAGTGAGACTTAAGATCATTCTGTCAAAGTTTTGAGTAAGATCATGACATACTCTGTAACACACAACTCTCATGACAGCTCTGTAGTCTCAGTAAAGGGAGGCAGGGAAGGAAAGCAGTCTGGCTTCATTGCATGACAATGTCAGCTGTATTCTCCTGTATGTGTGCACAGAAGGAAGTTACATAATACATGTCAGATACTGAAATAATACACTCCGCTCAAGGGTGGGCCAAAACATCCATCCTCAATCCCCAACAGGCTGCATTTAATCTCGTCATTTTTGGTATGGAAATTTAAGGTTTTTTTTTTTTATTTTCAACTGAAACAACGCATCACGATTTACAGTCCTGTGCACATCTGTGATGCCAACCCCTTCTCCCACCCGCTTCTATGTCCCTTACTATCCTTACGTGCAGTCTGGTTAGACAACAGCTCCAGTGTCTCACAACAATGTGTGCTTTTAGCAGGACATATTACTCATTTCAAGACAATACGATCCCTTTGCACTCATTAATTTAACTGTCTCTTCTACAAACTGGAGAGCCCTGCGATGACGTCTCAGCAACTGGACTAATGAATAGATATAGATGCATAGATTTTTTTTTTGGTCATTACTCAGCTCTTCTTTTATTTCCTGTGTGAGTCTGAATTCCATGAAGGTGTCAGAAAAGTCAAGATCTTAACATGTTTGAAAAAAGCAACACAAATGACACTGAAACGGTCATCTGTGACAAACTTGGCATTGAATACTAAGAGGCCATCTGCCACTGTTGTGATGAGCACCCTCCGGACCGGCTGCGCCTCGGACTGACCGCACCCCACAACGGAGAACACAGACGCCTCTGACGCTTCATATGGATGCGTACTGTACGTAATGTACTTTGAGGATGAGGCCACACTGACGACGCTGCTGCTGCCCCAGAGGGGCTTATCCTGTAAATCAACCACTGTACCACACTGGTCATTTCAGTGAGCTGAGTAAAATAACATGTAAGTGACACAGCAAAAAAAGAAACTTCATGTCTGAGGAGCTGTTGAGGCAATAAAGACGTTCACACAGCAAGTGAACCAAAAATCTACAGTGATGAGAATCACTAGTCTCTGGTCCCCTCTATAGTCTACAGTACTTTGTAGTATTTATTTCTATCTATTTACCTCTCTTGGCAAAATTAAATATCATTAGATTTCTTTCTTGTCTGTGTATTCCTCTATAGAAGGTTTGGTGAGAGTCTGAAGTTTGTTTCCAAATGTAAACTCTATATTTGTGTGCACATATGGACGTGCTGTGTGTTGTGGTGCTCTGTCAGCCCGTGTGGGCTGATCAGCCTGTGTGCATGGGTATAAGAATAATCACACACCCAATGCTGTTGTAAACAGTGAGTCACAAGAAATTGTGTGAGAAGCAAAAGGCTGATCAAATCACATCCAATACGTGCTGTTTTTAAGTACAGAAAAGACATCAAGCTTCACTAATTCAAATCAAGAGATTGTTTAATATGTGATATATGTGATTATTGAACATATGCAATATAAGAAAACATAGTACAACATACGCACGGTCTTTGGCAGCAAATGCTACAGGGGCATGACGGGGCCTGTTTCTACCCATTATTATTTTTAAATGCATGAGGAAGTGACATGACCTTACAGCTGCGAGCTGCAGCACGGTGAAACTCATCTGTATGTGTCTGCTGGTTCCTCATGTTAAGCCTAAAGCCTGCATGCTCAGTCCATCTTCCTAGCCCTGTTTCCATGGCAGCAGACGGGCGATTTCCACATTTTCACATGATCAGAGACCGCTGTTCAGAGCTCCAGATCCATGCAATTCACCAGAGAGATTTTCACTGAAATCACTAAAATCTGTACTACTATAAATGCTTGCAGAAATTAGCTTGCGCCTCTACTTCTCTGTGGACACGGTATGAGTGATTTTACTGTATTTGTAGCTAAATGTTAAATGATCTTTAAATTTTTTTACCTGTTTTTTAGCCTTGA